>NC_138886.1:76339079-77539079 GCF_965194825.1 Balaenoptera physalus | reverse complement strand
GGAGAAATTTGCATAAAGTCTGAAGTTTTGATAATAATTATTAATATTATTTCCCCAATTTTGAAAATCATACTTTGTTATGTAAGTAAATATCCTTATTTTTAGACAATTAACCCTGAAGTATATAGAGGTAAATTTACTGTAGTTATTCCTATATATAAGTAAGTATAAATTTACTTTAAATTCATGTAACTGCAAATTTACTTTAAACTTTTGAAAGAAAAAAATATATAATATGTACTGATATGGTCTCATAATGTGTATGTGTGTATCTCTCTATGTTTAGAGAAAGAGAAACAGAGAAAAAGAGGAAGAATAAAAAATTGTACGTAAAATATGTTAACATTTAGGGAATTGGGGTAAAAGTTTTGTGGAATTTATTGTACAACATATGCAACTTTTAAATTCTCAAATCATTTCACAATACAAAGTAAAAAAAAAAAAGCCAGTTGGAGTGTAATCTTATGAAAAGTTGAGGAATTCAATTGTCCATTCTAAAGAGTTCGCTCTTAAAAGAAAGACAATTTGCTGAACATTATCACTAACAAAGAAGCACATTTGTTTCTGATTGCTTGAAATTAAGAACACCAACTGATACAGCAATCTAGAGAAAACAGCTAAAGACCAGATGAGACCAGAAAGAGAAGCAATGAAGAAAACCAGCCAGCAATATCAAAACAGAAAAACAGGGGTCTCCTGTATATGTCCTTTTTTCGCAGTTTAGAGAATGTCCACAAATGGCCATCAGCTAAATACCAGTATAATCTCAAATTGTTTATCACCCTTCACATAACTCTGAAATCTCTCATTCACCTGGATTTATTATACACCTAATATGTGCCAATCATTGTATTAACTCTTAACATAATCTGAACAAAAAAGACATACTTCCCACTGTGAATATATGGTCTCATGGGGAACACTAACAATAAATAAATAATTATGGAAGTAATTACTTAATATTGCTATGATAAGTACCATGAAGTAGAGGAAAAGACAGAGGACAGTGAAAGGGTTTAGTAGAGGAATCTGTTAGAGTTTCAGGAGTCAGAAGATTTTAGTGAGAAAGTGACTTGAACTTGAAATTTCATAAATAAAAGCTATTTTTTTAATGGACTCTATCCTGATGCATTATTGTATTTGATTATCCTTTCACCAACACCACAGTCACTTGATTACTAGAGCTTTAAAATAAGTCTTCAAATCAAGTATTATAAATCCCTCAACTTTTGTTCTTCCAGAATGCCTTAGTGATTTTCAGATTTTGCATTTCTGCATACATTTTAGAATTATATTTTCAATTCTTACCACGAGTAAAGTCTTTGGAATTTGGATTGGGATCACATTTAGATAACTTTGAGGAGTGGAAATTTTAGATATTGAGCTTTCCAAAAATAAAGATGGTATATCTAACCATTTACTTATGTATTCTTTAAGGTATCTCAGCAGTACTTTATTGTTTTCACTGTAAAGTTCTTACATAATTTGTTAAATATATCCCCCCATAGATCATGTTGTGAAACTACTATTAATAGTGTTTTTAAATTTTCAGTTAACATTATTTAGAAATGCAATTAAACTTCCAATTCTGCCTCAGACGTAGAAAATTTCGGAAACGTATCAATTCCACCTTAATGATGAGGACAAACCATGTACTGTACAAAGTCATAATTTTTTTCAGGCTATCAAAGAGTCAAGGTTGTACAGTAACCCAGCAAACTGAAATCCAAAGCATTCAAATCCTCTTCTAAGAGAGACAGGAATATAAATTATTTCACTTTTTGTAAGCTAGTAGAAAAAAAAAGTCATCACCATAAAAGCAGGTCGGAAGAAAACAGCTGAAATTAAAATGAATTATTTAAGGCCCAATATGGGTTACTATGACAGTTTAGAATCCCAGGGAGCCCCAGATACAATGAGAGTCTATACCATTCATCACATTTCCCCCCTAAGACTCTACTGATTATTGATAAGAAAGATTGGAGAAGTAAAGCACACTTGAGAGAGAGTCCCTATGTGGTCCAGGCACACAAGACTTACCTAAATTTAAGGGTGACATAGCCTTTCCACTCTATAGACAATGAAGAATACAAAGCATAGCTTGGTTCCTGCTGGAAGCTGGACGCAAAAACTGGCTGTGTCCTGGACATTTCTCAGGTGCATGGAAGAAGATGTTTACTGATAGACATGGAACAGGAAACCCATCTGCCTCAAACCCTGCACTGACAGGAAGCAGAAGTTATCCACTTCTGAAGGAGGGATAGGAAATCCACACATCCCGGACTCTGCACAAATAAGTGGCAAGGTTCTGCTGTCACTGGGAAGGAGCAGGAAACTCACTCATGCCCAGGACCCTGTGCAAGTTGGAGTAGTCTTGCCACTGCCACTTGGGGGAGAAACACAAAACCTGCCTGGGCTCCAGACCATGTACTGACAGAGGAAGAGCAGGGAGGCTGAGAGAACCCCACTCCTGAGAATCAGGTACACAGAGCCTGCCTAATGTTGAGGCAGGAGAAGTAAGGTATCCCCCCATATGAGCCTTGTGAATATAGAGTGATAACAACAGCAGTCTACCACTGGGAAAGAAGTCAGCAGCACAGAAGGAAAGCCCTCTGTGGAGCAGAAATGCAGGGCATGACAAAATCCAATAGAGAAGCAGAACATCACCTAAAAAATAATTGAAACTTGTAATGGAACAAAGCTAAATAAAGCAACAAACTCACGTAACAAATTGGATTAACCCTACAATAACACCTGAAAGCCAGAAGAGCATTTCACATTTCTGGGCATAAATATTATTTACTTTAGTCTCTAGAGTTTTGTGAAAAAAATCTGACATTCAATAAAAATTATAAAGTGCAGAAAACATCAAGTAAACATCATACATTGCCAAAAGATAAAATAGTCATCAGGAAAAATTCAGATGTGACACAGATATTAGGATTATCAGATGAGGACTTTAACATGATCCAACAGGGACTCTGTATGGTTACAATGTTAAATATGGTTAACATGATGAACAGATGGAGAATTTCAATAGATAGTTGACCATAAAAAAGAGCTCCCCCAAAATAATAGAACTAAAAAATGTGATATGAGATAAATAATTCCATTAAAAGACTTAGCAGAACAAACTCATCTGAGGAAAGGATCAGCTAAATAGAATGCAGTCCAATAGAAATTCACCAAACTAAAACACAAAGAGCAAAAATAGTGAAAAAATTGAGTAAAATATCTGGCATCTATGGGACAAAATGAAACAATCTAATATGCATGCAAATTGAATTCCTGATGAAGAGGGAAAAGAGTGGGTAAGAAGTATATTTGAATTGGTAATGGCCAGAATTTTTTAAAAAATTTAATGACCAACACAAACGCACATATCCCAGATATTCAGAGAAACCCAAACAGAATAAATAAAAACATACCTAGGTACATGTTAGTCAAAGTGCTAAAAACCGAAGGTTAAAAAGAAAATCCCAGAGGCAAGTAGTGAAATAAGAAACATTACATGTAGGTGAAAAATGATAAGAAGAACATCTTACTTTTTGAAAAAGAATGGAAGCCCAAGACAACCAAATGATATATTTTAAAGTGTTGAAGGATAATGTACACTTAGCTGAAGCATCCTTTAAAAATAAAGGTGAGGTGCTTTCTGACTTCTGTTTAGGATGTTAGAAACTTGGAAAGAGCATTACTCCCACATATATAACAACAGAAACCCAGCTCACTATATAATCTAAAATGTCAAAGCTTCTCTGAACCCATCTGAGTCGTGGTTACAGGACAACCCAACTAACCCAAAGTCTAAGGAAGTCAAGTACAGCTAAGAAGAGACAAGACCTAAGTGGTTGTTCCTCTGGGGCAGATGACAGATTACATACAAACTTCTAATAATTCAGGTAAATATTTACCAAATTGCTAAAGTCTGAGAGTGAGGTGATGAGAAAATATAACCCCAAAGAACCCCAGACACAAGGGATATTCTCAGTTACTTGCAGGATCTTCTTCACAGACCTAACCCAATGCTCAAAAGAAAGATCAGGGAAATCCCCCTGAGAAATCCGCCTGAGATCTAAGAAAGTCCCCCTCGTGGTGCAGGGTTCTGGGAGGGGAACACCAACTACAGCTAGAGAAACACAAAACTTCACCTGAGTATGTCTCTCCTGCCTCTCCAGAGAACAAAGCCTCCGGGGAAAAAATAAAAATAAAATAAACAAACTTCTATTTCCCTGAAGGTACAAATAAGAACCATAAAAACTGGAAACAACTAATAGGTCCCTCAACTGGGTAATGGATAAACTATGATACAGGCATATAACGGCATATTTTTCTGCAATAAAGAGGAACAAAGTATTAATACAATTACAACATGAATAAATCTGAAATTCATTATGCTAAGTGAGAGAAGCCAGGCTTAAAAAGCCACATACTGCAGCATTCAATTTATATGACATTTTAAAAAAGGCAAAGCAACAGAATAGAAAATAAATCAGTGGTTACCAGGGCCTGTGGGTGGCAGGACAGGTGACTACAATTGGGCACAGTGTAATTTTGCAGGGTGATGAAATTGTTCTGTATCCTGAATGCAGTGTTGGTTATAGATAGTAAATATTTGTCAAAACTCTCAGAACTATATAATAAATAGGGTGAATTTTGCTTATATAAATTATGCTGTATTGTAAAAGCTGTAAGAAGAAAGTATTAAGTTATAAAGGTGAAATAAATACATTTTTAGATGGGCAAAAAGTAAAGAATTTATCTCGTTAATCTGCACTAAAAGAAATGATAAAACAAATTCTGTAGGATAAAAGGGATATATAACTGTTTTTGTTTGTTTGTGTTGTTTTGTATATTGACCAGGAATACTTTAGCCTAGCTAAATTCACTTACTAATTCTAGCAATTTTATTTTTGAGGAATGCTTAGGATTTCCTGTATGAACAATCTCGGCCTAATGAACAGATATGAACAGAGCCTTTTAATTTTCTTAGGGATATTAAATTGACACCTAGAATTAGTACTAGCACTCACTAGGCTTTAAAAAAAAATCACTTTTACAATTAAGAGAAATAAAAATCATTATTCCAAAGTGAACACTGTCACACTTCTCAAGTTGAAGTACTGCCTTATAATTCAAATTAGCATTATTGTTTAATCTGGTAGAAAAACACCTTTAAAAATGCTAATAAACAACCAAGAAAATAAATACTTCTTTTCTATAGCCTCTTCCAAGTTTTGCTGAATCATTTAAATATGTGTCTGGCCCAAAGTATATTTTCAGATTATTTTGGCTATACTTGGAAATTATGTATACAATCAAATAATACATCTCCTTTTTTGACATGTTCGGTATTCCCCAATCTCACCTAACTTGGAAATGCTTCAACAGCAATGGTATTATTAGGATTTATCAGTGTTCTTCTGAGACATTAAAAAAGTCCATATATAAATCCCATTTTAAAATATACAGTGGGGGTCCCTCAGGCAGCCACTCCCGTGGGCACATGCCCAGGAGCTGCTTCTGCCCCACGCTCCCTCCCTCTGCCTTTCACTTCCCAGCTGCCAAGATCTTGGAAGGCCACAGACCAGGACCAATTGTTGTGAGGTCTCTTTTCTTATTATTGCTTTGAAGCTCAGCAAAGAAGGGAAAGCCATTGAGAACAGCCTGTAAAGTTCTGGAGGCTGGCAACTCCAAGATTAAGATGCTGGCAGATTCATTGTCTGTGTCAAGAAATATCTAGATATTACCTGCACTCTGCCTGTCCTCTGCCTGAACCTGGGATTCTTCCAACTCATTTGGTTGATGAAGACATATTGACAGAGTTGTTGTTGGTATCCCAGGACTGCCTGCTTGCTGAGACCCTCTGTAAAAGCTCCATACACCCTGCTGTTGAGTGCTCTGAGGAGGTAACAGTATTCATAGAGGATATTACCTATTGCAGTTTTCAATGAGGCAAGATATAGACATATCTGAGAACAAAAATCTAAGTCTAGAAAATTGGATTGGTGGACACTGAACCCTCCTCAGGTGACCACAGTTTAATAAGGATTGTCCAAACAAACATAAGGAGTGAACCATTCTGTGAAAGAACCAGAGGCTACCACTGAGAAGCCCGAAGCCCTGTGTGTTCTGTGTGGATGATAGGCTCTTGGTGCTCCAGCCAGGCATTAGGGCTGTGCCTCTGAGGTGGGAGAGCCAAGTTCAGGACACTGGTCAACAAGAGACCATCCAGATCCATGTAGTATCAAACGGCGAAAATCTCCCAGAGATCTCCACCTCAAAGCCAAGACCCAGCTCCACTCAACGACCAGCAAGCTACAGTGCTGGACACCCTATGCCAAACAACTAGAAAGACAGGTACACAACCATACCCATTAGCAGACAGGCTGCCTAAAATCATAATAAGGCCACAGACACCCCAATACACACCACCAGATGTGGACCTGCCCACCAGAAAGACAAGATCCAGCCTCATCCACCAAAACACAGGCACTAGTCCCCTCCACCAGGAAGCCTACACAACCCACTGAACAAACCTTAGCCACTGGGGGCAGACACCAAAAACAACAGGAACTACGAACATGCAGCCTGCTAAAGGAGACCCCAAAAACAGGAAGTTAAGCAAAATGAGAAGACAGAGAAACACACAGCAGATGAAGGAGCAAGGTAAAAACCCAACAGGCCTCACAAATGAAGAGGAAATAGGCAGTCTACCTGAAAAAAAATTCAGAATAATGATAGTAAAGATGATCCAAAATCTTGGAAATACAATGGAGAAAATACAAGAAACGTTTAACAAGGTCCTAGAAGAACTAAAGAGCAAACAAACAGTGATGAACAACACAATAAATGAAATTAAAAGTTCTCTAGAAGGGATCAGTAGCAGAATAACTGAGGCAGAAGAATGGATAACTGACCTGGAACATAAAATAGGGGAAATAAATACTGCAGAGCAGAATAAAGAAACACGAATGAAAAGAATTGAGGAGAGTCTCAGAGACATCTGGGACAACATGAAACACACCAACATTCGAATTATAGGGGTCCCAGAAGAAGAAGAGAAAAAGAAAGGGACTGAGAAAATATTTGAAGAGATTATAGTTGAAAATTTAACTAATATGGGTAAGGAAATAGTTAATCAAGCCCAGGAAGCAGAGAGAGTCCCATACACGATAAATCCAAGGAGAAACACGAGAAGACACATATTAATCAAACTATCAAAAATTAAATACAAAGAAAAAATATTAAAAGCAGCAAGGGAAAAGCAAAAAATAACATACAAGGTTAACAGCTGATCTTTCAGCAGAAACTCTGCAAGCCAGAAGGGAGTGGCAGGATATATTTAAAGTGATGAAAGGGAAAAACCTACAACCAAGATTACTCTACCCAGCAAGAATCTCATTCAGATTTGACAGAGAAATTAAAACCTTTACATACAAGCAAAAGCTAAGAGAATTCAGCACAACCAAACCAGCTTTACAACAAATGATAAAGGAACTTCTCTAGGCAGAAAACACAAGAGAAGGAAAACACCTACAATAACAAACCCAAAACATTTAAGAAAATGGTAATAGGAACATACATATTGATAATTACCTTAAATGTAAATGGATTAAATGCTCCAACCAAATGACATAGACTGGTTAAATGGATACCAAAACAAGACCCATATATATGCTGTCTACAAGAGACCCACTTCAGACCTAGGGACACATACAGACTGAAAGTGAGGGGATAGAAAAAGAAATTCCATGCAAATGGAAATCAAAAGACAGCTGGGGTAGCAATTCTCATATCAGACAAAATAGACATTAAAACAAAGACTATTACAAGAGACAAAGAAGGAAACTACATAATGATCAAGGGATCAATCCAAGAAGAAGATATAACAATTGTAAATATTTATGCATCCAACATAGGAGCACCTCAATACATAAGGCAAATACGAACAGCCATAAAAGGGGAAATTGACAGTAACACAGTCATAGTAGTGGACTTTAACATCCCACTTTCACCAGTGGACAGATCATCCAAAACGAAAATAAATAAGGAAACACAAGCTTTAAATGATACATTAAACAAGATGGACTTAATTGATATTTATAGGACATTCCATCCAAAAACACCAGAATACAGTTTCTTCTTAAGTGCTCATGGAACATTCTCCAGGATAGATCATATCTTGGGTCAAAAATCAAGCCTTGGTAAATTTAAGGAAATTGAAATTGTATCAAGTATCTTTTCCGACCACAATGCTATGAGACTAGGTATAAATTACAGGAAAACACTGTAAAAAATACAAACACATGTAGGAGAAACAGTACGCACCTAATAACCAAGAGATCACTTGAAGAAATCAAGGAAAAAATCAGAAAATACCTAGAAACAAATGACAGTGAAAACACAAAGACCCAAAGCCTATGGGATGCAGCAAAAGCAATTCTAAGAGGGAAGCTTATAGCTACACAATCCTACCTCAAGAAACAAGGAAAATCCCAAATAAACAACCTAACCTTACACATAAAGCAATTAGAGAAAGAAGAACAAAAAAAACCCCAAAGTTAGCAGAAGGAAAGAAATCATAAAGATAAGATCAGAAATAAATGAAAAAGAAATGAAGGAAACAATAGCAAAGACCAATAAAACTAAAAGCTGGTTCTTTGAGAAGATAAAGAAAATTAATAAACCATTAGCCAGACACATCAAGAAAAAAAGCGAGAAGACTCAAATCAATAGAATTAGAAATGAAAAAGGAGAAGTAACAACTGACACTGCAGAAATACAAAGGATCATGAGAGATTACTACAAGCAACTCTATGCCAATAAAATGGACAACCTGGAAGAAATAGACAAATTCTTAGAAATGCACAACCTTCTGAGACTGAACCAGGAAGAAATAAAAAATATGAACAGACCGATCACAAGCACTAAAATTGAAACTGTGATTAAAAATTTTCCAACAAACCAAAGCCCAGGACCAGATGGCTTCACAGGTGAAATCTTTCAAACATTTAGAGAAGAGATAACACTATCCTTCTCAAACTCTTCCAAAATATAGCAGAGGGAGGAACACTCCCAAACTCATTCTACAAGGCCACCATCACCCTGATACCAAAACCAGACAAAGATGTCACAAAGAAAGAAAACTACAGGCCAATATCACTGAAGAACATAGATGCAAAAATCCTCAACAAAATACTAGCAAACAGAATCCAACAGCACATTAATAGGATTATACACCATGATCAAGTGGGGTTTATCCCAGGAATACAAGGATTCTTCAATATATGCAAATCAATCAATGTGATATACCATATTAACAAATTGAAAGATAAAAACCATATGATCATCTCAATAGATGCAGAGAAAGCTTTTGACAATATTCAACACCGATTTATGATAAATACCCTCCAGAAAGCAGGCATAGAGGGAACTTACCTCAACATAATAAAGACCATATATGACAAACCCACAGCCAATATCGTCCTCAATGGTGAAAAACTGAAACCATTTCCACAAAGATCAGGAACAAGACAAGGTTGCCCACTCTCACCACTATTATTCAACATAGTTTTGGAAGTTTTAGCTACAGCAATCAGAGAAGAAAAAGAAATAAAAAGAATCCAAATCAGAAAAGAAGATGTAAGGCTGTCACTGTTTGCGGACGACATGATACGATACATAGAGAATCTTAAAGATGCTACCAGAAAACTACTAGAGCTAATCAATGAATCTGGTAAAGTAGCAGGATACAAAAGTAATGAACAGAAATCTCATGCATTCCTATACACTAATGATGAAAAATCTGAAAGTGAAATTTAGAAAACACTCCCATTTACATTGAAACAAAAAGAACAAAATATCTAGGAATAAATGTACCTAAGGAGACAAAAGACCTGTATGCAGAAAATTATAAGACACTGATGAAAGAAATTAAAAATGATACAAATAGATTGAGAGATATACCATGTTCTTGGATTGGAAGAATCAACATTGTGAAAATGACTCTACTACCCAAAGCAATCTACAGATTCAATGCAATCCCTATCCAACTACCACTGGCATTTTTCACAGAACTAGAACAAAAAATTTCACAATTTGTATGGAAACACAAAAGACCCCAAATAGGCAAAGCAATCTTGAGAAAGAAAAACAGAGCTGGAGGAATCAGGCTCCCTGACTTCAGGCTATACTACAAAGCTACAGTAATCAAGACAGTATGGTACTGGTACAAAACCAGATATACAGATCAAGGGAACAGGATAGAAAGCCCAGAGATAAACCCACACACATATGGACACCTTATCTTTGATAAAGGAGGCAAGAATATACAGTGGAGAAAAGACAGCCTCTTCAATAAGTGGTGCTGGGAAAACTGGACAGCTACATGTAAAAGAATGAAATTAGAACAGTCCCTAACACCATACCCAAAAATAAACTCAAAATGGATTAAAGACCTAAATGTAAGGCCAGACACTGTCAAGCTCTTAGAGGAAAACATAGGCAGAACACTCTATGACATAAATCACAGCAAGATCCTTTTTGACCCGCCCCTTAGAGAAATGGAAATAAAAACAAAAACAAACAAATGTGACCTAATGAAACTTAAAAGCTTTTACACAGCAAAGGAAACCATAAAGAAGATGAAAAGACAACCCTCAGAATGGGAGAAAATATTTGCAAATGAAGCAACTGACAAAAGGTTAATCTCCAAAATTTACAAGAGTTCATGCAGCTCAATATTAAAAAAAAACAAATAATCCAATCCAAAAATGGGCAGAAGACCTAAATAGACTTTTCTCCAAAGAAGATATACAGATTGCCAACAAACACATGAAAGAATGCTCAACATCGTTAATCATTAGAAAATGCAAATCAAAACTACAATGAGATATCATCTCATACCGGTCAGAATGGCCATCATCAAAAAATCTACAAACAATGAATGCTGGCGAGGGTGTGGAGAAAAAAAGGGAACCCTCTTGCACTGTTGTTAGGAAGGTCAACTGATAGAGCCACTATGGAGAACAGTATGGAGGTTCCTTAAAAAACTAAAAGTAGAACTACCATAGGGCCCAGCAATCCCACTACTGGGCATATACTCTGAGAAAACCGTAATTCAAAAAGAGTCATGTACCACAATGTTCATTGCAGCTCTATTTACAATGGCCAGGACATGGAAGCAACCTAAGTGTCCATCGACAGATGAATGGATTAAGAAGATGTGGCACATATATACAATGGAATATTACTCAGCCATAAAAAGAAACGAAATTGAGTTATTTGTAGTGAGGTGGATGGACCTAGAGTCTGTCATACAGAGTGAAGTAAGTCAGAAAGAGAAAACCAAATATCGTATGCTAACACATATATATGGAATCTAAAAAACAAACAAAAAATATGGTCACAAAGAACCTAGGGGCAAGACAGGAATAAAGATGCAGACCTACTAGAGAATGGACTTGAGGATAAGGGGAGGGGGAAGGGTAAACTGGACAAAGTGAGAGAGTGGCATGGACATATATACACTACCAAATGTAAAATAGATAGTTTAGTGGGAAGCAGCTGCATAGCACAGGGAGATCAGCTCAGTGCTTTGTGACCACCTAGAGGGGTGGGATAGGGAGGGTGGGAGGGAGAGCAATGCAAGAGGGAAGAGATATGGGGATATATGTATATGTATAACTGATTCACTTTGTTATAAAGCAGAAACTAACACATCATTGTAAAGCAATTATACTCCAATAAAGATGTTAAAAAATAAAATAAAATACACAATAAAAAATCATTTGGAAACTCGACCTACATTTTAAAGGTTATTTAAAATTTCCAGTTGAATTACAAACTCTAGGAAGAGCTCGGAATGCCAGCTACTTAAAATCAAGATATCTCAAGGTGGAAGTTTATGTTAATCTAATTCTTAACTGAAGGCTTGCATCATTTATATAAACTATAATCACAAAGCTGTCCAATAACAATTCATCAGTCCCTAAAGCATTTCCATTTTTGAGCATTCCAGCTTCAGTTTTTAAGAATAATTTTAAGCCAATTGAGTAGGTCAAAGGCATTCTCCCATTATTCCTACTTTTGTCTTTAAGGAGACTTCAGAGCATTGCTCTTTCACAGTCCTACCATGAAATATGACCATTGCCATATTTATAACTAGTAGTTCTTACTTAAATACTAATGAGAAAAGTATGTATTTTTGAGTTTTGCATTATATGGAAAAGAGGAAAGATGAACATTAAAACAACCTTGCATTCTACCAATCACTGATATCTACTCAACATTTTAATGCACTTAAAAATATTTCTTTCCAATCTTCACATATATATATATATACACATATATATGTATATTCATGGAAATTGAATTATACTGCACATTCTTATTTGTATCTTCCATGGAATGATGTGATCTTTTTCCATGTCATTTAATTTTACTTTAATGGTTGCAGGCACAGGTGTGACACTTTTATATCAACATTCTCATATTATTGAACATTTAACTGGTTTACATTTTTATGATTATAAATTATCTCAATACCTAAATGGTTTTTTAAACATCTTTATTGGAGTATAATTGCTTTACAATGGTGTGTTAGTTTCTGCTTTATAACAAAGTGAATCAGCTATACATATACATGTATCCCCATATCTCCTCCCTCTTGGTTCTCCCTCCCACCCTCCCTATCCCACCCTTCTAAGTGGTCACAAAGCACCGAGCTGATCTCCCTGTGCTATGTGGCTGCTTCCCATTAGCTGTTTATTTTACATTCTACATGGATTATTTTTCAATCAATCTCCTTTACTCTAGACTTCTCTCATATGTGCTCTCACTCTTTCTTTCTCTTCCATTTTAGTATCTAGAACATTGTTAGTTATGTAGTAAAAAAAAATAATATATGATATATTGGCTAAATATGTATTTAGCCTTAATTCATTCAACTAAATTCTCTCATATGTTCTGTTATTTTAATAGATTTCAGGTATCTTCAGCCTGAGTTAGTCAAGCTACCAATCTATTTTACGCTTTCTGTCCAAAAGTACCACCTTATTTCAGTAAACCCTAACAATGCTCTATCTCAGCCCTGTGGATGGAAACCAGTCAACCAAAGATCAGTAGTGATAAGATTACATTGCCCAGTTTACAGTTCCTCTCTATTCCTCTGCAGCAAATTGGGTCCTCTCAAGACACTGCTCCTCCCATCACTCCAAAGTGATGAAGTGGCCTTCCTGACAAATGCTCTTTGTGATAGTTTTCATCAAGGAAGTGGAAGGGCAATCTAATCAAGTCCCTTTAAAAGAATAGGAGAAAATAAACCTAGAAAAAGGGAGAAATAACAAACCACAGATGGTCCACAAAAGGAGAGGGAGGAAGAAGAGGAGCATGGCCAGTGTTGACAATGCAGCAAAATCACAGGCTTCTGCCCAATTTTTTTCCTGTCTCATAAGAAGATAACCTTAAAATGCTCTCAGTCTTATTCCAAGGACACTTACTTTCAGCCACTTTCCTCCCTGTCTTCATTCCCCAAGGCTCTTTCCTCCTTACTTGTTTCTTGAAGAAAATATTCAGAGAAAGGTGATTAAGTTTAATTATCCACTCTCTAGATGTTTCTGACCAGACATACTGGTCCCAAGTATTTTTGTTAAAACCTCTTCCTATCCAGTGAACAGAACAACAATTTCTTCACATTACTTTAATCACTTTTTTAATGGTTTCCTACACCAACATTCACAAACAGGGCCTCAGAACCCTCAGGTCAAAAGAACCCCTGATTTTGCACTATCTACAAAATATCCCTTTCTGTCCATGTCTAAACACCCCTAGCTACTTAAACACTATATTTTAATATTTTAATCACTCTTCCTCTCAATTTTTTCTTCCTCCTTATTCCATTTTTTTAATGTAATGATATTTCCATATACCCAACTTGCAAATATTTAGACACAGAGAAGACAAATGAGAGGACATGATAATAAAAATGGAAGAATTGGCATTCCTGATAGAGAAATTAGCACTTGCATGTCAGTGGGAGGGGGCTGTTGAGGGTGAATATCCCTATTTGGGCTTCTTTCTCAACCTTGTCAGGCTAAACTACATGCAATGGTTTCTGCAGTAGATTGTATTCTCCAAGGATGCAACAAGATACTGCATCCCACATACTTTCAACATAATGTTGAAAATTATCCCAGGTAGTAGTACCACCCAGGTCCCCTCCTCTTGATCTGGAGTGAACTTTTGCATCTGTCTTAAGAGGGGAAGTGACATTATATCACTTCTGAGAATAAAGCATTGAAATGTCATATACTTCTGCCTTGCTCTCTTTGAATTTCTTCTAGGAAAAGCATGCCGTCACATTGTGAGGAAATTCAAACGAGACCACACAGAGAGAACACATGCAGATCAAAGTGCAGGTGTTCTGACCCAGGACCAATCTGATGTCTCAGCTAACAAACAGCACCTAGGCCAGACGTGTGAAGGAATATGCCTCCAGGTGATTCTAGTCCCAGATGTTGAGTCACCTCAAACTTTAAGTCTGCCAAGCCAAGGTCCCAGAGATGGTGGAGCAGAGAAAGTTGTCCCATTAAACCCAATCCTAATTTCTTACCTCAGAAACACTATTACTAAGCATAAAAAAAAAAAAAAATGATGGTTTTAGAATACTAAGTTTTGGAGTGATTTATTATGGAGCAATAAATAACTGATAGCATTTTCCTCTCTCCCTCTTTCTTCCTCTTTCTCTCCTCTCTCTCTCTCCCCTTCAAGTTGTTGTGTTTTCTTTACACCTGTCATCATATTATAAAGAACAGGATCTGGGATGATGACGATAAAGATGACGGCGGGAATAACATCTGCCTTTTATTAAATGCTTCTTGAGTTTCAGTCACTTTGATAACTGCTTTTCATGCATAGTTGACTCTTAAAGGGCACAAGGGGTTAGGGATGTCGACTCCCCATGCAGTGGAAAATCCAGGTATAACTTTATAGTCAACCTGTCTCTATCAGTGGTTCTGCATCAGCAGATTCAATAAACTTCCCATGGTATAGTATTGCAGCAGTATTTTTTGAAAAAATTCCATGTGTAAGTGAACCCGCAAAGTTCAAACCCTTATTGTTCAAGGGTCAACTGTACTATCTCGTTTAATCTTTACAACAAATCTTTGAGGTATGTTTTATAATCCCTATTTCATACTTTAGGAAACTGAAGCTTAAAGATGTTATAGCACTTTCCAAGTTTGTTAATCTAAACCAGACAGGTTTTTTTCACCACAGAGTTTTAATTCTGGAAGCAGAAATATATAATAAATAAAAACAACAATGAACAAAATGATTTCTGATTATGGCAAGTGCTAGGAGGAAACCATAGGGTGAAGTGATAGAAAGTAACAAAGGCCGAAGGAAGTGTGGGACTTACTGACAAAGGTTGGTCATGGGAAGCAGTTCTGAGAATGTGAAACTGTATTTTGTTCTTTCCAACTCTGGGATAATTTAGAACTTCCACCCAGTTTCAGTTATAATCCTAAAAGCTCTAGCCTTCCTCACGTCTACAAGGCTTCCTCTATTTTTTCTTTTCTCAGAGTTTGAGGATGTTCAGCTCAAAATGTCTCCTACTTGCAGTGAGGATTCCTGGAATTTTCTCAACTCCATGTTTTCAGGCTCAAGGTATCATGGGAATAGAAACTAAGTGTTAAAACTAGATAACTACTTGGAAGCCTCTGGGAGTAATTCTATGAGGGCAATAGGGACAGTGTCCATGGAGGACTGGAGACTAGTCTCTGGTCTCCCAAGCTACTAAGGATCACTTAAACTCTGCTCACTTAAACTCACCTTCTTCTTTTCTCATACCTACTTCCTATGCAGTTCTCTCCAGCAAAAGCCACAGTCACCACAGTTTCCTGGTTCACCTTGAACATGCAGACTGTCACTGAATATATTAACAGAAGCACTAACTGAACAAAGAAAGGATGACACTGATTAGGCCTAGTGACTTTGTAATTTTTTTTTTTTTCACCAAAGCCACAGATACTACCCATTGGGTTAATACTTGTATATATGGGGAATTCTGAGGATCAACACCAGCCCTTCTCCAACCCCCTATCTCTCACTTAAAGTCCCTGGTTTTTACTTACATCTTTAATTCATAAGTTATGTAATGAAGGACAGATTCACATTTTTCATTCTCAATATCTTGATTCCAAAGCTAGTTACCCACTTTAAACGTATCACCTCAGCTTTATACCTCTTGTTGCTCACACAATAAGAACATTACATTCAGTTAGTAATGGAACCAAATTACCTGAATGGAAATATGGTGATGTTAAAAGCAGGTCTGGGATGGGAACCACGAGGGTCTCCCACCAACACGCATAGATTTCTGTCACTAAGCTCATCAAGTATCCCAAATGTGGCCCCAGACACCTTCTTCATCCTGCCCTCCCTCTACTCATGGGCTGATTTTCATGACTGAGCACAGATAGAGACCCATATGACATAGGTTCCCTTGAACGTGGAACTTTGTAAATGAAACTGCCACACTAACATCATTAATAAATGATAAACAGGGAAAAAAAAAAGTAAGAGGAAGGGAGGGAGGGAGAGATGATCCAGCAGAATTAATTCCCTCGAGTCATTAGGATGAATCCCCACTAGTATAACTCCAATAACAGCCCTCTAGAACCCTTGGTTCCTAAATGTTCTTTCTGCCCCAGTGCCTTCAGAGAAACACTCAAGAAGCAATCTAAGCTCTGTTGCTACTATTCTTCCTTTAAATTCCCAGAAGATTTTTATCTGGCTGACAATTTCAATGTCTCCTTAGTGTCTTACTATTACTTATTTGCATTTGCTCCCAGAAAACATGCAAAGATCCCACAGGATAATATTTTTACTATTTCATACCCCACAGGAGACTTTAGGCTTAACTGTCCATAAAGCCATTTGTTATACTGGGACATCTATTGTCAGCTAAGAAACAGGTCCATCTTGAGGAAGTTCTTTAACTTTTACCAGGGCCTCTTATTTTCTTTCTACTAAAGCATTAGAGTTAAAACAATAAAAAATAATAACTATCTTTCATGCAACTACTGCATCTCTCCTCAGACTGCACATAGAGCAACAGCCTGAGCTGCTTCCATGGCCCTCTTCTCACACTCTGGACTGGTCTGGGAATTCCAAGTGCCCAGATGAGTGAGATGTCATTAAATGAGCCATATGTGTTGTTATATTAGCAGTCATATCCAAGTTTCCATCTGTTTCTATTCACCATAGGATAGAAGATCTGGGAATTGGATCTAGACAACTGTCCATTCCAGACCTTCTCTGTAACATCAGCTTTCCCCTAGAGCAGAGGTGGCAAGCTATGGTCTGTAGGCCAAATCCAGCCATTACCCTGTTTTACCAATAAAATCTGAATGGAACATGGTCACTCCCATTCACATACATACTGTCTGTGGCTGCTTTCTCAATAAAAGGAGAGCGTTGAAAAGCTGTGACAATGACCGTATGGTCTGCAAACCTAAAATATTATATTTACTATCTGGCTCTTTAAAGAAAAAGTCTATTGATCCCTCCCCTAGAGGCTTTCTGAAGAATTTTAAATCCTTTTCCTCATCATATTGATTTCCAAACAACGTGGTACTTCTCATTACCCAGGCTAACAAAGCTTTCTCTGCTCAGCAGATTTCTCCAGAGATCCAGCCAACTCATGCTTTTTGACCTCTGGAATTTAACCAGTTTGCCACCAACGGGACTACTCATGTTCTAAGTCAGTCTTATTAAAGGAATCTCAAATAATAACCTCAATCAGTCTACTCTGTATTCCTCACATCCCTTAGATCTCTGGTTTCCTCGTATTCCGTAAGTATTGCTTAGAAATACTAAGATTTAATGTCTTCATTCAGATTTCTCTGGCATCTTTTGAATATTATGTTTTTCAAAACAGGTTTATTGAGATATAATTCTCATGCCAAGAAATTCACCCATTTAAAGCTAACAACTCAATGATGTTTAGAACATTCCCACCATTTCTGCAACCATAATTGCAATCTAACTTTACAACATTCTCATCATCCCAAAAGGAAACTCTATACCCATTAGCAGTTGTTCCCAACACCTCACACCACCTTAAGCCCTAGACAAACACTGATCTATTTTCTGTCTCTCTAGATTGCCTATTCTGGACCTTCTATATAAATGTAATCACACAGTTGAATCACACAGTTGAATCACATAGATTGCCTATTCTGGACCTTCTATATAAATGTAATCACACAGTTGTAATCACAAAGCCACTACACCATTTTACATTCCCACCAACCATGTAGGAAAGTTCAATTTCTTTACAACCTCACCAAATTTATAGTCTTTTCCACTGTGGCCATCTTTGTGAGTATAAAGTGATATCTCATTGCGGTTTTGATTTTCATATCTAATGATTAATGGTGTTGAGTATTTTTCTGTGCTTATTTCTTCTTTGGAGAAATATCTATTGAAATAATTTGCCTGTTTTTAGTTTGGTTATTTTGTTATGGAGTTACAAGAGTTATTTTTGTTACAGATATAAATCTATTACCGGATATATGACTGGCAAATATTTTCTCTCACTCAGTGAGTTGTCTTTCAACTTTCTTGATGGTATTGATGGTATCATCCTCTGAAGGTACAAAAGTTTTAAATTTTGATAAGGTCAATTTATCTATTTCTCTTTGGTTACTTGTGCTTTAGGTATCATGCCTAGCCCAAGGTGGTGAAGATTCACTTCTATATTTTCTTCTAAGAATTTAATAATTTAGACTCAATTTTATTGAGTATTTGATCTATTTTGAGGTAATTTTTGTGTATGGTGTGAGTTAAAGTTCCAACTTCATTCTTTTGCACTGGATATCTGTTTGTGCCAGCACCATTTGTGGAAAAGACTATTCCTCCCCAATCAAATTATCTTGGTACCCTTGTTCATAATAAATTGGCCTGAAATGTAAAGGTTTATTTCTGGAAACTAAATAGTATTTCATTGATCCATAGTATGTCTGAGGTGTGAGTCTTCCAACTTTTTTCTTTTTCAAGATTGTTTTGGCTATTCTGAATTCCTTGCATTTCCATATGAATGTTTCAATCAGCTTGTCAATTTCTGCAAAAGAACCAGCTTGGATTTGATAGCTGAACATTGTTTTACACGTTCTCTGTGAAACTTGAGATAACCTGCTGACATCATAAATATCTTAGATTGGATAACTGATGGGGATCAACTACGGTAAGTAGAAAATATTGTTTGGGGAAAGAAGTTTGGGAATGGAAATGCAGAGACCTCTGAGCACCACAGAAAGATTATTGCCACCTAGACTGCAAGACTGTAACTCTGGCATCACTCCATTATTCCAGGAAAATCTTATTTCAGCCTAATCAATTTCTCATGAGGAGTTCCTCTTCTCTCTCCCTAGCATCTCACATTGTTACTTCACTGCATTGCAGTACAAATAATAGCATTAGCTACCATGTGTAGTGCCACTTATTCAAAACACATTGTTTATACAACATATTTAATGCTTACAACCAACTTAATCGGTAAATAATATTAGTTTTATTGTACAGATGAACATATAAAGGCAGTGGAGAGCTTTATATATTTAGATAGAAAGTGTTAGAGATGGGATTTGGACTAAACCCATGTAACTCATAAACTTAAGCTTTTAATCTATATTTAAAATTCCCTCCCGCAAAGTACCCAATTAATAAATGTCCTTGGAATCAATTAATTATTCAAAACTAAATCAAATTTCAGCAGTGCCAACAATTTGTACTACCTTTCTAAGCTCCCTGAGTCACCATGAAACAAGTCATAAGTCCTCAACTTTCATGAAGTTGCCCACCTATCATTTTAGAAGAGCACCTAGAGCTTTACTATAGTAAAGTTATATGATGGCTTGGTTGTGCTTCAAAATAGTCCATGGGGAGTGAAATGGGGAAAGGATGTTGATGAAAGAAAAAACACGTTGAAGATAGTGACTAATATATCAAGCTCATTTTCCTATTTTACCTACTTTTGAAAATCATGATAATGTCCACAATAAAAGTTTATTTTTTAAGCAGCAGTTTTGAGAGTTTTTATCCCAAATGCATTTGGTTAATAATGTCTCTTTTTCAGAATTAGTAACTTCAGGAAAAATAAGATAAAACAAGATAAAATAATACATGAGGCAAGGTAAATACATAAAGAACAATAGCAACAAAATTATTTCTTTGAGAACTATTTAAAATTGATGGTTCTAGCATTCCATGTTATTTTAAAGGCTCTAGTTTTCTCTCTTTTCCTTGTGTCCAGGTCATAGCTACCAATGGGCTACATAGCCAGCACAAAACTTCCTCAATCATGTCCTAGATCCTGAATTATTTGCCTCTGCTGTTCTCCCAAGCTACTCATCAACTTATATAATCACTTTATTGGTCAGATAGAAATTGTGGGGCTCAAGCTTCAGCTTTTTCCCGACACTTCCTGCACCCATGCTCTGTCAAAACTCCCCTTTACTTTCTCTTAACTACTGAAGTGGCCTTGACAGTGTTTCTTGTAGACCTTCAACTACAGGGAACATAATAGATCCAGAACCCCAGGTGCTGTGCTCTATAGATAGATATTATTACCTATCCATTATTTGATAATAATAGATCTATTATCCAATAGATAACAATAGATCTATTATCCTAGTTCATGTGCTTTTCTTGGGATGCTACACTGCAGGGATATAAAGCAAGTCTATTTCTGGAAGACATGGAATTCCTCTAATAGGCAACTTTGGCTCACAAGTTCCCAAGCACCTTGTTAAATCTTCCCTAGACCACACAGCTGATTATGACATTTCCACCCACCCACTCTTCCTTCCCTTTCCCCTTCACTCAGAGTCAGCGCTGCATTGTCATCTGATGCCTGGCTCTCCCAGGTTCCTCAGGCTTCCTTCCCATTTTCTCTCACAATTGCTTCCTTCCCATAATAAAAATCCTTGCTTGTTTAATCACCTTGGCACCTGTTTCTTGGAGGACTGTTAGTAACACAACTACATTGTGGACAGATTCCCTAACTTCCAGTCACTTTTAAGCACAAGTTCTATGGATTTGTTTAACCCTTCAGTCTTATATGGTATTTAATGTTTATCTCTTCTCTTCCCCCAGACATCTGCCAAAGAAGCTTGAATAGTGAGGCATTGTATCTCTGTTCTCAGGCTGCTTTGAGATCCCCGCTTTTGGCTGTTTTGCCCTTTCTTTCACTAAACATTGATAGTAGCTCAATGTTCTCTTTGTTGCAAATGTGGATTAGGTACATGTGGGTTCCTTGAGAGGCTTTATCAAAGACACCTCCCATTAATGCCCATGCTGATGAGGGCCACCTGATTCCAGTTTACTTTCTTTCCACTCTCTTCCACAGCTTGAGCCTCTGTTTAGTAGAACCAGTCATACAGAAAGCCTCCTTTTTGAGTGTGGTCCCTACAGGGCAGCTGAAGTTCACCTCCTTCCAAGTGTCCAACAAACCCATAAAACTGCACACATCCTTTTGACACCACAAGGGGTAGAAGGCTGACTGCTACATGTCTGTCCTCTCTCCTCCCCAGGCCTGTTCTCCCCCCATCCTCCTTTTCCAATTATCTTATTGCTCTGTTCAAAAAAGGCACAGATATCATTATCAGCAAATCACTGCATAAGAACACTTCCAAAAGGGAAATGAAATGCCAGGATCATCTTCTCTCTCAGACATCCCTCATCTCTACAGATTATTCTCTGTGAACCACATTCCCTTAGATTGTAGATGAGGAACGCGCACCTCCTCCTCAACAGGAAAGGGTAGCACAAGCTGTATCACTCCCCTCTAGGTGCTTATGTAGAAATTCAACAGAGTTCTTTGAAATATCTACCCTTCCCATAGTGGTTTTAGTAAATGGAATAGAAGAAAGGGGTGGACAGTTGAGTAACAGAACTTATTGGACCATGACTTACTGAGTCTTAGAAAGATGTCAGACTCCAATTATTCTGGGCTTTCTTTAGAATAGGGGGAGTGTTTGAAACTTCTTTGCATCAATTTAAGCTTCCCCAAATCAATTCCAGGACACAAGGAAGTTGCATGAAACACTCTGTGACACTAATTTTCTCCGCTACAAAGCCCAGGTTCAACCCTCTCTGACACTGCACCTCCTTTTGATACTGCAAACACTGAGGCCTATTATCTCTGGCTTTTAATTCTACCTATGTGCAGTTCATTGGAGTTCTCTTTAATGGTGTGTTTTCTGGACTTGCCACCCCTCTAGTTTAACCAGTAAATGGATGGAGAAAACTTAGATATTTGCCTGCATGAACATACTTCTTTCACCGTTTTTTTTAAATGAGATTTGAGCGATTACTAGTTCATCATCTTCTGTTCATCTTATTTGCCTTGCATTTCATTAAAATTTGACACCAGAATAGTTTCCAAATTCAGACATCTTTGCCTTATGACACTCATAAGATATTTTAAAACATCAGTTTCAGAACCTTAACTAGTGGTTTTGTATTCTGAGTTTTTCTGGGTGCCCCAGTTACTGCTTTAGGATTATTTTCGTTGTGGAGAAAATGTCTTTCAAGTTGTATGATTCTAATATTAAAGTGTGCTTCCTTCCCATTTTCTTAAGTAATATTTCTCAGTATCAACATTTTCTGAAAGATCACTGTGACTGCTATGTCTGGGATGTTTGTTTCAAGGGCCCAACTCTCACACCATAGATGAAGCAGCAGGCCTTGCTACGCCCTGATGCTTATCAAGACCAACTATGTCTCCAAGGATTACTTATTTCCTTTATACTCCATGTGGTCTCAAATACGTCCTCCATATTTCTGGTCTTCCTCAAATGACGAGTTATTTCTCTTTTGTACAATTATTTAGAACTACTAGGATTCAAGAACCAATAAATCCACTTCCACTCTATCAGACCTGGATTCCTAACTTGTTTATAAAATATTATAGGACAGTTGGAAATCTTGAAGAGGAAATAGGGAGACAGACTTTTCGGTACTGTAAAGGAGCATAATTCTTGTCACTCATCAGTCACTGAATATCTGTCATCCTTCCTACTTCATGGAATTTTATTCCAGTTGAACTTATAAGCACCCCGTATAAGTTCAATTTAGATATTAACCCTAGTGGAGTGAAATTTTCACAAAGAGAAAGATAGCAATATTCATAACTCAAAATGAAAAAGATTTTATAGCTATAGATTCTATAGTGATGCTCATGGTTTTATGAACATTTTAAAATAGAAACGTTAGTCCCTTAGTCCAAAATTATATCTCAATAGAAATCTTAGGATAATTTTCAGTTACCAGATTTGTTCCTTGACTGATAGCTTTCTTTCTTTCTAATGCAATCTTGACAAGTGGTATTTGGAGTCTCGTTCAGGGTAGACTCTAAAATTTCCACTAAGCCGCACCCTACCACTGGAAATTTCCAGCTGAGAAAATAATTATACCACTGATTGTGTTTTTTTTACTCATTCTCTGACATGTCCTGCAAGACCATGTTGGCTGTCCCATCTATTGCCCCTGAGACACAGCTCATTCCAGATCAGCCTTGTTTCTTTCAAGCACATTCCATGTAAAGGACTAGGAGCTGACATTAGAGCTGTAGTATTCCTTAGTCACCAGTAAGTTTATTTCTCTCCCCAGGCATTCTGGATACTTTTTTAAATTCTCCTTAACTTATTGCCTTCCATAACTTAATTTCCATCATTAAAAAAAAAATTGCCAGCTGGGGATGACCCAAAAACATAAACTTATTTTTAAAAACAAACAAAAAAGAGTAATCAGAGAAAAAAGAAGAGAGTTGGAGAGGGAGAGAGAGAAAGAGATAAGAAAAAGATAAAGGACATGTAAAGACACTAACAGACAGTCGCACTGGTGAAAAAAATTGCCAAGCTGGAGCAGTAAACAACCAGCCTGATATAAGAAGAAAAACACTCTCACCTTTGATGCTCAGAGACAGTGGGTGATACATCACAGTGCCTCCAGCTCAGGAGTCTCATGTTGGTGACTGAACATCTGTAACTTGACTTCCTCAGTTTCATCACTTTCTGTCAACAGCCATGTTCCTGTGTGTGTTGGGAGTGAAGGGGAAAAGTATCAGCTCAGTATTCCCAGAATAAGCTACTTACTGTGAAGAAGTTTTGCCCTTTCCATGGTCTTAAAATATAATGACTAGAGTGTCTACTTGCTTAATTGGCTCAACTTCAACACAGTATTTATTGTATTTTTTCTAGCACATTATTTTAGGAATCGTGTAGTCTAAATATGGTACAGTGCAATTTTCTTAATATTTTATATCTGACAAGAGAACTCGATTTTCAGTGGAGAGAATCATATTCTTGGAAATAGTTTATGAGTTTCATATTTCAATCACTCATGAGGAACTCCTCCACATCTCCCCAGGATCTCCGTTCTTTTTATAGAATATACTAGAAAATGACCCTAGCTACACCTATTGAGCCCATGCTGAGTGCCAGGTAATCCAAGCAGTCGGTTTACAAGCATCATCTCATTCAATCCGCAAAGTAACTTTATATAGGAGATAATAGTAATTCCATTTTAGAGATTGAAAACTAAAGCCCAGAGGTTTAAAAAAGTTACAAAGGTATAACTTTTTAGAGTTTCCTATGTTTTTCCTAATTATCCATTTCTTTTTTAATACATAGACTTACTCCTAAAAGTCATTTCCCTAAATTTGTCTTTCCTTTCTTTAGAAGACTTCAAAAAGTTCACTTAACCTTAAACATATTTCCCAAATATACAGCCTACCTCACATCTATTAGGCTACTTTTGTTCTTATGTTAGCTAAGAAAGTCTAAAGTATAGTAAAATGCGTGTGTATGTTCATCATGCCCAGACCTTGAGGATTTCATTTGAAATCTTACTCCTTAAATTAATGTCCTCATCTTTAAAACTCAAAACCACTAATGGCCACAACACACAGCACCAAATATTGGTATAGATAGTAAACAGGGCCATCTGCCCAATGTGGAAATAGAGTAGGACAGAGGACAAAGAGAAATTTCCTTTCCAGTACAGGGTTGTCTCTGATCACCCAACCCACAGAAGATATGGAATCTGGCTGTTTCCCATACCCTTTCTTTTTGTTCTCCCTCCACATCAAATCCTGACATTCCTGATTAATCCCAATAGTAATACCACCAAACACACTTTTACCATAATTATATAGTCAACTGGAGTTACTCCATAACTACCATTAACTGAACAAGGAAAGTCATCACAAATATGTGAAAATGTAAGAGCAAGAGAGGAAAATAAAAAGAATGCAGAAAAGGTATAAACACTGAGAATAGCTCTTGTTCTAAACAGAAAAGAAAAAAACCTACCAGAAATGTTATCTAATTTCTGAAATCTATGCTTCCCTGTATGTTGCAGGAAGAAACATGTGCGGGTGTGAAACACAGCTCAGTTGCATCAGAGATAAACACCTTCTGTTTACCATCAGAAAATATACTCCTATGGACAATCCCTACCTCCTCCTCCATAAGGCTTTTACACATCTCAGATCCTTCTACAACATCTTGCCATTTCTTAATAGGTACATTTTCTCTTAGAGGATGTCTATTATGAAAATCCATTACTAGAAGTCTGTTAATATTTTATAACACAATGGAAAAGTTTATGCTCATCATTCAAAATAATGTGACACTAGGGAGTGGGATAGAAAAAATAGTCACAGATTCTCCTTTCTGTGCTCCCTTTCTCTGGCTTATAAGTAAACACTGTCTGCCAAGTCCAAGACATACAGCTCTAGCAGGAAGCTAAGCTGCATTCCTCTTTTTCACAAATGGATCTGTGTATCTGTTTGATGAACTGTGGATGGGTTTCCTGGTTTCCATCCTTAACAAGTATTTGTCTTCTTTCCGTGATGTCCCTCAAATGTATAGAGTTCAAAATAGTTATTAATATTTGTTCAGAAAGTCTGAAGTTTGAAAGCTCATAAATTTATTTTTCTCTCCAACAAAACTTGAACAAATTTGTTTGTTTTTCCCCCACTGGAATAAGGCTTCTTAATAAAATATCTCTTAATGTTAAAACATCCTATTCACAATGAAGAGCTTAAGACTGAAAGATAAGTCTATCAGTCAGGTGTAGAAAACAATCGGAATGAAGAAAACATCTCAAGAGGACAGTGGAGAGGCTACCTGTACCTCATGGAAAAGCTCCTGCACACAGGTCTCTAGGAAACACCACTCTGCTAACTCCACTAGATACCAGCTTCATTCCCACAGTCCTAATACATGGAGTATTTTTTTTCAGAATAACTACTGGTGACTATGAGACAATGGAAAATATAAGGAGGAAGCCAGGATATTGAAACACACTATTTTCAAAATCAACATAATTAGAAAATAATAGAGAGATTAACAAAGAATAGTAAATAAGTTAGCATTGTTGTTCTCAGGCACAACTGTTACTGTTGCCTCTCCTCAGGATCTCTTGCTTTGAAGAGTAGATGTCACAGATTATTGCTACTGAAATATAACCCATTTATAGATGATTTATAAGAATTCTGCATCCTTTTGAAAAGGCACTTCCTCTTTTCTAGCATTTTATGCCAGGTTACCATAGCTAATATTTCTGGGTCTTATGTAACAGAGTCACTGCAGCTGACTAAAAATGCATGAATAAGGCAAGTTTTCTGTATGTCACGATGTTAAGCACACTCAGATTGACCTGGGGGTTGAAGATTTTCTAGCTACCTTACCCATTAGGCTTTTCCAGAGAGAAAATGTATGTGTCTATGTGTGGTATGTTGGTTGGGCAGGGATGAGAGAGAGAGAGAGGTATTACGGTGGATGAGTGTCAACTCAAGCCTTCTCTGCTCAGCTTGTGCACATTTAAATAAGTCTGGAGGCACCTCCCTCAACTGTTTGCTGGTATCACAACCTCTCTCCACATCTTTTAATTTGCTCTTTATTTTCTAGATTCTTTGGATGGAAACTTAGATCATTGATTGTGAAAGCTGTCCTCCTTTCTAATGAACAGATTTAAAGCCATGCATTTCTCTCTAAGGAATCCTTAGCAGCATCCCGCAAATGTCATGTTTTTAAAATTTATCATTAACTTGAAATACTTTCTAAATTCCCTTGTCATTTCATTGGTATAGTGGTTATTTCAAATGTGTTGTCTCCTTTCCAAACATTTAGGGATTTTTCAGAATACCCGAATGTTACTAATTTTTAAATTAATTTCACTGTGGTCAAAAACCACACTCTATGATCTCAGTCCTTTGCCATTTTGTGACATTTTATGGCCCAGCGTATTATCTACCTTAATTAACAGTCTAGTTGCATTTGAAAAGGATATGTATTCTGACTTCATTGGGTTTAGAGTCCCAAAATGTCTAACAGATCAAGTTGGTTGACAGTGTTATTCAAACCTCTCATATTCTTACTACTATTTTTGTCTACTCTTTCAATTATTGGGAAGGAATGCTGAAATCTCCAAATATAATTGTAGTTGTGGCTATTTCTTCTTTTATACCTGTTAAATTTTATGTACCTAGAATTTCTGTTATAAGGTGCATACACATTCAGGATTCCTGTGTCGTCTTCTTATTTATTTATTTATTTTATTTATTTCTTTTTGGCTGCGTTGGGTCTTCATTGCTGTGCATGGGCTTTCTCTAGTTGCAGCGAGTGGGGGCTACTCTTCATTGTGGTGCACGGGCTTCTCATTGTGGTGGCTTCTCTTGCTGCAGAGCACAGGCTCTAGGCACGTGGGCTTCAGTAGTTGTGGCACGTGGGCTCAGTAGTTGTGGCTTGCAGGCTCTAGAGCACAGGCTCAATAGTTGGGGCACACAGGCTTAGTTGCTCTGTGGCATGTGGTATCTTCCTGGACCAGGGCTTGAACCCATGTCCACTGCATGGGCAGGCGGATTCTTAACCACTGTGCCACCAGGGAAGCCCTCCTGTGTCTTCTTAATGAAATGCCCCTTTCATCATTATTGAATGTCTTTTTCTCTAGTAATATACTGTTACTTGAAGTCTGCTGTGTCTGATATTAATATAGCAAAATTATCATGAGTATTATTTTCATGGTTTATACATTTCATTTTTCTACTTTTAATGTATTTGTCCTTTCATATTTAAAAAACATTTCCTCCCAGTGGCATAGAGTAGTATCTTGCTTTGTATCCAGTCTGACAATCTCTGTCTTTTAATATGATTGATTAGATCATTTTTGTTTAAGGAAATTATTAATACTGCTGGGTCTAAGTTAGCCATCTTCCTAATTGATTTCTATTTGAAATAGCTGTGCTTTGTTCCTCTTCCCCTACTTGTCTGCCTTCTTTTGCTCTGAGTACTTTAAAAGAAATATAATTCATTTTATCTCCTTTACTGCCTTTTGAGCTGTATCCATTTGTAAATATTCAGTGGTCACCATAAGAATTAAAACGTTCCTTTTGAACTTATGACAGTCTACTGTTAAGTAATATTATACCACTTTACATAAATGTAATAAAACCTTACAACAATATATTTTCATTTATCCCTGTGTTATCTGTTGTGCTAGTGGCATATTCTTTACTTCTACATATTTTATAAACCTGACAATATGTTGTTATTACTTTTGATTTTAACACTTAATTTTCTTTAAAAAAATTCTTAAAAAATAAATCTTTATATTTTCACAAATTTCACAATTTCCCACTCTCCCCATTCCTACAATTAGATCCTAGTTTCTGTTATTTTTTACTTTAGCCTGAAGAATTTCTTTCAGCATTTCATATAGTCCATGTCTGCTAGACACAAATTCTCTTAGGTTTTATTTACCTAAAATAATCTTTATTTGCTTTCATTTGTGAAATACATTTTCACTAGATAAAGAGTTCTAAGTTGATTTTTTTTTTTTATTCTTTCACCATTTTAAGATGTCCTTCCATTGTTTTGGGCCTTGCCTTTTTTCTGATGAGAAGTTACTTATATTTCTTACTCTTGTTCACCTGTATGTAATGTGTCTTTTACTCTGCTGGTGTTTTGGGGTTTTGGTTTTGTTTTGTTTCAATATTTTCTCTGTTTTCAACAGTTTAGTTATGATCGGTATTTAACCTGATTGGTGTGTGTCAAGGTCTTGAATCAGTGGGCTCGTGATTTTTCTCAAAACTGAGGAAGAAAATAATCTTTTTTAAAAAAATTCGGCTTTATTCTCTCTCACATCTCTATTTCTGAGATTCCAGTTGCATGTATGCTAGGCTGCTTTTTATTATCCCACAAGCCACTGACACTCTGTTGAATTTTTTTTCAAATACTTCTCTCTTTACTGTAGTTTTGGTAACTTCACTGAACTGCCCTCAAGTTCAAAGATTTTTTTCTTTAGTCTCCAAATTGCTCTTAAGCCCAGCCAATGCATATTTGATATCAGATATCATCATATTATAGAATCTGTACTTCATTCTATTTTAGTTTTAATATCTTTAATGATATTAAATGCTGGAAAGGGTGTGGAGAACAGGGAACCCTACTCTGTTGGTGGGAATGTAAATTGATACAGCCACTATGGAGAACAGTATGGAGGTTTCTTAAAAAACTAAAAATAGAACTACCTTATGACCCAGCAATCCCACTACTGGGCATATACCCTGAGAAAACCATAATTCAAAAGAGTCATGTACCACAATGTTCACTGCAGTTCTATTTACAATAGCCAGGACATGGAAGCAACCTAAGTGTCCATCAACAGATGAATGGATAAAGAAGATGTGGCACATATATACAATGGAATATTACTCAGTCATAAAAAGAAATGAAATTGAGTTATTTGTAATGAGGTGGATAGATCTAGAATCTGTCATACAGAATGAAGTAAGTCAGAAAGAGAAAAACAAATACCATATGCTAACACATATATATGGAATCTAAAAAAAAAAAAAAAAAAAAAGGTACTGAAGAACCTAGGGGCAGGACAGGAATAAAGATGCAGATGTAGAGAATGGACTTGAGGACACGGGGAGGGGGAAGGGTAAGCTGGGACGAAGTGAGAGACATATATACACTACCAAATGTTAAATAGATAGCACATGTTGGCAATGATACCTCTACTTAACACTACTCACTTCTCCAAGATATTAATAGTCCTTCTCTTATGTGAATGAGGTCATTAAACACATACTTGTCAAGGTTTGAGTTGGAAGATTTCGTGACTGTCAGTGTTCCTCAGAGTCTTATGTTGAAGAGGAACTATGATTCAATTATTACTAAGCACTCAGACAAATTGGGAATGACACTCTGAACTCCCTAGCCACCTCATACTTGCCTTCAGTCCTATTTCAGGCCTTAACCTTCTTAAACAATCCCTCATTCTACACCAAACACATGGGCAGCAAAATAAAGAGAAAAAGAACATAAGATCATGAGGAGAAAGAGAAGAAACAATGGGAGGAAAAAAGGTACCTATAGACATGTCAGTACTAGGGGTAGTGGATTTCTAATACCTATCCATAGTCGTATGTTCGAACATGAATAGTCTAAAAATATGACTATCAGTTCTTGGCTACATTGTCTCACACCAACTGAGAAATTCCAGGAAGTAGCTCTAGAGAATTAGATTAAAAAACACTCCAAACACACAAATAACAACTTCCAGAGAATAAGCAAACAAGAAATAATTAAAAGAAATAAACAGAGGTAGAATGAGACAGAAAAAGAATAATTTCACAGGCTTAGAGTCAATACTGTTATTCTTGAAATTTTAAAACTTTTTGCAAAAGTAATGTCTGTCATCTAAAATCTTTTACTCTTATGAGATACATTAAGCATATTCATAAACATGAGGTTTATGACCTTGACTTGTGATTTGTCTATTCGTAGTCATCCTAGATGTCTCATGCTTGCTACATATTTCCAGTGTTGAAGAATAGATTTTATTACTATTGACCTCTACCTCGTTCTTTGTTGTTTTCATCAAAGTTGTTTAAGAAATGTGCAGCAAAGATAGCCCCTAGCAATAAGTAAGCTATTCCCTCAGTTCTGTGGCCTATGAGTCTCCATAATTGAAGATTGGAAGGGTAACCATATTCAAATGAAGCTGGGATGGGTAACCTCTCCTCTAAAACTTCCCTAAAGGGAAGTACGTATAGCTATGTTAGAAATCTGAATGCCAGTTAAAGACATTTCCCTCAATTCATTCCCTAAGAGACATTCCATGGCAAGATTACAGGACTCTGTGACTTTATGGTTTTGGTTTTGGTTTGTTTGTTTTGTTTTTGATGTGGGGGTCAGTCTAATCTCTAATACCTTCAATTCCATCCGTAAGTTATCAATTTTTTTTCAAAAACTTCTCGACTCATTTAATGTTTCAAAAATTCATCTGTCTGTAGAATAGGCCACCAAATCAGTAGTAATGGGAAAAAAAGAGAGAGAGAGAGAGAGAAAGAATGAGAACTAGAGACAAGCAGAGAGCCATAGAGAATACACAGCCCCAGAATGGGAATGGCCATCTGGCACAAGAGAAATACGTTTTTCATTTTATCATTCAGAGTCTCACTGTGAATGAGCTAATAAGTGACTTTGTGCATGAATGATCTCTTCCTCACCCTTCCTTGTAGGTGACTTTCAAGAGAAGGCTTTCAGCTCATGCTACCCAGTGTGGCTACATATCTTATCCAGTGAATATTTCCTTTATTGCACAGACTTCAAAAATATCTACTTTTTCTTCTACATGTCGATATAACTTCTACATGAAATATTTTCTTTTATTGAATATGTGTTCTCTATACCTTGTATGGTTCTCAATATTTTACATTCAACTTGAAGATTCAGGCTTAATTCTCACTGGAGGCAATTAAGTTCTTGGAAATATTTTTGAGTCCCACCTATGCATCACTCATGGGGTAATCCTCTGTGCTCCACACAACATTTCTATTCTCTTAGTGAAGTTGCAACAAAAAGTATTGTTACATTTTCTGAGCTTTCTGTGCCAGAAACCTTTCTCAACTGATACACAATGTGCTCCCTAAGCCCAGCAACATGATATGTGAGAGCTACGATTCACTCCCTTTTATAGATGTTGAAACCGAGATGCAGGAGTTAACACTTTTTCAAAAAAAAAAACTCAGACTCGTTAAGCCTAAGAGTTGTGATTTGGAGCCAGCTTTGTCTGTCTTCAAAATCAGGGTTCTTAAGCATGACACACTACTGATAGGCACAGAGCTGGTCACCAATTAATGTCTGTTGGTTGAATGAATGGCCCCATCAAACAATCAATCAAACACTGAAAGCCTCCCAGAAAGAGTGACCTTAGCAGCCTCTCCAGTCACATCAGTGGCTCCACAACAAAGAAGGTTCTCTTAACCAGCTTGGTCATGTGAAAATTTCACAGCAGGAAACTGTATGCAAATAGGTTTTTCCCCCTGGAAAATAGATTGCACAAATTATTCCAACTGGGCCATCACACACTGGTAAATGTTTCCAGTTTTGAAAAGCTCTTACTTCATTACTAATGGCCTGTCCTCATCACCTGGCATGTCTTGCAACTTCTCCCCTTGTCAGTCAATCCTGGAATACTTGCCACAGAGCTACCTCTTTTGCTATAGCAGCCTGGTTATCAATAAGCTTGTTAATATACATTCTGAGCTGTTAATCACAAACTTGTTAACCGGAGCCTCTGTGTTTCCTTTTTACTATCCTAAATATTACGTGATAAATGCTGAAATGTGTATATATTTTAATTTTAAATATCAATTCAAGCCAGGTGATCTACTAGCTAAAGTAAAAAGCTCAGTAATTCTCACCAGAGCTCTCCCCCATATTATCTTCAATATTTCTCTCCATTTCAGAGTTTGCCTCTTCTGTTCGGCATGCTCATCTGTGCTAGATTATTAGTTTAATATCCAGGCTTAGGCAGTTCCACTTTCTCTGGATAATCTACAGTTCTGAGTGACAACTCCTTGTTACCAAGCTCAGCCACATTCCCTGGGTATCCTGAAGAACAAAGTCCATGGACTCTCTCCACATCCTTCCCATGTCTATTTCCTATTGATTGTGTCTTCTACTCTAATGGCTCCCTAGATTCCTTTCAAAGCTTTTTCCCTACTACAGTGTAATTTTTAAAATTTGTTTTACAAATGTTAAGTACCTACGTTGTGCCAAGTATTCTTTAGTTGTGGAGAATGTAGCCTTGAACAAAACAGAAGGATATTCTCACCCTAATGGAACTGATCTTTCAAGGAGTAAGAGGAGACGTGAGATAATAAGATAATAAAGTAATATATGCATTCTATTAGATAGTGGGAAGTGATATGGAAAAATAAAACAGAGAAGGGGGATAGGAGTGTATGGGTGCAGGAATAGATTATAATTTTAAATAGTAAGGTTGGGGAAAACCTTGTTCAAAAGAAAACATTTTAAGAAATTGCTGATGGAGAGGAGAAAGTGAGCCATGATGCTACCTAAGGAAAAGCATGATTCCAGGCGGAGAGAATGACAACTTCATTCTCCTCAGACCTTTAAGTTGATAACTATGTTTTTTACCATAAGTTGAAATAAGTTTGTTTTTGAAATACAAGATGGACTATATTAAATATTTTATAATATATAATGAGAGATGACTATTACCAGGACAACAATAAATTTACTTATCTGAGGATTTTATCTATTCTAATTTCAAAAATATGGTATTACAAAATGTATTCTACTTACACTTGAAACAATGACTCTCAAACATTGCACTGTAGACATTTGGGGGGGTTGGGGGGGATGGAAGTGGGGCCCATGCATTAGTAACATGTATAGCAGCACCCCTGACCTCTACCTATTAGATACCAGTACCATCCACATCCACATTTATGACAACAAGAAATGCCTTGAGATACTGACCAATGTTTCCAGGGGAGTAAAAGCACCCACCCTCTCCATTAGGAATTACTGGTTTAAAAGGGCAAGGATCAGCAGCCCTCCAACTGCTGTTGTTAAGAACTCAGTATATTCCAATAAGATACAAGCTTCACCTTTAAAGAAAAAATGTATAAACAGGCACAATCAGTAAGCTCTATGGTTCTGAGTAGCTTGAAAAGTCATTAAGGGAAGCTTCCCCCAAATCAGTGCTGCTGCTCACATATTATCCCCTTGTAACCAAGAGGACTTTACACCCCAGGCAACACAATATTATAAGATTTGAGATAAGTGAGGTGGGGTGGGGGTGGTGCCTTTATGGCTTAAAACACAAAAAGGGCTAGTGTGAATGCAAGCAAGCTCTAAGGGAATTTTATAAAAATAGCGTAATGAAAGTGGAGAATTTGGAACTGGATTGCCTTAAAACTGTCCACATTGCATATCCCACTTTTATTCTCTGATCTATTTTCCAATAGCTTTATTATTCTCCACAGGTACCTCTTCAATCATTTCAAAACTCTTCTTCCTATCACAGTGTCATCCAGATGAGCTAACCCTTGACTCAAACTAGACCGTAAAAGCTTTTCATGGATTGGATTCATTATATCCCACAGAGTTGTTACACATGCTCCCTGGAACTGTCTTCAACTGCACTGCTAGCCTCAGACAGCCCCTGAACTAGGATTTTTCAAAAGTATTCCTTCTTAGCTTTAGAGTTCTATTAAAATTGTCTCTCCAGTCTGTATTAAACATTTCTCAAATCTCAGATTTTTCTCAAATTCATAAAGACTTACGAATTTGTTTTCCTTTCATCAGATCTTAGAATTCAACTTTAGGCATCCATTCCAATTCAGTATCCTCAGCTCCCTGTGACCTCACAAAAAAGGTACCCAGAACATAGTAGAATAATAGACCTGTCAAACATCCCATTGTGCAGGACACACTAGTGCTCGAGGATAGGTTGTGTGAAGTACCAAACGCCAGGCATCTGAGAAACTGTCTCAGTAGCCAAACTTCACACTCCAATTTCCAGTCCGGCTTTTGCTTCCTCACCAATAGGATCTATGCCAGTTGTGACCAACAGTTGGAATTTCCTAGTAAATTTGTACTCAATAGAGAAAATGTTAAACATACAATATTAAGGAAAGAAAATCAGAAGTAGTAAGGGGATAGGGGGAGGGGGGAGAGGGCGAGAGAGGGAGAGAAGAAAGAGAAACAAAATTCTGAACCTCAAAGAAAGAAGAGTCAAATGGGATACAGGGTGAATCAAAGACCTCCATTTATAGTTCTGTGTGTTCTAATCAACATTTCCACATAACTTCCCATTGGGCACTGTCTAAAATGTCACTTGTTCCGGGAAGTCCTGTCTCTCTGCTTCAAACCAACAGAAGCATCTATGGAAGAAGGGCTTAAGTCAATTCTCTCACAGCCAATCCTGCTCTGCCAAGTCCCCCAAACCTATTTCTGCTTCAAGCCTGGAAGAGTCCCACTATAGCATGTTCCTTTCTCAAAGGCTCATTCTCTTCATAATTTTCTTCTAACTTTATTATCTATATCTAAACTTAAAGTCTCCATATTCTTCAAATTCCTCAATTCATATACTTCAGAGATTTGAAAAAGTCCGTTTTTTCTTTCCAGTGCCCATGTGAAATTTCTGTGCAATTTGTATGAAAACCTGCCTCATCCATTCTGGCCTCAGCAAGGACCTCTATTCTAAGGAATTTTTCTCTGTCCATCTCACACTGTGCTTCCTTAGTGCCCTTCTCATGCTCTGCTTCCTTTCATTCTGGATCTGACTATATTCCTACAGATTTGAGTCTGCCCTGGGAAATGGAACAATTTTGTGTCTCTGGTACTGACTAAGAGCTCCTGCCCTAGATCTTGCTCATTTTGGTGATATTCTTTCTTCCCATTCCTAGAAAACCCAAAGCCCTGCCAAAACTGCTGGCCAGACAGACACAGTCCCTTTAACTGCATCCTCTTGTTTAGCTCCACCCTCAAACACTAGAAGGCAGAATTTTACATAGGTCATCACTCAATATATTATTCTCTTAACTACTTCTTGGATCGTCAGTTAAGCTAAAGGAGTTACCAGTTTCTCTCTCTAATGACATCTACACTGTCTTGAAGTTCTCGGATTTATTAAATCTTCAAAGCCTAAAACATTGGCCTAAAAGGCTAACACCCTGCCTCACTTTCCTTTATAGTCATTGGGCTCATTCACTGTCTTATGATTTACCTATCACGTGTCTCTCTCCCTCCTATATACATTACTTTTCATTTCTTTCCCTAAAGAGTAAATTCTAAACATTCTGGGAGGAACCACTGCCTATTCATAAATGTTTTCAACTCGAAAAATGGGCCTTTATTACATTTAAAATCTGTTCCTTTGTCTTTGGCAAGTTCTGCATGAACACCATGTATGCTATGTCTGGGACACTGACATCAAGGATAAATACCCTCTCTCCATCAGCAGACTGAGCTGCTTTTCCAGTGTTCTGATTATCTGTGTACAAAATTCGCTACTAACTCTCATGATACAGGCATGAGAATTTAAATCGGCTGTCTCTTTACATGACATCTCTGTATATTACCCTTGTGTTTTCTCTGGAATTCTAGGTTTTGAGAATTGATTTATTCACATTTCTCTACCTCTGAGGTCAAAGATGGTAAGTATTTGTAAACAATGGGTATCTTCACTTTCACTGTCTTTCCTGCTAAATATATCCTTCCTGCAGCTCAAGAGGTGGACTAAATAACAGATGGGGCCATATGACTGAGTGTAAAAGATTGGTTTCAGAGAACAGATCCAGGAAGGAGAAGAGGGAAGCCTTAGTCCAAGAGACATCTCTAGTGAACAAGGTCATAGGAAAACAGAGCTCCCTCTGCCCTCTCCTCAACTGCCTCCTCCCTGTTTTGCCTTATGTACTGGTCATAAGCAACACCACTATTGACTGTACTCTTAAAACTGCAGCCAGGCCATGCACTGGGTTTCGTTCCACACCAGGAGTAGAGACCCATGATTGAGCTCTTCTCTGGTGGTCAGAAGGGGCTTGTATCACTTTGGACTGGATGCATAAAGAAAGCAGCCATGTGTCTCCAGAAGACTGCCCTTTTAGTCATATAAAGAGAACATTTGAAGGACCATTCAAGCAACTGAGTGGCTGACAGGGTCTTGGAGCTCCAGCCAGGTGTCAGGCCTGAGCCTTTGAGGTGGGAGAGCACAGTTCAGGACACTAGACCACCAGAGACCTCCTGGCCCCAAGTAGTATCAATCAGCGAGAGTTCTCCCAGAGATCTGCATCTCAATGCTAAGACCCAGCTCCACTCAATGACCAGCAAGTTCCAGTGCTGGACACCCCATGCCAAACAACTAGCAAGACAGGAACATGACCCCACCCATTGGTAGAGAGGCTGACTAAAAATATACTAAGTTCACAGACACCCCAAAACACACCACCGCACATTGCCCTGCCCACCAGAAAGACAAGATCCAGCCCCACCCACCAGAACACAGGCACCAGACGCCTCCACCAGGAAGCATACACAACCCACTGAACCAACCTTACTCACTGGGGACAAACACTACAAAAAACGGGAACTACGAATCTGCAGCCTGTGAAAGGAGACCACAAACACAGTACGTTAAGCAAAATGAGAAGACAGAGAAATATGCAGCAGATGAAGGAGCAAGATAAAAACCCACCAGACCAAACAAATGAAGAGGAAATAGGCAGTCTGCCTGAAAAAGAATTCAGAGTAATGATAGTAAAGATGATCCAAAATCTTTGAAATAGAATGGAGAAAATACAAGAAACGTTTAACAAGGACCTAGAAGAAATAAAGAGCAAACAAACAATGATGAACAACACAATAAATGAAATTAAACATTCTCTAGAAGGAATCAATAGCAGAATAACTGAGGCAGAAGAACGGATAAGTGACCTGGAAGATAAAATAGTGGAAATAACTACCACAGAGCAGAATAAAGAAAAAAGAATGAAAAGATTTGAGGGAAGTCTCAGAGACTTCTGGGACAACACTGAATGCACCAACATATGAATTATAGGAGTCACAGAAGAAGAAGAGAAAAAGAAAGGGACTGAGAAAATATTTGAAGAGATTATAGTTGAAAATTTCCCTAATAAGGGAAAGGAAATAGTCAAGCCCAGGAAGTGCAGAGAGTCCCATAGAGGATAAATCCAAGGAGAAACACACCAAGACACATATTAATCAAGCTATCAAAAATTAAATACAAAGAAAAAATATTGAAAGCAGCTAGGGAAAAATGACAAATAACATACAAGGGAATCCCCATAAGGTTAACAGCTGATCTTTCAGCAGAAACTCTGCAAGCCAGAAGGGAGTGGGAGGACATATTTAAAGTGATGAAGGAAAAATCTTATAACCAATATTACTCTATCCAGCAAGGATCTCATTCAGATTTGATGGAGAAATTAAAACCTTTACAGACAAGCAAAAGCTAAGAGAATTCAGCACCACCAAACCAGCTTTACAACAAATGATAAAGGAACTTCTCTAGGCAGAAAACACAAGAGAAGGAAAAGACCTACAATAACAAACCCAAAACAATTCAGAAAATGGTAATAGGAACATACATATTGATAATTACCTTAAATGTAAATGGATTAAATGCTCCAACCAAATGACACAGACTGGCTGAATGGATACCAAAACAAGACCCATATATATGCTGTCTACAAGAGACCCACTTCAGACCTAGGGACACATACAGACTGAAAGTGAGGGGATGGAAAAAGATAATCCATGCAAATGGAAATCAAAAGAAAGCTGGAGTAGCAATTCTCATATCAAACAAAATAGACTTTGAAATAAAGACTGTTACAAGAGACAAAGAAGGACACTACATAATGATCAAGGGATCAATCCAAGAAGAAGATATAACAACTGTAAATATTTATACACCCAACATAGGAGCACCTCAATACATAAGGCAAATGCTAACAGCTATAAAAGGGGAAATCAACAGTAACACAATACTAGTAGGGGACTTTAACATCCCACTTTCACCAATGGACAGATCATCCAAAATGGAAATAAATAAGAAAACACAAGTATTAAATGACACATTAAACAAGATGGACTTAATTGATATTTATAGGACATTCCATCCAAAAACAACAGAATACACTTTCTTCCTAAGTGCTCATGGAACATCCTCCAGGATAGATCATATCTTGGGTCACAAATCCAGCATTGGTAAATTTAAGAAAATTGAAACCGTATCAAGTATCTTTTCTGACCACAACGCTATGAGACTAGATATCAATTACAGGAAAAAATGTGTAAAAAATACAAACATATGTAGGCTAAACAATACACTACTAAATAACCAAGAGATCACTGAAGAAATCAAAGAGGAAATCAGAAAATACCTAGAAACAAATAACAATGAAAACATGATGACCCAAAACCTATGGGATGCAGCAAAAGCAGTTCTAAGAGGGAAGTCTATAGCAATACAATCCTACCTCCAGAAACAAGAAAAAGCTCAAATAAACAATCTAACCTTACAGCTAAGGCAACTAGAGAAAGAAGAACAAAAAAACCCCAAAGTCAGCAGAAGGAAAGAAATCATAAAGATCAGATCAGAAATAAAGAAAAAGAAATGAAGGAAATGATAGCAAAGATCAATAAAACTAAAAGCTGGTTCTTTGAGAAGATAAACAAAATTTATAAACCATTAGCCAGACTCATTAAGAAAAAAGGGAGAAGACTCAAGTCAACAGAATTAGAAACGAAAAAGGAGAAGTAACAACTGACACTGCAGAAATACAAAGGAATATAAGCACTTTCTACAAGCAACTATATGCCAATAAAATGGACACATTCTTAGAAAAGCACAACCTTCTGAGACTGAACCAGAAAGAAATAGAAAATATAAACAGACCAATCACAAGTCCTGAAATTGAAACTGTGATTAAACGTCTTCCAACAAACAAAAGTCCAGGACCAGACGACTTCACAGGCTAATTCTATCAAACATTTAGAGAAGAGATAAAACCTATCCTTCTCAAACTCTTCCAATATATAGCAGAGGGAGAAACACTCCCAAACTCATTCTATGAGGCCACCATCACCCTGACAGCAAAACCAGACCAAGATGTCACAAGAAAAGAAAATTACAGGCCAATATCACTGATGAACATAGATGCAAAAATCCTCAACCAAATACTAGCAAACAGAATCCAACAGCACATTAATTCTTCAATATATGCAAATTAATCAGTGTGATACACCATATTAATAAATTGAAGAATAAAAACCAAATGGAGAGATATACCATGTTGTTGGACTGGAAGAATCAACATTGTGAAAATGACTATACAACTCAAAGCAATCTAGAGATTCAATGCAATCCCTATCAAACTACCACTGGCATTTCTCACAGAACTAGAAAAAAAAATTTCAGAATTTGTATGGAAACACAAAAGACCCCAAATAGCCAAAGCAGTCTTGAGAAAGAAAAATGGAGCTGGAGGAATCAGGCTCCCTGACTTCAGACTATACTACAAAGCTACAGTAATCAGACAGTATGGTACTGGCACAAAAACAGAAATATAGAGCAATGGAATAGGACAGAAAACCCAGAGATAAATCCACGCACATATGGTCACCTTATCTTTGATAAAGGAGGCAAGAATATACAATGGAGAAAAGACAGTCTCTTCAATAAGTAGTGCTGGGAAAACTGGACAGCTACATGTAAGAGAATGAAATTAGAACACTCCCTAACACCATACACAAAAATAAACTCAGAATGGATTACAGACCTAAATGTAAGGCCAGACACTGTAAAACTCTTAAAGGAAAACATAGGCAGAATACTCTATGATATAAATCACAGCAAGATGCTATTTGACCCACCTCTTAGAGAAATGGAAATAAAAACAAAAATAAACAAATGATACATAATGAGACTGAAAAGATTTTACACAGCAAAGGAAGTCATAAACAAGACCAAAAGACAACCCTCAGAATGGGAGAAAATATTTGCAAATGAAACAACTGACAAAGGATTAATCTCCAAAATATACAAGCTGCTCATGCAGCTCAATATCAAAAAAACAAAAAACCCAATCCAAAAATGGACAGAAGACCTAAATAGACATTTCTCCAAAGAAGATATACAGATTGCCAACAAACACATGAAAGGATGCTCAACACCACTAATCATTAGGGAAATGCAAATCAAAACTACAATGAGGTATCACCTCACACTGGTCAGAATGGCCAGCATCAAAAAATCTACAAACAATAAATGCTGGAAAGGGTGTGGAGAAAAGGGAACCCTTTTGCCCTGTTGGCAGGAATGTAAATTGATACAGCCACTATGGAGAACAATATGGAGGTTCCTTTAAAGACTGAAAATAGAACTACTATATGACCCAGTAATACCACTACTGGGCATATACCCTGAGAAAACCATAATTCAAAATGAGTCATGTACCACAATGTTTATTGCAGCTCTATTTACAATAGCCAGGACATGGTAGGAACCTAAGTGTCCATCGACAGATGAATGGATAAAGAAAATGTGGCACATATATACAATGGAATATTACTCAGCCATAAAAAGAAATGAAATTTAGTTATTTGTAGTGAGGTGGCTGGACCTAGAATCTGTCATACAGAATGAAGTAAGTCAGAAAGAGAAAAACAAACACCGTATGCTAACACATATATATGGAATCTAAAAAAAAAAAAAAAAAAAAAAGGTCCTGAAGAACCTAAGGGCAGGACAAGAATAAAGACGCAGATGTAGAGAATGGACCTGAGGTCAAGGGGAGGGGGAAGTGTAAGCTGGGACGAAGTGAGAGAGTGGCATGGACATATATACACTACCAAATGTAAAGTAGATAGCTAGAGGAAAACAGCTGCATAGCACAGGGAGATCAGCTCAGTGCTTTGTGACCACCTAGAGGGTTGGGATAGGGAGGGAGGGAGGGAGGTGCAAGAGGGAGGGGATATGGTGATATATGTATACATATAGCTGATTCACTTTGTTATACAGTAGAAACTAACACAACATTGTAAAGCAATTATACTCCAATAAAGATGTTAAAGAGATGTCTTTAATCAAATGAAAGGACAACCATAGATTGGATTGAGAAAAAATTTGCAATTCATATCTCATAAGGGATTTATGTCTGGAACATAAAAAAAAAACAAAACTCCTGTGTCTCAACAGTAAGACAAACAACCCAATTAATACATGAGTACAATACCTGAATAGACTTTTCCCTAGAGAAGATATATGAAGGGCTAATAAGTACGTGAAAAGATGCTCCACATCATTAGTCATTAGGGATATGCAAATTAAAACCACCCAAGATACCACTTCCTATGCAGTCAAATGGCTATAATAAAATGGAGACAAAAGCAAATGTTGGGGAGAATGTGGAGAATCTGGAACTCTCACACATTGCTGGTAGAAATGTATACTGGTGCAAGTGCTTCAGAACACAGGTTTTCAGTTTCTTACAAAACTACCCTATATCCCAGCAATTCCACACCTATGTATCTACCCAAGAAAAATGAAAATATGTACACAAAAGGACTTTTAAATGAATGTTCATAGAATTTTTATAACACGGAAGCCCCAATCTACATTCAAATATCCATCAATTTGTGAGTACATAAACAAAATGTGGTCTATCTATATACTGGAATACTCTTCAGTAATAAAAATAATTGAAGTACTTATATATGTTACAACACGGATGAACCTAAAAAATATTATGCTAGGTGAAAAAATCCAGAAACAAATGATTACATATTGTATAATTCTGTATATATGAAACATCCAGAAGAGGCAATTCTATGGAGATATAAAGCAGATCAATGGTTGCCTGGAGCTCAGATTGGGAGCAGGAATTGACTATAAACAGGCAATGGGAGTGGGGTGGAGGGGGTCCATGGGGACCTGTTGGGGTGATGAAATTGTTTTAAAACAAGATTGTGGTAATCTTTGAACATCTGTATAAATTTACTAAAAATCATCGACTTGTACTCTTACAGTGGGTGAATTCTATGAATCTTATACCTCAATAAAGCTGTTAAATAAAAATAACTAGCACAGAATGGAAAGTGGGAGGTATAGATGAATCAAGTTTGGCAACATATTGATAATTTTTGCCGCTGGATGATGGGCAATGAGGGATCATTATACTTTTCCTTTTCACTCTTTGTGTACATTTGAAATTTTCAAATAAAAAATGAAAAAGAAACGATTATTAAAAAAATTGCAGCCAATAGTTAAATTTCATCGAACACATTTATCGTGGAGTTTACAGAACAAGTAAAGCAAAATACAGAGTGAGCAAAATTAAAAGGACAGAGGTTTTAGAGCCTAGAGAGAGAATGGTGTTCCTGACATTGTCGGAAAACCTCCCTTTATGCTCTAGATGGGGACAATGGACAAGAATCATGGACCCTCAAGGACAGCCTTCCACTGAGCCCTGAAAGGTGATGTCATTTATGAAAGTGCTTTTCTTCTGGCCCTCTCTGATACTAACACTGATGGGGCATGGGGTGGTGGGGGGGAGGGAGGGGATGGACAGAAAAATAAACTCTGTCACTTTGTTCCTCCTCCCAGGAAACTTCAGACTCCCACTAATGTTTCTGTCTACACAACAGGTCCTGAGTATGCTCAGCATCATTCTGGTGTCCTATTATATATTTACTTGCTAAGCCTCTCTCAAAGATCCCACAGTGGTACGGTTCTGAATATTTCATAGCACAGGGGAGAATTTAGGCTAGAGACATCCATCACTCAAGGATAATCTGGTATGTACCCAAGACGTAATCACTGGTGGAGAGTTTCTCTATGCGTTCCTGTGTCCCTTACCAAACAGTAAATATTCAGAATTGGTTACATATCCCGAGCAAGTGGCCTTTACTCACATGTCCATTTGTTCACCAGATTATACCAATATAAATGGAGAGGCTCCTTTCATTTACATTACTGTCTGGGAAAATCTTAGCTTATAATAAATGACTGGTTATATAAATTATTGAACTTTGAAAATAGAATACCATGGAGTCTTTGTAAAATTTTATTTTTCTTATGTTTTTATTTTTTGAAGATACAATTGACATAATGTATAAGTTTAAGGTGTACAATGTGCTGAGTTAACACATTTATAGATTATAATATGATACCACTATAGCATTAGCTAACATCTCCATCACATCATATATATGTATATATATATATGTATATATATGTATACATATATACATATATGTATACATATATATATATATGTGCTTTTTGTGGTGAGAACATTTAAAATCTAGTCTATTAGCAACTTTGAAGTATGTAATACAGTATCATTGACTTAATCACGATTCTGTGTATTAGATCTCCAGAACTTATTTACCTTCTAAATGCAAGTTTGTACCCTTTAACCAACAGCTGTCTAACTTTCTCACCCTCCAATCCCCTAGTAGCCACCATTCTACTCTCTGTTTCTATGACTTTGGCTTTTTTAGATTCCACGTATAAGTGATATACAGTGTTAGTTTTCCTCTGTCAGACTCACTTCACTTAACCTAATGCCCTCAATATCCATTCATGTTGCTGCAAATGGCAGGATCTCCTTCTTTCTCATGATTGAATAATATTCCATTCTATACATGTACTGGGTTGGCCAAAAATTTCGTTTGGGTTTTGTTTTTGATGTGTCCTCTCTTGGTGTCATATCCAAAAATATTGTTGCCAAGACCAATGCCAAAGATGTTTTACCTATGTTTTTTTCTGGGAGTTTTATGTTTTCATTTCTAATGTTTAAGTCTTTAATCTACTTTGAGTTGATTTTTATGAGTGTTTCACTTAGGGGTCCAATTTCATTTTTCTGTATGTGGTCATTCAGTTTTCCCATAAACTCTTGAAGAGACCATTCTTTCCCCATTGAGTATTCTTGCCTCCTTTGTCACGTATTAGTTGACCATATATGCAAGGGCTTATTTCTGGACTCTCTACTTGGTTCCATTGGTCTATGTATCTAGTCTTATCATGTAGTCATTTTTTTAAGAAAATGAGTCATACCAATATGTACTAATATACAATTATATCAGATATTTTATCAAGTCAAAAGGAAAGGCACAGAAAATATTTGTATATATGGGTGTCTTTGTCTGTGTATGTGTTTGTCTGTATGTATATATACTTAGGGAGAAAACAGATTACAGATTAAAATAGTATGAGTTGGGAAAGTGGGCAGGCACAAGAATATAAAGACCCTTGTATGTCCCCACTAAAGAGATTGTACTTGACCCTACAGATATACTGTTGGGGAAGATAACTGAATATTAGTGGGAAGAAAACATAATTTCATTGCTGTTGTTTCTGCATTCAACTATTTTTAATGCATGTAATATTTGCTCAAACAATAAAATAATTAAATTCAAAAGTAGTATGTTATGATTGGGTTTATATTCTGATTTTAAACGTATTGATTTTTACAAACTCTTCTGTATTAACAGCCTTTGGAATTAACATCTATTAGTTAAGTAATTAAATTGAGAATAGTACCTTTAATGTGGGTATATTATTCCCATTGTTTATTGCTTTTGGTCATATGTACAAAATAATCTGCTTATGACTGACTATAAGGAAAAAAAACAGTATACATTAACATATACTTTAATTCTTATCTTCTGTATTATGTTTATTTTTAGGGTCAGGAGGGTCTTGAAGCTCTCTGGACAACTACCTTAATTCCAGATTTTGCATCTTATTTTGAAGTTATGCAAAAATGAACCTTTCTTATTATCCTTTTAACCAAACATAGATAATGGTCTCTTCTGAATGCCTATCCAAATTCTTCCTATAATTTAAGCTTTTTCTTATTCTGTCTTTTCTCGAGAAGGAGAAAAAAAAGGACTATTCATCACCTTAATAAAACTCTTCAAATAGTCACAGTGGGTTAACATCCTTCTTGTCTCTAAACTGATCTATACAAACTCACTATATCTTTCCTCATAAGAATCTAGCTGTTAGCCCTTTAAGTACTTTGGTCATGTTTTCTGATTTATTCAAATCTTTCATAAAAAATCAATTATCAGAATTGCAAAGCTGGGTTCACTGTTGCACTCATATAAGACTCAAATCCAATTCTGTTGATGCTACAAATGTCAAGATGATTTGAAATTATTTTGTGTTGGGGCCATATTATGTAATCCCAACTTGGTGATAGGATCAATCAATATTTTTTATATCCAGTAAACATCTATTGAAATTCTACTGTGTGTCAAACAATATAAATATAAAGTTCCATTAAAGAGTATAAGAGACACTGAAATAAAAAGTTATACACAATATGAGAAGAGGTTTAGTACAGGAGTACACATACCATAAGCAGTGAAAGGACAAAACATCTCATTTTGTCATAGTTTGGAGAGGGGGTAGAAGAGATTCAAAGAGAAAATATCGCTTTGGTTAAAATTTGAAAAACAAAGGAAACGTTAGCAAGAAAGAAATACATTCAAAACAAAGGACTTATAAAATATAAAAAGACAAATTTGAGTAGCCACAAATAAAAACTGTATGTATGGGGCTAGAAAAATGGCAGAATGCATGGCTGGAAAAGAAGTAAGAGACTAAATTATTGTGAATTGCTGAATGAAATCAGTAGGGATAACAATGTCATATGCAAGAGATTCTAAAATTATTTATGTAGAAAACTCAACAGGATTAGCTAATTGCTTTTGACCGAGGTGTAAAAAATACACACACACACATGCAGAAAGGCTAAATAATTTGTGTGTTTTCTAAACTACTTTATTAAGGTATGATTGACATATGGAAAGCAGTACACATTTAATGTACACAACTTGATGAGTTTGGAGATAAGTATAAACCTGTGAAACCATCACCATAATCTATGCCATAAACATATCAATCACCCCAAAAAGTATTCTCCCACCTTATTATTACTAACATTTTTCTGATAAGAATACAACATAAGACCTATTATCTTAGCAAACTTTTAAGTATACAATACAGTATTGTTAACTAGAGGCACTGTGCTGTACAGTGGATCTCTAGGACTTATTCATCTTATATCACTGAAACTTCACACATTTTGACTAATACTTTCCCATTTCCTCCTTCACCCCACTCCTGGAAATCACCATTCTACTCTGCTTCTATGAGTTTGACTATTTTGGATTCCTCACGCAGCTACTGTGGAAATATCCAATGAACGGATAAAGAAAATGTGGTATATACATACAATGGAATATTATTCAGCCTTAAAAAATGTTTTCATTTGTGACAACATGGATGGACCTGGAAGACATTACACTAAGTGAAATAAACCAGACACAGAAGGACAAATTTGTATGTTTTTAAAACTGTTAAATATCGGAGTTGAAATTCGAATGTCTATCTAATTTAAAGCATAATTTATTTCTTGTAACATACTGCCTCTGATCTTAACTGGATATAAAGTGTCTCCCCCACTTTGCTGTAACATTTCTTTCAGATTTATATTTCCTTAATACTATTTTAAATATACTGTGCCTTTACTACACCATCTCCAATCATTTTCCATTACCTACAGAAAAATCTGCGCCACAGAATAAATACATAGCCTGATATCCATGACTCTCCATAATCTGTCCAAAAACTTTTACTACTCATATTCCTATTTCATTGTTCACATAATCAAAATTTGTCTTTCTAGTTAACCTGTTCTAAAAGTTGCTTCCCATTTCCATGCCTTTTTATTAAAGCACTCCTTTCTACTTGGAATGTCCTGACTCTCATACATACCTATTAGAAATCCTTCTCACTCACTAAGGACTTCAACTCTAATGCACCCACTTTTATTAAACCTTTTTGATTGATCTATTTTAAAGTGATCTTTGTGTTTGTGTGTGTGTATACATATGCATTATATAACAGAAGAAAATACATTGTTTCTTGAATAAACATTTTAATTGTAAAATTATAGTTTTATTTTAATTTTATTTAATTAATAAAATTATATTTTCAAACCCAATTATTATCTATTGTCCAGGACTTTCTGAATTCCATTGCTTTCTTTTCAATTTTAGGAACCTATACTATAATTAATTTATGTTTTATTTATTTATTTATTTATTTATGGCTGTGTTGGGTCTTCGTTTCTGTGCGAGGGCTTTCTCTAGTTGTGGCAAGCGGGGGCCACTCTTCATCGCGGTGCGCGGGCCTCTCACTATCGCAGCCTCTCTTGTTGCGGAGTACAGGCTCCAGACGCGCAGGCTCAGTAATTGTGGCTCACGGGCCCAGCCGCTCCGCGGCATGTGGGATCTTCCCAGACCAGGGCTCGAACCCGTGTCTCCTGCATTGGCAGGCAGATTCTCAACCACTGCGCCACCAGGGAAGCCCCTATACTATAATTAATGGGCACATCTTTTTTTTTCCCCTTACATTGGTAATAGAACAGAAACTTTGTTTTGAAAGACTATACTCCCTAAACAACCAGCTATCAGAAAGTGATTCAGAAATGAAAAAGAAGCTATCATTTTTGCATTTTGGGAATATTAAAATAAAGCTGTTTCTTAATGTTCAAAAAATGTATAATAGTAACTTAGGAAACTATGTATTTGCAGATGTGTCTTAGAAATAGACCACTGATACGTTAGTAGATAAATTGAAAATACCTTTTAAAATGCAGCTCTTTTGTTATATTAATTCACAACAAATAGTTTCTGTGGCTTGTACTTTCTATATGGAAAACTATAACATATTAATGATAAATTATAGAAAAATTTCATTATATCTATTGATAAAGAATAGCTTGCTCTGTGTGAATGAGTGTAGCTATAGTAGATACCACTGGGTGCCAATCCTCAAGTGTTTACAAAATCTTCTATGCCGTCTGAATCCTAAAATATTCTGGATCTATCTCTTTCCAATGTGACTTGGATAAATACTGATTTGCCTAAGCCAAATTTTCAGTTCCTTTCCCAGTGACTGAATCACAGAAAACCACATGAACTTCTGGAGGGCTTCCAAGAGAGGTTCCTTCATGCTTAGAAAGACACTGAAAAAAATGCTTTTTCCATTCTTGTCTCTGAACTTTGGTGTAGGATCATATGATATTTAGGGTGCCATTTCATGAGTATGAATATATTCATGCCATATACTGAATATAGCCGAGGAAGTATACTGAAGATAGCAGAGGAAAATATGGAAAGACAATTCTGGAACTTGGTGACTTGTTCAACTACTTACTTGCCTAATTTTAGATCCATCTATCCTTAGGACTTTTCATTTAAGTCATTTTCACTTGGGCTTTCTATTTCTTATAGCAAAAAATTTCCTCCTTGAAAAGAGAACTTGGATTAAACATGTATGCAGTACACTTGATTCTACACACTTCTGCCTCCTCCAAACAAAAAGGAAAAACAAAAGACAGGGAGAAAGATGGAGAGTGGGGGAGAGAGAGAAATAACTGAAGAGGGAATTCTGCCTGCCATTTCCTTTCATGAGCTATGGCCTGGAATGAATATCAGATGAGAAATATGAATCCATTTTTCTTTCTACTGGGTCTCAGGGTCCTTGTGTCAGTCTTATTATGGGCAGTCAGCTCCTCTGAGTGTGATTTTAATATTTGGTGCGTATTTTTTTTTATACTTCATGGCCCTTAAATGTAAGTCAACCACTTCATTTGGCGCTTTTGAAACAAAAACAGTATTCTCCAACACTGGAGGAAAACCTGGCTTTTCTGGGTTTATTGAAAAATGACACTCTCCTCTTCTACCTAGGTAAGAGCTCTGATTGATGTGAGTCTGATTCGATAATACAATCCTGTGTGTTAGCTTACTTACAAATCTTTTCACTGTGTTCAGAGGACTGTTGACAGCAGTAGGGTCATTATTATTATTCAGTTCTTTGTGTACCACTATATGACAGGCACTATGCTAACTGCTTTACTTAGATTATCCCATTTAAGTTTCACAGCCACCCTAGGAGGTGTAGTTGGTAACCCACTCTTACAAATGGAGTGACCAGCTAAATTGAAGAATCTTGAGTTTCAGAGAGATCAGCCCATTTAGCTAGGGTTGTATAATTACTAAGTAGTTAGCTATAAGAAAGCATATAATTTACTTTCTTCAATAGTTAGGAATAAAAATAGCACTAAGAAAGTCAACCATTGATTGGCATTCAGATCAAACTGTTTTCTACTGGTGCAACTTTTTGTCTTTCACCTTATAGGAATTAGGGGGATACTAGTTGATTTTATGTCATCCTGAACCCAGGGAGCCGAAGGGAAAAATATATTCTGATGTGTTATTGTTATCATTTCATTAAACCTAATATTTCATGGGATTTTAGGCAATAATATGCTTAACCTGTCCATTATTATAAATATCAAATTATTAAGGCAAAAATGGTTGATGCACAAAAATAGGCATTGGAAAGACAAATAGCAAATTTTGTGTAAATGTCTGTGCGTATATATCTACATATGTATGTGTTAACTGTGTTAACATTTAAAATATTTTTAGATGATTACTACAGATTCCAAATATTTTCACTACAAAACAAAATTTTACATGAACATAAAAAAGGAAATGTTGCTTTTCCTAGGTTGCACCTATGAGTAACCCACATATTGACCGCTTTTTGGCAGATTTTTTTTTTCTTTTAGGTGTCTCAAATGGCACAATCAATCAAATTGACTATACAATGATCCTGAATAGCCACTAAGAAATAACCTTGAGGTGAAATGCTTTGACCTCTATGAAACTTTAAAGATTGGCTTCCCTAAGGATCAATTTCTGACCCTACAATTTACCTTGAAAGTCGACACGCTGAGGCACTCTATCAATGTAAAATTTCATTGAGGTCTTTCACTTTCCTAAGAGTTATATGCAACGTCATTTATCATTTCCTTTCCGTGGAAAAGCACCTCACTCCCAACACTTTCGAAATCTATGAGAATTAATTCCACTATAACTCCATTTTTTAAAAAAATGGATAAAAAGATATGTGTGTATAGTTTTTAAAATAAAGAGCTACATGGCAGCTCTCCCTTAGCTAATATGGTTCATATGCACAACTCTATGTCAGGCAAACATAAATTATATTAGAATTGAAGAATAACATTAGAACACAAACAAATCCATAATACCCATGTACAGCTGGGGCAAACTGGTTACTCAACCATCTTTGGAAGTGTAATAAGTACAGGATGTTGGTGTATAAAGGTCATCATTCTCCATGCTATGGTAAGAATACTACCAGAGAGCTGGGATTGCAAAGAACAGAAATTGATTCTGAATAGCCTCAACAGAAATTAGTTGGGAAGGACTCTGGTAGACTACAGAATTCAGAGAAGATCTAGAAAATCAACCTGTGCCAGGATCCAAATAGAGTTAGTAAAAAATTAGCCTGCTGCCAAGGAGTAATCTCACTGTGCTGCCACTGCCGGCACCATGTCACTCTGGTCAGCTCCTGACACAGTGTTAGACACTGCGTACTCTCAGTACTTTAAAATGCACATGTGGATGCTCCACTCAGTTACAGCCATAGCTGAAATCACAGTCTGACTCTGGACCTTTGTTTCACCTTTGTTTAAACCCCTCAAGGATTAAAGTATAAGACATATGAATCTCATTCACCATGTTTGGATCATGCACCAGGTGCTAGACCAGAGAGAAAGGAAAAGAAATACATAAGACATCCCCTTGGATCCTATAGTGGAAGGGATTACTAAGATTATTAGGGTTCATGAAAGCTAAAATTGAGATTAGTTAGTGGAAAAGATACACCCTATACAGTTATTTCCAAAATAAGTGAAAAAAGTGGAATGGTACAAGTCAAAATGGACATTTTCCACAAGGTCCCAGAGTAAGGATTCCATTTGAGATGGAAGATGGTATTAGATATAAACTTTGAAGTAGTTTAATTCAAACATTAAATTAAAAAATAATACTTGCCTTAAATATTTACAGGAAATAGAGAATACTTTTCAACCTATTCTATGAAGTGAGTATGAGCCTCATACCAAAATATTATGAAGATTTTAAAAGAAAAAAATAGACTAATATTCCTTGTGAGTATAATCACAAAAAAATCATTAATAAAATATTACCAAATTTGACCCAACAATATATAAAAAGTGTATTACATCATGACCAGTTGGATCTCATCTCAGGACTACAAAGTTAGTTTAACATTTGAAAAGCAGTCAAAGTAATTAATGGCATTAAAGGAGTAAAGGAAAAAACTATACGCTCACTTCAACAAATACAGGAAAAGCATTTGACAAATTCAATGTGCATTCATGGTTTTAAAGAAAATATTCCCAGCAAGTGATGATATAAGAGAATCTCCTCAGTCTTATAAATGTCAGCAACAAAACACCAACATCTAATATGTACTTAATGGTGAAACACTGAACATTTTCCCAATGATCAAAAACAAGTCAAGGATATCAGTTACTTAATTCTATGTAACAGTATATTAAAAGATAATTAAAAGAAAGGCATAGAGATTAAAAGGTAAAAGTCAAACCATGCCTACTTGTAGTTGATATTGCTGTATAAAAGAAAATGCTATTCAAACTCCAAAAAAAAAAAAAAAAAAGCTAGAAATAATTAAGTCAACTTGCAAAAAATCAATTGTTTTTCTATATTTTATCTGAGACTAGTGGAAATGAAATAAAAGCAATGTAATTTATAAAATTATCAAATGACATCAAATACCTGGGAATAAATCCAACAAAAATTACTGTAGAATACAATACCTTGATAAGAGAAATTAAAGACTTAAGAAAAAGATCAAACATGTTCATGTGCTGGAAGATTAAAAATTATTAAGATGTCCATTCTCCCCAAACTGACCTATACTAGATTCAGTGTGGTTCCAGTCAAAATCATAGCAGACTATATTATGGAAATCAACAAGCTGTTATTAAACTTTATATAGGAGTACAAAAATCTAAAGTTGCCAAAGTAGTCTTGATAAACAAGAGCAATATAAGAGAACTTAAACTACCTGATATCAAGACATACTATAAAGCTACAGTAATCAAGACAATGTGATATGAGTCTAAAAATAGAATAATTCAACAGATGAGTGGTCAGATATAGACTCACACATGTATGTTTAACTGATTTTCAACTAAGGTGCCAAGTTAATTCAGTGAAAGAAAGTATTTTGCTATTACAAAAGTTGATATTCAAATGAGGAGGAAAAAGAACCTCAACTACTCACTGCATATAAATGTTAAGGATACATCATAGACTTAACATTAAATCTTGAACCATAACATTCCTAGAAGAAGATATAGGGTGATGTATTTACAAATACTGAAGTCAAATCATCCTCAGAGAGTTAAGAATTTGAGCATTAGTAGAGATTTGAAAGATATGGACTCATGGGATATATAGAAAATGATATAATATTTACCTATTATGTTAACATTCTTATGTACCTAGTTATGTGCTAGTTGTCTGGAATAGAACAGTGAAGAGTGCAGACAAGATCTCTGCTCTCAATGAATTGGAAGAAAGGAAAAAAAAAAAGAAAGAATGAAGGGAGGGAGGGAGGGAGAGAAGGAAGGAGGGAAGAGGAATAGAAAGAGAAAGAAAGAAATTTGAAAGTATTACAGATAAAGAGGCATCAATTATAATAGTTAATTTATTTTTTAAAGTTTTGGTGACTCTACCTAGAAACAGTATGGGTGTTGGAATTAAAATAAAAAGTATTATAAATAATTATAGTAGGGTGACATCACTTAAATGGCAGTGTAAGACACCCCAGTCTCTGTCCTCCCAAGAGATGAACAATCTGACAGATATCCACAAACAAAAATAGCTCTGGGAGAGCTCTGGAGTACACTTAAGAAATTTCAGCAACACAATGGAAAAATAAACCTGAGAATAACTGCATGAAAAGGGAGACAGGTCCATTTTGCCTGTATTATTCCAGCCCCCAAGCCAGCATTGCTCAGTGCCAAGAGGGAATTCCTCAGCTAGAAAGAGCTGCCCTTGCTGGGAAAGGAAGAGCGGGGTGAGCAACCAGCTTCCTTGGCCTTTTGGAGCATCATAATAAGAAAGTCTTGCTTTTCATCTCACCCAAATAGGCAAGGCCGAAATGGCTAGAAAAGAAAGGAAGAAAAGCAGGAGCTACCAATGGTAGTCACACAGCAGGAGTAATTGCCGTTCACAGTGACCTGCTCTGTAGACAAACACAGCAGCTTTCACCAATGAATAAAACAAAGGCCAGAAGAGTGTCTGTAGATTCTGCATATTTTACCAGCTTTTGACCCATAGGTATTTGTGTTAGCTGATGCCAGCCTCCTGAGTCTTTCCAGCTCCTTCCCTCTACCGCCCACTAGAGGTTCTGAACTGCCCTGATAGCCAGCCCAGGCCTCTGCAGCTGCACAATGCAACACGTCAGACTAGACCCTGCATGGCTGCCCCCCAGTGCTGTGCACATGCTTGAGTCTAGCCGCTCCAGTTGTGCACTTGAACGCCACCAGCCTGACACCCTTCCCTGGCCTCCACTGCTGTGTACATGCCTTAGGGAAGACTGTGCAGCCATGAGAGAGCACACTGACAGCCAGAACCCCTGAAGCTGCTTGTGAGCCCAGATCAAGTCCTATCTTCTGTCACTGGCCTGCACCACTACACTCACTTGCAGCTAGCCCCTCTAGCTGTACATCTACTTCATCCCTACCCATACTTTCCAACAAAATCCCCATCACCAGCCTCCATTGCCAGGCACTTGTGATGACCCAGTAGCCGTGACAGTGCACACCAAAAGCCGTGGCCCCCCACAGCTGCCAGTGTGTTTGCAGTTAGCTCCAGCCTTTGCTGCCTGCCCTGACCTCACCATCACATATGCATACATCTGTAACCAGCCCCCGCCACTACACAGGAACCTGCTGCTGGCTTCTGCATCAGGGTGTGTGCACACCACTGGCTCTAGTCACCATTGTTTCCTGTCCTGGTCACTAGCCACTGGACCTGCAGGTACAGATGGGGAAACCAACAGCCCTTGCTGCCAATATGGATGCCCATAGTGCTCTCTAAGGACGACACATTGTCAATGCTGTAGACCCCAGAGACCTGAGCCAAAGAGACATAATGCTCCCATGAAACTGTTGCCACTAAAGACCCATGCACTTGCACCCTACATCACTAGACATTATGATAAAACTTCAGGTCAATATCCCCTATGAACATAGAGGCAAAAATTCTAAAGAAAATATTAACAAATTGAATTCAATATCATATTAAAATAATCATATACCATGGTCAAACTGGATTTATTCCTGAGATGTATGAGTGGTTCAACATATGCAAATCAATAAATGTGATACACTACATTAATAGAATGAAAGACAAAAATCATATGATTAACTCAAAAGCAGAAAAAGCATTTGACAAAATTCAACACACTTTCATGATAAAAATTCTCAATAAATTAGGTGTAGAATGACTGAACCTCAACATAATAGAAGCTGTGTATGAAAAGTACACAACTTATACCATAGTCAATGGAAAAGATTAAAAGCATTTCTTCTAAGATCAGGAACACAAAAAGTGTGCCCACTCTCACCACAGGAATCTATTCAACATAATACTGGAAGTCATAGCCATAGCAAGCAAGCAAGAGAAAAAGAAAGAAAAGAAAAGGCATCCCCACTGGAAGGAAGAAGAAAAATTGTCTTTTTTCAGATTATATGACGTTAATACATAGAAAATCTTAAAGATTGCATCAAAAATACTGTTAGATTGATCAACAAGTTTAGTAAAGTTGTAAGATACAAAATCAACATTCAGATTAGTTGTATTTCTGTACACTAGCAATGAAATATCTGAAAAAACTAAAGAAAACAATCTCATTCACAATTGACTAAAAAGAATTAAATACTTAGGAATAAATCTAACCAAGGAGATGAAAGATCTGTACACTGAAAAGTACAAAACTTTGATGAAAGAAACTGAAGAAGTCACAACAAATGGAAAGATTTCTGTTTTCATGGATCAGAAGAATTACTATTGTTAAAGCATCTATACTACCCAAGTGATTTATAGATTCAATGCAATTCCTATCAAAATTCCAGTGACATTTTTTTACAGAAAAAGAAAAACCAATCTTAAAATACATATGTAACTGCAAAGACCATGAACAGTGAAAGCAATCTTGAGAGAAATGAACAACGCTGAAGGTATCATACTTCCAAATTTCAAACTACACTACAAAGTTATACTAAACAAAGCAATATGGTACTGTCATAAAAAGAGACACAGGCAAATGGAAGATAATCAAAATAAACTCTTACATATGTGGTCAACTAATATTTGACTAGGGAGGCAAAATACTCAATGGCGAAAGGATAGTCTCTTCAGTAAATTGTGTTCATAAAACTAGATAACCAAATGCAGAAAAATGAAATTGGACCTCTATCTTAACCACTCATAAAATTAACTCAAAGTGGATTAAAGACTTAAACACTAGAAATGAAACCATAAAATTCCCAGAAGAAAACATAGAACAAAGTTCCTTGACATTGCTCTTGGCAACAATATTTTTGGGTATGACACCAAATGTACAGGCCACAAAAGCAAAAATCAAGTGAGACTATATCAAACTAAAAGACTTCTACTCAGCAAAAGAAACAACAACAAAATGGAAAGTCAACCTACAAGATGAAAGAAAATATTTGGAAAACATATCTAATAAGGGATTAATATCCAAAATATATTTTTTAATTCATACAGCTCAATAATAAAAAAATCTGATTAAAAAATTGGCAGAGGAACTGAATAGACATTTTTCAAAAAAATATATATGAATGGCCAACAGGTACATGGAAAAAGTGCTCAACATCACTAATCATCAGGAAAACACAAATTAAAACCACAATGAGATATCACCTCACACCTGTTAGAATAGCAAAGATAAAAAAGACAAGATACAAGAAGTGTTGGTAAGGATGTGGAGAAAACGGAACCCTTGAGCACTGTTGGTGGGAATGTAAATTGGTACAGCCACTATGGAGAACAGTATGGAAATTCCTTAATATTTAAAATAGAACTACCATATGATGCAGCAATCCCACTTCTTGGTATATATCCAAAGGAAATGAAAATGGGATCTCGAAAAGATATCTGCAATCCCATGTTCATTGCAGCATTATTCACAATAGTCAAGATATGGAAACAAACTATGTGGCTATCAATGGGCGTATGGATAAAGATGTAGTATATGTATCTCACACATACACACACACACACACAATGGAATATTATTCTGCCATAAACAAGAAGGAAATCCTGCCATTTGGGACAACATGGATGGAGCTTGAGGGCTTTATACTAAGTAATATTAAGTCAGATAGTGGAAGACAATCTGTCTCAATAGTGTATATCATCTATATGTGGAATCTAATAAATCTGAACTCATAGAAACAGTAGGATGATAGTTATCAAGGGGTTGAGGGTGGGAGAAATGGGGAGATATTGGTCAAAGGGTACAAACTTCTATTTATAAGATGGAAAGGTTCTGAGATCTAATGTATAACATGGTGATTATGGTTAATAATGTTGTATTACATACTTAAATTTTCTAAGAGATTAGATCTAAAATGTTCTCACCAAAAAAAAGAAGTGGTAAATATGTTACATGATGGAGGTGTTAGCTAACACTATGGTGGTAATCATTTTGCAATATATAATTGCATTTAATCAACATATTGTATACCTTAAACTTGCATACTGTTAATGGCAATTATATCTCAATAAATCTGGAAACAAGTGGATAAAGATAGATTAACTTGGAAAATTTCACTGACTCATCATTTGAGAGTGAAGTTTCTATATCGCAATCATGTTATCATTCTTAAAACCAGAACTACTGAGGAGAGCATTCATGATTCCATAAAACTTAATCTTTGAATGGCTCTCTGGATCTCATTTCTATTATAGTAACATTGCTCAAAGCCTACTCAAATCATAAGAATTCTTGAAGGCAAACTAGAAACTGATATTAAAAAAATTAGATTTGTTGAAGATGTTCTCTCAAATACCTAAAAATTAGTCCTATCTTTGGCAATATATGTTTTATATCTTTCCTAGAAACCACTGTTCATGTACCAGTTTATCAAATATTTTAAAATTTTAAATGAAATTTCCAATTTTCTTAATTAATGTACATGTATAACTTTTTAATATACCCACAAACTATTGAAACCTTGAAGTTATTATGGCAAAAAAGCACTAAATAAAATGAACTCCATATACTTTGCAAAAAACTAGATTACAATTTCACACCTTTTATTTTAAAATATCAAATTTTCCTATTTTTCTCTGAGTTATCAATGCTCCCTGCAGTTATCTTTCTTCCCCAAAGTAGCTGATTTTGTGTATAATTTTGTATTCAATGTCACCTTTATTAAATAGGAAAAAAACATTCCAGCCACCTCTTTCATCTCTGACATTTTCCGCTGAATCAGTTGCCACTAAATCAAGATGCATCTTCTTTACCATCAAATACAATTAGTCTGAGTTTATATCTATCTATATCTTTCCATTCTTAACATAACAACCCAGCAAATTGAATCCCATGTGACTTGAGAAGGAAGTTTATCATGTGTTTCAAGTCAAAACACAATGTGTAAAACTATCATAATTTATACTACAGTATATTTATTCTTTGTGATATTTTTCCCTAATCCAGGCATTGCAGCTCAGAATCATGCCTGTGAATAATGGGCAATAAGAAACCTCTGCATCCAAAGGGCTCCCAGTTGTTGAGGCAAGACGTTTCTCCATAGGGCTTGCAGAAAGGTACAATACTTTGTGGAGTCTGGAATGCCTTATGCATGAACACACTTCTTTGGAACAGGTGAGGCTGCTTTTCCTCCCTATAGACAAGCAAGGTGTGCTTTGAAGGAATCAATAAGATAATGTCCTTCAATGGACGAATGGATAAAGAATATATATGTATATGTACATATATACACTCAGACATATATATGTACATACATATATACATAGAATATTATTTAGCTCTAAAAAAGAAGTAAAAGCTGCCACTTGCAATAACATGGATGAAGCTGGAGGACATTATGCTAAGCAAAATAAGCAAGACACAGAAAGGGAAACAGTACATGATCTCACTTATAAGTGGAATCTGAAATAGCCCAACTCACAGAATCAGGGAGTTAGAATGGTGGTTGCCAGGGCTTAGTGGGAGGGGGAAATGGGGTGATGTTGGTGAAGGGATACAAATTTTCAGTCATGCAAGATAATTAAGCGCTAGAGGTCTAATATACAGCATAGTAATGATACTTAATATTTGAAAATTTTGAAGATATATCTTAAATCTCAACATGCACAAACACACACACAAAATATAAAGGCGATAGAATGTTTATTAGCTTAATTGTGGTGATCCTTTCACAATGTATACATATATCATAACATCAAGTTGTACACCTTAAATATATACCATTTTATATTACAATGATATCTCAATAAAGTTATTTTTTTAAATGTACATGTCTGAATCACCCTGTTTCTACTAGGTTGGAAACTAATGAACATCCTTTCTGACATTTTCTGAACCGCTTGACCACTGTAGCACTTGATTTTGCTGGCACATGGAGGATGGTGGCCTGGAATAGGGTGAATCATCCTGCACTTCTACCATTTGTTCTGGTTTACAAAAAAGTGACTGGGCAAGTGTCCCCCAAGGGGCTACAGGACCTTAGAAGCTCGAGCCTGTCAGAATGAAACCTCTCTCATAGGAACTAAAGTAAATGAGGAAGGTTACATAAGCAAGCTAGGGATCCCATTCCTGGAAAATGCATCAAGAAAGAGAGGACAATCAGGGTCCTCAGAAGAAAACATTAATGCACTCCATGAAAGAGGCAACATTTGGCCACATTTACACAGAGGGAGTGGGAATGACCAGAGAGGATGAGTACAGTTAATTTGCAGGAGAGGCAATGTTTCCCAATCAGAAGCAGAGACTTATCTTTTGTTTCTCCTACCAATCTTGGCTGTTACACCACCAGAGAAGTTTCCTTCAGAAGAATTAAGTCAAGGAGTTCTGGAAAGATGGGAAGGGAAAAACTTTAAATCAAAATAAGATACTGAAGTTTCCAAATGAACAGGACTCATCCTCAGTTAAAACTAGACTGATACTCTTTGAATAGCTGAAAATTAATGAAAAATTATGGGGTCCAGTGGATATAGCACTTAACATCTTTTTATTCAGTGATGAACAGGAGGTCAAAATAGCCTGACCAGGCACAGTTATTATTTTAAAAAAATTTTTTTATAGTGTTAACAAGCTGAAATACACTAAAAATTTAATTTCCTACATGTTAATGTATTTTGATGAGACAGTAACATATTTGAATGAGTACAAAATTTGGAATTCAAATCCTAGTTCTGTCACTAATTCTGTATTGTTAAGTAGCTCACTTAATCTCCCCAAATCTGTTTATAAGAAAGGATATAAAAAAATCTTATTTCTCTAAGTCACAGGATTATTTTGGAGATTAAATTAAGATAATGAACCGAAAAACACCATATAAACTGCAGTACAATTCAAAAGAACTAATAGTAATGGAGGAGAGACTTGGAAGCTGCATAACGTGTACCTGATTCCATGGCAAAAATGATTCCCTCATTGCTTTGATGTCTTACCTCAGCTTTCACAACATTTGAAAAATTTCAGAAACATCAAGAGCTTAATGTGCACTTTGGTACAAGGTTTATTTTACAAAGGACACAATTATGGGATAATTTGAAAGAAAAGACAAGAGAAAACTGAATTATAAAGGCCAAAATTATCCTATGTTTGCTGTTCACATTCATTCATATACTTAATCCGTATTTAGTCAATGTCTATTTTGTTTCAGTCCCTAATCTAGGAGTTCCTATCTTAGAATTTAATTGCTAAAGGAAATGATAAAATCAGGGTTTCAGAGAAAGAAAATATATATATATATGTAGACATATAACACATATAACAGATATATGTATATATAATGTGTGTATAAAACATGTATATATAATGTGTGTATATATAAACATTTATGTTCATATTTCTGAAAGTTTAGGAAATTTTGAGTTTTATAAAGAAAAAAATAGTAGAAAAGTATACAGAGAATGATATGTGGTGAGGATAAATCTGGTTCTTTACAATAAGGTGGTCAGGAAAACAGCCTCTGAGGAAATGATACTTCGGCAAACACCTAAGTGAGGTGAGAACCCTTGTGACTAACTGGTAGTCAGAGGATTAGGAGAGTAAAGGAACTGTCCCTGGGATACAGTGGAAGTGTTTGAGAAATGGTCAGAAAAGAGATTGACTCAGTAGTAAAAATAAATAAATAAATAAATAAATAAGTTGGGGGGTGTTGGTTCAAGATGCAAGAAGGGGCCAGACTGTGAAGGTCTCAAGTATGCTTGGAAGCAAATAGAAGATTTTCAGAAGTTTCACTGTTCACAGATAACTCTGGAAAGTTTATGGAGAAACTGATGCCCCTGAAATGTTTTAAGCTAATATTATGCAAGTCTTGAATGAAAAAGTTCATTGTGGTATTGAATGAAGTGGTAGACATAGAGATACTGAGAGATATTTACAGTCAGGATTCATTTTGTATGTAGATACCACAAGCTTTGGATATGGGTGGTGAAATAGATTAAGGGTAGCTTCCAGCTCGTTGTATTTTAATGAGATAGACAAGAGAGAAAAAGGAAATATGATCCAAGAGTCAGAGAGCGTGTGTCTTCTATCCTGCTTATACTTTATCCTAAATTTGTCAGCTTATCCCAAGTCTTTCTTTTGGTTCTAACCGTGTATTTCATATTGATTTAGTAAAGCAAATATTTAAGGCATTTTAAGTTGGTCTTTGAGCATTTCTGTTCTATGACATCTAGGATAGCTTGCTTAGTGGTATCCTTGGAAGCTACCATTGCCTCAAGGTAATTTTCCATATGATAGAGGAACAGACAAATGAGGAAATAGGTATAGAGGTGTGGGGATTTTAAAGAGAACTTGAGAGCATAGAGAATATAAAATTATTATTTATAGTACTATTGGCAATGACCCATTAATAGGAGGAAATTATGGTGCAAGTTGGAGAGAAACTTATGTTCACACAAAAACCTGTACAAAAATATTTATAACAGTTTTATTCATAATAGCCCCAAACTGGAAGCAACCTAAATATCTATCAATGAGTGAATGGTTAAAACAAACTGTGTTACACACATACTATTATTCAGCAAAAAAAAAAGGAAGAGATTATTGATACATCCAACAACTGGTATCAAGGGAATTATGTTCACTGAAAAAAAGCCAATTCCAAAAGGTAAGATACTATACAATTCCATTTACGTAACAATCTGGAAATGACAAGGTTATAGCAGGGAGGACAAATTTGTGTTTTTCAGAGCTAGGGAAGAAAGAAAGGAAATAACTGTTTCCATAAAGGGGTAGCATGAGGGACGATGAAACTGTTCTGTGCTTTTACTGTTGTTGTGGCCACATGAATCTACACATGAGATAAAATTGCATAGAACTAACTACACTTGACCCTTGAACAACATGTGTTTGAACTGTGCAGGTCCACTTATACATGAATTTTTTTCAACAGTAAATACTACAGTACTACACCATCCAAGGTTGGTTGAACCCGTGGATGAGGAACCGAAGATTCAGAGGGACAACTATAAATTACACTGTGATTTTGGACTAAGCAGAGGGTGGGTTCCCCTAATGCTGTTCAACAATCACTTGTACACACACACACACACACACACACACACGAGTTCATGTAAAACTGACGAAATATGAATAGGATCAGTGGATTTTAACAATATCAGTTTCTTGGTTCAATATTGTAATACAATTTTACAAGATATTATTATTGGGGGAAATTGAAGGAAGGGTGTACAGGATCTTTCTGCATTATTCCTTACACCCTCTTGTGAATCTACACTTATCTTAAAATTATATATATGTAAAAATTATATATAATATATATATATAATAAAGAGGAAATGGAAAATGTACGTAGAGTCCTATGTCTATTTGAAAATATTTAATCAGTAAGTGTAAACTTCCCCACAAAGGAAGCTCAAAACCTGAATGACTTGAGAGAATTTTCCCAGCCACTTAACAAAGAAAGAACACCAATTTTTAATCTTCTCTTTCAGAGAACAAAAAGGGAAAACTCATGATATGTATGCTAAAGTATCTATAGTCAAGTATACTGTTGATTGCAACTTAATTCAAAATACCTCAAATAAAAGATGGAGATTAATGTAGATATAGATAAGTGATAAAGCAAAGATAATAAAAGATTAATTGTAGAATCTAGATTGTATGTACACATGATTTCACTGTAAGCTCTTTCAAATTCTTTTTGTGCTTGAATATTTTCTTAAGAAAAATTTGAAAAACAGAAAGGCAAAAATTAGAGACCGTGAATATAGACACCACTTAGATGGAATTTTGCCACAAAGGAGCCTTGAGTAGGCAAGAGAGGATAGTTTCAGAAACTGGCTTTAGATGATAATATGGATAGCATATATGATGCTAGGTGTGAAAACAGGTCATCAAAAGTAGTCAACGTAATTTAAAACATTATGAAACAATGAAAATATATAATTATCTTATTAAAGGTAGAAAAATCACTTGGTAACTTTGAATAATCCTTCATGATTAAAACGCTTAGCACACTAGGAATATAAGGGAACTACATCAACTACCTCAGTTCTAACTAATAAATTTACAGAATATTGATTGCTAACAACCTACTTAATGATGAAATAGTGAATGTTTTTCCCTGAGGTTGGGAGTAAGATAAGGATGATCCAGTATTACTTTTTTTCTATTCATCATTGTACCAGAAGGCCCAGCTAGTATGTTAGAGTATGTATATGTATTTTTTCTTTAACTGTGGTTCAGCCACTTATTTTTGTAAAAGGAAAATAATACCTCTATTTAGTTTAAACTAAATGTAATCATATACAAATATATCAACTTAAGCTGTGTGCTTTTCAAAGTAAACAAAACCACACTAATATATAGTTATTTTCCATTAAACACTTTGCAAAAAGTGTAAAAATACAAATTCTTTTCTCCATCTTTATCCACATTTACAATATGGTAAGACCTCATGATCACTTTACTAGATACCTAGATCTGGATATTTATCATTAATTTGGTAAGAAATTGAAATCACATATAAACCAGCACCAAGTAAATGCTATAAATAGCTAACAATTTCCCTCATCATTAGAAAGCGGAAAGCCTTCCCCTTGAATTCTTCTCCTTCCTGGCAAACCAAATGGTGAAAAAACAAATCAGAGAAGTCAGCTTGACTTCCATGAGGCTTCACAGATTAAGACCAAGTTAATTCAGACTCCAGTCCTTATTCAAGATGATAATATCTAACCTTCCCATGAATATGAGCTGTGGAAATTTGACATAGAGCAACTATAAAAGAGCCTCCCGGAATGCAGCCAAGGATGCTCCAGCCTGGAAGTGATGCTTGTTATAAATGTCTGCAGACAATTTAAAGGACTCATTGTCAGTAGGAGATCCTAGCAAACTGCTGATGAGTGGTTCAGATCCCAGGTGCTATGAGCAGACATCATATAAAAACATGCTGGAGACCAATAGAATAGCTTTACAGAATTACTGACATTTAGAGGTACAAAGGGTCCTAGAAATCAGCCCCTTTTTCTTTTTAATTGAACAGATGAAATCCAAGACAGAGCACATCTCTTGCTCAAAGTCAGAGACATAAGAGATAACTGAGGCAAGAATCAGGTTTTCTCATGCCCAGTTCAAAGTTCTGCCCTTAACAACATAGTAACAATAACTGTCTTGCAGAAATCCATATGTAAGTACATATAATCTTCTCAGAAAGTATTTTGGCACCTGCTAGTGGTAGTGTGTCTTCATTCATGAGTTTTTCTGTTCCATAAAATATTGAAGAGGGACCAGATGCTACAGTCAGATGAAATATTTGAGCAACACATATTGCTCAAATATTTGAGTAGAATCAAATTCTACTCACACATTTGAGTAGAATCATATTATCACAGACCGTCCAATCTAGAATGCAGTAAAGTGGAAAACTCGTGCTGTCTTGAATGAGTAACTGGCTGATAAAGCAGGGCCACGTGAAATGGCAATTTTCACTTGAATGCAATAAAGAACCGTGTTTGGCCTCCAATTGAAACGTGATGCAACATATTCACATTATAGCTCTTACTTCAGCTTGAAGGAAGTTAGAACCCACTCAGTGAATGATTGATAAATTGGCTGAAATTTAATTTTGGAATATCCAGAATCTAAAAAACCTAACATTAAACCATTGCACACAATATGTTTTTTCTATCCCCCCTCTCTCTCATTATGATAATAGGTTAAAATAATCAGGGACACATTATGGCTTTCATGGGCCCTCGGCCCTTTTGCCTTCCTAGGCCCCTTTCTCTACAAAAATATTAAAATTTCATTTTTTAAAGTGCATTGGTATACAACACATATATTAATTACATATTACATTTTCTTCCACCTAAAAGTTTTTTTTCTAATGAAGTTTTTTTAATTAAAACATTTTAATGAGTCCCTAAAATTACTCTGATGGTGAGGCACTGTGTCCACTGTAAACTGAATTTAACAGTTGAGTTGGCCCTTAGAAGACAAACATCTTTCCTTAGGAGCTACAGAAATCCCTTGGATCTCACAAATCAGCTAAGTCAGGAATGTCAACACTTGCTTAGATGGCTTCAATTTGTTATCAGTAGGAAAATTTGACTTACTTTTAAAGGCCATTTTTCATCCAAAAATGGCTCCTTAATCACCTTACTATATTCAGAGCTTAGAAATGACTAAAGTAAAACAGAGGGATCAGTTTTGCAGATAGATGTTCCTCAGTAGTAAGTGAAACTCACATGCATTAGCTCTTGTCATTCACTCTTTTTCTTAGTAAAGTCACACCTTATTTTGAGCATGAGAGGACAGTTGAAACTGCAAAAGTTAGATGTACCAATAATAAAATTCACAGTACTTTGAAATAAACTTTATGCTAACATATATTTTAAACCTTACCTATCCTATAACAGGGTCATTTTATTTTATTCTATGGTACTCATGGAGGTGAGAAAGAAAAACATTCTACACATAGGATTTAGAAAGAGAGTTAAACTAATTTTGCATCACTAGACCATCCATCAACCACATACACTCAGCAGTTCTTTTGGTCATGTCCAGATTAACTGAACCAGAAATAAGATCAATAGAATAAAGGAGAAATATAGAAGGGGAAGAATAGTGATTTGGTGTCTTTGTAGTCTACAATTGTTGTTTTATATTAATAATTGAGAGGCTTATTATGTTCATTTACGTTGTTTTCAGTTTTTCAAAAACACTACAACAACAGCACTTACCTCTAAAATATTAAATATCAAAATTGGCTTCTTGAAAACTTTCAGATACTATAAGATATGCATGTGGCATATAGATAAATATGCCCAAGCTGGTTTTCTTTTGTCTTTAGATTAACATGTATCTGAGTATGGTCACACAACTAAAAGAGAATATGGCAGTAAATATCTGCTTTATTTTTCTATTTTATTTTCTAGATTAAAATAGTCTTACAATCCTTGATAGCATTTTCAGTTGAACAGGGTGAAAATGGTGTCACATAAAATAATCTCTGGAGGTGTTTTGGCTTTTACTCTTACGGTTGCAGCTTCAAATTTCCCCAGTTGCCTGTCTCATAAAAAATTTAACTGGAATCAGGTGCAGTAGTAAGTTGAACTTCTGGTCAAATGACACATAGTGATTCAATCCAGAGCAAAATCATATTCAATTCATTAAACTGAAGAAAGCTTTTCCATCTCACAAAGTCCATAATATAAATCCAGAAGATATGTACTCTAAATTCAGCTGTTTCTTTGACCTTATCTTGTTTGTCTGTTTTAAGACTCTGTCTGATTGGGTTATATGTGATACTCTCCCACTGAGGCAGTATCTAATGGAAGACACATCAGCAAGGAAAGGATGAAATTGAAGTAGGGAATAAAATAATTAAAAATTACATTCCTCACTGATGAAACACCATTTAACATCTCATTCAAAAACTTCCATTTTGCTTTGTTTTCCTATCCATTAGGCTTAAAGTTACAAATATCATTACAATGTAGCTCTTATTAAGAAGAAATTCTTTGCTTCCCTTTACTTCATCCATGACAAATATTTTTGTGTAAAATTCTGAAATTCTAATATTGCAAAATGTACAATTCCATCCCATGCTTGCAACATGAAATAGCTTTTCACCACAATCACCATTTATCATGCTAGTGGGATAACTGAATAGCTTTGGCCTTTAAGTTATGCCCCATGTGTATAAAATGTACGCTATTATGAGTAAAGCAGAAATGATGAATATTTGCAATAAAACACAACAGAAAAACATGAGTCCTGCCATGCTGTCAGGTTAAATTTATATGTCTGATCTTCTTATAGAGAGGGAAAATGTGAATACTTACTTATTCAGTGCTAAATATTCCCCACTTGTTCTAGGGGTGCTTTTCCTATGATTTAGTCCACAATAAGCTTGGTTTTCATCAGTTGCTGGTTTTCATCGACAGGTGCCCATTCTATCCCTAAAGATTTTTTGTGTATTTGTTTGTTTACTTTTCTAGTTTGTACCTCTAAGAAGAAATGAGGTAGTTCACCCTCAGAATCTGAAATCTTTGAAAGCTATAGGGAAAAAAGTTTGCTACAATCTCATGGGAACAGCAAAATTCCTATTGGATTTCTTTTCCATTGCTCATTTCCTCAGAAAATAGCTACAATCATTTCTTAGATTGCCTATCTCGGGTTTGAAAGAGAAAGATTTAAATACTTGAGATCAATTACTCATTTTAAACTGAGGAACTCCTTGAATATTATCCTCCAGAGAAATGGTAGGCTTGAATAGTTGACATGATTCCCCCCAAAATGATTGTGTTTGGATGTTTCTTTGAAGTGCATAGCCTTACATTTCTATTTAGTTTTGGTACTCTACTTCTGATTAGAATTGGGATGGACCACTTTTCTCCCTCAAATTTTCATACTGGCCATATTAGACCCAACTGGATAATCCTAGATATTGCAAAAAACTTAAAGGCCATATGGTTCACTTTACTATCAAGATTGAACATTGCCTCCACTACATATTCAGCAAGTTCTACTTGTATAATCAACCTATGTAATGAACACAATCTTATCTTAATGGTTAAATATCACTTCTGTGATAACAGCTAGATAGGTGTTTAATCACCCACTCCTCTACCATTACCACCACTGTGGGATACCCAAAAGATTAAATTCAAATCTTTCAAATGAGAGAGAAAGAGGGAAAGTGGAAGGAAGGAAGGGAGGGAGGGAGGGAGGAAGGGAGGGAGGGAGGAAAAAAGGTTTACTGCCTTCTCTCCCTGGACAAACAGGAAGCATGCTTTAGAAAAGGGATATTGAAGGATATAAGTGTTCCTAACTTACTTGATCATATGTATATTTAAGGCCCAAACTAAGAGCCAGTCTCAGCAATGAGATGAGAATTTGGTGTATTTTAAATGCTTTAACACATAAAAGCATTCATTACAGAAAATGGTAGGAGAAAAAATTAGTATTTAACATTGGAAGAAGAGGATTATTAGACCCCACAGAACTGGATAATTCAAAAAATTAAAAAAGAGGATACAGATATAGGATGTGGAAATTCCCACAGTCTGATTATGCTGATTAATTAACTTGCATGTCATATTTGGAATTTAATATTAGCATAAGTTTAATATTAGTATTTAGTAATTAATATTTGTGTTCATGTGTGCATGTCTGTATGTATGTTCATGATCTATGTATGTATCTTTATACATAAACTCTAGAAAAATCACATTATTTCTTATTCATTGAAATATTCCATTAATTTAATGTAAACAAATTTGTTGTATTTTTTAATTTAGGAGATAAATACCAAGCTTTGGATATCTCTGATTTGGATAGTCTCTGACTGACACTTCTGTCAAAATTCTGGTACTTGTAGTTCACAGATCACTCAGACAGCATCCCATAAAACAGTAAGTCTTATCACTGCTATATCTTTCCTTGAATTCTTAAAGGGATTAGGAAATTCATTACCTCCATGGTAGCTCTCCCATGTTGGAGAGAGTACAGCCAATATGTAAACGTCACTAGAATTCAAGGAGAAGTCAACATTATCAGAGACAACGTTCTAAGAATGAGGCCTATGGAACAAATTCAGGACATTTCCCCAGAACAAAAAATAGGACTAAACTGTTTTCGTCATTATTTTGAATTTGCTAAAAGTTACCCCAATACATCTAAAACTCACAGGACTAAGATTCTTAAAGAATTGGTATATTGTGCATAAAGGAAAAAGATATGGAATACTAAGATGTTTAGGAGTATACATTACAAAAGCAAGATCAGTACAAAGAGTTGTTATTATGGCCTAGGATGTATTTTTGAGATATTTGTGTTCAAACAGAGAATAACTTGCCATGAATAACTAGAGTCTGTCTCGGGTTCTCATTGAGTTGAACTCAAGCAGATTTGTCTGTTGTGAATCTTGATAGGATTTCCTCCTATGGCATCAGGCTATTCTACCATTCACCAGCCAGTTGGTTACCTTAGCATCTCCCTTTGTTATATTGAGTAATCATAGAAATATAAAGTAGAACAGGATCATATTCCTCTAATCTACCCTCGTGTACAATGCAAACAATGATTTTAACAACATATTGGAAAACTGGTGATCCAGTTTTTACTTCAGCACTTCAGTGATGGGGAGCTCACACCTAACAAGGAAACATAGTCCATCACTGGATATTTCTGTTTTTCTTGATGTTGGACTGAAGCATGTTTCCATGTTTATTCCATATGTTAGAATTTCAGGAGCTAGACATGATAGCCACCTTTAGACATCTAAATGGTTATCAGTTTCCCTTCCACATCATCTCTCTCTGTTTTCCAAATGTTTCAGCAATTGTAGATGTGGTAGATTTTGGTGTCCCTTCACTATACTTTATCTTCTCCTCTAGATAAGCTCTAATTAGTAACTTGATTATAAAATATACCCTCCTGCAAGTACAGAAACATCTCACTATCTAGTAGTGGGCAGGTAATTTTTGCACTGTCCAAAAGAGAATATACCTGTTAGTTCAGGGACCTGGAAACAAAGAAGTGAATTTTCATTTTGACTCTGCCATTCACATTGCATTTGACTTGAGGAAAACGCCATATTATCCCAAAGATGCTAGGAAATTATTAAATTTATGATAAGGTGTTATATTAAAGCTCTTTGACATTCAGGGATAAATCATGTCAAATAGTTACAAAGTAATGATGGTAAAGGTAATGATTTCTATTCAGCTTTTGAAAGAAGAATTTAAAATAGTGTCAGCAAGTTGATATCAGTGTTCCTTTCAAGTAGTCAGAAATTGTTGTCAAAATTTTAGGAGCTCTGCTTGATGAATTTCTTGTCTAGGAGCCTAGCATATATTGAGATTCTGAAGGATACTTTCATTGATTGCTGTTTTAAATGTTAATTTCACTGGTTTTGCATTTCCCATTTCTACCTCTTTTTGCTACTTCAGTTATAACACTGAACTCATTTACAATTTATTGTTAACTTTATTAAAATTTCATGAAATGACAGTAAAATTGGTTAAGCCATGGAGACAACTTAGTTTGCTGGAGTTTCCCATTTTCTGATCAGGTGAAATATCTTTGTAGAAATCCTTTGCACCAAACACTTAACACCACACATTAAGTAAATATAATGCATGCTTATGTTGCTTTAACTAATATCTGTGTTGTTAAGTAATATCTGAGGACAATCTCGTATGAGCTCTAATCTCACTGAAATAGAAAAATACTAGGAAAAGCCAACTAAGATTAATACAAGTCGCTTCTACTCCACAAATCGCACATCCTTCACAATACAGTGAAAGTGATATTTCTAAATTACAAATTTAGTTATATAAGTCCTTTGTACAAACCTCTAAAGAACAATGTTTAAAGTCATGTCTATGGATATTTCATCTTCAGAGATGAAAGAAGAGAATAGATGACAGCCTGCATACAGAAAATTTCAGTAAGATTACTGTTTTCCCTGACTAAAGACAAGTAAAAGTCGTACTGAATTTCTTTCATTTTGAACAATTAGAGTAAAATTTGTTCTGCACAAGAATGTTTTCAACTTTGTTATTAATGGCTACCCAAGCAAGATAGAACAGATCAATCCATTGGAATTGGCACGTACTTTTCTGAATGAATCTTCAGAATAAAAAAGCCAGTGAGAATTAAGGAACACCAGCCTTTTCAATACAATGGTCTCATAGGAGACAAACCATTGAAGCATAGACCTTGTTTAAAGAGGACCAGGAGAATTAGACATTATTAAGCATACTGATGTGCACATCTTGCATGTTTGGAATCTTTGAAATAATTCCCATTTTGAATGGGCAACAAAAATTGGGACACAGAAAAATACAAGACAAGTGCCACAGGAGTCACTAAAAGAATACCCAGGATCCGTAACATCAATCTAGAGCAATAATAGATCATTATCTAAACTATGAGTCCAGCTTTGGGCACAGGGTTGGAAGACTTAGGAGAACAGGCAAATTGTACCACTACGCACAATTGCAGACATGCTTTGCTTAAACACCTAATGTTAAGTGTACTCAATTTGAACCCACAATTCTTTTAGCTGTCTTAGAAGTTATATGCCGTAAATGCCTATGCATAATACCCTTACAAGACATGTCCAAATCCTAATTCCTAGAACCTGTAAATATGCTACCTTTTATGGCAAAAGGGTTTTTGCCAGTGTAATTAAGTGAACAATCTTGAGATAAGGAGATTATCCTGGTCCTTATAAGTAAGAGGAAGGGAGGAGGCTCAGAGCCAGACACACCTGAAGATGCTACAATCTTGGCTTTGAAAATGGAAGAAAGGATTAGTTGTCAAGGAATTCAGGCAGTCTCTAGAAGTTGGAAAAAGCAAAGAGACAGATTTTCTTTTATAGTTACCAGAAAAAAACATACACGTACAGCCCTGCAGACATTTTATTTGTAGCTCAGTGAAACCCATTTTAGACTTTTGGCCTACAGAATTGTAAGATAATAAATTTGTGTTATTTTAAACCATTATGTTTATGATAATTTGTTACAGTGGCAATATAAAACTAACATAATGGTATAACATCACTGACAAGATGAAGTCCAAACTTTCTACCATAAACTTCAATTCCCTCCAGGCCCCCATCCTACCAATTTCTTTATTCACATCTTCTAATACCCTTGGATAAGCACTTACTCTCTGATAATATTAAACTACTTGTACTTCCTAGGTTTTATTTTTTTAATTAAACTTTATATTTCAAATTGTAGGTTCACATGGGATTGTAAGAAATAATACAGAGAAATCCCTTGTATTCTTTGCCCAGTTGTCTCAAAATTTTTGTACTATAATCTTCCAGAGTTATAGTACAGTACCACAAACAAGATACTGACATTGATAGACCCTGAGGACTAAAACTCCCTCTTGAAGGTAGTAAAGCACAAAGATAAAACTTGGACGCTTGATGACCTTGTAAGCTTCTCAACTAAACTACTCTGCAATTAACGTCCTACTTCTAGGCTTCTTCTTACGTGAGATAATAAATTCTCTTCTTATTAAGGCCATTTTTAATATTGAGTTTTCTATTATTTGCAACCTAAAGCATCCTAACTGCTTCAAGTTTTAGCACTGCGTTAACCTATCTCTCTAGTGCAGATAGGTAATACAAAAATGACATTTTATAAAAACAGTGCAGTTGAGAAATGCTTGCCAGTGGTCGCAGCTTAACTGAGACGTAAGGTCACAAGGCAAACCACTGTCACCAAAATTGGAGAAACCAACAAGTGAATACAAAGAATCATAACTTACCAGAGCAGAAATCACAAGTTGAAACCTCTGCAGCAATCAGTGCCGTGGTAGGGAAACCAGAACTGTAATTGATACATTGCAGGACGCTCAGTGTAGACAACTCTGAGAGTAACAAATTCCAGAGAACTCATTCATGGGGTGGGGGGAACTTTTGTGGGTTCCACCTTCTAGACTCGTACCAAGTTCTCACAAGAACATCAGAGAAAAATCCCCTGCTGCTGCTGTAAGAGGCAGGGAAGATCCACCATTTTGAAATACCCCAGAGCATTCTGTTCTTCTTAACAAGGTCTGCCCTCAAGAGAAACTATTTAACCAGAGATTAAACTGCAGGTGTTTTATCAGAACTTAACTGACCTAGGGGAAGGGAAATACCCAACCTCAGCTGACTCTAATCTTCCACAGGGATAAAGGGAAATACCCCGCTCCAGACCCACCTAGCCTTCCATGTGGGAGAAGGAAAATACACAACTTCAGTTCACTCTGGCCATCCTGTCCCACCTAATGTTCTGGTGAGGGAAATGAAAATCACTGGTGAAGTTCATGGTCCAGGCACAGGCTTCCTGGAAGATTGGGACCTACTCATAGGATTAGAATGCTTCACCTTCCCCAACATCTTACCACCACATTACTACAGGCCTATGTATGACAGTTTCTTTTACTTGGTATATCATGCTCAACTATCAAGAAAAAGTTACAAGGCATCAAGATGTACTAAATGACAAAAAACACAGTTTGAAGAGACAAAACAAACCTCAGAACAAAATTAAGATATGTATGATAGGGATGCTGAAATTATCTGACTGAGGATTTAAAACAACCATGAATAATATGCTAAGGGCTCTAATGGATAAAGTAGACAGCATGCCAGAGCAGATGGGCAATGTAAAGCAGAGAGGTGGAAATTCTAAGCAGGAACCAAAAAGAAAAGCTAGAGGTCAGAAGTACTATTACAGAAATGAAGAATGCCTTCTTTGGGCTTATTATATAGGACACAGCTGATGAAAGAATTGCTGAGTTTGAAAATATTTCAATAGAAACCTCCAAAAATGAAAAGCAGACAGAAGAAAAAAGACTAAAACCAAAACAAACAAACAAACACCAGAACTGTACCTTGAAAAATTGTCCTTCAAAAGTGAAGGGGAAATGAAGACTTTCTCAGACAAACAAAAATTGAAGGAATTTTTTGCCAGTAGACCTGCCTTGCAAGTAATATTAAAAGAAGTTCTTCAGAGATAAGGAAAATGATATAGGTCAGAAATCCAGTTCAAATAAAAAAAGGAAGAGCATCAAAAAGGTTAAGTGACGGTAAAATAACACTTTTATTTTTCTTATTCTTAATTAATCTAACAGATAACAGTTTGTTCAAAATAATAATAGCAAAAATGTATTTGATCATGCATACTTACGTATACAACTTATGTATATACGATATACATATAAATGCTGATATATGCTTATGTATAAGTGAAATGAATGACAACAATGATACAAAGGACAGGAAAAAGGAATTAGGGTTATTTTATTATTATAAAGTACTGTACTCACACTACCCCTGAGGTATTATAGTATTATTTGAAGGTAGAATTAGATTAGTTGTAAATATATATTGCAAACTCTAGAGAAACCACTAAAAAAAAGTTTAAAAAAAGTATAAATGATATATACTAAGAAAGAAAGGAGAGAATATGGAATCACACAAAATGTTCATTTAAAACAAAACAAAAAAAGAGGCGGGGGGAACACATTCAGGAGACAAAAACATGAACAAAGAACAAGGGCAACAAATAGAAAATAGTAACAAATATGGTAGATATTAATCCAATTACATCAATAATCATTTTGTTCATCAATGGTCTAAATCCACCAATAAAAGAGATTATCAGAATGGATCAAAAAACAAAAGCCAACTATCTATTGTCTATAAGAAATGCACTTAAGTATAAAGACACATATGGATTAAAATCAAAAGGTTGGGGAAAGATATATCTTTCTAACACTAATCAAAAGTAAGTGGCAGTAGCTATATAATTTCATACAGAGCAGACTTCAGACCAAGGAAAGTTAACAGGAATAAAGAGGATCATTACATAATGATAAAAGGCCAATTTTCCAAGAAGCCATAAAAATACTTAAGATCTAACAAGAGAGCATCAAACTATATAAGGGAAAAACTGATAGAACTGCAAGGAAAATAGATGAATACACTATTATAGTCGGAGACTTCAACATTCCTTTATCAGAAATAGTACAGCAGGCAGAAAATCATTAAGGACATAACTGAACTCAATAACATCATCAATCACTTGGGTATCATGGACATCTAACATTGCTTTATCCAACAACAGCAGAACATACTTTTTTCTCAAGATAACATGGAACATTCACCAAGATGGGCCACATCCTGGGCCATGAAACACACCTAAACACATTTTTAGAAATAGAAATTATATAATGTCTACTATTACACCACAATGGAATTAAACTAGAAACCAATAATAGCTAGAAAATCTCAAAACACTTGTAAATAATAATAATAAATAACACATGGGTCAAAGAAGAAATCTCAAGAGAAATTAAAAATATTTTGAACTAAATTAAAATGAAAATACAACTTATCAAAATTAGTGGAGTACAGTGAAAGCAGAGCTTAGAGGAGAATGCATAGCATTGAAAGCAAACATTTCTAGAAAGGAAGAAAGATTGAAAATCAATCATCTAAACTTCCACCCAAGGAAACTAGAAAAAGAAGAGCAAATTAAATTCAAGTAAGCAGACAACAATAAATTAGAAGAATCAGAACTGAAGTCAATGAAACTGAACACAGGAAATCCATAGAGAAATTCAACAAAACCAAAAGTTGATTATTTGAAAGTATCAGTAAAATCAATAAGTACCTATCCAGGTGAACTAAGACAAAAAGAGAGGACACATTAACTAATATAAGAAATGAGAACAGGTACATCATTGTACATGTCATGGATATCAAAAGGATAATAACTAAATACTATGAAAAACTCTATGCCTACAAACCTGATAACCTAGATGAAATTGACTAAATCCTTGAAAGATGCGATCTGCCAAATTTCACACAAGGAAAATAGCCAACCTGAATAGACTTATGTCCCTTAAAATACTGAATCAATAATTAATAGCATTTCAAAACAGCACCGACCCAGGTGGGTTTACTAGTGAATTCTTCCAAATATTTATGGAAGATATTATACCAATTCTCTATAGTCTCTTTCAGAAGACTGAAGTAGAGAGAGTACTTCCTAACTCATTCTCAAAGGTCAGCATTACTCTAATATCCAAACCAGACAACGACATTACAAGAAAGAAACTGCAGATCAGTATCCTTTGTGAACATAAATGCAAAATTCTTCAACAAAACATTAGCAAAATAAATCAAACATGTATTGATATGAAAAAAAGTATACACCTAAACCAAGTGAGACTTATCCCAGATATGAAGGGTTGATTCAAAATTCACAAATCAATTAATGTATTTATCCCATCAACAGACTAAAAAAGAAAAACATGATCATATCAATAGATGTAGAGAAAGCAATTTGACAAAATTCAACATTTTTCATCATTAAAATCTCTTGGGAAACTAGAAATATAAAAGACCTTCCACAACTTGATAAAGACTATCTACAAAGAAATTACATCTTAAAATCATATTTAATGATAAGAAACTCAAAGTTTTCCCACTAAAACCAGGAACAAAACAAGCATGTCCTCTCCCACCACTATTTTTCAACATTCTATTGGAAGTCTTAGCAAATGCAATAAAACAAGAAAAGGAAATAAAAGATATACAGATTAGGAAGGAAGAAATAAAACTGTCTTTGTTCACAGATGATATGATGCTCTATGTAGAATATCTGAAAGAATCACAAAAAGCCATCTGGAACTAATAATTGATTACACCAAATTTGTAGGATACAAGGTTAACATGCAAAAGTCAACTGTTCTCCTATACACCAGCAATGAATAAATGAAATTTGAAATTAAAAACATAATACAACTTATACCACACCCAAAAATGAATACTGAGGTATAAATCTAACAAAATATGTATAATATCTTTATGAGGAAAACTACAAAACTCTGTTTAAGAAAATCAAAGAACTAAGTAAATGGAGAAACATTTCATGTTTATGGACAGGAAGACTCAACACTGTCAAGTAGTCAGTTCTTCCCAACTTGATCTATGAATTCAGTGCAATCCCAATGAAAATCCTAGCTAGTTATTTTGTGGATATTGATGAACTGAGTCTAAAGCTTATATGCAGTGGCAAAAGACCCAGGATAGCCAACACAATATTGTTGGAGAAGAACAAAGTTGGAGAACTGACACTACTCAACTTCAAGACTTACAATAAAACTACAGTAATTAAGACAGTGTAATATTGGGAAAAGAATAGACAAATAGATAAATAAAACAAAATAGAGATTCCATAAATAGACCCACATAAATATAGCCAACTGATCTCTGACAAAGAAATAAAGGCAATACAATGGAGCAAAGATAGTCTTTTCAACAAATGGCATTGAAACACTGGCCATCACAGGCGAAAAAAGAAAGAAAAAAAAAAAAAAAAGAAAAGAATGTTAACACAGACCTTACACTCTTCACAAAAACTAACTCGAAAATAGATCACAGACCTAAATGTAAAATACAAACTTATAATACTCCTAAAGATAACGTAAGAGAAAATCTAAATGACCTTGGGTTTGGCAATGACTTTTTAGATAAAACACGAAAGGCATGATCTATAAAGAAAAGAATTGCTACGTTAGACTTCATTAAAATTAAAAACTCCTGCTCTGCAGAAGACAATGTTAAGAGATTGAAAAGATAAGCCACAGACTGGGAGAACATGTTTGCAAAAGACACATCTGATAAAGGACTTTTATCCAAAGTATACAAAAACTCTTAAAACTCAACAATAAGAAACAATTGGATAAAAAATGGGCCAAAGACCTTAACAGACACCTCATCAAAGATTTACAGATAGCAAATAAACATAGAAATACATTCTCCACATCATATGTCATGAGGGAAATGCAAATTAAAACCACAATGAGATACCACTATACACCTATTAGAATGGCCAAAATCTGGAATACTGACAAAACTAAATGCTGACAAGAATGTGAAGCAACAATAAATCTCATACATTGTTGGTAGAAATACAAAATTGTACAGTGATTTTGGAAGACAGTACAGCAATTTCTTACAAAATAAAAAATACTCTTACCATAAATTCCAGCAACAACACTCCTTGGTATTTCTCAGAAGTGTTTAGAACTTATGGCCACACAAAACCTGCATAAAGATATTTGTAGCAGCATTATTCATAATTATCAAAACTTGGGGGAACCAAGATGTCCTTTAACATCTGATGAATGGATATTAAACTATGGTATATCTAGACAATGGACTATTATTCAGTACTTTTAAAAAATGAGCTATCAAGTTATAAAAAGACATTGGAGGAAACTTAAATGCATATAACCAAGTGAAAGAAGGCAATCTAAAAAGACTACATACTGTATGATTCCAACTATATGATATTCTAGAAAAAAAAATTATGGAGATGATAAAATGATCAGTGGTTGCCAGGGGTTGGGGGAGAGAGGGATAAATAGGCATAGCACCAAGGATTTTTAAGGACCAGTGAAACTACTTTATACTATATTATAATGGCAGCTACATGCCATTATAAATTTGTCCAAACCCATACAATGTACAACACTAAGAGCGAACCCTAGTATAATTATAGATTCTGGGTGATAATGAGGTGTCAATGTAGGTTTATCAGTTGTAACAAATGTACCACTGTTTTGTTTAATATTTGTTTAATAATGGGACAGCCTCTGCATATGTCAAGGCAGAGGGTATACAGGAAATCTCTCTACCTTCTCCCCAGATTTGCTGTGAACTTAAAGTGACCTAGAAGTAAAGTCTATTTTTGAAAAACAGAAAAAGAAAAAATCAAGAGAAACTATCAAACTGCTTTTCACAACAACTCTATCATTTTATGTTTCCACCAGCAATATATAAATGATCTAGTTTCTCCGCAGCCTCATCACTACTTGGTGTTGTTACTACTTTTTATTATAACCATTATGATAGGTGTGTAGTGTTATCTAAATACGGTTTAATTTTCATTTCCCTATTTGCTAATGATGTTGAACTTCTTTTCATGTGTTTGTTTGTGATCTGCATTTCCTTATTAGTGATATACCTCTTCATACCTTTTGCTCATTTATAATTATATTGCTTTTTGTTTACTCTTGAGCTTTGAGATGTCTTTATATTCCTACATACTAATTCTTTGCTTGGATAACTAGTTTGCAAATATTTTTCTCTTAGTTTGTAGATCATCTTTTCATCCTCTTAACAAATTCTTTTGTAAAGCCAGTGTTGTTAATTTTGATGAAGTCAAAATGATTATTTCTTCTGGATTGAGCTTTTGGTGTCAAGTCTAAGACCTCTTTGCTTAGATCCTGAAGATCTTCCTCTATGGTTTTTTCTTGTTTTGTTTTCTTACTAAAAGTTTTATAGTTTCACATTTTACACCTAAGTTCATGAACTATTGCAGTAATTTTCTTACAAGATATAAGACATAGGGCAAGTTTCATTTTTTTGTTATGGATGTCCACTTGCTTCAGCACAGTTTGCTGAAAAGTCTATCCTTCCTCCATTGAATTGCTTTGGCAACTTTTTAAAAAATTATATTGTGAGTCTATTCCTGGGTTTTTATTATGTGTCATTGAAGTACTAATCCCTCTACTAATACCTCACAGTCTTGGTTAAAGTAGCTAAGGGAAATGTCTTGAGCTTTCCTGTGATGCGCAATCGGAACGAGGCAGGAACGTGGACGTCGGGCTTCCGGTTTTCACCTTGAAGACACCTCTAACTGCAAAGATGGTCAATGCACCAAAAACCCGAAGGACTTTCTGTAAGAAATGTGGAAAGCATCAGCCTCACAAAGTGACCCAGTATAAGAAGGGCAAAAATTCCCTGTATGCCCAGGGAAAAAGGCGTTATGATCAGAAGCAGAGTGGCTATGGTGGGCAAACAAAGCCAATTTTCCGGAAGAAGGCTAAAACCACAAAAAAGATCGTGCTGAGTCTTGAATGTGTTGAGACCAACTGCAGATCCAAGAGGATGCTGGTTATTAAGAGCTGCAAGATTTTGAACTCGGAGGAGATAAGAAGAGAAAGGGCCAAGTGATCCAGTTCTAAGCTTTGGGAATCTTTTGTTCCTCTATTTTTAAGAGGAAAATGTGGAAGCTGTAGAAAAATTGCCTGTATGAGAATAAATACAGTGATATTCTTTAAAAAAAAGTTTTGAAACTGGGTATAGTGATTCCTCCAGATTTATTTTTTTTAATATGTTTACTATAGTTCCTTTGCGTTTCCATAAAATCTGTGCAATAATCCTTTTTCATATTAACAACACATCTTGATGGGATTTTGGTAGAGATTTTGTTAGACCTGTATATAAATTTGGGGAGAATTAGCATCTTTATTATGTTGAGTCTTCCCATCCATGAGCACAGTATGACTCTCCATTTATGTAGATCTTCTTTGACTCCTTTCCTCAGTATTTTGTAATTTTAGGCACGCAGATTCTGTACGTGTTTTTCCATTTATACCTAAGTACTTTATTTTATTTTGAGCAATTGTAAATTGGTTTTGTTTCTACATGTTTATTGTTAGTATAAAGAACTACTATATTGATTTTTGCATGATGATCTTCTATATTACAATCATACTCAACTCATTTATTAGTTATAGATTTTTATAGTTTCCTTGGAGTTTTCTATGTAGACAATCATTTCATCTACAAGTAGGTCAGCTTTATTTATTCATTTCTAATCAATATACCTGTTATTTCCTTTCCTTGCCTCATTGTACTGACAATAACTTCCAGCAATTGTTAGATAAAGGTAGTGAGAGTGGATTTTTTTGCCTTGCTCTTGATCTTAGGTGAAAAACACTCAGTCATTCACAGTTAAGGGTTTTATCAGTTGTAAGTTTTTGGTAGATGTTCTTCAAGTAGAAGAAGTTCCTTCCTCTACCCCATTCCTAGTTGGAAGAGTTGTTGTATGTTGTCAAATGTTATTTCATAATTAGTTGATAAGATCATGTGCTTTTTCTTCTTTAGCCTGCTGGTATAGTGCATTGCATTAATTGACATTTGAATGCTGAACCAGACTTACGTACCTAGAATAAATTCCAGTTGATCAGCCTCAGTAATTATTTTTATTCATTTCTAGATTAGATTTGCTAATATTTTGTTGAGGATGTTTACATCTAAGTTCACCATATGTAGAATTTATGGTTGACATTCCTTTTTTTCCAGTACATAAAATATGGCCTTCATAGTTTCAGGTGAGAAATCTGATTCAATCAATTTGAGTTGTTGTCACTCTATACATCTATTTAGGCATCCAAGAGATGAGATGGAAACCCCATCCAAAATTTAGATTTGGAGACTGATGGTGCCAAACATGCACCAAGGAGGTAAGAAAAGGTTTATTCCTCTCATAATGACATTTTCCGGAAAGAGCATAGCAGATTCCCAAGCAAATCCAGATATCACTTGAAGTAGCAGGAAAAGGAGACTGACAGATTTTATTGTGGTTAGGGGCATCAACGTAGGTACCAGTTCCTGCATGTAGTGGGGGAATGGAAACTCAGCCCCTCCTTGGAAACCCCCACCTCCATAGACCTACATCACAGTTAAGAGAGGAAGGCAGAATGTCAACTACCCCCACCTTCCACCACATTGTTTCACCTTATCGATGGCAAAATGATGGAGGCTCAGCTCTTCACCGGGCCCCACTCATGTGTTGGGGATTCAAAGAAACAGTGGGAAGCAGAATACTAACTAGCAATACCTGACACCCTAGATTGCCTTATTTCAAGCAGTTTCCTCTGTCAGAAATCTCTCTCCCTTTATATTCACCTGGACCGCTTTACGTATACCCACCAATAAGTCTTCTTTGAATTTTCAAGTTGAGAAAATTACTGTCTTGAGAGTCTCATGGCATTTGTAGCTTATGATGTAATTTTTTTCTCTTTGTATGTTTGTTCTTCCATAGACTATAAATTCCTCAAGAGTAGTTTCTCTAGCCATAGCCCATACTAAGTCCTCACTATTGAACTAAACCGAATGATTATAAACATTATATGAAGTTTGCTATTCTTTCTTTTTAAGTTGTATAAAATAAGTTTATGTAAATTAGAAAAACTAAGATGTGGGGTAAAAACAGGTGTTATTAATATAACCATTTCCCCTTAATTAGTTTATCTCTGAGTATGAACCAATTATCACCAAGTGAGGAGATTCTTCCCTGTCCCTTTCTCAGAAGAGGAAGTGCAGGACAATACAGTCTGGAGCAGATTATGAACATTATTTTAGAGCAGACTTGAGGGGAAATGAGGGAAGTGAAGGGAATAAAAATCAAAGGAGGTATATTTTTTGGTGGCTGTCTCTAGTAATGGAAAATTAAACATATTTTATAAATCTTTATTAAAAAATCCGGTTTCAGTTAAAATGTTCTTATATTACTCCTCAAATTCACTCCTCTGCAACTATTTTTATTTCTAACCAAAAAAAGTCTTATGTGACTAAAACTTGAAATTGGTGTCAACCCATCAACAAAGTCAGATCATTACAATTCTTTTACAATGAGGAATTCATGCTGCTGCCAGTTTCTTGGATCTGAGATTCAAAGGCAGAAATATAAAACTGCTGCTGCACTTGACTGGATTACAAAATAAGCAGCAGTTAGCCTGGATGTCAGAAACTTTAAAGTTCTGGAGGAAAAAAGGCATTCCTTCAGGGGTTGCTCCAGGAACTTAGTCTGGGATCTGCCGAGCATCAGCAACAGAAAGAACTTGTGCTTTGCTGTTCTAGGAAAATTATAGGGAAAGTCTCAAATCCCGACTTCCCTGCTTACCAGTGTGCAATTGATCATGATATTTAAATTCTCAGCCTTAGTGTCTTCCACAGGATTAGGAGGGTACTTTGCCAAATTGCTGATTTCCTATGCTTGCAGCTATTGATAGTATCTACAGAACATGACTTAAAACATTCTTTAATCAAATTATTAGTGTTCATTTATGCATTATGAATATTTACCGCTTAGTAATGTACATTTTTATTTTGTGGGTTTGCTTTGTTTGTGTGAGAATATATATATTAACTTATAATATATATTACATATATATTAACTTAGCTCTTTTTCTGAAATTGTGTATTTCTACGTCCATTTGAAAACATGGTGGATAACATGGCCACAAAACATGATGACTTGGTTTGGTTAATTATAATATTGGTTTCTTATTTTCTCTGTCATTTACTGCTTCAGATAAATAAGGAAAAAAATAAAAGGTGTTTAATTTTTTAAGCACAGCAGCTTGCAGTGCCATTTGTAACAACAAATATACCTAAATCCCAATAGTAAATTTGAAATTAGGGTCCACACAAACAATCCTTTTAAATTTAATATGCCAACCATTTTAATTTCATGAGTAAATCAAGTACACAAGATATAATTTTTATACTTCAAATCTAACAAAATGACTAGATCTACAAAGGAAATTAAGATATATTACTTTTTTCCTATTTCAACCCAGTTCTTTAAAAACGTAATTTCTCCAAAAATTCAGAATTTCCACCTGTGCTGGTGGTTAAACTCTGAAGTGAGCCTTGTGTTTGGAGAGACTCCTCAGAAATGTGTTGTGTTGGTAAGTGTGGGCATTGGATTTCAGGGGACATCACAGACAGGGTTGGGAGGGTACTTTGCCACCTTGCTGAGTGCCTACACCTGCCACTAGTGCCTATAGGGCATGACTTCAGCATTGTTTATCAAATTATTTGTGTTCATTTATGCATTATGAACACATATTGCTTAGTGACGTACATTTTTTGTTTTGTGGGTTAGCTTTGTTTGTGTGAGGGGTATAGTCTCTAAAAGTTATGCAGAAATAGGTGCTAAATATGCTTTTCTAACACTTCTCTTAAGTGCAATTATGTGGCAACTTAAAGGTATGTCGATATAGATGAATATATAAAATGCATATTTGAAACTTGTGCTCCTTGTACTGTATACAGAAGTAGAAACATATGGGTGCACCTGAAACTTATATAATGTTACAAACCAATGTTACCTCAATAAAAAATAAATTTAATAAACAAGGTACTTAAATGATAACTGAGGGTAGAATAATATAAAATAATAAACAGTGGTTACACAACTTACCATAGTTTGGGAAAGGTCTTTGTAAAGTTTAACCTGAGATCCATAGCATAAAGACTTTTTCAGACAGAAAGCTAGCAGCGAAGGCTAGCTTGGTGAGAAAGGAACGGACAAAGATGAGAAACTGAAAGAAGGCCACAGTGGCCAGAACATACATGGAAGAGAGAGTAGAAAGAAACAAATTTGAAAGGCGTGAAGGGGCCTGATTATGTACAGTCTGATAGGCCACAGTAAGGAATTTGTATTTGTAATTGGGTGACATCATACAAGTGGAATATATTGAAAAAATTTTTAAGGAGAATAATATTGTCTAATTCATAATCTAAAAAGATTACTCTGATGCTATGTTTAAAAAAGGATTTAAATGAGGGCAAGATTTAAAGATGAGACTGGTTAGCAGGAAAGATATAATTTAAGTAGTTTGGATTCAAATAGTCATAGTGTATGCAGCAACATGGATAGACCTAGAGATTATCACACTAAGTGAAGTAAGTCAGGGAGAGAAAGACAAATATCATATGAATCACTTATATGTGGAATCTTAAAAAAATGATACAAATGAACTTATTTATAAAACAGAAACAGACTCACAGACTTCAAAAACAAACGTATGGTTACCAAATGGGAGGGATAAATTAGGAGTTTGGGATTAACATATACACACTACTGTATATAAAATAATCAACAATGACCTACTGTATAGCACAGGGAACTCTACTCAATATTCTATAATAACCTATATGGGAAAAAAATCTGAAAAAGAATGGATATATGTATATGTAAAACTGAATCACTTAGCTGTACACCAGAAACTAACACAACAGTGTAGATCAACTATATTCCAATATAAAATAAAAATTAAATTTAAAAAATAAAAAAAAAATAGTCATAGTGTAGACAGAGAAAAATGAATAAGCACAAGATATATTTAGAAAGCAGAAACAATAGGAGTGGCAGATTGATTGACTTGGGAGACTGAGGAAGACACTAAAGTTGCCAGCGTGAGCATCTTGGTGGGTGGTTTTAACAATTACTGAAGCAAGGAAATCCCAGAAGAGGATCAACTTTCTTGAATGAAATCAAGAGTTCCTTTTGGAAAATATTATTTGATATATCTATGAAGCATCCATTTGAAAATGTCAAGCAGTCCAGTAACTATATGAGTCTAAAGGTCAGGGGAGAACTGTACAGCAACAAAGATATTATGACTTATTACCATCAACACAAACTGCAACCTCTGTTCTGCCCACTCCTTGTAGATAAGCGTTCAAAAGTCAAATCTGAAATGTATGAATTTTTCATGTGTTGATTGAGGAAAAGTCAGAAGGAATTATGAGTACCACTCCTCAAGATAATCACAATGGATTTCCTTCTGGCATTATGTTCTCAATAAGTTCTCAAATTAGAAGTCTGCTCTTAATATCTTAATGCTCTCTAAACTAACAGTTGTATTCATAGAATGAAATAACTAATAGCAAATTCAAAGAAGGTACAACAACTCTGGTAGACATTTATATTTATCAGCTACATTGACTTTAGAGTAATATAAAAGCACATGCAATGCTAAATTTAATATAAGCCTAATTCTTAGGTCAATATTTGACTACTGGATTTAGTCACCAGCTACCAGAGTGATATTATATATTTACAGGAAGGACATCCCTTATCACTAACCTATCTTGCCACATGACTAAGAGTGAGATCATGTTACATGAAACCATTATGTTTGAAACATCTGAGTCAGTAGTATCACTGTTTTGATAATTCTTACATCAGTCATCATTCTGCTTCCAGAACCCTATACAATGTCTGACACATAGTAGAACATCATTGTTGAATGAATGCATAAAGATGCCCTAAATTCATGAATAGCAAGATTTAGGAGATCTAAAATTAGCAAATTAACTAGGAAATTTGTATTGCTCTACATTTGCTTCTCCTGTTTTTTATTTTCTTTTTTTTTTCCTTTTTGTTCTCTCTTGAGCTGCATGAAAACTACTCTCCTAGTTTTGCTTTTGTTTCTGCAAAAGCCCACTTACTGCTTTCTGTAGGAATAATAGAAAAATTAGCCTCCACGTGTTTGTACTTTTTTCCAGTTTTCTTCTTGTAAGTGAGTTCTAGTTTCATACTGTTGTGGTTGGAAAAGTTGCTTGATAATGATTTCAATCTTAAATTTTTAAGACTTGTTTTGTGGCCTATCATATAATTTATCCTGGAGAATGTTCTATGTGAACTTAAAAAGAATGTGTATTTTGCTGTTTTGTGATGGAGTGTTCTGTATATATGCTAAGTGAAATAAGCTAGACAGAGAAAGACAAATACCATGTGATTTCACTTATATGTGGAATCTAAAAAACAAAACAAATGAACAAACAAAAAACAAAATAGAAACAGACTCATAGAGACAGAGAACAAACTGGTGGTTGCCAGAGGGGAGAGAGGGCGGGGAATTAATGAAATAGGGGAAGGGGATTGAGAGGTACAAACTTCTAGTCACAAAATAAATGTCATGGGGATGTAATGTACAGCATAGGGAAGATAGTCAATAATATAATTATATAAATGTCAAATCACTATGTTGTACATAATATAATATATATAATATATATATTATATATATATATATAATATTGACACTAATATATACAATATTGTATGTCAACTATACTTCAATAAAAAATGAAAAGGAAAAAGAAATAGAAAAATTACTATGTGTCAGACATTGCTCTAATTACTTTAACTTTATTCTATGACTTCTTCTAGAGTCCTTGGAGGTAGTTGTCATGATTATCTGCCTCTTACCAAGCACAAATCACATAGATAATAAATCTGTAGAGTTAGGATGGCAGTATCTCCTATTTCTTCTTTTCTCTAGGATTCTACAGGGTTTCTATTTTTAACTTTAAGGTTTGTTTCTGAGTGGGTCACCCCTGTGTCTCCATAGCTTAATGGTCAGCTAATGTGTTTGGCAGATGTTGTGCTCAAAAATCTTGAACTTCCTCTCTCCGATGATCAATCTGTGTGTGGACTGGTGAGGGCATTCAAAGATCAGCCAATTCCCAAATCTTTTTTATACTCAATTCCCACTTGGCTGCCTCATGTGCCTTGTTTCCTAGACAGTCAGTTATGCACAGAGAGCTTATCTAACTAATCTATGTCTCCCAATAAATTCTAGCTGGTCCACCATTCACCCCAAACAGGACTGCAGTCTCAGGCTATCAAAGATGTTGTTCTCCTTCATTTGTTTCCTGCTGCATTTGCCATTTTCATCTACAAATCTTGTGTTTTCACATTCTGCACAAAATTGAGTCCACATCCTCTGTCAGCACAGCCGCAAGTTTATGCAGACAGCCCCAAGCTGATAAATTAACATTTCTCACTAACTAAGAGTGGGAGTAGGTAAGGAATAGAGCAACAGGCAAAAAGGCTAAAGACTCCTATTTTTCTTACCTGAAACTGTAGCAATTTTTCAAGAACAAATGATTCTCAGTTTCTCTTCTGCTTTTGATCATTTTCCCAGTGTCCAGGCCTTTTGGGGAGTAACTCTGTGTAGTGTTCTGTGTGTGTGTACAGGATCAGCAACCTATTCACTCTGCATAGGTGGGAGTCCTACTTTGGTGTTTACTGTTTTTTAAATACGGCTGAAATATCCACATAGCATCTTTATAGAAAGCACTCAGTGCATTTCCTCTCAAAATGAAAAGCCCTGTATTAGCATAGCATTTTTTTTAAAAACCTCATTTCAAATGAGTAAATATTATCCCAAGGGAAAAACACTGTATGTTTTGATCAATTTAGCAAAACACAAAACAGATTTGTCATGTTTAAACCATATTTTTAGTCATCTTTCTAGTCAGTGCTATTAAGTATAGCTACTAAGTTATTAGCTATCCTGACATTTTTCAATAGTTGTACAATATTATTCATTCTCTCAGACTATAGGATTTGAATAGAATAAATTCACTGTTATGAAAAAGGTCGTATTTTGACAAATTCAAATTACATTCAACATCATTAATTTTAATTCCACTTTAATTTTAATTCTACTAATTCTATATTTATGACCAAGTTAAGGCTATCCAGCTATAAAAATGGATTATCAACTTAACAAAGAGTATTTTTAATCAGAAGGGAAACATTTTACTCCATAAAAGAACAAATTATTTGAAGCCCATGAATACCATAGAGCAAATAATTGTATACATTTCATATGCTAATTATAAATAATCTTTAATGATTCATTAAAGCTGGTTTTTAGGCGTCTTAATAGGCCACACTATATTGCCCCAACATATCACTCTTTTGATCTGAATATAAGAAGCTATTTTATTATGGACTATACCTACCAAAAAAAAAAAGGATTATTAGATTTATTGTTAATATTTACGTCACGTCTCTAATAAAGACAATCACTGAGTTTTCAAAACACTATGTCAACTCTAAGCAGAATGGTGTTCAAAATTAACTATCTAGCCTTTGAGGGTGTTTTGGTACACTTTCTCTATGTTCCCAGAGTATCTATGCATGTAACTCATAATTAATTATATCCAGTGAGTAACAGTGTCAAACACCTAGAAAGCATGCAATAATTATTGAAATGGGGGAGACCTTCAAGACGGTGGAGGAGTAAGACGTGGAGATCACCTTCCTCCCACAAATACATCAGAAATACATCTACATGTGGAACAACTCCTACAGAACACATACTGAATGCTGGCAGAAGACCTCAGAATTCCCAAAAGGCAAGAAAATCCCCATGTACCTGGGTAGGGCAAAAGAAAAAACAGAGACAAAAGAATAGGGATGGGCCCTGCACCTCTGGGAGGGAGCTGTGAAGGAAGAAAAGTTTCCACACACTAGGAAGCCCCTTCACTGGCAGAGACAAGGGGTGGCCCTGGTCTGGGAAGATCCCACATACCGCGGAGCAACTGGGCCCGTGAGCCACAATTACTGAGCCTGTGCATCTGAAGCCTGTGCTCCGCAACAAGAGAGGCCGCAACGGTGAGAGGCCTGCGCACCGCGATGAAGAGTGGCCCCCACTTGCCGCAACTAGAGAAAGCCCTCGCACAGAAACGGAGACCCAACACAGCCAAAAATAAATAAATAAATATCGTTTCCTTTCAAAAAAAAAGAAAGAAAACTGGGGTAGCAATTCTCATACCAGACAAAATAGACTTTAAAATAAAGACTATTACAAGACACAAAGAAGGACACTACATATGATCAAGGGAGCAATCCAAGAAGAAGATATAACAATTGTAAATATTTATGCACCCAACATAGGAGCACCTCAATACATAAGGCAAATGCTAACAGCCATAAAAGTGGAAATTGACAGCAACACAATGATAGTAGGGGATTTTAACATCCCACTTTCACCAATGGACAGATCATCCAAAATGAAAATAAATAAGGAAACACAAGGTTTAAATGACACATTAAACAAGATGGACTTAATTGATATTTATAGGACATTCCCTCCAAAAACAACAAAAAAACACTTTCTTCTCAAGAGCTCATGGAATATTCTCCAGGATAGATCATATCGTGGGTCACAAATCAAGCCTTGATAAATGTAAGAAAATTGAGATCATATCAGGTATCTTTTCTGACCACAACACAATGAGACTAAGTTACAGGAAAAAACTGTAAAAAATACAAACACATAGGGGTTAAACAATACACTACTTAATAACCAGAAGATCACTGAAGAAATCAAAGAGGAAATCAAAAAATACCTAGAAACAAATGACAATGAAAATATGATGACCAACACCTATGGGATGCAGCAAAAACAGTTCTAAGAAGGAAGTTTATAGCTATACAATCCTACCTCAAGAAACAAGAAACATCTCAAATAAACAACCTAACCTTACACCTGAAGCAATTAGAGAAAGAAGAACAAAAAAACGCCAAAGATAGCAGAAGGAAAGAAATGATAAAGATCAGATCAGAAATAAATGAAAAAGAAATGAAGGAAACAATAGTAAAGATCAATAAAACTAAAAGCTGGTTCTTTGAGAAGATAAACAAAATTGTTACCCATTAGCTAGACTCATCAAGAAAAAAAGGGAGAAGACTCAAATCAACAGAATTAGAAATGAAAAAGGAGAATTAACTGACACGGCAGAAATACAAAGGATCATGAGAGATTACGACAACCAACTATATGCCAATAAAATGCGCAACCTGGAAGAAAGGGACAAATTCTTAGAAAAGTACAACCTTCCGAGACTGAACCAGGAAGAAATAAATATTTTGAGCAGACCAATCACAAGCACTGAAATTCAAACTGTGATTAAAAATCTTCCAACAAACAAAAGCCCAGGACCAGATGTCTTCACAGGTGAATTCTATCAAACATTTAGAGAAGAGCTAACACCTACACTTCTCAAACTCTTCCAAAAGATAGCAGAGGGACGAACACCCCCAAACTCATTCTACGAGGCCACCATCACCCTGATACCAACACCAGACAAATATGTCACAAAAAAAAAGAAAATTAGAGGCCAATATAACTGATGAACATAGATGCAAAAATCCTCAACACAATACTAGCAAACCGAATCCAGCAGCACATTAAAACGATCACACACAATGATCAAGTGGGGCTTATGCCAGGAATGCAAGGATTCTTCAATATACACAAATCAATCAATGTGATACACCCTATTAACAAATTGAAGGAGAAAAAGCATATGATCATCTCAATAGATGCAGAAAAATCTTTTGACAAAGTTCAACACCCATTTATGATAAAAACTCTCCAGAAAGTAGTCATAGAGGAAACCTACCTCAACATAATAAAGGCCATATATGACAAACCTACAGCCAACATTGTTCTCAATGGTGAAAAATTGAAACCATATCCTCTAAGATCAGGAACAAGACAAGGTTGCCCACTCTCACTACTATTATTCAACATAGTTTTGGAAGTTTTACCCATGGGAATAAGAGAAGAAAAAGAAGTAAAAGGAATCCAAATTGAAAAAGAAGTAAAACTGTCACTCTTTGCAAATGATATGATACTATATAGAGAGAATCCTAAAGATGTTACCAGAAAACTACTAGAGCTAATCAATTAATTTGGTAAAGTAGCAGGATACAAAATTAATGCACAGAAATTTCTTGCATTTTTATACACTACCAACGAAAAATATGAAAGAGAAATTAAGGAAACACTCCCATTTACCATTGCAACAAAAAGAAGAAAATGTCTAGGAATAAATCTACCTAAGGAGGTAAAAGACCTGTACTCAGAAAACTATAAGACACTGGTGAAAGAAATTAAAGATGATACAAACAGATGGAGAGATATACCATGTTCTTGGATTGGAACAATCAACATTGTGAAAATGACTACACTACTCAAAGCAATCTACAGATTCAATGCAATCCCTATCAAACTACCAATGGTATTTTTCACAGAACTAGAACAAAAAAATTCACAATTTGTATGGAAACACAAAAGACCCCAAATAGCCAGATCAATCTTGAGAAAGAAAAACAGAGCTGGAGGAATCAGGCTCCCTGATTTCAGACTATACTACAAAGCTACAGTAATCAAGACAGGGTGGTACTGGCACAAAAACAGAAAGATACCTCAATGGAACAGAATAGAAAACCGAGAGATAAAGCCACACATATATGGTCACCTTATCTTTGATAAAGGAGGCAAGAATATACAATGGAGAAAAGACAGCTTCTTCAATAAGTGGTGCTGGGAAAACTGGACAGCTACATGTGAAAGAATGAAATTAGAACACTTCCTAACCATCATACACAAAAATAAACTCAAAATGGATTAAAGACCTGAACGTAAGGCCAGACACTATAAAACTCTTAGAGTAAAACATAGGCAGAACACTCCATGACATAAATCACAGCAAGATCCTTTTTGACCCACATCTTAGAGAAATGGAAATAAAAACAAAAATAAACAAATGGGACCTAATGAAACTTAAAAACTTTTGCCCAGCAAAGGAAAACATAAAAAAGACGAAAAGAGAACCCTCAGAATGGGAGAAAATATATGCAAACGATGCAACTGATGAAGGATTAATTTCCAAAATATGCAAGCAGCTCATACAGCTCAATATCAAAGAAACAAACAACCCAATCGAAAAATGGGCAAGAGACCTAAATAGACAGTGCTCAAAAGAAGATATACAGATTTCCAACAAACATATGAAAGGATGCTCAACATCACTCGTGGTTAGAGAAATACAAATCAAAACCACAATGAGGTGCCATCTCACACCAGTCAGAATGGGTATCATCAGAAAATCTGCAAACATAGAATGTTGGAGAGGGTGTGGAGAAAAGGGAACCCTCTTGCACTGTTGGTGGGAATGTAAATTGATACAGCCACTATGGAGAACAGTATGGAGGTTCCTAAAAAACTAAAAATAGAACTACCATATGACCCAGCAATCCCACTACTGGGCATATACCCTGAGAAAACCATAGTTCAAAAAGAGACATTTACCACAATGTTCATTGCATCTCTATTTACAATAGCCAGGACATGGAGCACCCTAAGTGTCCATTGACAGATAAATGGATAAAGAAGATGTGGCACATATATACAATGGAATAATACTCAGTGGTAAAAAGAAAGGAAATTGAGTTATCCGTAGTGAGGTGGATGGTCCTAGAGTCTGTCATACAGAGTGAAGTAAGTCAGAAAGAGAAAAACAAATACCGTGTGCTAACACATATATATGGAATAAAAAAAAATAATGGTTCTGATGATCCTAGGGGCAGGACAGGAATAAAGATGCAGACATAGAGAATGGACTTGAGCACACGGGGAGGGGGAAGGGTAATCTGGGACTATGTGCGAGGGTAGCATTGACTTATATACACTACCAAAGGTAAAATAGATAGCTAGTGCAAAGCAGCTGCATAGCACAGGGAGATCAGCTCAGTGCTTTGTGACCACCTAGGTGGGTGGGATAGGGAGGGTGGGAGGGAGACACAAGAGGTAGGGCATATGGGGATATATGTATACATATAGCTGATTCACTTTGTTATACAGCAGAAACTAACACACCATTGTAAAGCAATTATACTCCAATAAAGTTGTTTAAAAAAATTATTGAATGAATGAATAAAACTCTTTGAACTTTTTTCCTTCATCTTCAAAATAGCTATAATATCAATCTGAATATTCTGTGTGGTTACTCTTGAGTAGTTGGAAGTAAGAAATTTAACGTGTCATGCTCACTGTAAACTACGCTCTGGACTGGGTATAAATTCTCATTATATCTTCATAATAATCCTATGAAACATCCATTATTACCTCTTTTATATACTAAAAGTTTAAATATTCAACTTAGACATAGAGCTAATGAATACCAAAGCCAGATATTCTACTCATTTGTTATACTCAAATGCCTGTGAACTTTGTATAATGCTTTCACTCTGGAAAATTCCATGACAAATCACTTAGAAAAGTCAAACACTATATAAATTTACTATTACTTGACAAAAATCATGAAATCCTAAGAAACCTATGAAGATTTACCCAAAATAAGTCTGCTGTACAATTATTATTTCCTTCTTTGATAGTTTTTCACTAGCTTGACAAAATATTTGGATACTTGAATAAAGTATTTATATACATTAATGAGATGTTTTTTAAAATGTGAGTTGGGTAATATTATTAGGTGAGTTCATAAATGCCTTTGTAACCATAAATAATGTTGAATAAGACATTGATTTCAACCTTGTGATAAATCTCCAGTGGACCATTACAAATTTGTGGCCTTGTCCTCACCTGTCAAAATATCATTTTTATCTTATGCATTAGATGAAAACATAAGAGTATACTCATCATAATTTCAAAAGATAACAAAGTAGGTAGAGAGCAAATAATATAGGGACAAAACCAAGATTTGATACGACAGTGAGGAACGAAACTCCTAGGCTAACATGAAGACACTAAAATGTACACTTATGCTTTTAAGCTCAAAAATAACCAACATAAGTTTATGGAGGAAGAAAAAATTCTTGGCATGAGTTAATGTGAAAATATCTGTGACTGTAAGTTTCTTAATGAGCTAGAGGTGTCAGATGGTTGCTTACAATAGCTGGCCAATCTTAGGAGTTTAAATAAAGGGGTAATCTCCCTATGGTGAAACAAAGCAGGCCAACTTTACTCTGCTACACAAACTAAACTTGGAATATTATGTACAATTCAACATCATTTAAATATTGATAAGCCAGACTAAATTAAAAGGAAGAAGAAGAAATGTGAAATGAGGTTAGTAAGAGATCTGAAAACATCTCAAATGGGAGTTAGGTGTAGAAACTTTCATGTAGCTCAGAAAAAAAGTTAAGATAAAAGAGGAGGCATGTAAGTTACTTTACAAATATCCAAAGGATTTTCTTATGAAAGATAGATTAGTCTTACTCTATTGCGGATCTGAAGAGCAGAACTAGAAACAGAAGTGGATACATGAGAAGCAGATTTTGAATTAATCTAAGAAGAAGAAGAGGCAAGTTAGAGCTGGAAAAGAACGGAATGTGTTGCCTTTAGAGACAGGGACCTCTTGTCATATCTCAGCAGAAAGAATGTGTGTGGAAGGTAAGGAGGAGTTGGAATTACTAAGCATATTTCATTGGATTTTAAAAAATGGTCAATAGCAATAATGGCAATGATAATGAGTTATCCCTTACTGTATTTAGTACTACTCTGGTCTTCTATTTTTTTAAATCCTTGTAAACGATGTCCATAAATATATAATCAGAGATGTGTGAAGAGCATGTTCAAGTCTTTTATGTCATGAAAACCTTCTCTCCCAGATCTTTTATTTAACTCTTGATATCACTCTGTCATTTTCCTTCTCTTCTGGGTCAAGCTTCTTGAAAGTAGTTTAATCTCACTGACTAGACACCTTCCATTCACTCCTCATTCCCTTGAATTCTGGCTTCTCTCTCATCACTACATTGAAACTACTCAAACAAAAATCACTCTAATTTCTATATGAATGCATTTCAGTTCTTGTCTCATTGGACCAATCTATTGACTTTGGAAGTGCTAAGCACTCATTCCTAAAATGCTTTACTCCCTTGGAATCTCTGAGACTAAAGATAACCCTTGCCATCCAAACTCCTTGGCTAAACTCAAGAACCAAATAGATTCAGATGGTGAAGAATCCTTTTTTTCTGATTTTATCTGTACTCCTCTGACTCCTCGTCCTTCATTTTTTCACGCTTTCATCCACCTCTTTCTATTTCCCATTTTCCAGTTTTTTTTCCCCTTACTCTACTGTTACTTTCATGACTTCACCTGCTTTTGTTGTTTCAAACATCACCTACAAAATAGTAACGCCCCAAACTATAATCCTAGTATTGCCTTTCCACTGAGCTCCTATCTTATGTGTACTACTGACTGCTCACTTGACCAGTGGGACATCCCCAGGAACTTCAAACTCAGCTTGTCCAAAACTGAACACTTAACTCTCTCCTCCAAATTTTGTGTTCACTTCTTAATCATGGGTCTCATCATCAACCTAGTCATCCAAACCATAAAACTGATCGTCATTGTCATTCTAGATTCCCCTCTTTTCCTCACATCCAACAAATGACTGAAATTTGCTCAATATAAGCAAGTTCTAGTTAAGCCTCACGTTGATGATTACAGGGAGGCTGTTTCTCACTCCCATTCTGACCTTCCTGTGAATCCAGTCTTAATCTTCCCCCAGTTACATGTCATGCCACAAATTAAAATAATTTTTCTCTCTCATGTGGAAAACCAATGTCAGGAGTAAAGCTATCAAAGTTAGATGTCTACTTGGGTCAGATAAAAATAAAGCTAGACGAGTGTAAATGTATATGTAAACTTTGTGTGAGGAGTGGCCACAATGGCATAACAGAGAACGCATCCCCTGAGTAGAAGCCTTCTCATCTCCAGGGGCTTACTGCCATGAGAAAATGAAGAATTGGTCCTGCCATAAAAGCATTGGCAAGAGAAGTCAAATATCTGACTTTAGTATAAACTCTCTAATTTTAATATTGATTCAGTGTGGACCAAATATAGAGACTATCTATAGAATTTGGTTGACACTTGATCTGCAGAATCTGCTTCCTGTTCTGTTCAATCTCCTTATCTCTGCATACAACATCTGTTATATCCTAACTTCTATTAACTTCAGGCCCTATCTTCCAGGTCAGCCTCTGGCAATAACCAATTTCTTTAATTTCTTTATACATATTGTGCTGGTTTATGTCTTTGAAACTCTGCTCATGGTGCCTGCACTGCCTAGAAACCTTAACCAACACTTGGATAACTCCATACATCCTATCAAAACAAAATGTATCTTTTATATCCACAGAAAGTTACCCAAAGTCCTCAAATTGGAACAAGTCCTTTCCTCTGTTTCCGATGCCACATTGTTCTCACTTCTAGTACAGAACTATAATATGATTTTCAATGTGTGTTTACCTGAATATCTGTCTCACAGGATGGTGATCTCCTTGAAAATAAGAATCAGTTTTTAGTCATGTTACTTTTCCATCACCTGAAATAATAATAATAATAATAAGGTAAAGGGGAGGGATGTAATAAATATTTGTCAAACTCTTGAGCTGACTCTCAGATCTTTGATCTGTCCAAATTCCAACTGTTTTTCATAGTTTTTATAGAAATTAAGTTCCGGTATCTCATACTTGCCTTTTCTTTGCTTTTTCTTCAGCAAACGGCAGCATTGATTCACCAATTGCCCCCCACCACCACCACCACTTAGTATCTCCTTTCTCTCATCTCTTATCTCTGCCTTCCCTCTTGCCTACATTTATTTTTTGGTTTTTGATTTCTGGTTATGATTTTTCACATGGAATAATTTTCCCCCTGCTTCTCTGAAGAGTTACCTGCTTCTTTGTCATTAAGTGACTCCCCAAGGTTCAGTTCTCATGGCGAGTTTTCTTTGAATCATCTCTGTACATATTTAAAAGCTAATGTTTATGCTGCTGTCTGGTTTTTTTTTTCTTTTTTTCTTTTTACCAAAAGTCCATTTATTGTTTTTATCCAACTTAATACTGAGTAATGAGATTTTACCCATACGGTTCATCAGACCTCAGCTGGTAAGATTTCTTTCTTTATTTCAGAAGTCTGGACAGTTTCAATTGCTCTTCCTGTCCCACTCCACCTCTATCTTAAGAGGGGAAGATAAAATAAGTTTCATCTGTTAAGGTTAAGGTCAGTGGAGTAACTTCTTCCAAAGATGGGGTGGAGTACAGCCTTACTCATTCTTTTATGACCCAGATGAATGATAGCGTTGGAATACAATTAAATATTTCTTATGTGGGACACTAAGAGGTAGGTTTTCACCATTTTCTTTTTCTTTTTATAATTTTGAATTTTATTTTATTTATCTTTTTATACAGCAGGTTCTTATTAGTCATCAATTTTATACACATCAGTGTATACATGTCAAACCCAGTCGTCCAATTCAGCACACCACCATCCCCACCCCCTGGCAGTTTTCCCCCCTTGGTATCCATAAGTTTGTTCTCTACATCTGGGTCTCAACTTCTGCCCTGCAAAGCAGTTCATCTGTACCATTTTTCTAGGTTCCATACACAGTTGTTAATATACGATATTTCTTTTTCTCTTTCTGACTTACTTCACTCTGTATGACACTCTCTAGATCCACCCACGTCTCAACACATGACTCAATTTCGTTCCTTTTTATGGCTGAGTAATATTCCATTGTATATATGTATCAAAACTTCTTTATCCATTCGCCTGTCAATGGGCATTTAGGTTGCTTCCATGACCTGGCTATTATAAATAGTGCTGCAATGAACATTGGGGGGCATGTGTCTTTTTGAATTATGGTTTTCTCTGGGTATATGCCCAGTAGTGGGATTGCTGGATCATATGGTAATTCTATTTTTAGTTTTTTAAGGAATGTCCATACTGTTCTCCATAGTGGCTGTATCAATTTACATTCCCACCAACAGTACAAGAGGGTTCCCTTTTCTCCACACCCTCTCCAGCATTTATTGTTTGTAGATTTTCTGATGATGCCCATTCTACTGGAGTGAGGTGATACCTCATTGTAGTTTTGATTTGCATTTCTCTAATAATTAGTGATGTTGAGCAGCTTTTCATGTGCTTCTTGGCCATCTGTATGTCTTCTTTGGAGAAATGTCTATTTAGCTCTTTTGCCCATTTTTGGATTGGGTTGTTTGTTTCTTTAATACTGAGCTGAATGAGCTGTTTATATATATTGGAGATTAATCCATTCTCAGTTGCTTCGTTTGCAAATATTTTCTCCCATTCTGAGGGTTGTCTTTTTGTCTTGTTTATGTTTACCTTTGCTGTGCAAAAGCTTTTAAGTTTCATTAGGTCCCATTTGTTTATTTTTGTTTTTAATTCCATTACTCTAGGACGTGGATCAAAAAAGATCTTGCTGTCATTTATGTCATAGAGTGTTCTGCCTATGTTTTCCTCTAAGAGTTTTACAGTGCCCAATCTTACATTTAGGTCTCGAATCAATTTTGAGTTTATTTTTGTGTATGGTGTTAGGGAGTGTTCTAATTTCATTCTTTTACATGTAGCTGTCCAGTTTTCCCAGCACCACTTATTGAAGAGCCTGTCTTTTCTCCATTGTATATCCTTGCCTCCTTTGTCATAGATTAGTTGACCATAGGCGCGTGGGTTTATCTCTGGGCTTTCTATCTTGTTCCATTGATTTTTTGTATCTGTTTTTGTGCCAGTACCATATTGTCTTGACTACTGTAGCTTTGTACTATAGTCTGAAGTCAGGGAGTCTGATTCCTCCAGCTCCGTTTTTCTCCCTCAAGACTGCTTTGGCTATTCGGGGTCTTTTGTGTCTCTACACAAATTTTAAGATTTTTTGTTCTAGTTCCGTAAAAAATGCCATTGGTAATTTGATAGGGATTGCATTGACTCTCTAGATTGCTTTGGGTAGTATAGTCATTTTCACAATGTTGATTCTTCCAATCCAAGAACATGGTATATCTCTCCATCTGTTGGTATCATCTTTAATTTCTTTCAGCAGTGTCTTATAGTTTTCTGCATACAGGTCTTTTGTCTCCCTAGGTAGGTTTATTCCTAGGTATTTTATTCTTTTTGTTGCAATGGTAGATGGGAGTGTATCCTTAACTTCTCTTTCAGATTTTTCATCATTAGTGTATAGGAATGCAAGAGATTTCTGTGCATTAATTTTGTATCCTGCAACTTTACCAAATTCATTGATTAGTTCTAGGAGTTTTCTGGTGGCATTTTTAGGATTCTCTATGTATAGTATCACGTCATCTGCAAACAGTGACAGATTTACTTCTTCTTTTTCAATTTGTATTCCTTTTATTTCTTTTTCTTCTCTGATTGCTGTGGCTACGACTTCCAAAACTATGTTGAATAATAGTGGTGAGAGTGCACATCCTTGTCTTGTTCCTGGTCTTAGAGGAAATGCTTTCAGTTTTTCACCATTGAGATTGATGTTTGCTGTGGGTTTGTCGTATATGGCCATTATTATGTTGAGGTAGATTAACTCTATGCCCACTTTCTGGGGAATTTTTATCATAAATCGGTATTGAATTTTGTCAAAAGATTTTTCTGCATCTATTGAGATGATCATATGGTTTTTATTCTTCAATTTCTTAATATGGTGTATCACATTGATTGATTTGCGTATATTGAAGAATCCTTGCATTCCTGTGATAAATCCCACTTGATCATGGTGTATGATCCTTTTAATGTGTTGTTGGATTCTGTTTGCTAGTATTTTGTTGAGGATTTTTGCGTCTATATTCATTACTGATATTGGTCTGTAATTTTCTTTTTTTATAGTATCTTTGTCTGGTTTTGGTATCAGGGTGATGGTGACCTCATAGAATGAATTTGGGAGTGTTCCTTCCTCTGCAATTTTTTGGAAGAGTGTGAGAAGGATGGGTGTTAGCTCTTCTCTAAATGTTTGATAGAATTCACCTGTGAAGCCATCTGGTCCTGGACTTTTGTTTGCTGGAAGATTTTTAATCACAGTTTCAATTTCATTACTTGTGATTGGTCTGTTCATATTTTCTATTTCTTCCCGGTTTAGTCTTGGAAGGTTATACCTTTCTAAAACTTTGTCCATTTCTTCCAGGTTGTCCATTTTATTGACATAGAGTTGCTTGTAGTAGTCTCTTAGGATGCTTTGTATTTCTGTGGTGTCTGTTGTAACTTCTCCTTTTTCATTTCTAATTTTATTGATTTAAGTCCTCTCCCTCTTTTTCTTGATGAGTCTGGCTAATGGTTGATCAATTTTGTTTATCTTCTCAAAGAAGCAGCTTTCAGTTTTATTGATCTTTGCTATTGTTTTCTTTGTTTCTATTTCATTTATTTCTGCTCTGATATTGATGATTTATTTCCTTCTGCTGAATTTGGGTTTTGTTTGTTCTTCTTTCTCTAGTCGCTTTAAGTGTAAGGTTAGATTGTTTATTTGAGATTTTTCTTGTTTCTTGAGGTAGGCTTGTATAGCTATAAATGTTCCCTCTTAGAACTGCTTTTGCTGCATCACATAGGTTTTGCATCATCGTGTTTCCATTGCCATTTGTCACTACGTATTTTTTGACTTCCTCTTTGATTTCTTCAGTGATCTCTTGATTATTTAGTAACGTATTGTTTAGCCTCCACGTGTTTGTGTTTTTTACGTTTTTTTCCCTGTAATTCATTTCTAACCTCATAGCGTTGTGGTCAGAAAAGATGCTTGATATGATTTCAATTTTCATAAATTTACTGAGGCTTGATCTGTGACCCAAGATGTGATCTATCCTGGAGAATGTTTTGCACGCACTTGAGAAGAAAGTGTAATCTGCTGTTTTTGGATGGAATGTCCTATAAATACCAATTAAATCTATGTAGTCTATTGTGTCATTTAAAGCTTCGGTTTCCTTATTTATTTTCATTTTGGATGATCTGTCCATTGGTGTAAGTGAGGTGTTAAAGTCCCCCACTATTATTGTGTTACTGTCGATTTCCTCTTTTATAGCTGTTAGCAGTTGCCTTATGTATTGAGGTGCTCCTATGTTGGGTGCATATATGTTTATAATTGTTATATCTTCTTCTTGGATTGATCCCTTGATCATTATGTAGTGTCCTTCCTTGTCTCTTGTAACATTCTTTATTTTAAAGTCTATTTTATCTGATATGAGTATAGCTACTCCAGTTTTCTTTTGATTTCCATTTGCATGGAATATCTTTTTCCATCCCCTCACTTTCAGTCTGTATGTGTTCCTAGGTCTGAAGTGGGTCTCTTTTAGCCAGCATATATATGGGTCTTGTTTTTGTATCCATTCAGCAAGCCTGTGTCTTTGGTTGGAGCATTTAATCCATTCACGTTTAAGGTAATTATCGATATGTATGTTCCTATGACCATTTTCTTAATTGTTTTGGGTTTGTTTTTGTAGGTCCTTTTCTTCTCTTGTGTTTCCCACTTAGAGAAGTTCCCTTAGCATTTGTTGTAAAGCTGGTTTGGTGGTGCTGAATTCTCTTAGCTCTTGCTTGTCTGTAAAGCTTTTGATTTCTCCTTCGAATATGAATGAGATCCTTGCTGGGTAGAGAAATCTTGGTTGTAGGTTCTTCCCTTTCATCACTTTAAGTATATCATGCCACTCCCTTCTGACTTGTAGAGTTTCTGCTGAGAAATCAGCTGTTAACCTTATGGGAGTTCCCTTGTATGTTATTTGTTGTTTTTCCCTTGCTGCTTTCAATAATTTTTCTTTGTCTTTAATTTTTGCCAATTTGATTACTATGTGTCTTGGCGTGTTTCTCCTTGGGTTTATCCTGTATGGGACTCACTGCACTTCCTTGACTTGGGTGACTATTTCCTTTCCCATGTTAGGGACGTTTTCGACTATAATCTCTTCAAATATTTTCTCTGGTCCTTTCTCTCTCTCTTCTCCTTCTGGGACCCCTATAATGAGAATGTTCTTGCGTTTATTGTTGTTCCAGAGGTCTCTTAGGCTGTCTTCATTTCTTTTCATTCTTTTTTCTTTATTCTGTTCTGCAGCAGTGAATTCCACCATTCTGTCTTCGAGGTCACTTATCCGTTCTTCTGCCTCAGTTATTCTGCTATTGCTTCCTTCTAGTGTAGTTTTTATTTCAGTTATTGAATTATTCATCTCTGTTTGTTGTTTAATTCTTCTAGGTCTTTGTTAAACATTTCTTGCATCTTCTTGATCTTTGACTCCATTCTTTTTCCGAGGTCCTGGATCATCTTCACTATCATTATTCTGAATTCTTTTTCTGGAAGGTTGCCTATCTCCCCTTCATTTAGTTGTTTCTCTGGGGTTTTATCTTGTTCCTTCATCTGGCCCATAGCCCTCTGCTCTTTCATCTTGTCTTTCTGTGAATGTGGTTTTTGTTCCACAGGGTGCAGGATTGTAGTTATTCTTGCTTCTTCTGTCTGCCCTCTGGTGGATGAGGCTATCTAAGAGGCTTGTGCATGCTTCCTGATGGGAGGGACTGGTGGTGGGTATAGCTGATTGTTGCTCTGGTGGGCAGAGCTCAGTAAAACTTTAATCTGCTTGTCTGCTGATGGGTGTGGCTGGGTTCCCTCCCTATTGGTTGTTTGGTCTGAGGTGACCCAACACTGGAGCCTATCAGGGCTCTTTGGTGGGGCTAATGGCGGATTCTTGGAGGGTTCACGCCAAGGAGTACTTCCCAGAATTTTTGCTGCCAGTGTCCTTTTCCTCATGGTGGGAGACAGCCACCCCCCACCTCTGCAGGAGACCCTCCAACACTAGCAGGTAAGTCTGGTTCAGTCTCCTATGGGGTCACTGCTCCTTTCCCTGGGTCCCAATGCACACATTACTTTGTGTATGCCCTCCAATAGTGGAGTCTCTGTTTCCCCCAGTCCTGTCAAAGTCCTGCAATCCAATCCTGCCAGCCTTCAAAGTCTGATTCTCTAGGAATTCCTCCTCCCGTTGCCGGAGCCCCAGGTTGGGAAGCCTGATGTGGGGCTCAGAACCTTCACTCCAGTGGGTTGACTTCTGTGGTCTAAGTGTTCTCCAGTCTATGAGTCACCCACCCAACAGTTATGGGATTTGATTTTACTGTGATTGCACCCTCCTACCATCTCATTGTGGCTTCTCCTTTGTTTTTGGATGTGGGGTATCCTTTTTGGTGAGTTCCAGTGTCTTCCTGTCGATGATTGTCCAGCAGCTAGTTGTGATTCTGGTGTTCTTGCCTGCTGTCTGTTTTGACTTCCCCAGAGCTTCTGCTCTGTGTGCATGTGCTCAATACCAAATTTAGCTTGTATGGTAATGGGAATAATAAGCCTAACATTTAATGATAGCATATAAGATGTAACTAGCCCATAGTAAATATTAAAAAAGACATTATTTACTTGCACTTTCCAGAAAGAAGAAACACACATATTGTAGATTTGTGAAGCCCAGTCATGCTTTGATTGTTACTATCTGTCTTTGTTGTTTTAACTTACCTATGTATTGAAAAGCTATCAGAATCACTTTCTGACCTTCTCCTCACCAGTTTTATTTTTACTGTATCATTACAATTATTGTTCCTAAAGTAGTTCAACCAAATTGCAAGATAATATGTGCACTGAATATTACAACTACTTGTTCCAGTATGTTTCAAAGCTATTTTGGTAAGTCAGTTGAATAGGAGGGAATGATTCAGATAACTTAGTTTGTTTCTACTGTTTTCAAGGTACTATTCTCTGTATTCTTAATTAATTGCATATTGAAGCTGAAAATTTGACATTAACTCATTTTACACATGAATAAAAAGATGCTGAGAATGATTGAGTAATTCACCCGAAGCTATAGAACTAGCAAATGGTCAAGTCAGGATTCTAAACCAATGCTGTCTTACCACACTTATATACTCAGCACCTGTGTGGTATACACTATGGTGCAGAAGCAGAGCCATTGAAGAAAAAGAAGAACCACAAAGAGAAGGAAAGAAGAGATATATGCCCTGGAAGTAATTTCAGATGACATGACATTAAACATACCTTGAATGAATGGAACCTCTCTACTCTGTTTTGTATGTAAACATGTGATTATTGGCAAGTGGTTGAGCCAAGCTTTTGGATGATAACTTGCTGTAGGAAGAAAGAGATATACAATGAAAGAAACAACCTAGAAACCCTGAGGAGTAGGTAGAATCAGTATCTGAGTAAACAAATTATACCCCATTTCCAATCTCTTGAATTGACAGCATGCTTCTGATTGGGGCAATGCCTCACCATTAGCAATGCCATAGCTTTCTCCCTTAGTACCAAGCACACTGTATCCTCATTATTTGTTTGCAAGTTAGCCTTTGTCCTTTATACTGTGAGAATACCAAGAGAAAAGATATTGCACAAACCTATGTCTTCAAGGCTTGGTTGAGTGTTTATTACATAGCCCAAATGTATGAATATATAAATAAATAAAAGAAGGAAAAATGCAATCATTAAATATTATTATCAGTCTTCTCTACTTTGAAAGTCACTAAGAAACTCAAGTACCCTTATAAAGAAAGCTCAGAATCTAGTGGTTGTTCATCAAAGTAAGATAAACTTTAAAACAGAAGCACAGCATAGATAAGGATCAGTCTTGGTGTCATGGAGATGAATAAGGGAACAAGTGTCAGAGTACATCTAAGGATAAAATAATATTAAAGACCTTTAAAACTATAAACACCCATAATCCCACTGTCTAAGCACTATTTACAGTTCAGTCAAAAAAAGACAAACTCTTCTTGTCATTCCCATTAGCTCTTGGTGCTACTGCTGATAACCCTTGATTGATTCTGTATAGTTAACAGAAACTATCAAACGTAGAATATGCAATTAAAATTAAAAGGAAGTAAAACTTTCAAAAGCCCAAAACGGTGGGAATAATGAAAGAGTCTCTGAAATTTTTTGAGAGGTGATGGTGTCCAACAAGTTAGTGAGAGGAGCATTCAGCAAGAGGGAATTAGCAATAAGTGAGCACCGGAAAAGAATACTGAGAACCAGGCAATAGATGAGCCATGGAAGCAGAAAGGACCCAAGAGGAAGGTATTGTACATAGAAATACAGACAATAGAAGAGAGATGACTTTGACATTTTTGGAATGATGGTAAATACATAAGAGCACAAAATCCGTGCAGGACAACTGACAAGGTGTCTATCACACGGAGGTCACCAATCTAAGGTGTTTTAAACCTATCCCTCAACCAGACTTCCAACACTTGGCAGTAAATACAAGCTTTGCTCCCAGGTTGGTGAAAGAGCTGGGACTATATCTGAGGATTTAGTAACCTGAACTGTAAAGGTTGGAAGAAAACTGGAAGAGGGAATAGAGCAAATTATTTTCCTAAGGCCTCCTCCCTAACACACAATTCTTGAACAATCTGGTCATACCTATGCATATACACCAGTTTGACTACCTCAGATGGATGAGCAATAAAAAATTAATTCAATCAAAGAAGCAATGCTACTTTCTTTTTCTGAGACTTCATTTAGAAATTAAATTGAGCTATTAAAATAGATTGTATTTTTTGTGTGGACAGAGACTAAGGATGTCACTAAATACACTACTAGTTGAATTTTTAAATGATTCTTTAAGTCAGGGTATTAAAACAATATAAAAAAATCAATACTTCTATAGTCTTCATTTTTAAATGTCATTTTACATCAACTTTATTAACTTTTTTTCATAAAATTGAATTTGGTGGTATAGTCCCATCTTTGGAGGAACCTCAAAATGTTAATGGAATTTACAATGACTAAGTTCTTGGATGAAATCTGCACTCTTAAAGGATGTGGCTCATTACTTTATGGCAATCATATAAGTTAGCAACTGACAGATAAGAGGCTTTACTTTGATGATTTCAGTTACTTTTAGTGGGTCTCACTAATCCAAGAAATTCTGAAGCAAATGTGGAACAAAACAAGTATTTTACATCCTTTCAGCACTTATATCTACAAGAAAATTGTTCACTTTAAAAAAAAAAAAAAACAGGCTGGTAATTGCCTAAGCCACATAGAAAGATATTTGCTACCAGCCAATAATTTCCTGAAATGATTACTATCATGTATTTAAATTAATGTTTATGATATGGAACTTTGTTTGAGTTTCTAAATGCCAACAGTCTTAACTACTGAAGCAGAAAAAAAAGCCATAGAAAAGAATATTAGAGAATAAAGCCTTTCCTCTTGATTTCTTAAAGTTTAACTTTCTTAATATAAAATTTAAAAAACAAAACATTTGTTCACTTTTTATACATGTGAACGATTGAAATGACAATCTTTCCACACTCTAAAAAAATTAAATATATTTTAAATTATCAAAGTAATATATCCTCATGGTGCCTAGTGGCCTAATGCAAAAATATATAAATATATTAAAAATCGCTCCTCCAACATCTTCCATGCCTAAACTCTGGAGGTAAGCAGTTATAGAAACTTGATATTTATCCATGCGCATGTAAATTTATGCACCCTTATTTTAGGTAGAGACTGGTTGAGGCGGTATGATGTTGTGTTGTTTGCTTTACAATTATCAGTTCATGCCATCTGTATTAATCTACACTTTTTTTCTCACTTAATACTTCACAGGATTAACAGTATGTCAGAGAGTTCTTTCTTCCTAAACTGGCTCTTTATTTTAAATCTATCTATATTAAATGGTAAACAGACACCAAAATTTACTGACTTTTCTGAAAATCTACTGGAATATAGTTGACTCTTGAACAACACAGGGGTTAGGGATACAAACCCTCCTTGCAGTTGAAAATCTGCCTGTAACTTTACAGACAGCCCTCTGTATCTGCCCTTCCATATCCAAGGATTCAACCAAACTTGTAACCTGTAGTTCTGTAATATGCATTTACTGAAAAAAAATCTGGGTATAAGTGGACCATCATAGTTCCAACCCATGTTGTTCAATGGGTCAACTGTAGAAGAAAACACATCCCCAAAAGTATAGCCTCCTCAGCATCTACACAACTAATCACAAAGAAAAAAAAAAGCATTACAGAAAAATAATGCAGGATTAAAGCACTATCTAGATAAGTAATCTTTGATATTCCATTCTTTTCATTAATATTACTAATATTAATTTTTACTAAGTGCTTTCAATAACCCTATCACTACATTTTCCCATTTACATATACAATCTCATTTAATAGGCCTTATAACAATTCTAATATTTAAGAAATATTATAATGTCCATTGTAGAGACAGATTAAGAATTTGCCCTCATGGTCTCAAATTCTACAGGTCTTATAATTAATGTTATTTCAATAACACTCAAATGCTAACAATATGGTATAAATTAGTGTATCCTCTTACACCTGCATACAATTTCAATTCACTCCAGAGAAAATTCTTAATAATTGTGATGCAAAAACATTTCAGATATTATAGTCACTGAGGACCGCAACCAAATTACAATGGTCATTTGGCCAGCCAGTTGTCCAGTTACAGATAAATATCCTTAGGACCTGCTTACTTGGAAAATTTCTGCCTTTGTGGAGATTTCCAAATAAGCTGACCCTGAGAAATGTATTCAAGTGCAATTAGTTTATTTGGAATATAAGTCCAGTAATGCAGGTAGGAGATTGGGGAAATGAGACAAGGAAGGAAAGACAGCCGAAAAAGCATACGCATATATCAAATTACCACTTAGGGAAACAATAGCTTAATCCCACCTGGTGTTGGTTTGCAAACCGGCCCCATACACAGAGGGCAAGGAGAGACCAAAGAAAGAGGCAGGCCACTCCATATTGGTAGTCAGCAGGTTTAATAAACAAGGAAACTCACACAGGAGGCTCGTCTTGGGTGGCCACAAGACAGGTAGATTTCCTCACCCACCCATCAAAATCTTAAAAGTTCATATAGAGGCCTTAACAAGCTTCAATCATATACACTGTGCAGATGGCCTCAATAACACAGGGCTCTCTCAAGGCTGAGTCCGTGAAAACTATGGGAACTGTGGGCAGAACGTACATTCCAAGGACAGAGGAGAGGGTGAGAAACATCCAATTGCCTGGGTCCAACTTGTAAGTCAAACTGTGGTCATATGCTATGAGTGACCTCCTCCAACAACTGGGAAATTCTGGGAACCACTATACAACATTCACTTTAGAGTTATCCCATCAGAGAGTAAAGAGAACTGGGATATTTATACATCAACCACCATTTAGCTGGGGACCCCAGCAAGGGGAGGAGACATTAATCTCCTGACACTGCCAGTCTTTTAGGTGGGCTAAGAAGGCTCCAATGGCCGGACAAAGCCTTTAGGAAAACAAAAAACAAAAAAAAACAGTCATAAATCTGGCCTCTGTCCATTGATATGGCAAAGGCACCACTAAAATCTGCTCTAATATGCTATAGCTTCCAGGTTATCCCCCAGCAGATGTTAACCAGGCAGTTTTGCCCTTCATTTGCTTCAATTTATAGACTTTCCAACTCAAACTTACATATTCTAACCCCTGTAATATTTATCTTAAACATCAGTTTTGCTTAATATCATGAATCTTAATTTCATCAACAGCAAAATGAGCAGCCTACTTTGCTGATTACATATGTTTTGTAGTAAATATGTTTTTATCTTAATTATGCTCCTCTATGAAGTGTTTCATGTAATCTAGTATGAATTTTGATTACATGATATGTCAAGAGACAGACAAAAAGAAATATATGTGGAGAGACATACATTACAATTAGAGTACCTCGTTAGCAAGTTAAATGTGAAGGAATATGAAATTCAGGAACTTCATTACCAACAACAACAACAAAAGAACATGGTACTGTGTATATGAGTCAAACATTATTTGTGGACTCTAGCTCACATTTAAAACTAGTACACCATGTATTAAGAAATAATAGATCAGTTGAATGTTTTAACCACAAAAGTAATTGAAAAAGTAATTAAAATCTTCTTATAACAAAATGCTAAAACCAGATAGTGTTCTAAGAACAGATAAATTCAAGTTTATACAAAATTTTCCAGAACATAGAAAAGGAGGAAAAATACTGCAATATGATGCTGCTATCCTAGCCTTTAAAAAAAGCAGAAGCGGATGGAGAAAGTTAAGAGGGGAAATGTCTAATATATCTGCAAAATATACACTTATGACTGCAGATGAAAAAAGTCTAAGCAAGATGTTATCAAACAAAATATATCATAAAATTATCCCAGTGGATGCCAGATCATCTTTATATATCTATTTTTATATCTATAGGCATCATTCCTAGCAAACTAGCAATGGAAGGAAATACCTTAATCTAAAAAAGGGAATTTATATCAATCCCACAGCAATCATCATATTTAATGTGAAAAGTTAGTATTTCCTTTAAGAGCATGAGATATAGACACTTACTTTTACTGCTACTTTTAACCATTGTGCTGAAAGTCCTGGCTAGAGAAGAAATATACGGAAAGAAAATGAATAGTATAAGAATTAGAAATAGAGAATAAAATCGGTATTTTCAAAGAAAATTACTGCCTATACAGAAAATTGGAAAATATTTATGGATGAGGATTAGACTCAAAAGATAACTCATCATTTTTATTTTTGAAAAGTATTTTAAATTTGTTGCATTTCTATCCACCAGCAATGAATATGTAATGCATATAATTAAAATGCAAGTAGCTGTTTATAAATTACAACAAAGTTACAAGTGCCCAGGAATAAATACAATTAAAGAATGCATAAAATTTGCGAAAAAATTAAAACTCTATTGAAGAACATTTGAAAACAAATAAATGGAAAATAAATTATGTTCATGGAAACGTTAATACTGTTTAGATACCAATACTCTGTATTTTGTTCAATAACTGCAATAAAATTTCTGATCAAAATGTCAGCACAATTATATTTGATTTAGATTTGTTTGCTTGGGCTTTTTTGTTCAGTTTTAATTTTCATATGAAAGAATAATAGCAAAGAAGAGGCAGAACATCTCAGAAAAATAAGAAAATATTGGCGCACTTTCCTATGAGGTAAATAGTTTTATTTATTTTAAAGCTATTATAAATAAGACAATGTGACACAGTGACAGTGGAAATAGATAAATAATAAAGAAAACTGAGTATGGAAACTTGATATTTTAACCAAAATCAATTCCAGAATATTTAAAATCTAAAATATATGAAGCAATATTTACAAACATTTAGAAGACAATATAGGTGAATATCTGTATGACCTTCAGAGAAGAAAAAATGTTTTCAGCTTCATTGAGGTGTAATTGTAAAATAAAACTGACCAGTCCCTCCCATCAGGAAACTTGCACAAGCTTCTTAGATAGCCTCATCCACCAGAGGGCAGACAGAAGAAGCAAGAAGAACTACAATCCTGCAACTTGTGGAAAAAACCCCACATCCACAGAAAGATAGACAAGATGAAAAGGCAGACAGCTATGGATCAGATGAAGGAACAAAATAAAACCCCAGAAAAACAACTAAATGAAGTGGAGATAGGCACCTTCCAGAAAAAGAATTCAGAATAATTATAGTGAAGAGGATGCAGGACCTCGGAAAAAGAATGGAGGCAAAGATCGAGAAGAAGAAAAAAATGTTTAACAAAGACCTAGAAGAATTAAAGAACAGACAAACAGAGATGAACAATACAATAACTGAAATGAAAACTACACTAGAAGGAACCAACAGCAGAATAACGGAGGCAGAAGAACAGATAAGTAACCTGGAAGACAGAAAGGTGGAATTCACTGCTGCAGAACAGAATAAAGAAAAAAGGATGAAAAGAAATGAAGACAGCATAAGAGACCTCTGGGACAACATTAAATGCAACAACATTCGCAGTATAGGGGTCCCAGAAGGAGAAGAGAGAGAGAAAGGACCAGAGAAAATATTTGAAGAGATTATAGTCAAAAACGTACCTAACATGGGAAAGGAAATAGCCAGCCAAGTCCAGGAAGCACAGAGAGTTGCATACAGGATAAACCCAAGGAGAAACACGCCAAAACATATAGTAATCAAATTGGCAAAAATTAAAGACAAAGAAAAATTATTGAAAGCAGCAAGGGAAAAACAACAAATAACATACAAGGGAACTCCCATAAGGTTAACAGCTGATTTCTCAGCAGAAACTCTACAAGTCAGAAGGGAGTGGCATGATATACTTAAAGTGATGAAAGGGAAGAACCTACAACCAAGATTTCTCTACCCAGCAAGGATCTCATTCAGATTCGAAGGAGAAATCAAAAGCTTTACAGACAAGCAAGAGCTAAGAGAATTCAGCACCGCCAAACCAGCTTTACAACAAATGCTAAAGGAACTTCTCTAAGTGGGAAACACAAGAGAAGAAAAGGACCTACAAAAACAAACCCAAAACAATTAAGAAAATGGTCACAGGAACATACATATCAATAATTACCTTAAACGTGAATGGATTAAATGCTCCAACCAAAGACACAGGCTTGCTGAATGGATACAAAAACAAGACCCATATATATGCTGTCTACAAGACACCCACTTCAGACCTAGGACCACATACAAACTGAAAGTGAGGGGCTGGAAAAAGATATTCCATGCAAATGGATATCAAAAGAAAGCTGGAGTAGCAATACTCACATCAGATAAAATAGACTTTTAAAAAAAGAATGTTACAAGAGACAAGGAAGGACACTACATAATGATCAAGGGATCAATCCAAGAAGAAGATATAACAATTATAAACATATATGCACCCAACATAGGAGCACCTCAATACATAAGGCAACTGCTAACAGCTATAAAAGAGGAAATCGACAGTAACACAATAATAGTGGGGGACTTTAACACCTCACTTACACCAATGGACAGATCATCCAAAATGAAAATAAATAAGGAAACCGAAGCTTTAAATGACACAATAGACTACATAGATTTAATTGGTATTTATAGGACATTCCATCCAAAAACAGCAGATTACACTTTCTTCTCAAGTGCATGCAAAACATTCTCCAGGATAGATCACAACTTGGGTCACAAATCAAGCCTCAGTAAATTTATGAAAATTGAAATCATATCAAGCATATTTTCTGACCACAACGCTATGAGATTAGAAATGAATTACAGGGAAAAAAACGTAAAAAACACAAACACATGGAGGCTAAACACTACATTACTAAATAAACAAGAGATCACTGAAGAAATCAAAGAGGAAATCAAAAAATACCTAGAGACATATGACAATGAAAACACGATGATCTGAAACCTATGTGATGCAGCAAAAGCAGTTCTAAGAGGGAACGTTTATAGCTATACAAGCTTACCTCAAGAAACAAGAAAAATCTCAAACAAACAATCTAACCTTACACCTAAAGGGACTAGAGAAAAAAGAACAAACAAAACCCAAATTCAGCAGAAGGAAATAAATCATCAATATCAGAGCAGAAATAAATGAAATAGAAACAAAGAAAACAATAGCAAAGATCAATAAAACTGAAAGATGCTTCTTTGAGAAGATAAACAAAATTGATCAACCATTAGCCAGACTCATCAAGAAAAAGAGGGAGAGGACTTAAATCAATAAAATTAGAAATGAAAAAGGAGAAGTTACAACAGACACCACAGAAATACAAAGCATCCTAAGAGACTACTACAAGCAACTCTATGCCAATAAAATGGACAACCTGGAAGAAATGGACAAAGTTTTAGAAAGGTATAACCTTCCAAGACTAAACCAGGAAGAAATAGAAAATATGAACAGACCAATCACAAGTAATGAAATTGAAACTGTGATTAAAAATCTTCCAACAAACAAAAGTCCAGGACCAGATGGCTTCACAGGTGAATTCTATCAAACATTTAGAGAAGAGCTAACACCCATCCTTCTCAAACTCTTCCAAAAAATTGCAGAGGAAGGAACACTCCCAAATTCATTCTATGAGGTCACCATCACCCTGATACCAAAACCAGACAAAGATACTATAAAAAAAGAAAATTACAGACCAATATCACTGATGAATATAGATGCAAAAATCCTCAACAAAATACTAGCAAACAGAATCTAACAACACATTAAAAGGATCATACACCATGATCAAGTGGGATTTATCCCAGGGATGCAAGGATTCTTCAATATACGCAAATCAATGATGAAAATGTTGAAAAATCTGAAAGAGAAATTAAGGAAACTCTCCCATTTACCATTGCAACAAAAACAATAAAAAACCTAGGAATAAACCTACCTAGAGAGAAAAAAGACCTGTACTCAGAAAACTATAAGACACTGATGAAAGAAATTAAAGATGATACAAACAGATGGAGAGATATACCATGTTCTTGGATTGGAAGAATCAATATTGTGAAAATGACTATACTACCGAAAGCAATCTACAGAGTCAATGCAATCCTTATCAAATTACCAATGGCATTTTTACAGAACTAGAACAAAAAATCTTGAAATTTGTATGGAGATGCAAAAGACCCTGAATAGCCAAAGCAGTCTTGAGAAAGAAAAATGGAGCTCGAGTTATCAGGCTCCCTGACTTCAGACTATACTGCAAAGCTACAGTAATCAAGACAGTATGGTACTGGCACAGAAACAGAAATATAGATCAATGGTATAGGATAGAAAGCCCAGAGATAAACCCACACACATATGATTACCTTATCTTTGATAAAGGAGGCAAGAATATTCAATGGAGAAAAGACAGCCTCTTCAATAAGTGGTGCTGGGAAAACTGGACAGCTACATGTAAAAGAATGAAATTAGAACACTCCCTAACACCATACACAAAAATAAACTCAAAATGGATTAAAGACCTAAATGTAAGGCCAGACACCGTCAAACTCTTAGAGGAAAACATAGGCAGAACACTCTATGACATAAATCACAACAAGATCCTTTTTGACCCACCTCTTAGAGAAATGGAAATAAAAACAAAAATAAACAAATGGGACCTAATGAAACTTAAAAGCTTTTACACAGCAAAGGAAACCATAAAGAAAATGAAAAGACAACCCTCAGAATGGGAGAAAATACTTGCAAATAAAGCAACTGACAAAGCATTAATCTGTAAAATTTACAAGCAGTTCATGCAGCTCAATACCAAAAAAACAAACAACCCAATCAAAAAATGGGCAGTAGACCTAAATAGATATTTCTCCAAAGAAGACATACAAATGGCCAAGAAGCACATGAAAAACTGCTCAACATCACTAATTATTAGAGAAATGAAAATCAAAACTACAATGAGGTATCACCTCACACCAGTTAGAATGGGCATCATCAGAATATCTACAAACAACAAATGCTGGAGAGGGTGTGGAGAAAAAGGAACTTTCTTGCACTGGTGGTGGAATGTAAATTGATACAGCCACTATGGAGAACAGTATGGAGGTTCCCTAAAAAAACTAATAATAGAACTACCATATGACCCAGCAATTCCACTACTGTGCATATACCCAGAGAAAACCATCATTCCAAAAGGCACATGCACCCCAATGTTCATCGCAGCACTATTTACAATAGCCAAGTCATGGAAGCAACTTAAATGCCAATCAACAGATGAATGGATAAAGAAGATGTGGCACATGTATACAATGGAATATTGCTCAGCCATAAAAAGGAATGAAATTGGGTTATTTGTAGAGACGTGAATCGATCTAGAGACTGTCATACAGAGTGAAGTAAGTCAGAAAACGGAAAAACAAATGTATATCAATGCATATATGTGGAACGTAGAAAAATGGTACAGATGAACTGGTTTGCAGGTCAGAAATTGAGACACAGATGTAGAGAACAAACGTATGGACACCAACGGGGTGAAAGCAGTGGCAGGTGGGTGTGGTGGTGTGATGAACTGGGAGAACTGGATTGACAGGTATACACTGATGTGTATAAAATGGATGACTAATAAGAACCTGCTGTATAAAAAAGTAAATAAAATTAAATTAAAAAATTAAAAAATAATAATTATAAAATAAAACAAGATAAAGTGTTTATTGAAAAATTTCCTCTAAAAACTGGTTTTGCTGCATCTCATATATTTTGGTGTTTTGTTTTTCCATTTTCATTTGTTTCAAGATATTTTTTTGTTGCTCTTTGATTTCTTCTTTGACCCATTAGTTATTCCCAAGCATGTTGTTTAATCTCCACATATTTGTGAGTTTTCCAATTGTCCTGTTGCAATTAATTTCTAGTTTCATATTATTGTGGTTGAAAAGATGCTTGATATAATTTCAGTCTTCTTAATTTTCAAATGACTTGGTTTCTGACCTAATATATGATCTAGTCTGGTGAATGTTCCATGTGCACTTGAGAAGAATGTGTATTCTACTGCTGGAATGTTTTGTATATATGTTAGGTCAATTCGGCCTAAAGCCCAGCTTAAGTCCAATGTTTCTATATTAATTTTCTGTCTGGATGATCTATTCATTGTTGAAATAGGGATAACAAAGTCCCCTACTATAATTGTAATGCTGTCTATTCCTGCCTTCAGATCTCTTAATATTTGCTTTCTATATTTACATGCTCAGATGTTGGGTGCATGAATGTTTACAGCTGTTAAATCTTCTTGATGAATCAACTCCTTTATGAAATACAGTATAATTTTATAATTATATAATAATATTTGTCTCATAATTTTTGTCTTAAAGTTTATTTTGTCTGATATAAGGATAGCTATCACTGATTTATTTTGGTTTCCATTTGCATGGAATATTTTTCCATCTCTTCATAAGAAAGGAATTTAAACACTGATAGTGTACAATATAAAAAGACTGATAAAACAAATCATCTTAAGAATTTCTCTTTATAAAAAGGCATTATAGATAAAATGAAAACACAAGTCACAAACCAATATAAAATATTTGCAACTCACCTACTGAGAATAGAAAGACAGAACATAAAAGGACTCTTAAGAAATCTATAAGAAAAAGATTAAATTAAAAAAAAAGCAAGTTAGAAAATGGGGGAAAATATAAACAAGTCCATGTAAAACAAATACACAGATAATATTTAAGGATGCTGGATAAAGTTTATAATTGAGGAAATTCAAATTAAGATCACAATGGCATACTATTTCACATATACCAGTTTGGCATAGATTTTGGTTACATCAGTTGTTAATGTAAGTGTACAGGAATTGAAACACTTTTGTATTGCTGTTACAAATGTAAATTGCTTACCACCACTTGAGAAAACAGTTCTTCACTTTCTAGTAAAGCTGAAAATGCACTTGCCCTGTATCCTAATCATTCCATATCTGGGCATAGTTCCTAGAAAAATTATTTTTCATATATATCAGACATAAACCTGGATAAATAAGCTCTCACACATGTACATCAAGAATGCTCAGATCAAGCCTCTTAGATAGCCTCAACCACCAGAGGGCAGACAACAGAAGCAAGAAAAACTACAATCCTGCAGCCTGTGGACCAAAAACCACAGTTACAGAAAGATAGAGAAGATGAAAAGGCAGAGGGCTATGTACCAGATGAAGGAACAAGAAAAAACCCCAGAAAAACAACTAAATGAAGTGGAGATAGGCAACCTTCCAGAAAAAGAATTCAGAATAATGATAGTGAAGATGATCCAGGACCTCGGAATAAGAATGGAGGCAAAGATTGAGAAGATGCAAGAAATGATTAACAAAGACCTAGAAGAATCAAAGAACAAACAAACAGAGATGACCAATACAATAACTGAAATGAAAACTACACTAGAAGGAATCAATAGCAGAATAACTGAGGCAGAAGAACGGATAAGTGACCTGGAAGACAGAATGGTGGAATTCACTGCTGCGGAACAGACTAAAGAAAAAAGAATGAAAAGAAATGAAGCCAGCCTAAGAGACCTCTGGAACAACATTAAACGCAACAACATTCGCATTATAGGGGTCCCAGAAGGAGAAGAGAGAGAGAAAGGACCAGAGAAAATATTTGAAGAGATTATAGTCGAAAACTTCCCTAACATGGGAAAGGAAATAGCCACCCAAGTCCAGGAAGCGCAGAGAGTCCCATACAGAATAAACCCAAGGAGAAACATGCCGAGACATAGTAATCAAAGTGGCAAAAATTAAAGACAAAGAAAACTTATTGAAAGCAGCAAGGGAAAAATGACAAATAACATACAAGGGAACTCCCATAAGGTTAACAGCTGATTTCTCAGCAGAAACTCTGCAAGCCAGAAGGGAGTGGCATGATATACTTAAAGTGATGAAAGGGAAGAACCTACAACCAAGATTACTCTACCCGGCTAGGATCTCATTTAGATTTGATGGAGAAATCAAAAGCTTTACAGACAAGCAAAAGCTAAGAGAATTCAGCACCACCAAACCAGCTCTACAACAAATGCTAAAGGAACTTCTCTAAGCGGGAAACACAAGAGAAGAAAAGGACCTACAAAAACAAACCCAAAACAATTAAGAAAATGGTCATAGGAACATACATATCGATAATTACCTTAAACGTGAATGGATTAAATGCCCCAACCAAAAGACATAGACTGGCTGAATGGATACAAAAACAAGACCCATATATATGGTGTCTACAAGAGACCCACTTTAGACCTAGGGACACATACAGACTGAAAGTGAGGGGATGGAAAAAGATATTCCATGCAAATGGAAATCAAAAGAAAGCTGGAGTAGCTATACTCATATCAGATAAAATAGACTTTAAAATAAAGAACGTTAAAAGAGACAAGGAAGGACACTACATAATGATCCAGGGATCAATCCATGAAGAAGATATAACAATTATAAATATATATGCACCCAACACAGGAGCACCTCAATACATAAGGCAACTGCTAACAGCTATAAAAGAGGAAATCGACAGTAACACAATAATAGTGGGGGACTTTAACACTTCACTTACACCAATGGACAGATCATCCAAAATGAAAATAAATAAGGAAACAGAAGCTTTAAATGATACAATAGACCAGATAGATTTAATTGATATTTATAGGACATTCCATCCCAAAACAGCAGATTACACTTTTTTCTCAAGTATGCATGGAACATTCTCCAGGATAGATCACATCTTGGGTCACAAATCAAGCCTCAGTAAAGTTAAGAAAATTGAAATCATATGAAGCATCTTTTCTGACCACAACGCTATGAGATTAGAAATGAATTACAGGGGAAGAAATGTAAAAAACACAAACCCATGGAGGCTAAACAATACGTTACTAAATAACCAAGAGATCACTGAAGAAATCAAAGAGGAAATCAAAAAATACCTAGAGACAAATGACAATGAAAACACGATGACCCAAAACCTATGGGATGCAGCAAAAGCAGTTCTAAGAGGGAAGTTTATAGCTATACAAGCCTACCTAAAGAAACAAGAAAAATCTCAAGTAAACAATCTAACCTTACACCTAAAGAAACTAGAGAAAGAAGAACAAACAAAACCCAAAGTTAGCAGAAGGAAAGAAATCATAAAGATCAGAGCAGAAATAAATGAAATAGAAACAAAGAAAACAATAGCAAAGATCAATAAAACTAAAAGTTGGTTCTTTGAGAAGAGAAACAAAATTGATAAACCATTAGCCAGACTCATCAAGAAAAAGAGGGAGAGGACTCAAATCAATAAAATCAGAAATGAAAAAGGAGAAGTTACAACAGACACCGCAGAAATACAAAGCATCCTAAGAGACTACTACAAGCAACTTTATGCCAATAAAATGGACAACCTGGAAGAAATGGACAAATTCTTAGAAAGGTATAACCTTCCAAGACTGAACCAGGAAGAAACAGAAAATATGAACAGACCAATCACAAGTAATGAAATTGAAACTGTGATTAAAAATCTTCCAACAAACAAAAGTCCAGGACTAGATGGCTTCACAGGTGAATTCTATCAAACATTTAGAGAAGAGCTATCACCCATCCTTCTCAAACTCTTCCAAAAAATTGCAGAGGAAGGAACACTCCCACACTCATTCTATGAGGCCACCATCACCCTGATACCAAAACCAGACAAAGACACTACAAAAAAAGAAAATTACAGACCAATATCACTGATGAATATAGATGCAAAAATCCTCAACCAAATACTAGCAAACAGAATCCAACAACACATTAAAAGGATCATACACCACGATCAAGTGGGATTTATCCCAGGGATGCAAGGATTCTTCAATATACGCAAATCAATCAATGTGATACACCATATTAACAAATTGAAGAATAAAAACCATATGATCATCTCAATAGATGCAGAAAAAGCTTTTGACAAAATTCAACACCCATTTCTGATAAAAACTCTCCAGAAAGTGGGCATAGAGGGAACCTACCTCAACATAATAAACGCCATATATGAGAAACCCACAGCAAACATCATTCTCAATGGTGAAAAACTGAAAGCATTTCCTCTAAGATGAGGAACGAGACAAGGATGTCCACTCTCACCACTATTATTCAACATAGTTCTGGAAGTCCTAGCCACGGCAATCAGAGAAGAAAAAGAAATAAAAGGAATACAAATTGGAAAGGAAGAAGTAAAACTGTCACTGTTTGCGGATGACATGATACTATACATAGAGAATCCTAAAGATGCTACCAGAAAACTCCTAGAGCTAATCAATGAATTTGGTAAAGTTGCAGGATACAAAATTAATGCACAGAAATCTCTTGCATTCCTATACACTAATGATGAAAAATCTGAAAGAGAAATTATGGAAACACTCCCATTTACCATTGCAACAAAAAGAATAAAATACCTAGGAATAAACCTACCTAGGGAGACAAAAGACCTGTATGCAGAAAACTATAAGACACTGATGAAAGAAATTAAAGATGATACCAACAGATGGAGAGATATACCATGTTCTTGGATTGGAAGAATCAACATTGTGAAAATGAGTATACTACCCAAAGCAATCTACAGATTCAATGCAATCCCTATCAAATTACCAATGGCATTTTTTATGGAGCTAGAACAAATCATCTTAAAATTTGTATGGAGACACAAAAGACCCCGAATAGCCAAAGCAGTCTTGAGGCAAAAAAATGGAGCTGGAGGAATCAGACTCCCAGACTTCAGACTATACTACAAAGCTACAGTAATCAAGACAATATGGTACTGGCACAAAAACAGAAACATAGATCAATGGAACAAGATAGAAAGCCCAGAGATTAACCCATGCACCTATGGTCAACTAATCTATGACAAAGGAGGCAAAGATATACAATGGAGAAAAGACAGTCTCTTAAATAAGTGGTGCTGGGAAAACTGGACAGCTACATGTAAAAGAATGAAATTAGAATACTCCCTAACACCATACACAAAAATAAACTCAAAATGGATTAGAGACCTAAATATAAGACTGGACACTATAAAACTCTTAGAGGAAAACATAGGAAGAACACTCTTTGACATAAATCACAGCAAGATCTTTTTTGATCCACCTCCTAGAGTAATGGAAATAAAAACAAAAATAAACAAGTGGGACCTAATGAAACTTCAAAGCTTTTGCACAGCAAAGGAAACCATAAACAAGACGAAAAGACAACCCTCAGAATGGGAGAAAATATTTGCAAATGAATCAACGGACAAAGGATTAATCTCCAAAATATATAAACAGCTCATTCAGCTCAATATCAAAGAAACAAACACCCCAATCCAAAAATGGGCAGAAGACCTAAATAGACATTTCTCCAAAGAAGACATACAGACGGCCACGAAGCACATGAAAAGATGCTCAAAATCACTCATTATTAGAGAAATGAAAATCAAAACTACAATGAGGTATCACCTCACTCCTGTTAGAATGGGCATCATCAGAAAATCTACAAACAACAAATGCTGGAGAGGGTGTGGAGAAAAGGGAACCCTCTTGCACTGTTGGTGGGAATGTAAATTGATACAGCCACTATGGAGAACAATATGGAGGTTCCTTAAAAAACTAAAAATAGAATTACCATATGACCCAGCAATCCCACTACTGGGCATATACCCAGAGAAAACCGTAATTCAAAAAGACACATGCACCCGAATGTTCATTGCAGCACTATTTACAATAGCCAGGTCATGGAAGCAACCTAAATGCCCATCAACAGACGAATGGATAAAGAAGATGTGGTACATATATACAATGGAATATTACTCAGCCATAAAAAGGAATGAAATTGAGTCATTTGTTGAGACGTGGATGGATCTAGAGACTGTCATACAGAGTGAAGTAAGTCAGAAAGAGAAAAACAAATATCGTATATTAATGCATGTATGTGGAACCTAGAAAAATGGTACAGATGAGCCAGTTTGCAGGGCAGAAGTTGAGACACAGATGTAGAGAATGGACATATGGACACCAAGTGGGGAAAACTGCGGTGAGGTGGGGATGGTGGTGTGCTGAATTGGGCGATTGGGATTGACATGTATACACTGATGTGTATAAAATTGATGCCTAATAAGAACCTGCAGTATAAAAAAACAAACAAAACAACTAATACTAAACTTTCATTGGGTTATTTGTATGGAAATATGTTAATATAAATGTTTCAGACATTACATGAAATTTCTAAAAATCTTATATTTGTATTTGTATGGAAATATGTATGGAAATATGTTAATATAAATGTTTCAGACATTACATGAAATTTCTAAAAATCTTATATTTGTATTTGTATGGAAATATGTATGGAAATATGTTAATATAAATGTTTCAGACATTGCATGAAATTTCTAAAAATCTTATATGTTCTGGTATAATGTTATAAGTAATAATCCTAGTTATTACTTTAAAATGTATATCTCAGAAATAACTAATCTTCTTGTCAACTGCATTATTATGAACTTTCATCAAATCTTTAACCGTGGTCATTTTTAAGTCTTTTGTCATTTACAGACAGTTCTGGGTGTACTCTGATGATTTTGCAAATATGTTCCTATAAAAGGGTTTCATCTTCAAGAAATTCATGGAAAAGACTCTGACAAGTACAGGTTTCTGGTAACTGACTGTACTGCTGAACTGAATGAATAAGCATTTTCAGAACTCTAATGAAAAACTGATGAACTCATAAAAGTGCTAACAAAAGATCAAGATGAAAAAAAAAATTAATTACATGGGACTGAGTGAACTGATGAGGATGAGTATAATTTTTGTGACTTTCTGTCTGAATTAAAAAAAAAAAAATCCCACAAGGACTCAGAGGCAAAGAATATACAAATCAATTTTCACTGCAAAGTAAAGGAGCTGTTACAGTGGAGGATTACTGGACTGAATGTCAATATTATGACATAGTATGAGTGTGTTTCATGTTTGGTAATTGCAATCATTGTTGCTTTTGTTGTGGTCATCCATGTACAATGCTTGGTGTCAGTCTATTTATCTCTTGTAAAAATAAAATACAGTGTGTGTGTGTGAAAAAAAATAAAAAATAAAATAAAATAAAAAAATAAAAATAAAATCTACTTTGAAATGAAAAAAAAAAAAAAGAATGCTCAAAAATATTTTTAATAGGAGACACTAAAATATCAAATTTCTACCAACAATATAGTGGATAAATAAAATTGATTATATTTATAAATTAAAATATTTCATGACATGGCAATGATGCAACTTCAGCAAAATTCATGAACATAGGTGAACCTCAGAAACCTTAGAAATAATCTTTTTCAACATAGTCTTTTCTTTCTAGAAAAGAAAGTCACAGAAGAATATATATAACGTGATTCCATTAATATATGTTTAAAACCCTAAAAAACTAAACAATATATTGATGAGGGCATATCATTCAAACAATAAAAGAGAGAATAAGTGCAGAATTCAGAATAGCAGTTACCTCTGCAAGGATGGGAAAAATTACACAAGGGGCTTCAAAGGAACTGGTAACATTCTATTTCTTAATTTCGGACGAAAATGTTCCTTTGATTTCTTTTACTTTACATGTATGAAAAAATATTTTTTTTAATTTTAATGTGTATTAAACCATTTAAAAATAAAGCCAAAATAATTATAATATTTCTTCCTTAAGAAATATATAAAGAATAAATATAATTTTTTTTTTTAAAACATAATAAATGTAAGTGCTGTGAAATCAATGATATGGCAACATACAACCTTGAGGTCAAAAAAATTTTTTTCACTCTTTTAACAAGTTTATTTTCCCACATAAAAAAGCAAAAGCAACTGCCAGTTAATAATATGAGTTTAATAACTTTGCTTATTAATATCTGAAAGCTAAAATTATCTATGATTTTTCTCCTACTGAAATAATCTTGATCTCTACCCATATGATGAAAGAAAGGTAGTATATTCAGTGACCTAAATGGGTAGGGTAGTTTTAAGTGTAGTTATCTCTAGTGCAGTGATATATTGAAAGCAAAGACACACTTAAAACAAAGTCACTATAACAGATGTAGAGAACAAACGTATGGACACCAAAGCGGGAAAGCAGGGAGTGGGTGATGGTGGTGGGATGAATTAGGAGATTGGGATTGACATATATACACTAATATGTATAAAATAGATAACTAATAAGAACCTGCTGTATAAAAAATAAATAAATTAATAAGAAAGAAAGAAAAATAAATAAAATAAAACAAAGTCACTATAGTATAATGTTCCTTGGCACTAAAATCTTTAAAAGCATTGTAGAATCTTAGATAAATATAATGTTGCTTTCTAAAGAAATGAAGTACAGACAACAATAGAAAGAACCTTGAGATGTTATACAAGCATACAGTCTAATGCCACCAAAACACTTAGCTTCAATTTTCTTCAGAATTATTTGATATAAACAATACCTTATCTAATTTCATGTTCTAGAAGTTTATACTTTATAGCCAGAATATTTATAGAATATTTATCTATTTATTTATTATAGAATATTTCAAACTTACACAATAATAAATAGTATTTTGAATCTCTACGTACACCTCGCCCAGTTTCAACAATTATCAAAGCATGACCCATCTAATTTTCTTCATAACTTCACAAGTTCACCCACCATCCAATTATTTTGAAACAAATGTCATACATTATTTCATCTATAAACATTTTAGTATATATGTGTGTTGGGTTGCATCCCTCAGGCCTGCAAGCCCTGCAGTTGCCCTGCTTCAAGACCAAAGAGAGAGCCTAGAAACAGCAACAGATTCATTTAATTATTTATTGGATAGGGAATCTTACTAGCCTGAAGCAAAAGGTCCTGAAGCAAAAGGTCCTGGAGCGACATCCCACTGTGTATGGCCAATGACATGCAGGACATGGCGGCAATCTTTGCTACTTCGGGGAGAAGGAGGATCATCAGTTACCAGGAAAACCAGTGGCTGGGGCAGGGGCAAGCACATAGGCAGTTACTGATTAAGCCCTATGATTAAAAGGATTGGATAGTCATGTGAGTGAAGCAGGGACTGGTTGAGCAGGGGATGTACAGAGGACAAGAAAACGGCCATCCTGAATGGACTGACCATACAATGTGTAAACCACAAGAGCTAAATTAAAAACATGACTTGAGGGCTTCCCTGGTGGTGCAGTGGTTGAGAGTCTGCCTGCTGATGCAGGGGACACGGGTTCGAGCCCTGGTCTGGGAAGATCCCACATGCCACGGAGCAACTAGGCCCGTGAGCCACAACTACTGAGCCTGCGCGTCTGGAGCCTGTGCTCCGCAACAAGAGAGGCCACGAAAGTGAGAGACCTGCGCACCGCGATGAAGAGTGGCCCCCGCTTGCCACAACTAGAGAAAGCCCTCACAGAAACGAAGACACAACACAACCAAAAATAAATAAATAAATAAATAAATTTAAAATATGGAGGAAAAAAATCATTAAAAAAACATGACTTGATGTTTTGTGAAGAAATATTTTCATCACACCCTCCCCCCACAAAAAATGTCTAGTATCACCAAATATGTAGGCCATATACACATTTTATTGATCATCCTACGATCGCTCTTTTTATTTTTACAGAATATTTGATCAAGTTGAGATCCAAACAAGAGTTACACGTTTCGATTAGCTAATTTGTCTCTTAAGTCTTCTTGTAACTTAGTTATCACTCTGTCTTATCTTCTTATAATTTATTTTTAAGAAATCAGGGTTTTGTTCATTTATTTATTTAGTCCTATGGGTCTCCCATAGTCTGGATGTGCTGCTTGCATTTTATTGGCATCATTTAACACGTTCATCTCTCTCTTGTATTTATTATAAATTCACAGTTAAATCTCACATTTGTGGGACTAATTCTCAGGAGGCACTTTGTACTTCTGACACTAACGTTGTCTCTTTTAGTGATGTCAGCAGCAATTAGTGGTGCTCAGATTCCTATTTCATTTGGTATTGCAAATGTTTATATTTTAATGAAATTATTTCTTTTTTACGTATAAGCTGGGATATTTTGACAAAGATCAACCCTCTTCACCTACTGTTTTGTTTCCTTGTGGTCCTGATTTTATAGGAAAGGCAAAATAAATACTTGTGTGTGTTGTTGTTGTTTTGACAAGTTTTCAAAGTGAATTAATTCCTTATACTATCTTCTAATGGTGATCAATTAAGCAGCGGTGGGGTTATTTTTTCTAGTATCACAATGAATTCATGGGCTTAAACACATTTGATGTGCTTTGGTTTACTGCAGTTGTTTTTTCCACAGATGCTCAACTACCCCATCTTTTACCAATAGGACCCACTTTAAGTTGGTAGCTTGAAACTGGTTATGAGAGTGTTTACATCACAGAAATCAACAAACATGAATCAGGACTTTTTCATCCCAGAAAACCAGATATCAACATTTGTCACTTTACTACTGGCATCACATCCTATTCTGTCTCTTTTATCACCATCATTAAATTTTGGTTCTGTGGATAAATATACATTTAATGACCTCTTCTGTCCTCATGATTTTAAAAAAGTTATTTTGATTGTCTTAAGGGCATTCTCTATGAAATCTAATTGGGAAGTGCTAATGGAAAAATTGTAACCTTAGTTCTTGTGTGTTCATGATAGTTTGTCTGTGGCCCTTATATTTGAAAATTATATTTGCTGGATGTAAAATCCTTGGATGACATTGTATTTCTTTGAACATCTTAAATAACACTCTTTTTTTTCTTTTTTTTTTTCTTGCATTCCAGGCTTTCAATCAGGTAGAGAGAGGTGCTACTTCCTGCTGACAGGGATGAAATACTGGCTCTTACTTGGCTCTTTCTGAGACCAACAGGTAGGTTTGGGAGTTTGGGATGCCTAGTTCCAGCCTAACAATGGTGAAAGTCTGGGCTTCACACTTGGTCTTGGCTAGTGGTGTGTGTGGGGGGGTGGGAGCCATAGTTTTTTCTGTGGTGTTGGATAGAGTTGAGTAGTTGTTGTTTAAAAGTTTTCTGTCTTGCTGGGCAAATCCTAATCCATTTGCTAGGGAGAGCAGGCATTTGTTGGGGCATTTTTTGTATGCATTTGTTGGCATTTCTAAGTTGCTTCCTTCTTCAGCTCCACATCTGGGATATCTGAGGCAAAAAGAAAACCCTGAGACTCACCACCATGTCATTATTTGGATACTGAGGTCCCAGCCAGTCTGCCTTCTTCTCTCCACCTTTCAATATCTTCTTATGTTTGTTTTATATAATAACCAGTGTTTTAGTTGTACTTAACAGAAGGAATAGGGAGAAGTATATCTCTATCTCCCTTAAAGTGAAACCATAAATTTCATCTTAACAATTATTTTTCAAAAGAGCTCATGGTCCATGTTTGAGAAAGTTTACCTATGCCCTTCACCTTTGAATGAAAATTGAGTCATACTTTCAGAATTTTTTATATATTTGTTGGGTGTTTTCTTCAGGTAAACCACTTATCCCTATGTTGGCTTCTTATGCCTTGTTTATCTCTTAATCTGTTTAATCATTTGGTCTTTGATCATATCAATTAAGATCATCTCTTACCTTGCCTTCTTTTAGTAAACCAACTTTCAGCAGTGTTTGTTCATTTTCTTGAATTTTTAAAAAACTTGACAATGTTTACATGTCATCAGTTTGTTTTTAAAGGTGGGCAATTTTTGTTTCATGTAATTTACATTAATTTTTCTATTGCTGCTATAACAAATCACCACAAACTTAGTGGCTTTAAAAAACACAAATTTGTTTCCTTACACTTCTGTAGGACAGAAGTTTAGGTGGGTCAGCAGGCTGGATTCCTTCTGGAGGCAATAGTGAAGGATGTCTCCTTGCATTTGTCAACTTCTAGAGGTCATCTGCATTCCTTGACTTGTGGTCTCTTCCTCCATCTTCAAAGACAGCTGCATAGCATCTTCCAATCCCTTTCTTCAACTGTGAGTCTCTTGCCATGCTCTTTTCCTTATAAAGACCTTTGTGATTATATTGGGCCCATCCAAATAATCCAGGCTAATTTCCCTTTCTCAAAGTCCTTAACTTTAGTCCTATCTACAAAATTTCTTTTGGCATGTAAGCTAAAACATTCACAAATTCTAGGGATTAGGACATGGGCCTAATTCAGGGGCCACAATTCTGTCTCACACATAATAAAACTGTTTTGTCTCCTTATTTTTGAACTCTGATTTGACAGATTTTGTGATTTTCTTTAGTTGCATTTTCTAGGTAAGTGATTGGGAAAATTTCTTCTCTGGATTGAGTTTTCGTCTCTATAGAAACATCGGTCATTGAATAGTTTTATCCTTTGGTTTTTCTCTCTGAATTATGCTCTTCCTTTTTTTTTTATAATGTGTAGCTGTCTGTCCCTATGCATTTTGTTGACTCTCTTCTTATCTGAATTTTGTTTTTCCTTCAAAGACACAGTTTGAAAGATCTAGACAATTTCTGCTCTATCAACTACTCTATAACCTGAGGGAATTGTGGAGGAAGAAACAGCACTAAACTGAGATTGCACTTTGAAATCCCTGCTATTCCGCTAAATGTCCTTACCATAATGCATTACATTAACAGGAGGAACTCCATTCCCCGAGAGAGATATAATCCTGGTTCCTAATTAGAGTCTGGCTTTGGAAGCTTTATTGCCATCAAGAAACCTCAGCTGCCTTGTTCATTTCCCCCTTTCAGTCTTTTCTCCCCAGCATCCATTTTCTTTACATCTCCTTCAGGAAAGGAAATAATAAAGGAGATCTACTCAGTGACAGCATGCAGAGTTCTATCAATGTTTCATTATAGCTACTATGGGGAAAGAAGAGCAAGAATCCATCTGTGCAGCACCTTCCTCTCTGTTTCAGATTTTTCCTGTCATGCAAAAGCAACAGTTTTTATAGCTTATTATATTAGTTTATGCTCCTTACAATGTGTTGACACAAAGAGGGAGGGACAAATTCAGGATTATTTACTGATAAGTAAAAGGCATGAGATAGTGTGAGGTCAGTAACATATACTCAACCTCCATGTAGCTTTTTTTTTCCCATTACCAGGAATTATATTTTAATTTTAATTATCTCATTAGAGCAGAATGCAAATAAGGGTTAAATTATATTTTCAATAGTTTTCACAATTGGATTCAAATTACAATTTAGTATAAATCAAATATGTTATTTGAATTTAAGTTGGGAATAATATTTGTTATTTCTTTCGGGGTGCCATGGATCTTTCATAAAATAACAAGCATTCTAACTTGAAGAGATTCTAAAAGACATACAATCCAATCATCTTTGAAATTGTAGAATATAAAATTTGTGCCAAGTGGTCATCAGAATGTCGTTTAGATACCTCACCACTTCCTGAGGCAGCCCTTACTGTCTTTTGTCTGGTTTTTATAAAAGTCTCATATATTCATCTGAACTCTTTCTCATATTGACCCATGCTCTGCAATTCCTTCACTTGGGACTTCATATAATTTTTCCACATAACACTTTCAATATGTGAGGGAAACACTCCTATCTTCTCTTTCTCAAGCTACTATCCTGGGTATTAACTCATGTTGAAAGGTTTTGAGCATCTTCACCATTCCAGAGTCTCTGACTGAAACACATCTGGCAGGAATAACACCCTGTTAAAGTGAAGCACTAAATATAAACACAATACTTAAATTATGCCTTTACTGAAAAAGAATATCACAGTCTCACTCTAGACAAAAAGGTGCAGGTTTTTTCCCTTAATTTTCCCTGTAATCATAGTAGGCTCAGGTGTTTAGCACTTTAGGGATAATTTCATATTGTTGACTGAAATTATATTCATTACTTACTAAAACATTGTTGCTGAGAGCCTTTACTCTTTTCCTAAATTTTGTGCAGTTGGCTTCATGTTCTAGTTTGCTTTCTCACATCCAATGCTGCTGAATTTAATTTTTAAAAGGTTTAGTCCACCAGGATAGATTCAGAGCCCTATTTTGTCATCCAGTGCATTTATTATTCTCCCCAAATTTTATGTTCTACTAGATTTGAGGCATCTGTAATCATGTATCAGGCCCTTTATAACAAGAGGAGAAACAAAGAGGGAGAAAAAAGAAAGAAAAATAGTAAGAAAGGGCAAAGGGAAGGAAGGGGAAAGGAAAGAAGAAAAAAGAAAAAGGGAAGAAGCTAGTACATCAAGTATTCATTCTCTTTTATGTAACCCAAATTCACAAGGATTTAGCAAATTTGAAAACAATGAAAGGTGCAACCTAATTAAAATGATTATAATCCCGCCTCCTCACATTCATTTGGAGGAAGCTATAAAGTACAAACAAATACATAAATATGTTGTTGCCTCTGTATTTTCTTTGCATATTTCCTCAAATTGCTCAAGGTGCTTATCACACATCTTATTCATTACCCTCACACATCTTATTCATTATCCTCACACATACACCTACACTTGAAGGAGAAAACAATTTCTATATAATTTTTATTTTCTTAATCACATCAGGCTAAATCCTAGAAATCTGTTTCATTAAAGATGATGATAATGTGATAGATAGAAAGATGATGGTGGTGGTAATTAAAAGTAATTAAAATACTATGTAAAACTTTACAGACAATAGGGCAGAGGCGAGCAGAAGAGACAGTGTGAAAATTTTAAATTAAATATAAACAAGTAGGATAGTTGGAAGACAGCTGTGACATAAATGTGCTATTTGAATCTTTTGAAATTTTTTCAGAAACATAAGTAAGGTGATAAGGTGACTTCAAGAATCTCAGAATACCTTGTTTAAGTGTACAAACTTGGAACTAGTAGAAAAATAAGTTCTGGAGAGCTGATGCAAAGCACAGTGATTATGGTCAATAATACTGTATTAGAAACTGAAAATTTGCTAGGAGACTAGATTTTAATTATTCCCACCACACACACAAAAAAAGAATAATAATTATATAACAGTGATAGAGCTGTTAGCTAATGCTATGATGGTAACCATACTGCAATATAATAATGTATCAAGTCAACAAGTTGTGCAGCTTAAACTTACACAATGTTATATGTCAATTATATTTCAATAAAAAGAACCCCAAATAAAAGTGGGTGAAGACAAACTAACAACAGCTAAACAGCTTTTTTAATATCAGAAACTGTATTAGAGAAAGGAGAGGGAAAGCAAAGAGCCTTGGGACAAACCTTAGATCCAGAGAACCCCAAATCATTATCATGTACTCCCTGCCAAGTTTCTCAGTCCATCCAGAAAAAAAGCAGCAAAAGCTGAAGGGTCACGTGGTAAGCACTAATTTGGATTAGAGTTCAAGGAACCTTGTGAATGTCTGAAAACAGTAAAGTTATCTGGGGGCACGTGCCCTGTGGAATCTAGAAACCAACAAACTAAAGCATCTTTTCTATATTGAGGAGATATTGCCAGTATAGAATCCAAATTGATCAGGTCAGAGACAGAGGAAAGAAGATTCAGATAGAGGTGAGGGAGGGCTGAAGCGGCTGGGCAATTGTGGAGGAAGTTCTCGGAAAGTTGAGACCATATTTTTGGTTAGATGGTGAAAACAACAGAGAGGGTTCTAGAGTGGTGAAACTATAGTAAATATCCTTGCTCACACCTCCTTCCTAAAAGTGCAATATGATCATTTTACCTACAAATGTATAACAGAAAAGGTTTGCAGCAGAATCTCATACAAAGTTGTTACAATAAAAAAACAAATAGGGAGCAGAATAACATCCCTATATATAATGGAAGCATGCCATTAACACCTAACACATAGCAGGTAAAAACTGTTAACTTAGTATTTCAAAATAAGCTAAGAAAAATTGAGAAAAATTATAGAAGTTTCAAAGAATAACATAAATCAGCAAACTATAAAATGTTAAATGATACAGATTTAAAATAATAACAAATCAGAAACAGAAAAAAACTTTAATAAAGTAATTGATGAAAAATAGTATTTGAAAGTATAATAAATAATTATATAACCCAAAGTATAAACTAAATATCCATGAGTCTATACTGATAAATAAATGATGTAATAAATAATAATAGTCACTACTCAGCAGTAAAGTAGATACCCTCACCCCCCTGTGTCAGTGGAGACCATGTGGGAAACAGTCACCAGGTACTGCCACCCTTCCCACCCATAGAGGTATTATGGGAGCCTCCTGGGAAGCCAGAACTCCTACCCACACTGCAACAAGGAACACCCTCCTCGGGTGTCAATGGAAGCTAAGTAGGAAATCTGGATTTCTACCCACTTCCGGCAGTAAAAGCCCACTCTTTCCTGTCAAAAGCAACTTCAGAGGAAGCTAGCTAAAATACGAGGTTGAAATGAGACCCAGAGTTGCATAACATAACACCCTGAATGCCCATGTTTTGATTTTTTTAAAACTTATAATACCAAGAACCAGAAAAATCTCAAACAGGATGACAAGAGAATCAATAAGATGTCACCCCTAAGATGACAGAGGTGTTAAAATTATCTGACAAATGTTTTCAAGCAGCCATCATAAAATGCTTCAACATACAGTTAGGAACATGCTTAAAGCACATGAAAAATTAGAAAGTCTCAGCAAAGAAATAGAAAGTCTCAAAAAGGAATTACAAAGCATGAAGAAGAATCAAATGAAAATTTTGGACCTTAAAATACAATAACTGAAATAAAAACTCAATAGATTGGCTAAACACCAGAATGGAGGCAACAAAGAGCAAACCAGTTAACCAGAACAAAGAACAGTAAAAATTACTCAATTTGAATGACAGACAATAGACTGATTAACAAGAAATAACAGAGCCTCTGGGACCAATGGAAGAATAACAGAATATTTAAAATCCATGATATGGGTCTCAAAGGGAGGCAAAAGGAAATGGGGCTTTAAAAGTATTCAAAGAAATAATTGCTGAAAACTTCCCAGATTTGCAAAAGACATACAACTTATTTAAAAAGCGGAACAAGCCCCAAGCTCTGAGGTAACATTGTGTAAAACTTAATACAGAGAAGCTGACACACACATGTAAGTACAAGTAGAATTGGGGAAATCTGAATAATGTTGGTGATTTGGATAAATGCCAATATCCTAGGTGTGATATTATACTATAGTTCTTTAAAATGTCACCATTGGGAGAAACTCAGCAAAGTACACAAGAGATAAAAGGGCAACATAAGGCACTCTTGTGGTGATAGAAATTCTTTATATCTTGACTGTATAAGTGTCACCCTCATGGTGATATTATACTATAGTTCTGTAAGATATTACTATTGGGGGAAATTGGGTAAAGGGTACTTGAGGTCATTCTGCATTAACTGCATGTGAATCTACAATTATCTCAAAACTTAAAGTTTTATTAAAAAATAGAGTTCAGCCAATTCAAATAAAAGTTTAGGAATTATATAAATGACCAGGGATGAATACTGAAGCCATTAAAAACAGAACTAATCTTATTACTAAATAACTATGGTAATTATGATTTCAGAATATTATAAATTGAGATAATATAAAACTGAAAAAAAATTTGGAAGTAATAAGAAGAGCATGAGAGTGATTTTAAAACTCTAGGTCACCATCTTTTACAGAAAAGAGAAAATTTATCAACTGTCACTGATTAAAATAAAATCATGTAGTTTAAAATATGTCATGAATATCTTAGGTTTTATTATATTTTAACATTACAGACATCTCTTGGGAAAAAATATTTCTTCTAGAGAAAAATTATTTATTTGAATTTCAGAAGTTTCATTTTAGATTATTTTTGTTGCATTACATTTAAATAAAATTAAATGTAACACATATAATATCTCAGTACAGTGCCTGTTATAATAATAACATCCCTGGACCTATGAAAGAAAGGTAAGGAGGTAATACGCAGTAGTTGGAAGAGTTAATATAATTTTTGGAACAGTAAAGAATTGGATTTGCATCTCTGATTTCATATTTATTGGCCGAGAGTCCTAGAGCAGGTATTGACTTTATCTGAAACTCAGTTTCATTTTCTCTAAATCGGATCAATACTGCTCATTACAAGATTTTTATAAGGATTGAATGAGGAAATACATGAACAGCTTGAATACAGTGGCACAAATTCTGCTTTCTGCCTTGAAGTTAAAAATTGATTAAGTTCTCAGTAACTATTAATTCCTTCCTTCCTTCCCCTGTTATATTCCATTATATTCAGTATATCTTAATTAAATTCACTGGGAACTGCAGAGTGTATTTAAAATAACTTCTATTTAAAGTGGGTAAATGTTAAGAAAAGAATCAGATTCCACTGTCATCTTCTACTATCTAGAAATCTCTCCGAGACCCTCAAGCACACAGGCTACACTAACTATAAGTTACCATTTATTTCTTACTGGGAATTTTGTGAAACTTCTCAAGTTTACCAGGGACAATTTTCATGTTGAAAAACATTGAAAATCCCTGAGAAGGCTAAACAAAAGATAAGGCTGGAAACAAAAGTATCAGTACTGACATGATGTACCAATTTGCTTTCCGCTGGTAGACGTTATGTTGTTGGCAGGAACTAGCCAAACAATTTATATACTTCTCCCTTCCAGTCAGGCAGCATCTGGTTTGCAATGGAAGACTGAACATTTGTCTGCTTTTCTTTACCCCCAACTGTCCTCCCCATATGTACTCACAGAAGTAAAGAAAACGTCTAAATCCAATTAATAAAATGACAGACCATTAGGCAAAATATGGTACATTTTCTCTCATTAATCAGGAGTTAAAGAGTAAAAAAATCTGCTTCCAGCACAAGTGGTGATGCAGGCAAAACAGCAGTCATCCAGGTTTACTGACTGGCTCCACACCTTCGTGTAACTTTGGTTTGCTGTTCTACTTTGTCACTCACCGAGGGCACACTGGTAAATTGGCTCTGCATCCAGTGACTTGTTTCCCAGCAGGGGATCCTCCTGACACTACCTGCTGAGGTCATTGTGAAAACCATCTGATCTGGAGAACCTTCAAGGATTAAACAGGTAGTCAGAGCACGGCCAAGCACAGTCAGTGTATGAACCACCTGCCTCCTCAGGGAAAGTAACCTGGATAGAGGCAGCACATCCCTCTTAGCAATTAGATCTATATAACAGCTATCAGCTGCACAACGGTTGGTTCATTGTTACCACAGGTGGCACATCATCTACCAATCACAATTCAGGTGTGTGTTTTCATGAGTCCATGACCCAGCCTCTTGAAATTGCATGCAAATTTTGGTTAACCTATTACTTAAGATAGGATTTTTTTAAATCAGGGAGTATTTAAACAATTTAAACACTATCTTGATCTAATTGATATTTATAGAATACTTGATCTAATTGATATTATCTTGATCTAATTGATATTTATAGAATATTTTACCCAAAAAAATGCACATTTTTTTCAAGGTCACATAGGATTTTAACAAAGTAGACCATAATGAGGGCCATGAAATAATTCTCAGCAACCTTCAACATTGTTAACTCTAACAGTGTATATTGCCTGAACAGAGTAGAATTAAATGAGAAATCCATAAAACCGAAATGTGTTCTGTTATGCAGAAAGTCACATTGGCAAATTAAACAATTCTTTTCCAAATACCACGTAGGTCAATGAACAAATCACAAGAAAAATAAGAAAATAGTTTGAAGTGAATGATAATGAAAATACAACATGTCAAAATATGTGGGATGCAGCTTAAACACAGGTTAGATGGAAATTTGGGACTAAAAATGCTTAGGTAAGATAAAAGTGTTAATATTAATTATCTATATTTCTACCTCAAGAAGATAATGAAAGAAGAGCAAAATAAACTCAAAGTTAGTATTGAATATAAGGAAGAAAATAATAGAGATAAGAAATCAAGTAGCAAATAGAAAAACAATAGAAGGGACCAACAAAGACAAAACTTGATTCCTTTAAAAGAGTAGAAATTGATAAATCCTAAAAATGTTTGGGAAAGACACAAATTAACACTATCAGGAACAAAAGAGAGAATGTTATAAAGAATAGTGAGGCAAATTCAAACAATGTATAGCTAATAAACTCAACAAATTAAATGAAATGGATGAATGCTTTAGAAATCATAACTTACCGTAATGGATACAAGGAGAACTAGAAAATCTTTTTAAGAAATTAAATCCATAATCAGTAAATTTCTCACAAAGAAAATCCCAGTACAAAATTGTTTCACAGAAGAAATAATCCCAATCTTATATATATGCTTCAGAAAATATAAAAGGAGGAATCAAACAACTCATTTTATAGGGCCAACAGAGCACTGAAAACAAAATGTCAAAAGAAATCACATAATAAGTTTACAAGTGGATATCCCTCATGACTGTAAACAAAGATATCCTTGATAAAATATTATCAATGGAATCACACAATTTATAAAGCAAATAATGTGTCATAATAAAGTGGAGCTATCCCAGGAGTAAAAGCATAATTTAACATTTGAAAATCAATCATTGCAATTCACCCTGTTAACAAACTAAAAATAGAAAATAAAGGAGAAAAATCATATGAAAAAATTTATGACAACATTCATTCATGGTAGTAACTTCCAGAAAACTAAGACTAGAAGGAAGTTACATCTGATAAAGAGCATCTATGGAAAACCTAGACCTAACATCACTCACTTATTATGGTAAAAAAAAAAAAAAAAGTTTTCCACAAAGATTGCAAAAAAGGCAACGATGTTTGTTCTCAGCAATTCTATTGTGTTCTACTAGAGGGTCCAGACTTTGAATAAAACAAGAAAGCAAAATACCTAAAGTTTGGAAGGTAGAGAAGTAAAACTATCTTAATTCATACATAACATGTTTGTTCATGTAGATTGATAATATAACCGTGGAACAAAATAGAAGCCTAGTAGTTGACCCAAATACATTTAATTCATTTTCTTTTTACAAAGGGGCAAAGGTAATTCAATGGGGAAAGGAAGGTCTTTCACAAATTTTCCTGGCATTGCTAAATAAATATATGGAAAGAAATGAATCTTGACAGCTACTTTTCAAAATGAAAAAAATAAATAAAAATAACTCAAGTTGGGATGTATAACTAAATGTGAAATCTAAAAGCTCCTAGAAGAAAATATGGGAGAATGGACTCACAAATTTAAATAGGAAAATATTTTTTTAGAAAGAAATAAGTCATAAAAATCACTAACCGTAAAAGAAAAATAAAATGATAATTTGGACTATGTCAAAATATTGCACTTCTGCTCTTCAAAAGATATAATTAAGAAAATGATTATGCAACCACAGAATAGGAGAGAATGTTCACAATTCATAAACATAACAAAGGACTTGTGTTCAGAATGTATCAAGATCTGATAAAAATCAATAATAAAAATCAAACAACACAATTGCAAAAGATAAGCTAAAGACTTGAACACTTTAAAAAGGAAAATATACACATGTCCAATAAGCACATGAAAAGGCTCAGCATTAATCAACAGGAAAATTATAATATCACAATGTGAGCTACAACGTCACATCCACAGAAATGGCTAAAATTAAAATGACTGAGAACAGAAAATGTTGAGCAGATATGGAGCAATGGGAACTCACACACGTTGTTGAGAGTATAAAATGTACAATTTTGAAAAACTGAAAGTATCTTAGAATGTTAAACATACACGTAATGCTATGACTGTGGCAGGAGGTCAACTAGAGGAGGTGAACATAGGTTGACCCCTGAGCTGGACCCAGGCAATTGGATGTTCCTCACCCCCTCCACTGTCCTTAGAAAGTACTTTCTGCCCACTGTTCCCCAGTGGGAGCCATTTTCAAGGACTCGGTCTTGAGGGAGCAATGTGTCGTTGAGACCATCTGGGTGGTATATGTGACGGCACACAGTTAAGACCTCTATATAAACTTTTGAGATTCTAACAGGCAGGTGCAGAGATCTACTTGTCCTGTGGCAGCCAAAGACAAGCTGTGTATGTAAATAAGTTCCCTCACTTATTAAACCTGCAACCTATCAATTTGGAGCACCCTGCCTCTTTCTTTGGTTCCTCCCTTCCCTCTAGGTTCGGGGTCAGTTTCAGATTTCATCTGGGAAGCCCCCAAGTTATCAAACCAACCATGACATTCCTATACATTTACCCAAGAGAATAAAAATACCCATCAACAAAAAGACTTGTATGAGATGTTTAGAGCAGTTGTATTCGTAATAGGACGAGGCTAAAAAAAAATCCCCAGATTCTGTTAACAGAAGAGTGAATAAACAAATTATAGTATATTTATACAAGGGAATACAATTATTCCCATTAAAAAGAATAGAAACCAGCCTTCCAAAAATGAACTACTAATATGTATGTCTACATGGGTGAACTAAAGAAGAGAAGCCAGACACTAAAGAAGGAAAGACACCCCCTCAAGAATCTTGGGGGCAACATAGAGCAATAATATGGAGGAACAAAGTATCGGGTTGGCCAAAAAGTTCGTTTGGGTTTTTCTGTAAGATGTTTTTGGCCAACCAATAATAATATTTTGCATTCACTGTCCTAAACCCAATACACACATTATTTCATTTAATTCTAACTATATGTAGTAGGTTTTGTGATTCCCATTTTATAGATGATACTTTTTAGGAAAAAAGGGATTAAGTATCATGTTCAACATAAGAGGGGATTAAGTAGCAGATTCAGTATGCCAGCCCAGTTCTGTCTAAATTTTAATCCCTACACACTGAAAACTATCTCACTGACCTACAGTTCATTTCTACTGTTGCCCCAGTTTTCCAATCAAACGTGCAACCTATTGTCTTTCTATTCTAAGGGAGACCGATTTCCAATTAACGTCCTCTTGATTGAAACAGTGAAAAAGAGATTGTCACTCGTTCTTTGCATATAAACACTGAGGACCACCATTTTCTATATCGAGATTTTTAATATACAATAGTACAGATAATAATATAAAAAATACCTGTAAATATAGAATTAAGAGGTGACAAAACTAAGTTTGTGCAATAAATACTTAAAACTAATTTTGTAATAAAAGAAATAAAACAATAAATGATAATAAAGTAACATATGCCCCAATTTCAAAATCTCCCTGGAAACAATCACTCTAATGAATTATATGTGTAGATTATCAGTCTATTTTTATGCTTTTACATCCATATATAAGTAACAATAAATAATATATGCTATTATATGAGTGCCTTGATAGAATTGATGAGGGAAGTATCTTGGCTTTTTGAGGATATAATAGCATTTAGAATCCTGTCAACTGTACTCTTTATATAAATATATAATTATTTTGCATAAAAAATCTAAACATTTATCAAGTATTAAATATTAATCTTTCTACAATAAGTATAAGGCAAAACACAAAATATTTTTTTCTGACCCAGAGACCATGTATCCCTATTGTTAGCACTTTTTATTTTGTGAATACATGAGCATCTTGTTGATAGATGTTTGCAACCTCAAAAATGTTTACTATCTACTGAAACAATTAAAAAATAGAAAAAAGTGGATTTTTAAAATTCAGAATTATAAATTTAGAATTTAGACTTCTAATTAGAAATTAGAATTACTTAGAATATAGAATTAATTATATAAAATTATATATATATTTCTAAATTATAAATTTAGAAAAATTAGAATTTCATTAATTCATTGTAACCCAAATTTAAACTGCTATTAATCAATACTATTTGTAGTTCCACAATTCTAAAACAGATTTTTTTTTTTTTCACATTTTACTGATTATCTGTTTTGGAGCTTCATAAAATTGATATATATGTTAATTGTACTTACTGTTTCTTTTCTTCTCTTTTTCTCTGAAAATAAACATGATGTTAGTAAATGATGGGGTATTGTATCCTTGATGGAATTTTGTACCTAGGATACATAATCAATTTATTTTAAGTTTTAATTTCTTGTCATAAAACAAAATATTTTTAGTTACTTTCACCATATTTGGGGTGTTCAAATTGATGCCAAATTTCATACTTACTTTGTTAAAAGGATTTGTATGCCTTTCTCCAATTAAATTTGCTCCAGAATTCCATTGGGAATGACTACAGCTATTTGTTGTTTGGGTTTATTTCATATAAAAAGTTAAATCATGGTAATCTAGGGAACTTACATATCCTTTGTAATTTTTTCTTCATCAACATTGGGTTTTCTTATTTGTTTTTCTTTAGAAACTTTCCCCTAAAGGGAAGGTACATTTTACTCCCTCACACTTTTCATTTTTATGCTTTCTTCAAAAATTAGAAATAGATGGGTCTTCCCTGGTGGTGCAGTAGTTAAGAATCCACCTCCAATGCAGGGGACATGGGTTCAAACCCTGGTCCGGGAAGAGCCCACATGCCATGAAGCAACTGAGACCGTGCACCACAACTACTGAGGCTGCACTCCAGAGCCTGCGAGCCACCACTACTGAGCCCACGTGCCACAACTACTGAAGCCCCCGTGCCTAGAGCCCATGCTGTGCAACAAGACAAGCCACCACAATGGGAAGCCTGCGCACCACAACTAAGACCCAATGCAGCCAAAAATAAATAAATAAATATTTTTTAAAAATTAGAAATAGAAAAAAATAAAAAATAAAGTGCACCAAAATCTGGAATGGCATTGTGATTAAAAGCAGAAGCTCTCAATCTAACTACCTGCATCCAAATCCTGAATGCACCTGTCAAGCTGTGCAGCCTTGGATAAATTTTTTGTCTTCTCAACTTTAGTTTTCTTACTTGCCATAGGGGGATTATAAAATTTCTATAATATTTTAAGATATATAACATGTTAATCAAGCAATGCACACAGCACAGAGGTTGATGGCCAGTCAACAATGAAAGTTAGATGTTTTACTATGGCTACAATCAAAAGAATTTTTTTTTGGAATTTTATTTTATTTATTTATTTTACACAGCAGGTTCTTATTAGTTATCTGTTTTATACACATCAGTGTATACATGTCAATCCCAATCTCCCAATTCATCCCACCACCACCACACCCCCACTTTCCCACCTTTGTGTCCATACGTTTGTTCTCTACATTTGCCTTGCAAACCAGTTTTTTGCCTTGCAAACCAGTTCATCTGTACCATTTTTCTAGATTCCACATATATGTGTTAATGTACAATATTTGTTTTCCTCTTTCTGACTTATTTCACTCCCTATGACAGTCTCTAGGTCCATCCACATCTCTACAAATGACCCAATTTCGTTCCTTTTTATGGCTGAGTAATATTCCATTGTATATATGTACCACATCTTCTTTATCCATTCATCTGTCGATGGGCATTTAGGTTGCTTCCATGACCTGGCTATTGTAAATAGTGCTGCAAGGAACATTGTGGTGTATATGTCTTTTTGAATTATGGTTTTCTCTGGGTATATGCCCAGTAGTGGGATGGCTGGGTCATATGGTAATTCTCTTTTTAGTTTTTTAAGGAACCTCCATACTGTTCTCTATAGTGGCTGTATCAATTTACATTCCCACCAACAATGCAAGAGGGTTCCCTTTTCTCCACACCCTCTCCAGCACTTGTTGTTTGTAGATTTTCTGATGACGCCCATTCTAACCAGTGTGAGGTGATACCTCTTTGTAGTTTTGATTTTCATTTCTCTAATAATGAGTGATGTTGAGCAGCTTTTCATGTGCCTACTGGCCATCTGTGTGTCTTCTTTGGAGAAATGTCTATTTTGGGCTTCTGCCCATTTTTTGATTGGGTTGTTTGTTTTTTTAATATTGAGCTGAATGAGCTGTTTATATATTTTGGAGATTAATCCTTTGTCTGTTGATCCATTTGCAAATATTTTCTCCCATTCTGAGGGTTCCAAAAGAATTTTTTGAGGGCCAAATTTTCATGACATTTCACACTTTTTCCTCATATTTGAAGACTTAATATTTATTAGAGGATGATTAATTAACCAGCTTAACAAACACATATTTTTGAAATCTAATTTATATTATAATTATATAATAAATTACTAAAATAAAATTTTAATAAAGTCAAAAATTTTTTAAATATGCACATATCTGCTCTCTTTTTACTTCTAATTTTTACTTATTACATTTTTCTCTCTTTTTTTCTTAATTTGATCTGTCAGGATTTTTCTATTTTATTATGTTTTTCTAAAATAAGCTCAAGGACATGTTTATAATATGTTCCCTTTTATATTTTCTAGTGCATTCATTTATACTTTTATCTTTATTATTTCCTATTTTGACTTTCCTTGAGTATATTTTATTGTTCTTTTTTAATTGAATTGAATGTTTAATTTGTTTAATTGTATGATAGGATAAGTACTTCAGAAATACACAGTTATGCCTTTTCTATTTTCAGTTCTGATGTGTGTATTTATTTATTTTTTAATATGGCATTGATTTCCACTTCTCTTCTGGATGTTCCTATTCGTTATTCAGAACCACCTATGAATGTTGGAATGGGTTTGCATTATTTGCACTCTGTATAAATTACCTTCAGTAGGAGAATGAATTATGGGTCCCAATCTTTTACTCTTCCCTATATTCACACCTTTAATCATAACTTTATTGTTCTAGAGACAGAGTGTGTTTCTCTGCCCCTTGATTTTTGGGCTTATCCATGGGAATTCCTTAGACCAAAGGTGATTGGAAATGATACAATTAGAGACTTGATATGTGCTTGTGCAGTTGAGCTTTCACTTTTATGTTTCTACTATCCATTAAAAGAATATGTGCTGGAGAACCTACTGAACTAAGCCCAGCCTAGCCCAGTGGAAAAACTCAGCCAAAATCTGTCAATCTTAGCTCACTCATAGATTCTGCACCAAAAATACGTCAATGTTGTTTCAAGCTACTAAATTTCAGGTAGTTTATTAGTCAGCATTGTTATGGCAATAGTTAATACACTCAGAAATTGCTACCTAGAAATGAGGTCCTGTGGTAATAAAATTCTAAAATGTGTGACAATGGACCTGGGACCATGTGGAAAGCACTGTGGAAACAGTTAAAGCAGCTATAAAAATGGTGACCTGTATGAGTGGGATAACGTTTAGTTAAAACCATGGCCTGTGATAATGTTGAAAGGATAAAATCTACCTAATGATCTTGTAAGGGTGGAAAGGGGTAATTTTAAGGAGATTCTGAAAATGTGTGCTGTTACTAGATGCATTTGATAAGGTACTAAAAGAATTATGCTCAGAAAGAAACTGTCCAGTTTGCAAACAGAATTTGAAGAGAGTACAGTCAGGCCAGAAGTTTCAGGGATGGAAGATAGAACTATTTCTCACAAAAACGGCTTCAGGAAAGAGACCAAATATGGAAAAGTGAGTGGGGATAGTGTCTGTAAAGCATGGCCTCAGGGAAAAGACATAACCAAGAGTATCACTGGAAAGCCCACTTATAAAAATTCTGAAAGGATTAATTGAGCACCTCAGAGCTACTCTCAGCCAAAGAAGACTCTAGAATGGTTAACAATGTGGTTCCATGGAAGTCTGATGCACCCAGCACTTTTATCACTGATATAAAAAAAAATCCACAGCATTTATGCAAATGTTGAATTGGCAAAAGCCCTGACAGCCTGGACTAAAAGAGTCTGAAACCATTTGAGAGATAAAAACTCTCTGGGTTTCTAAATTCTTACAGGCAGACAGCAGACTGTGTAAGCTGACCAGGCACCAAAATAAGTGTTTTCCTTAGCTTCAGGGAAGAGGTAAGCCCATTTTTCCTGTAAAGGGATGGATAGTAAATATTTTAGGCTTGCTTGGCCACATGTGGTCTCTGCATATTGTTCTTGGCTTTGGCTTTGTCTTTTACAAGTCTTTCAAACATAAAAACCTTCCTTAGTTCCCAGATCATAAAAAAAGACAGGGCTGGATCTAGCTCAATGGGCTATCCTGTGCAGGCCCTACTCTAGAGTGTATGGACCAGACAACATTTGCCCAAGAGAATTTCAGAACTCTAAATGACCAGTGAATCCTGGTTAGACAGACAAGGAAGACTTTATTCAAGGCTATTGCAGTAGGGGAGAGAGGCCTGAGCTCAGATTTAACACAGTTCCATGGAAACAAATGGTGGGAGAGTTCTTCATAGCTGTGATGAAGGGAATCCTGGGCCATCTGTGCTTGCTAACTGACTTCTTCCAAAGGAAAAGTGAACTTTCTCCTGTTTCCATGACAGAGGTAGTCTTAAAACGCGGTTCAGGGTGCACCACAGAGACTGTAAGACAGTGCTGTCTCTTCTTTGATGATTACTTTCCAAAGGGACAGCTCTCAGGTCTTTGAGAAACACACTCCTGGGTTGTAAACTGGCAAGAGGATTTTTAAAAGAGTTGCATCTCAAAGAGGCAGAGAAAGGATTTAGAGTTGTAAGTTTTCTTAAATAAATGCTCTAAAATAAGGGAGGGGAATGACCACTGTGTTTAGGCCATCCAGCTGGGATGAGGGGGAAAGAGGGAGGTCAGGGGCCAAGAGGCAGGAAGAAGCCTGTCTCAAGTTTATTCAAGCCGAAAGAAATGTTAAGGCTATATTGATTAGAAACAATTAGCATTATATTAAAAGTTAATATAAAAATGAAACATGTACATAACTTATAAACTACCAAATCTACTCCCAGTATATACCCTGCAGGTATTCTCATATATGTGCAAATGTAACTGTTTTAATGCATGAAGTAAAATCCTAAAGCAAACTTTTCAGGAAGCAAAATTATGTTTGTCTTCTTGTCCCTTTCATTTGGTCTTCTGGGCTAGCTCATCCCCTGCCCTATGATGAAGTTAATCCCCTACATTTCTGATCACTTTTAGACAATATAAAATGTTCTCAAATCATTTAAAGTCACACTGTTTAGTCTTAATTTTGTCATTAAAATGTCCTGCCTCATGTAATACTCAAAACTTTAACATTGGTTTAAAGTTACAACTTTCCCTTTTCTCCCAGTTGGGAGAGGAGCTTATAATTGGTCTTCCCTCTTTACCTTCAGAGGAAAATAAAAAGGAAAAGAGGAATGAAGTAGAATGAGTTAGGAATTTTCTCACTGCTTGATAATGTGGAAATTTGGCTTCATTTCACTTTGGAACGGACATATGTTTAAAACTGTCTCTTCTTTTCATCTTGTTTATGATTTCCTTTGCTGTGCAAAAGGTTTTAAGTTTTATTAGGTCCCATTTGTTTATTTTTGTTTTTATTTCTATTTCTCTAGGAGGTGGGTCAAAAAGGATCTTGCTGTGAATTATGTCAAAGAGTGTTCCTCCTATGATTTTCTCTAAGAGTTTTATAGTGTCTGGCCTTACATTTAGGTCTTTAATCCATTATGAGTTTATTTTTGTGTAGGGTGTTAGGAAGTGTTCTAATTTCATTATTTTACATGTAGCTGTCTAGCTCTCCCAGCACCACTTATTGAAGAGGCTGTCTTTTCTCCATTGTATATTCTTGCCTCCTTTGTTAAAGATAAGGTGACCATATATGCGTGGGTTTATCTCTGGGCTTTCTATCCTGTTCCATTGAGGTACATTTCTGTTTTTGTGCCAGTACCATACTGTCTTGATTACTGTAGCTTTGTAGTATAGTCTGAAGTCCGGGAGCCTGATTCCTCCAGCTCCGTTTTTCTTTCTCAAGATTGCTTTATTCAGGGTCTTTTGTGTTTCCATACAAAATCTGAAATTTTTTGTTCTAGTTCTGTGAAAAATGCCTAGAGGGGTGGGATAGGGAGGGTGGGAGGGAGACTCAAGATGGAGCGGGTATGGGGATATATGTATACATACAGCTGATTCACTCTGTTGTACAGCAGAAACTAACACAGCATTGTAAAGCAATTATACTCTAATAAAGATGTTAAAAAAAACAGCTGTCTCTTCCTCTTATGATAAGGGTACCCTCACTGGCTTTGTGGCATCACCAGTGTCCCTGCTTCCTTTCCCATTCCAACTGCCTCCTGGATGCATAGCCATTTGGCAGTATGCCCTCCGCTGAAGATGAGATCTCTTCTCCCCAGAAGGACTGACATGTTACTCTGGAGTTGAAATTAAAATTTAAAAAAAAATCTCTATCTCAGCCCTCTGGGCCAATAGGAAAAAGAAAAATAGTAAGGATACTTAATTTAGCTACACCATATTTGACTAAATTTTAAGAGAAAAGAAGTGGAAGAGGAAAGCAGTATGAAGGACATGTACAGGAAGATAAGACAATAGACACACAAAAACAGAGAGATAAATAGAAAGGAGACAGAGGTTCATCAGATCCTGCAGTATATGTTAATTAGCTTTTAAGGCACCCTCTGGTAGTTCTTTAGCTGCGAGTCACAGAATATTTAGCACCTCAACACACTCCTCTTTGAAACTGCTAATCAATCAATTAGCCATCGTTCACAACTCTTTAGCGCCTAGTTACATGCTAGAAAGTAATTTTTCCAGAAGAGCTTCTACCTTTTTTTTGTTTGTCACTGCATCCTTGTGCTCACTACAATGTCTGGCATATGGTAGGCAGGCATTTAAAACAACTGTTTTGAATTAATAAATGAAGAAATGTACCCTTCAACCTAAAGGGAAGGAAGTTACACTCTGATCACTGTGATGGAGCTACAATAATAACACCAGATGAAATAAGTTAGAGGTAATATCTTGCCCACAGGCTAAATGTATGTTCATTCCTTTTTAATTCCCCACACTTGTACTGTGCACCCATTAAATAAACCTGAATTTCAAAATCCACCTTTGCCTTGGGGGAGAAACTAGTATCACAGTAATACTCCCACAAAGTACAGAAATTCTAGTAGTTTTAACAAGCACAAGTCTAAAAAATATAGAGTCATACTGCCTTGCTTCTAATCCCAGCCAGCTTTATCATATGGGATTATTATAATGTTAATTGTTATCCTTGTGCCTTATACATATTAGGTATTCCACGTGTATTATCTATAAACATTATTTCACTTTACCCTCTGCAGAATCCCTAGGGATTGTTTCATGTGTTTGCAAAAACATGACCCTCATAAGCACAAAATGAACTCTATCCTTTCTTCCATTTCTTCTGTGTACCTGTATTAAGTCAGAGTTTAGGTTTTCATTGCCCCCAAACACCCCCGCTGGTGTCTACCAGAAATGCCACCACTGCCTGGTAATGTATGCACCAAGACTGCCAAAGTCCAACGTTAGTTTATGTCAATATTAAGGGGGCTAATGACCTTCATTTATAAAACCCAAACATTCTTATAACCATGGGGCAAAGGTCTACCATAGTTCCCTTTCAGAGTAGAAGCCATAGGCATCAATGCTATTACACAATTTTTTCCCCAAGAAAAATACAAATATAGGACATTTGATGTTCTTGTTCTCTTTTTATAGTCCTTTATCCTAGAGTTCAAAAATAAATTCATGATTCATGATCAGAGGATATTTGAGAAAGTGATATTATTCTATGCTCAGTTACTTCATTGGCAGGATTTCTTTTATTGACCTTGAATCAAACTTATTCATTTTAGTTCTTTCTTCCATTAGGAAGTGTTCCCCTATGCCCATACCTCTCAGAGTTCTGCTCAATAACTCATATAAAGAACTATTTTAAAAGCCCCACAACCATCGTCAGTTCTCCAGGTGTAGTAAAATGTGCCAAAACTCTAGCGTAGGCACAGCTTAAACTCAGAGAATGGACCAGAACAGGATGAGTCACTGCCAGAGAGTAGCTGAGGGGGATTGCGGGCTGAAGATAGAGTTGAGAAAGGAAGAAGAAACCTGGAAGAACTCACAAATACTTATTAGAAGCTTGTAGGAGTCATGTCACTACCTATAACATCAAGAGAAGTGAGAAAAAATAAAATAAGGATCTGTTTTTCACGGATGGCTGGTATTACTTACTGTCACGTCCTGAGAGTAGAATCAAAGTTCATGACATATAAAGCATTCACATTTCAGAGAAAGAGTGGCTATCAGCCAGGTGGTGAGGTGGACTTGAAGTCTCAGAAAGACTCAGTGTTCTAAGCTACATCCTGGCCCAAAAATTCCCCATAGAAACCGTTACCCAGACAAATGTCTTGATTTCTAAAAGACAGACAGATGTATACGACCTCAAAAAAGATGGCTTTGTGCCAGTGACTTAGACTGTCCATCTCTCTTAACTTTTTCCAACTATCCAACTATAAAAGTCATATATGAGTAGCCAAGCTTTCTCAAAGAAATAAAGTTTGGCAAATCTATCATACTATAGTACTATACTCTCAAGTAAAAGATTCATTCCCTGAGAAAGTATCTAGAAGACAAATGCAATTTTTAGAAAATTACTGTGGAGTAGATATGGATATGAATTTATTCTTTTAAGTAATATTTACTCTCATCTTTAAAACTGGTCACAATGCTGCCTGTCAATAGTTTAAACTATAAAACAGTTAAAAGGCATTAATATTTATTCCTCATGATACTCCTAGGGGAATTTTATAATAATCCTTTTGAGGCTGTTTTCATACCTAGAGTTTATTTATTTGTTTGATTCATAAGTGGATACACTTATATAGCCTCAGGCTTTACAACATTTACATCATTGGATATAAACCCATAGAAAAACGCAGCATCAATGTCAGCAGCATAAGGTACAACTTTAGATTTTAGCATGATCTATCAGTTAAGAGACATTCATTTACAAGCAACAGAAAACCCAGCTCAAAGTGGCTTCAAAAATAAAGGGCATTAATTGGCTTTAATAAGTAGAAGCAAAAAGAGACAAACCTTTGGAGCTGAGTTGATTCAGGGGTAACAGAAGGTCAATAAAGACACAGCTTTGCTCCATCCTTCTTCTTTACCTTCAGTGGTGTTAAGTTCATCCCCAAACTGCCACTCATCTTAATTACAGTTTCAAGAACTATACACTTCTTTCTTCACAACAGTGGAGGGCACGACACTCACTGACAGAAAATTCCTGATAAGACAGAAGAAACTTGTTTCCCATCAGACCATAACAAACATTTTATCCAGTGTTGTTGCACCTGAGTCAGTGGTGACAATTTTTTTCCCATGTTTTCAGATTATTGTCACTGAAAATATTTGATAAACTATTATGATATATGTCCATTTTAACATCTTCAGGTAAGAATTTCACTGTGCTGGAAAATAATGACCTTTAAGAAGATAGCATTTTGATTATAAAACAGAATATCTTTGCTACCTCATCCTTTAAAATGTTGCCACATTCATTAACTTCTCAGGTTATAAAAAGCACATAGAATCCATTTCTTATCCTTAAATATGTTTATATCCACAATGCATGAATCAGATATTGATGAATGTAATAACTTGTGGAGTTATTTAAACATTAAATTTTTCAAGTAGCACAATGATTTAAAATCAACCAGGAGAATACTCTCTCAAAATATTGTTTTATGTAATTTTCTGGCCATTTCCATAATAGCAAAGTAAAAATGGTTAAACTTTAAAAAAAAATTAAAAGAAAATATTTCACTTTTGCTGCTCCTTTGAAAATACCATTATTAGTGCTCAAATAAAGAGGGAAAACTTTTAATTTGGGTGGGGGTGAAATCCCTTATGAGTAAAATTATCAACTGTATCTCAGTTTTATAATAACTTATTTTGAAAATAAAGAGATTACTTTGTTTTAAAGTATTACAAAATATTTTATATTACAGGAAAAGTGAAATTTAAAGTTAACATTATTAGCAAATTGAACTAACATAAATCACTCACCAATGTATTTTACTCTTTTTAACAAATCCATAATATGGAACATAGGTTAGGAAAGATGTCCTTTTTCCAAAAATTGGTCAGATTTAGTTTTGAATCACTAGGCAAACCACACAAATCTTTGAGCCTTAGGGTCTTCATCTACAAAATGAGAAAACTAGAGTAAATGCACTTTAACATCCCTTCCAGCCTACAAATTTATGTAGCAATGTTACCTTAAGTAATAGGTTTCTAGATATATAAAGCTCCCCTTTAAGTTGCAAAGCTTTACCTGAAGCATTTACAATAAACACATTATACTATTTCCCTGTCACCCTAAAAAAATATGAGATGACTGATAATACAGTCTCCTAAGTTCTGCCTCTCAAAGTGGCTCATTGATTGATCAGCACACAGGGATTTCTGGGCCTTGGTTCCAATTCTCTGCAATCTTGGGAAGAACTCTCAGAAAATGAGGACACCAGAACCTTCCCTGTCCCTGTCTCACTGTTTTGAAGACAAAAGAGATACTATGCATCAAAGTATATATAAAAAAACAACAAATCACTGTAAGAATGCAAAGAATTATTATTGTGGTGACCAATTTTGACTTCTTCTTGATGAAAATATCTGGATATTATACAAAATATATCTTTTTTAAGAAGATTTGTGCATTTATGGCTCAAATCTTTCAATTAATTTGACTATTCTGTAGTCATTTTGTTTCATTTCTAATTTGCTGCTTTATTCCTAATTATATAGGGCCTGATACTCTGTTTCTCCCAGAGTCTAGAAGTTTGACCTTTTAACAGTTAAAGACATACACCTACAGATCTCTCTGGCACTGGCAAATTTGGTAACACCATTCACTTTAAAACAATGGCTCCCTAAACTGGGAAAGGTTTTTTTGTTTATTTTTGTTTTTTTTGAGATTTCTAGGCTCCAGCCTGAGGTATTCTGATTTAGTATGTCTGGGCAAGACAGGAAAGCTCTGTTTCTCAAAATCCCCCCCAGGTAATTCTGAAAACAGTTAGTTTGGGAACTACAACTTTGTCCTCAATTCGTAGCTGCTACTTATGTTTTATAACAAATATAAAAATTTCCTCTGACATTGATCACAAGCACATTCAGAGAAAATTTTTAAATATCTGTAGAGAACTACCTGTAACAATTTTCTGCAAGAAATTTTGAAACATTGTATCAATGGTAGAGCTAAGACACTGCAAGAAGATGGTGAAAAGTGAGTGGAGTTACCCTTAGGAGGCAACTGTTTTCTGTTTTGTTTATAGTCATTCACTGGTCAAGAGAGACTATCTCAGAACAGTTGTCATCACTAAATAAAACATGGAAGATCTCTAAATAACAAAAAGGTGGCTACATAGTTAATCAGCATTATTGAGAAAATGTTTCTCACAGGCTTAAATGAAAAGTATAAAATAAACTACAGTTTCCTGTAGAAATTCAAAGATTTTCATGCCTCTGGAGTTTGCCACAAATGAGACAAAAAAGTTAACCAAAACTACTATTGTAGAAAAATAAATTACATTGACTCCAAAAGTATAAGTGTAAAATAGGTACAACTTCATCTTTTGGGGGTTTAAAGCATATGTAGATTTTCCATTCTATTCATTCTACACAGAATAGTTAATTATGACAATGAGCTATAAAATGTTCAGTACCAAGAATCAACACCACTTCTTCCAAACTTAATGCAAAACCACATTTGGTTTTTCTAGGAGTCCTAGAGTCTGTAGCCACTGCAGAATGTCTTTATGTGCTTTGGTGATCTTCTTGGCAGACACCTATCATGAGCTTGATGGTTGGTGTTGGCATGCTTCCAGGCAACTGTGTTATATGCTGGGAAGTCTTATATAGATGAATATAACTGTCCCATTACATTCTAGGAGACATAGCTTAAGTTCTCCTTGAAATATTGTACAAGATATCATATAGGCAGTCTATAACCTAAATCAGCCAGGGTGCTACTCCAAATATCGCCACAGGAGGCTGGAATGTAATTAAATACAATATCTAATTACTTAATGTGACATGAACTTGAAAAGAGGGGTAAACTACCTTTGTCAGTAAGGAGTTTCATGATTGCTCCCATACATTCTTGAAAAGTTCAAACCCCATGTGAGAGAAATGGGTGATATATAAACCACTTGTATGGCTGTTCTGGTGATTTATGCTTGGTTCAAGTTTGTTTCAGAAGAGGCAACATAATACAAACCACACAGATTCTAGCAGTTTCATAGCCATCTTTAATAACGTTATCTATTTTGCAATTTGCATTAAAGCTTCCATTTCAAAGATATGAAATTATTTTGCTGTTGCTACTATACGATTAAGAATAGGGAATTGAGTAACATCCAAAGTAAAATACAGCTTATGCAGAAATATCCAAAAAGTACTGAACATTCTGGCTAGTGATGGGGATCTTCCCAAAGCTCTCCTTACATTTAATCACACTTGGAGCCATGCCTACTTCCTGTTATCTCTTCTAGATCCTTATCACCTTGACTGTAAAAAGATAAACGTTTGCATCTTCAGCATTTTCATCCTTGAAAAATCAAGCAATTCCTGAAGACTCGATTATAGTAGCTCTGTAACTGTTGAGCTGATGGTGCTCTGAGATTATCTAAAAGGAAACATTTCTGTAATTATCTTCTCCAGTCTATCAGGCAGCCCTTGCCTCAGAAATGGGAATGAAGTCTCACCTTCCATGGATCTGAAGGTCAGAGAAGAAACATGAGTACAAGTCCAATGGACTGGATAGTACATTGGGTGCAGGGCCAGAAGGAAGAGTCCAAGGTGCTGAGGCCATCGCTGGGGCAGAGGGATTCAGAAGGCACAGCCTGGCGGCACCTCCAAGGTCCCTGCAGCTGCCATGTCAGCACTGAAACCTGCCCCTGCAGCCCAAGCCCCAGAGGTTTGGTTGCTGCCCATTTTCAACTAAAAATGTGTCCAGGAGATGAGCTTATGCTGAAGTATTTTGGCCTGAGCCATATGCCTCATTTTCAGAGTCAGGGAAGGTGTTTATTTTCCCCAAAACATGAATTCTTAGCAGAGAGAATCCTAAAATGAAAACCAGGACTGTTACCAAAAGACAAGGTAATAGATGAGAGGATAAAACAATTTATGCCAAAATGAGGAACTGATTTGCAATTGGACTGAATATAGAGTAGGGGATAATCATAAAACAGTTTTATTTTTCTCCTACCAGTGCCTGAAAACACACTCTGTATTATCTAGCTTATCTACCTCTGGAGAGCATCTTGGTCAGACCTCCATCCACTCTGTTACTATATCAGGGCACTCCAAGTCAAAGGTTCAACTTCAGCTCTTGATCTGCTCAGGCCTGATGATGGCTTGTAGACTTGCCTGTGGGAGAGGGAGGCATCATCTTGATTTTATTTTCTATTTAATTAAGTTTTCTACTCCTTCCCCCACCGTTCTTATGCTTCTGACCATCTGGAATTGGGAGCATTGGAAGAAGGTCTTGGAGGAAGAAAGGCAAATGCTTTATGTGTCTAGTTTGTTTGTTTGTTTGTTTAATGTGTCTCTGTTGCCCTTCATCATGGGCACCGTCGAAAAGTTGACTTTCTTTTTCAAAGTCCATTTTTGTGTTTGGGACATCGTTCTTCCCTGCTCCCCTGCAGGGATCTTCACACTGTCCTCTTCCTTGACTCTTTGACGTATCCCCTGCCCAATCACATACACCCTCTTCCATCTCTTGTCCGGCAAACAAGAGATGGCAGAAAAACCTAGCATCTTTTTGCTAAGCCTTTCACCTCATTGGCCAGCCCTCTTGGGTGAGTTGCTTTTAAGACGCCAAGGCTCTGATAGTACTTAGCCCTTGCTGAGTTTTCTTGCCATATCTGGCTATAATAAGATGACTCCAGCCAATCTTCTGTCTTCAAAATTATGCAGGCAGGAGATAGCCACTAACTTCTTGGTTGGCTTAAAACTCACATTTCTGGGATTTTGCATTTATTTAGAACTCTTTTGCATTTATCTCCAATGGCAGCATAAGGAACTAAGATTTGCAGCTCAACAAGCATCCAGTCCAGAAATAGGATGCCTTCCCTCCTTCTTGTAGGCAGCCCAAGTTTTGGGAGTGATTCTCTTGGGATCCCTTCACTCAGCTTTAGTTGATGGGGAGAGAAAGGAGCCTTCCCCTCCCCTACCTGGAAGGAGGGGAAAATTTACAACCTCTTATTCCTGTAAGTATCTTCCAAAGCAGGTTTTCTCAGTGAATCTCCGGTCTAATCTAAATATTGTTTGGAGATAAGTAGTGATAGTGCCTACACTGGTTGTAGCAGTCTTTTGAATGCAGAGGTTCATGCTACACATTCTCAGCTAAAGAGCTTTAGGCTAAATTTTGAGACAGTAGCAGTTTAAATAAGAAAAGTAGAATAGGGGATAAATTTTCTGATTTATTCTGCCACCCACTTAGTATTACAATAGCCAAACTAGAGAGCTTAATATTCTTTTCCCTACCATGCCCATTTTTCTATTGGCAGATTAAAATAAAAAGGTGGACCGAGAGAAGGCTAAAAGGAATGAGGAGTACTAAATATATAACTGCTCCTATTATCCTACCCGCTTAGATTCAAGACTCTTGGTTCATGAAAGGTTAACCACATTCTGTGATAGCAGTATAGAACATGTGTGATTCCCTTTTATCTAAAAATAGAGTTTTCTAAAGAATGTAGAACTATATTATTATTTTACTATTTAAGCCTGTGCTCAGTGAGATTCTAAAAGCCTGAGAACTTTCTCAACACAGGAAACATAAATCAAGGGCTTACATTTAATATCCCACAAAGCAGAAATAATCCTACACACAAAAAAAAAAAGAAAAAGAAAAGAAAAGAAAAAAGAAATAGAGAAAAAGCACTCTTATAGATGTAGTACATTAAGCAGATACACATAGTATTTCTCTTCAATGCGAGCCATTGAACGGGTGGGAACCATGATTTAATAAGCTTTGTTTTAAATCATCATTAGATAGAAGACACCAAAAGCAAATGTGCAATCTTATCAAATACAGCAACAGAATTTGAGCTTAGCCATTCAATACTAGAGGCACTGAAACTCATAGAATATAATTCCATTTTGATTATGTGCACAGATAAACCAATGTAAAATTGTTTTCAATTTATACAGATAAAATAGATTTTCTTTTAAGTGGAACTCATCCCAATGATGAAATAACATTTAAAAAAGGAGAGAAAGGGCTTCGCTGGTGGCGCAGTGGTTAAGAACCCGCCTGCCAATGCAGGGGACATGGGTTCGAGCCCTGATCCAGGAAGATCCCACATGCTGTGGAGCAACTAAGCCCGTGTGCCACAACTACTGAGCCTGTGCTCTATAGCCCGTGAGCCACAACTACTGAGCCCGTGTGCCACAACTACTGAAGCCCGGTTCCTAGAGCCTGTGCTCTACAACAAGAGAAGCCACTGCAATGAAAAGCCCGCGCACCGCAGCAAAGAGTAGCCCCTGCTCGCCGCAACTAGAGAAAGCCCGCATGCAACAACAAAGACCTAATGCAGCCAAAAATAAATAAATTAAATAAATAAACTTTTTTTAAAAAAGGAGAGAAAGATTTAAATACTATTATGCCTGAATAGAGGAACTAAATGTAATCTAATAAATTGTTTATTAAGAAGAAACTGGTAATTAAAATAAAATTCCAAACCAGATAGGCTTTTAAAATATTAGCTGCTTTTAAAATAGAGTGTGTCCTGGGAATATTGCATTCAGATATTTTTAATATTCAATTATTTTTTAAGATCATTGACTGTTATGACAAGAAAAATGATATGATTCACACTACAGTGTTTATGAAAATTAAAAATATAGTGATTACTGGAACACATCCTTTATTTTTATGGAGAAATTCATTATTCCGTAATGCATCTGGAATGCAAAAAAAAAAAGCTTTTTCTTTTTAATTAATTAAATCAAGGGTTGGAATTTCTTTACTTTGCTCAGTTTGTAGAGATGGGATAAGGCTCTTAAATTAAATGTCCCCAGAAATAGAAAAAGAGTTGAATTATCAGATAATCATAAAAACAAGCTCCAAAAAGAGATCGTACAGTTAATAGTCTAATCATTTTGACGAAGAGTGCACTTAATTCTTAACCACATTTCTACAGTGATGACAACTAATGGAAAAGCAATTACCGTGTTAGAATTATTCTTACACCTGCTGAGTCTGACCCTTTATGTTTCCATAGGGAATCCAATGGGGTTTGTGATAAATTGAGGTGGGTAAGTACACTAACTTTCTTTGTAGCTAATTGTATTGCCTCATTTACCAGCATCTAGCACAATAATTATCTGACCAAGCATTCTTTGTTATGAGCAATATGTACAAAATGTGGGCAATCAATAATAACTAGAAAACTGAGCTGGCAAAAAGAAATCATTATACATGAGTTGGAGTTATACTCAATTGCATAATAAAGTATTTCTACAAGAAAGCTTGTGTTAGTACAAAGTTCTGTACAAATATGAAGTTGTACTGTAGTGATAACATTTCAGAAAATCAGAAGAAAATGTATCATTATTGTTTAATGTTAAATAATAAAGCAACCCTCCCCATGTAATGATATGAGCTTTCAAACACATATGGAATCAATTCCTCCTTAACATTGTGTAGAACATTTCTTGAATAGTAACTGTTCCTAAAGAACAGTTCATAAGACAGAAAATCAGAAATCAAATGACCATATATATGGAATAAAAAAGACTTGCTTGCTCTCTCCTTTTTCTGTATTTCTGGGGGATCTGAGTGGGGATGAGGGTACCTATGTATGAAGCTTGAAAATGAAGAGAGGGATTTTCCATAATCCAGGCTGACTCCACCTTAGAATAGTAGATGTGAACTTTTGTAATAAATTAAAAGTAGGAAGGATAAAGTTATATTTTGTTAGCATAAGAACATAAACAATCATCCCAACCAATGTCATCAGGCAGTATGAAACTCATATTATTTGGGGGATATTTGACCCTATGACTAAACTCATTTTTATCCCCCTTATCCATTCATTGAGATTCTAAACTCTCCTGGAAAACATCCAAAACCAAGAAATAAAACAAGACAGATACCTAATAGAACAAAACGATTGACAGTCTCAAAAGCCTGGAGGGCAGGAAGCAAATTCCAGACCAAGATGCCTGGGGCAGCATGGGAAGAAAGAAGTGATTGGAAAGAGGGTGATTTGAGGTGCAGTGCCAACGATGGTGACTGTAAATCTGTCACGCCCACTGAGGAACAACTGGGCTGAGAAATAGGATATTTCTCTCATCCTTCACGTTTTCTACCCAAAGTGGATTCTTTTTAAACTGCACAAAGCAATGTGAAACTGAAACAATGAATAGTGAATGAATACTGAATAAATAAATAGAATAATGTATTTTTCTAGAATCTGTGTGTGACAGTATATTAAGAACTCTCACATTAAGGAATTACCTGTGATTGGAAACATAATTTATTCTTTTTCTCTTTCTATCCTTACAAAAGCAGCTCAAGGTTGTTCTTACTGGAACTCTTAGCACCAGTGTGTGTGTGTGTGTGTGTGTGTGTGTGTGTGTGTGTGTGTGTCTGTGTGCGCGCGCACATCAAGAGAATCAGGATGCCATAAACTATTGTCAAGTCACTTCACATGAATTATTCTCAGGCCATTCTTTCTCTCCCAAATCCACTGACTTGAGACTGTGCACAGCCTTTATTTACACCCCTAAAAACGTGAGGAAAGTCACCCTCCAGGAGCTGAACCAAAACCTAGTGAATCATCTGGAGACTGAGATATTGAATTAACTTCTGATTTTCTAGTTCAAAACATCTTTTATGATTTCATTTGGCCAGCTCCAAATGGCACATCAAACACTATACCTTTATTTTTACTTTAGCTTAGAAACCTTTTTTTTTTGTCAATTACTAGTCCGTGAGCTCTTTGTGAAATTGTTGGGTTAATGTTCTGATTACTTCACATATAATTCAGTGACTTTTTATGGCTGGAGAAGGGAAAAATAACCCTACTCAACAAAGGCTCATTTTTTTTTTTTTAGTGATTAGTTTTCACATGGCAGCATCCTTGAGTTATACCAAAACAAACAAACAAAAAAAAAGGTTTTTGTTTGTTAGTTTTGGAGTCTCATTCTTCTGTTAAAAATTTTAAAACTGTCAACATTAATTCATAATGCATATGAATCTATTATTGGTGAGTACCTGAACAGTCTCAGAGTATAAGACACCGCTAGCTCTGTCTCTGAAGAATCAGTTACCCGTGGTTAAGACAAGTACATTGGGGTCAAGTGAACCTGGATTCAAGTGAAAGTTTCACCATTAACTTCAAGTACAATGTTGGGTAAACTCTAAGCCTCATTTTTTTTTTCACTTCTAAAATGAGAATACAACATCAACCTTGTCAAGATGTTGTAAAAAGTCTTTTAATTAATTCCTCTGGTAACTTTCACAAGGTCACCTGCTCTTACTCCTACAGACTCTTAGCTCAAAACATCGTAAATAGAAAATGCTCTCCGAAAGAGTGTATATGAAGGGAAAGAAATTTAGTGCTTGAACTTGAGAGGTTGGTGATGGAATTTTTATATGTGTTTGTATTACCAGTTCTCTGGATTGTCTTTCTTCATTAAAACAGTTTCATTTCAATTATGTCTTAAAGCATTTCCTTAGAATTTCTAATCTAAGCCAGGCACGCTTTGCTAGCATCTAGCACTTATATTCATTTTTGCCTTTATTTTCTTCATTTTTTTGTGGAAACTTGGGAGCAGAAGGGGGATATTTGGGTGATATTACTCTGCCATGTTGAGCTAGAAGTCTCAATTTATTTTCTAAATTAGGTGACATATATCTGTCCATTTCCTTGGATTTTGAGTAGAGTTGTAATTTCAATTATTCCCTGCCCTTGAAAGCTATCAGAGTTTGCAAACAAGATGACAAGACTTCACAAAGAAGACCCTGTGTGGTAGGCTCCTACGTTTTATGAAATTTACCCACCTTGCCAGAAATAAATTGTGGGATTTTTTTTCAAAAATGGAATGCAATGCATATATAAGGATATACTTTAGCAGTTAAACCTCCAATTGATAAAATATGGATGTTTGATCATTAAAAGTTGAATGATGGACATGCATTCCAAGAGGAGATTTACCAGGTAAAAAACAAATCTTTAACGATAACAATAATAATATCAGTAGCCTTAATTATCGCTTCTTAATCAACTATACTCCAATAAAACTTTTTTTAAATTCCTCTCTTTAGTACTGGAATTCTATCCTTTCAGATTCTAATAAGTAATCAACATAATTGATCAGCAGTCCAAATTTCCATAAATGTATTTAATTAGCCTCATATGTCTAAGTCTTTGTGCTAGACAGTATGAAGAATATAAATAGGAAAGGATGTAGCTCTTGTGTGTATAGAGTTTACAGTCAAAGTCATAGAGCTGGGTATACCAAATGCAGTATTTCATAAAAGGAGGAGTTAATAAATACTGAATGCATATTTACTCCCAAAGCCATTGTTCTCTCTCTGTTTCACTGAAATGAATATAGGGGAAGAAATGAGCCAAGAGTTCATGGAAAATGAGCCAAATGCAATATGTAGAGATGCAAGACACAGAAGTGTGTAGAGAAATAGGTTGTATAAGTGTATCCGGGCAGGAATCTGAAGAACATTATAGAATTAGAGGGACACCTGCTGACTGTAGGACAATCAGGCTTGTCTTTGAACTGTTTCTAACTTCTAACTTCCTTCCCTGTGAAAGGGAATATACACTCTTTAAAAGATCAATGTTACACCTTAAATATACATATATGTAGTATTTGAGCTCTAGGAATAATACCCTAGTGTGCCATTTTATGCTGTAAGAGCCATAAATGTTTTGAACTTGACTCAGAGGTGAAAAGGCTCTCCAGAGAAGCTTTTAAATGTTCAGAGTTGAAGACCTATTTTTCCTCTCTCTAAAAGTGAACAAAAATCCCAAAGGAGAGAAACCAAAATAAATAAATCAGTAGGAGGGTGGGAAAAATAGTGGACCAGCTGGTAAGATGGTGTTAGGAACCTGGCAGTTTGATAAATTCAATTTTCTGAGCAGACACAAGAGAGAGTAAGAACAAAAGGAGCAGGCCAGGGAGAGCAAGCTTCAAGAGCTATTATAAAAAACATATAAGCAGAGGAGTGTTTATTATAAAACTAATGGAGCTTAATTTTAAAGGTTCTTTTTTTCTATTGTCTCCTTCCAGGGGCCTGGGAGGGTCTCTAACAATGTATTCATGTGATAATATATCTTGAAAATTTTACAAAGCAAAATAAGTTATTTTAACCAAAGTTATTTAAGATCACTGTCTCTTTCCTCTCCAATTTATGCTCTGTGACAGGTCCCTTCCTATCAATTCAGGCAGCTTCAGTATGGCCTCAATCGTTACTGGGATCTAGCTAGAGGCAGGCTGAGTTGCAGATTTTTATTTTAGAAGGATAGTATCTGATTCTCAGTCACTTCTTTGTAATCAGTTAACTTATTTCTAGCCCTCTTGGTGTAGCAGTTACATCCAGAATATTCAACAACCTATTGAACCAACTGAGTTTTGTTTCCAATTTTTTTAAATAATTTTTATTGGAGTATAGTTGATTTACAATGTTGTGTTAGCTTCAGGTGTACAGTAAACTGAATCAGTTATACATATACATATATCCACTCTTTTTTAGATTCTTTTCCCATATAGGTCATTACAGAGTATTGAGTAGAGTTCCCTGTGTTATACAATATGTCCTTATTAGTTATCTATTTTATATATAGTAGTGTGTATATCTCAATCCCATTCTCCCAATTTATCCCTCCCTCCCCACAATTCCCCCCTGGTAACCATAAGTTTGCTTTTGACATCTGTGACTCTATTTCTGTTTTGTAAATAAGTTCATTTGCACTATTATTTTTAGATTCCACATATAAGCGATATCATATGGTATTTGTCTTTCTCTGTCTGACTTACTTCACTCAATATGACAATCTCTAGATCTATCCATGTTGCTGCAAATGGCATTATTTCATTCTTTTTTATGGCCAAGTAATATTGTATTTATAATTTTATTTTATTTTGCTTGAAAAAGGTCCCCAGAATTGTATAAGCTTCATGACCCACAAAACCCTAGATGAAACATAATTTTTGTAATGGAGATGTTGATCACTGACTTGGAGGCAGAAAAGAGATCCCAAGAAATCCATGTGGTAAGTAAACTGATATAACATGAGAGTACTAATAACTGTGGGTTGGGAATGAGGAGACCTAATCTCCTGCCTCAGAACTGTTTAATAGTCATAATAATTTCATATAACAGGAATAATAATTTCATTTCTTCTGTAGTATCTGTAAAAAGGAAACGGTTAATCCAACTCATGATTCCCAAACACCAGTCCTTGAATTGGTAATAAAGTTTGAATTCATAATAACATTTTTAAGGACAACTCATTCATTCACACCTGACTAGAATGGTCATTGAACATCTACAATATGTCAGAGACTGCTAGGTACCAGGAACGCATGGACTCTGCCTTCCTGTAGCCGAGAGCCTAGTTTTATTGTTTTGTTTTGTTTTTTGTTGGTGGGGCTGGAGTGTGGAAACATTAAACAAATAATCACGGAAATCCATACAAAATTACATATTGTGTTTAAGTACTGTGACAATAATGTAGAAAGAGCCGCAGGAGTGTAAAATAATTAACTTCTGAAAGAGATCAGATAAGGCTTCTCTAAGAAAGTGTCATTTAAACTGAGATATGGATAAGCAGGAGGTAAGTAATGACAATGAGATTAACAGAGGAGACAGAGAGTTTATCGGGCAACTGGCAAATCACAAACACCATCCTGAAGCGGGACAGAAACACAGCTCAAGAGAGCAGTGGTCTCCACATTTTATTTTGATCATGTATAATCGGATTAAAAAATTTGACTACACTACAATATTTGTTTGTTATTTATTCATAAATAGTATACACACACTATTGTTTTTATATTTTGTGTATAATACAAAAATAACAAAAATATAAATGTTTAAATATTAACATGAATGGTACAGAAACCTTTCCACCATAGCACTGCTAATTTGTAATTTAATTAAGCACTGTTAATCAAGTGATGTGACTAGATTATGCACCTTTACTTTTGAAAATCTTGGCTTAATGCTTTTGTAATATAGTAATTAAAAGTCTTTGTTCTATGGCCAGTTTATTTTGATGACTAATTTTAATGGTTATTATAGCTTTAAAATGTAATAATCCACAAAAGAGCAAATCTAAATAAGAAAATTGCATGGTTAGCTAAACTTACCAAATTATGACTTCGGTTTTTCAACACATTAACCAAGTAAGCAAAAGTTTTTATTAAAAATTGCCCAGCAAATTACAATTTTTTGGCATCAGTGCTGGGCAAACTAATCAGAGTGTTTTTCAGTTTTTAACAAAGGAATCTGAAATCCACAGAATTCTTTATTAAAAAATTCTAAGAGATTAGAAAACCTTGTTTCCATGGACATGAAGTGTGCAGAGATGAGAACATTTATAGGTGATGCAATCACACAACTTTCAGCCTGTATATCATAATGACGGAAAGAAACACTTCCACATATTTGTCTTCCAAAAAGCTCTATCCATAAAAAGAGTTTCTTTAAAAGAAAGTATCATTAGCTCTTTCATTTGTTAAAGTATCACGGTTACCTCAAATAGATTAGGCAATTTTAGTTCCAAAAAAATAACTAGTAGGTTTGAAATTGAAAAGAACCATATGACAGAAAAGATAAGCTCATTTTTTGAAAAGGAAAACTTCAGAATTTGTCTTTAAGTACAACAATTCTTCCAAGAATTTTACCATTGTTAACCAGCAAAACTTTGGACATTAGAGAGTTTTATAGTTGTGGCTCATCTTATTTCCAAAGGATTATAAACACTCTATTCTATAAAGCATTGTTTTTAAAAGCCACTTCAGTTTAACCTTAGTAAAAGAGTAAAACTATATTTAAAAGAAAGCCTGTGTTACATGAACTGCAGTGCTTTAAAATACTCTGAAAGGTGACAGAATAGCAAGGGTGAACCCATTTAGCAATCCAAGTTTTCAAGCACCCACTCTTTCCCAGCGAGCTCCTCCATTCTCTGTGATGGTTCACCTTCTGACAAAAGTAACAAGCAAGTAATTCTTATTGAAAATAGCAGTGAAGTCTACTTTTATAATTTTGTACATGAATATTAAAATAAATCATAATTCTTTCTCTATTATAATTCTTTCTCTATTATCTCAATGTAATATTATCTTGGGACCCCCTTTGTCTTTCTTTACCTCACTTTGTAAACTCCTACTTTAGAGGAACCAAAACAAAGTCAAGAAGGCTGGAGGGCAAAAAGCAAGGTGAGTGAGAGACAATGCAGGGGCCAGATCCTGCAGGACCTTGGAGAACATGTTCAAGGTCACCTCATGAACAATAGAAACCGCAATCAACTATATGGCGGAATTTTTTGGAAGTGGAAATGTATTTACCAGATCATCCTCTATTCTCTGGTTGTATCATCATTAGTATTAGTGTTTGGTGTTAACTTTTTCAAATAGGTTATAATCATGGTATTTTCTTTTAAATTTTATTTTATTGTGATAAAAACACAACATTAGACCTACTCTCTCCATAAATTTTTAAGTGTACATTATTGTTGACTATAGGTATAAAGTTATAAGGCAGAGCTCTATAGCTTATTCATCTTACTGACTGAAACTTTATGCCCCATTGATTAGTAACTCCCTAATTCTCCCTTCCCACAGCCCCGGGCAACCACCATGCCACTCTTTGATTCTATGAATTTGACTATTTTAGATGCCTCATGTAAGTGGGATCATGCCATATTTGCTTTTTGGTAACTGGCTTATTTCACTTAGCATAATGTCCATACACCACATTTTCTTTATCCATTCATCTCTTTTTAATGTGTTTGATTCCATGAAAAGCTGTCCAGTCTTGTTTTCTTCCACCTCAATGAGTGTTGCTATTGTTTAAAAATTTTAATGGTCTGTGTAATCCAAATGTCTGAGAACCACTGGTCTATATAAGATCTATGATCCCTTTACATGAAATCTATGGTCCCTGTAGTCTCTAGAATTCTGGGATTATATACTTGAAGAAAAAGATGGAAGTCCATTATGAAAACAAGCCAGGACATTTTTGTTATTGTTTAAGAATAGAAATAAACTGTCTTTGTATAAAATGGTTACCTATAATTAAAGATGCCACAGAGATGTGTCCCAAGGGTTTGGACAACCCATAGATTATATAGCTCTTTCCGGTCAGTTTCCTACCAGCTATTCTACTGGATATACTATTAAGCATCCTTCAGCAAGTGTGCTGATAATTACTGGAAGATTTTAGAAAACCATAAAGTAACTATATACAGGCACACTTCAGAGATATTGCAGTTTCAGTTCCAGACCACCACATAAAAGCAAGTATCGCAATAAAGTGAGTCACCAAATTACTTTTTTGTTTCCCAATGCATTTAAAAGTTATGTTTTACACTATATTGTAATCTATGAGTGTGCAATAGAATCATATCTAAAAAATGATGTGTATATCTTAATTTAAACATATGTTATTACAAACAATGCTAACCATCATCTGAGCTTTCAGCAGGTCATATTCTTTTTGCTGGTAGAGGGCCTTGCCTCATTGTGGATGGCTGCAGACTGATCAGGGTGGTAGCTACTGAAGGTTGAGGTGGCCGTGGTAATTTCTTAAAATAAGACAACAAAGACTTTGCCGCATGGATTTGACTCTTCCATTCACGAATGCCTTCTCTCTAGCATTCAGTGCTGTTCGGTAACATTTTATCCACAGCAGTTCTTTCAAAATTGGAGTCAGTCTTCTCAAGCCCTGCCACTGCTTTATCAACTAAGTTTATATAATATCCTAAATCCTCTGTTGTCATTTCAATAATCTACACAGCATCTTTATGAGTAGTCTTCATCTCAAGAAACCACTTTCTTTGCTCATCCATAAGAAGAAACTCCTCATTCACTAAAGCTTTATCATGAGATTGCAGCAATTCAGTCACAATGAATTAGACTCCACTTCTACTTCTAGGTCTCTTGCTGTTTCTACCACATCTGCAGTTACTTCCTTCGCTGAAGTCTTAAACCCTTCAAAGTCACCCGTGAGGGTTGGAATATACTTCTTCGAAACTCATATTAATGTTGTTATTTTGACCTCTCCCCATGAATCACAAATGTTCTTAATGGCATCTAGAATGGTAAATCCTTTGCTTTTCAATGACTCTGCCCTGATCCATCAGAGGAATCACTATCTATGGCAGCTACAGCCTTATGAAGTGTATTTCTTCAATAAAAAGTCATGAAGTCAAAATGACTCTGATCCATGGGCTGCAGAATGGCTGTTGTGTTGGCAGGCATGAAAACAACATTAATCTCATTGATCTCGTTGTACATTTCCATCAGAGCTCTTGGGTGACTGGGTACATTGTCAATGGGCAGTAATATTTTGAAAGGAATCTTTTTTTCTGAGCAGTAGGTCTCTCAAGAGTAGGCTTAAAATATTCAGTAAACCATGCTGTCAACATGCATGCTGTCATCCAGGCTTTGTTGTTCTTTATAGAGGACAGTCAGAATTCAGATTCAACATCATTCTTAAAGGCCCTAGGATTTTCAGGATGGTAAGTGAGCACTGCCTTCAATTGAAAGTCGCCAGCTGCATTAGGCCCTAACAATAGAGTCAGTCTGTCCTTTGAAGCTTTGAAGCCAGGCATTGACTTCTCTTTGCTAGCTATCAAAGTCCTAGATAGCATCTTATTCCAATATAAGGCTGTTTTGTCTACAAGATGTTGTTTAGTGCAGCCACCTTCATTAACAGTCTTAGCTGGATCTTCTGTATAATTTGCTGTAGCTTCTACAGCAGCACTTGCTGCTTCACTTTGCACTTTCATGTTCTGGAGATGGCTTCTTCCCTTAAACCTCATGAACCAAACTCTGCTGGCTTCAAACTCTTCTTCTGCAGCTTCCTCACCTCTCTTAGCCTTGAATTGAAGAGTCAAGGCCTTGCTCTGGATTAGGCTTGGCTTAAGGGAATGTGGCTTGTTTAATCTTCTAGCCACACCACTAAAACTTTCTCCATATCACTAATAAGCCTATCTCACTTTCTTATCATTCCTGTGTTCACTGGAGTAGCACTTTTAATTTCCTTCAAGAACTTTTCCTTTGCACTCACAACTTGGCTTACTGTTTGGAGCAAGAGGCTTAGCTTTCAGCCTGTCTCGGCTTTTGACATGCCTTCCTCAATAAGCTTAGTCATTTCTATCTTTTGATTTAAAGTGAGAGATGCAACCCTTCCTTTCACTTGAACACTTAGAGGCCATTGTAGGGTTATTAACTGACCCAATTTCAATACTGTTGTGCTTCAGGGAATGGGAGACCCCAGGAGAGGGAGAGAGTTGGGGCAATGGCTGGTTGGTGAAGCAGTCAGAATACAGATATTTGTTGATATAGTTCGTGCTTGTGGCACCCCACTCCAAACAATTACAATAGTAACATCAAAGATCACTGATCACAGATCACCATAACAAATACAAAAATTTAGAAATATTGCGAGAATTACCAAAATGTGACATGGAGACATGCAGTGAGCAAACTGTTGGAAAAATGGTGCCAATAGATTTGCTAGACACAGAGTTGCCACAAACCTTCAATTAGTATAAAACACAATGTCTGCAAAGTACAATAAAGTGAAGCACAATAAAACAAGGTATGCCTGTAACATACTCTAGAAAAAAAATTGAAACCTCAAATACATTTTTCAGGTTTCCAAAAATTTATTATTTTAGAAGTGAGAAATCCTTAGAATTTAATGAAAGCTAGACTTATTTTTTGCACATTTATTGTCATATAGACACATCCTAAATGGTAATGATTTTGTAAAATATAAATTTGTAAATAGCAATCATTCTGTAAAATATAGATCTTATTCTCTGGCTTTATCCATGAAAATAAAATCCCAAACTTGCATGAAACTTGTTTTTATCATAGCTGATACTTATCAAATTGCCAAGAAAAGCAAAAAATTTAAAATAAACATAAATAAAAAACTAAAATGTTTGACTGGTTTTTGTTTCAATAAGTCCATAAATATGGTACTTCTCAGAATAAACTTAAATGTTTTCTTCCATCTCTCAGGCAGGAAAGATTTCATTTACACAAAGCTAGAATGAGGTCTCATGCTATTCAGACCTCATTATTTTTACCAAGTTATCTGTGACATCTGTGACATGTACTTATCTAAATAATATCAGAGATAATTAAAAGCAAGCTTCACTTGTCAGAAAAGATATTCAAGGTAAAGTGTTTCATGATGTCATTTTCATTTTACAGAAACAAATATAGGAACCAATATGAACTGTCTTTATTTTTTATGAGTGCCTATGTTTATATTAAACTGTGATTTTCACAAAGCTTTTCACAGTTCCCATCACAGATTTTCCACAAACTGTGTCATGACTAAAATATAAACCCTTAAAATTTTAGAAGGAGCACAAATCTGTGGTGCAAAGAAATTTTTAGAAAAGATAAAGGTGTGTATTATTATCAGGTACAATAATAAAGATATGATAGGCCATATCTGGACAAATAGCTAAAAACCCAGAGTAAGTTGTGAGCCCTCCTAATGCATTCCATTCCAACTTTCATTTTTTAAAAAGTTATAAAAGAGAAAAACACTTTTTGTCTCCTATCTAATTATGGACTCAGAAAACAGTATTTATTAACTTGTAGTAATAAAATACTTTAAACATGTTAAATAAAAATTCCTTTAAAATATTTAGTATTTTAGAAGTAGTAATATGTGTTTGATTGGCATACAGTTGAAAATCTTAAATTCTGTTACGAAAAAGTCCTTGAATGCTATACTTTTTCCAATGAGTTTGTAAACACAATAGAATATAAGCATTAGTTTTTAGGGGAAATAAATACATTTTTTTCTTAACATCACTAATGCAACTAACTAAATTCAAATTACCCAGTTCATGGATTATCCTCAGTGTTAAATGTTCCATTTCACAGGAAGATGAATTATTAATCTACCCAGTGGTAAACTCCATAGTTCTCTTTAACCTAAATTTCCCTCTTTAATTGAATATTTCAAGACATTATAAATATATGGCTAAATATGTGCATATGAACAAGTATATCTATGAAAAATTATCTAATATTCAAATCTCAAATTCTGTAGCATTTCAGATGTCACATTTTTAAAAATTCAGATCCACAATGGCAAAGTCTTACAATTATATGAAGCTGGGACTGGCACTAAAAAAACGTTATGGAAATTAAGGAACAGAAATAATTTTTACCAAAGAGAACAGACATTTAACTGCTGAGTTTTTAAATAGTTTTTATAGTCTTAATATAAAATTGATCTTGTCCTGGGATCATCATATTTTTCCCAAATGTTTAGGGATATTCTCCATCTAGTTCCAAACAATACTAAAGTTTTCCTTCCATTTGGTTATATTGATCTTCATTGCTTCTGAGGACAGTATTTTGAAGTACAATTGAGTGAGCAATGCTGCTTGAGGACTAGAAAATTTCTTAGTAGTAAATTAAGTCTTATTCAAAGCCAAGGAATTTTAGCAATAAATAGGTTAAATTTCCATTCTTGATTATGCAGGCATTTGAAACAACCAATATTGATGCCTGTAAATATAATGTATTACCAGTAATTGTTAACGAAGTTGAACATGCAGGCTATATAATTTATAATAATATAATCTTGGAATTCAATCCCAGTAGAGAAATACTGAGGGCACTTACCAACAGATGTATGATGCCTCTCTCTTTCTGGGAATCGAAGAGCTGTTAAGTTCTGTCCATGTTTTAAAAAATAAATCTTGGGCTTCCCTGGTGGCGCAGTGGTTGAGAATCTGCCTGCCAATGCATGGGACACGGGTTCGAGCCCTGGTCTGGGAAGATCCCACATGCCACGGAGCAACTGGGCCTGTGAGCCACAACTACTGAGCCTGCGCATCTGGAGCCTGTGCCCCGCAACAAGAAAGGCCGCAAGAGTGGGAGGCCCGCGCACCGCGATGAAGAGTGGCTCCCGCTTGCCGCAACTAGAGAAAGTCCTCGCACAGAAACAAAGACCCAACACAGCCAAAAATCAATCAATCAATAAATAAAATTTTTTAAAATAAATAGATAAATAAATAAATCTCACCTCTCAAATGTAACTGTCTCCTTAAAATCAAGAGCAATATTTTAATTGCTAAATCTAGTGCCTTCTTATCGATTTTCCTCTTTTTTGGTCTCTCTAAAGGATCTGGCCCTGTTGATCATTTCCTCCTTCTGGAAATTCTCCTGTCTTCCAGGATGTTACTGTCTTCTATTCCTTTTGCTTCTTTGATCATTCTTTCTCACTTTCTTTCATTATCACCTTTTTGTCTATATCCCTATTGAATTATATTTTCCCTATTTTTCTTCCTTAGGCCTTAGTTTGTGTGAGCTTTATACATTCCACTTGGTGTGTACAAAAACGTGGAACTTTTAAGTTATAGGTACACATTTTATAGAATATACTACCTGAATATATTATAGGTGATTCTAATTCAATAGACCCAAATCTTGCCACATTATGTGTCCTCAACAGCTCTTCTTTCTGAGAATTGATTAAAGACATTGCGCCTAACAGGTTTTTATTACCTCTTTTTCTAGTTAACTGAAAAAAAAAAATCTATGCTGTTTATCTCTAATCTTCCCAGACAATCTTATTCCCTGCAAACAGAGTGATTTTTCTGGAATACAAATCTGACATTGTCACACATCTACTTAAAATATTTCAACTGTTCATCAAAATATAAAGGTGATTTCTGAAATCTTTAGCATGGAATTCAAGACTTTTCATAATGTAGGTCTACTTCTCTCCATTTCATTCATTCATTCATTATTGCCACGTCTGTCATTCTGATAGACACTAAAAATATAAGGTCATAAATAATATACTCAGTCCTTTCCCTCCTAGATCTTTTAGTGTCCCCGACTTCCAGTCTCCACTGTACCCACAGACTGTTCTACCTTTTAAAATGTCTTGATTTTTCATACATCATGCCTTTGTCCCTGAAATGTTGTCTTACTTGAATGTCCTTTTATTCTTTGCCCATCTCACAGTATCTTACCTATCTTTAAAACAAACTGAAATTGCAGCATCTTTTTCAAGCTATAATTTCTTTTATTTATAAGTTCCAATAGAATGGTCTCTAAACTATTGATTAACTGTAATTATTTAATATCATATAGAAGCTAATATATACTATTACTTTAATGTATAGTACTATGTATCATAGGGATCAATAGAAGGTCTTTGAAGTCAGTAAAATTCAGTCTCACATCCTGACTCTGTCCTTTATGATACGTGTGATCCATTGTAGGAAAATTACTTAGGCTGTCTCTGCTTCTCTTTCTTGGTATATGAAAATGGCTCACTAGATCTAGTTATATATCTTGATCTAGATGCCTAATCTATGCCTCCATCTCTACAAATCCATTTACTTCTCTAATATGTCATTGGTCAATTCATTCTATTTAAGAAAGTAATTCTGATATGTAGATAATGTATACACTGTTGATTCAATGTATTTTATAAAATGCATACCAATACCCATATACGATTATACCCAGGGCCCTGTCTTCAACATTGTCCACTTTTCTTTATTAAGGTACAGACATTCATAAGAATGGTTTGGTTAAATAATTGGAAGTGTTTATAATTAAATAGAACATGTGCTTATATAACATTTTAATCAATGACTATCTGACATTAGGCAAGTTATTTAGCTATTCAGAATTTTAGTATCCTAATTTCAAGAATGAAAAAGTAGTGTCATAGTCCTTTCCAGTTCTGAACACTCATTTCCGATTTTCCATAATCTATAGAACTCTGGTTACAAAAGCAGTAAGGTATACCAGCAACTCTGATAGTGCTTCATTGATTTTAAAATTTGTATATGCTTTATCTATTTTACTCTAACGGTTTTGTGACATAAGCAAGTCATTACTATATCTTTTAAGGTGATAAAACCAGTGATAATGCTTAAATGACACTGGCATGACAGATAGCTAAAATTAGTTCTTCTGTTTTCCAGTCTAATGTTCCCTTTGCTGCACTAGTAGTTTCCAGCCAGTGGCCTCAGGACTCCCTGTAGGTCTCAGAGCCCTGAATTTTAGATTTCATAAGCCTTAATAGAAGCATTCACTCAAATAGCAGTCATGTTATACAAGGGCCTAGGAATGTTTGTTTTAACATTTTGTTCTTTTCAATCAAAAAAAATGTATCTATCCATCTATTTATCTACCATGCACATTTGCTTTATAATTTTATGACAAGTGACATAATCCAAGCAGTTGAATAACCATCTCTCTGTTCTTCCTTCTACTTAGATAGTCTGCCTCTTACCTACATCAAATTCCCCATGTGTAAAACAGAAAATAACAGCTACTTAATCAATTCTCCATGTTGAAATATACATATAAAAAAGGAAAATAGAACAATCCCAAAGTCCTATTTGGCCATTAATTTCAATCCTGTAATTTCTTTTTCAAACCTTATCTTATGCTTCTTAAAGCAGTAAGGATGGTATTTCATTATGTAAATTAAGGTTCTTACAGATTCTGAAAGTGCCAAAACCAGGAAAAGAACTGAAACGAGAGAAGCCATGGCAGGAAATGGAGCAGCCATGGGTTGTTAGTTAAACTGCAGAATGAGGCCATGCCAGGAATATGCCTTCATGATGTTCTCATGTTCTCATGAATAAGGGTTTTCTGAGCTGTTGATCCACTATATTATAATTTCCTTTAGTAAGAATCTGCTTTTAATTTATCTTTATGTCCATTATATTCCATTACAGGACCTAGAGTAGGTACCTAATAAATGTTTTGGAGAAGCAGGGAGAAGAGGGAATTACAGCTCTGCTGTTTACGTGTGTGAATTTGGGCAAAATACTTAATTGTATCCATTGTAACATGATACTAATAATATTTAATTCACAGGATTATTTTAGTTTTTAAATGTGCTTGGCATTTATTTAAAGCTCAGTAAATGTTAATTTCCCTTTCATTAATCTTGAATGAATTAATGAATAATTGCTATTTTAGGCAGGACGAAACGACAGGAATAGAGTGAGGTCATGCTTTTAAAGACCTCAGATTACATACTTAAGAATTTCAACTTTTTCTTCTAAGAAATGAGGAAGTATTGTAATTGAACAGTGCCATACTTAAACATATATGATTTAGAAATAGTCCTTGGGCCACAGTTAAAATTCAACTTGGAGTGTATCTACCCTCATAAAGATTCAGATAAGAGATGATGTGAATTCTGGATGGGGCAACGGCACTGGGGATGGAACACGTGGGGTGGATGGATAAGAAGCACATTTTGGGTGCTATCTTGATAGGACTTGATAATGGATTAGATGTAGGGATTGCTAGAGAAGAAGGATCTGAAGATGGCTCCAATATTTCTAGTTTGAAAAGCTAGATGAATGAATGTTATTTATATTCACAAAGATAAGAATGATTTACATGACTACATAATTAATGAAGGTTCATTGGAGAACAAATGATAATAAAGTATAAAAATATAACTATCATTCATTAGCACCTAAACTGCTACAAACTTTATCTCATTTAACCTTCATACTGCTCCTCTGAGATAGATGTTATTTCCACTTTACATGTGAGAAAAATGAGGCTCTGAGATACTGAGTGAGTAGTTCAAATTCACTGAGCTGAGCCAGAATTTGAGTACACGTCTTATTCTAAAGACTATGTCATTAAATTACATGCTACATTATGTGTCACTAAAGATTTGGGTAATTATCCTAATGAGGAAAAGCAAAGCATTTGGCATTATTTAGCCTAGGGAAGTAAAGACATGTTAATAGCACAAAGCATGTTTATAGAATACCAAAAAATGTCAATATTTTGGAGTTACGTTGAGGTCAAAGCAATACAAGTAAGTTATTAAAAGAACTCACTAGGTCAAAGAACTGTAAGACACTAGAATTAGAAATAAAATTAGAGAGGATGCAAAACATATCTTTGGGGAATGATGTATAAAAATGTGAAAAGTGTCCTAGCGGACTCACATTCTACAAATACTGCTCTGTAGGAAAATATAGGAGGAAATATATGGCAATTTTTGTCTTACAAATTGTTTAATGCTATGTACATTTTGCTTAAAACATGCAAAAGTTTGTTGGACTATTAGACAGCAAAGAAGAAGCGCTTAGTAAAGAAAAAATTGCAGCAGCAAAATAAGGCAAAAGTGCTATGACCGGGGGGGAAGTTCAAGATGGTGGAGGAATAAGACATGGAGGTCACCTTCATCCCCACAAATACATCAGAAATACATCTACATGTGGAACAACCCATACAGAACACCTACTGAATGCTGGCAGAAGACCTCAGACTTCCCAAAAGGCAAGAAACTCCCCACGTACCTGGGTAGGGCAAAAGAAAAAAGAAAAATCAGAGACAAAAGAATAAGGACGGGACCTGCACCTCAGGGAGGAAGCTGTGAAGGAGGAAAATTTTCCACACACTAGGAAGCACCTTCACTGGTGGAGATGGGGGGGTGGTGGAGGAGGAAGCTTTGGAGCCATGGAGGAGAGCACAGCAACAGGGGTGCAGAAGGAAAAATGTAGAGATTCCTGCACAGAGGATCGGTGCCAACCAGCACTCACCAGCCCAAGAGGTTTCTCTGCTCCCCCACCAGGGCGGGTGGGGGCTGGGAGCTGAGGCTCAGGCTTCAGAGGTCAAATCCCAGGGAGAGAACTGGGGTTGGCTGCGTGAACACAGCCAGAAGGGGGCTAGTGCGCCACAGCTAGCGGGGAGGGAGTCCAGGAAAAAGCCTGGAACTGACTAAGAGGAAAGACACCATTGTTTCGGGGTGAGTGAAGAGAGGGGATTCAGAGCACCACCTAAACACACTACAGAGAAGGGCATGAGCCGCAACTATCAGTGCGGACACCAGAGACAGGCATGAAATGCTAAAGCTGCTGCTTGCACACAGCCACCAAAAAGCCTGTGTGCAAGCACAGGTCACTATCCACACCACCCCTCCCAGGAGCCTGTGCAGCCTGCCACTGCCAGGGTCCCGTGACCTAGGGACAACTTCCCTGGGAGAACACACAGCGCACCTCAGGCTGTTGCAACGTAACACCAGCCTCTGTTGAAGCAGGCTGGCCCCACATTCCGGACCCATCCCTCCCCCCACAGCCTGAGTGAGCCAGAGCCCCCTAATCAGCTGCACCTATAACCCTGCCCTGTCTGAGCAAAGTACAGACACCCTCAGGCGACCTACACTCAGAGGCGGGGCCAAATCCAAAGCTGAACCCCAGGAGCTGTGCGAACAAAAAAGAGAAAGGGAAATTTCCCCCAGCAGCCTTAGGAGCAGTGGATTAAACCTCCACAATCAACTTGATGCTCCCTGCATCTATGGAATACCTGAATAGACAACGAATCAGCCCAAAAATGAGGCAGTGAACTTTGGGAGCAACTGTAGACTTGGGGTTGGCTTTCTGCATCTAATTTGTTTCTGATTTTATGTTTACCTTAGTTTAGTATTAGAGCTTATTATCATTGGTAGATTTGTTTATTAATTTGGTTACTCTCTTCCTTTTCTTTTATATATATATTTTTTCCATTTTTTCTTTTTGTGAGTTTCTATGTGTATGCTGCTTTCTGTGATTTTGTCTGTATAGCTTTGCTTTTACCATTTGTCCTAGGGTTCTGTCTCTCCATTTTTTGTTTGTTTGTTTGTTTTTGTATGGTTTTTACCACTTGTTATAATTGCTACATTTGTTTTTACATTTGGTTGCTCTCTCTCTTCTTTCTTTCTTTAATTTTTTTATGACTATTTTTTTTTTACTTTTAATAATTTTTTTATTTTTAATAATTTTTTTATTTTTTATTTTAATAACTGTATTTTATTTTACTTTCGTCTTTCTTTCTTTCTTTTTTCGCCCTTTTCTTCTGAGCCGTGTGGCTGACAGGGTTTTGGTGCTCCGGCCTGGTGTCAGGCTTCAGCCTCTGAGGTGGAAGAGCCGAGATCAGGACATTGCTCCACCAGAGACCTCCTGGCTCCATGGAATATCAAATGGTGAAAGCTCTCCCAGAGATCACCATCTCAACACAAAGACCAAGCTCCAATCAAAGACCAGCAAGCTCCAGTGCTGGACACCCCATGCCAAACAACTAGCAAGACAGGAACACAACCCCACCCATTAGCAGAGAGGCTGCCTAAAATCATAATAAGTTCACAGACATCCCAAAACACACCACCAGACGTGGTCCTGCCCACCAGAGACAAGATCCAGCCTCATCCACCAGAACACAAACACCAATCCCCTCCACCAGGAAGCCTACACAACTCACTGAAACAACCTTAGTCACTGGGGGCACACACCAAAAACAACAGGAACCAAGAAACTGCAGCCTGCAAAAAGGAGACCCCAAACAAAGTAAGTTAAGCAGAATGAGAAGACAGAGAAATACACAGCAGATAAAAGAGCAAGGCAAAAACCCCCCAAACAAAACAAATGAAGAGGAAATAGGCAGTCTATCTGAAAGAGAATTCAGAGTAATGATAGTAGAGATGATCTAAAATCTAAGAAATAGAATGGAGAAAATACAAGAAACGTTTAACAAGGACCTAGAAGAACTAAACAGCAAACAAACAATGAAGAAGAACACAGTATATGAAATTAAAAATTCTCTAGAACGAATCAATAGCAGAATAACTGAGGAAGAAGAACGGATAAGTGACCTGGAAGAAAAAATAGTGGAAATAACTACTGCAAAGCAGAATAAAGAGAAAAGAATGAAAAGAACTGAGGACAGTCTCAGAGACTTCTGGGCCAACGTTAAACGCACCAACATTAGAATTATAGGGGTCCCAGAAGAAGAAGAGAAAAAGAAATGGACTGAGAAATTATTTGAGGAGATTACATTAGAAAACTTCCCTAATATGGGAAAGGAAATAGTCAATCAAGCACAGGAAGCAAAGAGAGTCCCATACAGGATAAATCCAGGAGAAACACGTGAAGACACATATTAATCAAACTATCAAAAATTAAATACAAGGAAAAAATATTAAAAGTGGCAAGGGAAAAGCAACAAATAACAGACAAGGGAATCCCCATAAAGTTAAGAGCTGATCTTTCAACAGAAACTCTGCAAGCCAGAAGGGAGTGGCAGGACATATTTAAAATAATGAAAGAAAAAACCTACAACCAAGATTACTCTACCCAGCAAGGCTGTCATTCAGATTTGACGGAGAAATTAAAACCTTTACAGACAAGCAAAAGCTCAGAGAATTCAGCACCATCAAACGAGCTTTATAACAAATGCTAAAGGAACTTCTCTAGGCAGGAAACACAAGAGAAGGAAAAGACCTACAATAACAAACCCAAAATAATTAAGAAAATGGTAATAGTAACATACATATCGATAACTACCTTAAATGTAAATGGATGAAATGCTCCAACCAAAAGACATAGACTGGTTGAATGGATACAAAAACAAGGCCCATACATATGTTGTATACAAGAGACCCACTTCAGATCTAGGGACACATACAGACTGAAAGTGAGGGGATGGAAAAAGATATTCCATGCAAATGGAAATCAAAAGAAAGCTGGAGTAGCAATTCTCATATCAAACAAAATAGACTTTGAAATAAAGACTGTTACAAGAGACAAAGAAGGACACTACATAATGATCAAGGGATCAATCCAAGAAGAAGATATAACAACTGTAAATATTTATACACCCAACATACGACCACCTCAATACATAAGGCAAATGCTAACAGCTATAAAAGGGGAAATCGACAGTAAAGCAATCATAGTAGGGGACTTTAACACCCCACTTTCACCAATGTACAGATCATCCAAAATGAAAACAAATAAGGAAACACAAGCTTTAAATAATACATTAAACAAGATGGACTTAACTGATATTTCTAGGACATTCCATCCAAAAACAACACAATACACATTCTTCTCCAGTGCTCATGGAACATTCTCCAGGATAGATCATATCTTGGGTCACAAATCAAGCCTTGGTAAATTTAAGAAAATTGATATTGTATCAAGTATCTTTTCCGATCACAATGCTATGAGACTAGATAACAATTACAGGAATATATTTGTAAAAAATACAAACACATGGAGGCTAAACAATACACTACTAAATAACCAAGAGATCACTGAAGAAATCAAAGAGGAAATCAAAAAATACCTAGAAATAAATGACAATGAGAACACGATGACTCAAAAACTATTGGATGCAGCAAAAGCAGTTCTAAGAGAGAAGTTTATTCCAATACAGTCCTACCTCAAGAAACAAGAAAAATCTCAAATAAACAAGCTAAACTTACACCTAAAGCAATTAGACAAAGAAGAACAAAAAAACCCCAAAGTTAACAGAAGGTAAGAAATCATAAACATCAGATCAGACACAATTGAAAAAGAAATGAAGGAAACGATAGCAAACGATAGTTTTAGCAATAAAACTAAAAGCTGTTTATTTGAGAAGATAAACAAAATTGATAAACCGTTAGCCAGACTCATCAAGAAAACAAGGGAGAAGACTCAAATCAATAGAATTAGAAATGAAAACGGAGAAGTAACAACTGACACTGCAGAAATACAAAGGATCATGAAAGATTACAACAAGCAATGATATGCCAATAAAATGGATAACCTGGAAGAAATGGACAAATTCTTAGAAAAGCACAATCTTCAGAGACTGAACCAGGAAGAAATAGAAAATGTGAACAGACCAATCACAAGCACTGCAATAGAAACTGTGATTAAAAGTCTTCCAACAAACAAAAGTCCAGGACCAGATGGCTTCATAGGCGAATTCTATCAAACATTTAGAGAAGAGCTAACATCTATCCTTCTCAAACTGTTCCAAAATATAGCAGAGGGAGGAACACTCCCAAACTCATTCTACAAGGCTATCACTACCCTGATACCAAAACCAGACAAAGATGTCACAAAAAAAGAAAACTACAGGCCAATACCACTGATGAACATAGATGCAAAAATCCTCAACAAAATACTAGCAAACAGAATCCAACAGCACATTAAAAGGATCATACACCATGATCAAGTGGGGTTTATCCCAGGAATGCAAGGATTCTTCAATATACACAAATCAATAAATGGGATAAACCATATTAAGAAATTGAAGGAGAAAAATCTTATGATCATCTCAATAGATGCAGAAAAAGCTTTCAACAAAATTCAACACCCATTTATGATAAAAACCTTCCAGAAAGTAGGCATAGAGGGAACCTACCTCAACATAATAAAGGCCATATATGACCAACCCACAGCCAGCATCGTTCTCAATGGTGAAAAACTGAAACCATTTCCACTAAGATCAGGAACAAGACAAGTTTGCCCACTCTCACCACTATTATTCAACTTACTGTTGGAAGTTTTACCCCAGCATTAGAGAAGAAAAAGAAATAAAAGGAATCCAAATTGGAAAAGATGAAGTAAAGCTGTCACTGTTTGCAGATGACATGATACTATACATAGAAAATCCTAAAAATGCTACCAGAAAACTCCTAGAGTTAATCAATGAATTTGGTAAAGTAGCAAGATACAAAATTAATGCACAGAAATCTCTTGCATTCCTATACACTAAGGACGAAAAATCTGAAAGAGAAATGAAGGAAACACTCCCATTTACCATTGCAACAAAAAGAATAAAATACCTAGGAATAAACTTACCTAAGGAGACAAATGACCTATATGCAGAAAACTATAAGACACTGATGAAAGATATTAAAGATGATACAAACAGATGGAGAGATATGCCATGTTCTTAGATTGGAAGAATCAACATTGTGAAAATGACTATACTACCCAAAGCAATCTAGAGATTCAATGCAATCCCTATCAAACTACCAATGGCATTTTTCACAGAACTAGAACAAAAAATTTCACAATTTGTATGGAAACACAAAAGACCCCGAATAGCCAAAGCCATCTTGAGAAAGGAAAATGGAGCTGGAGGAATCAGGCTCCCTGACTTCAGACTGTACTACAAAGCTACAGTAATCAAGACAATATGGTATCGGCACAAAAACCGAAAGATACCTCAATGGAACAAGATAGAAAGCCCAGAGGTAAACCCATGCACATATGGTCACCTTATCTTTGATAAAGCAGGCAAGAATATACAATGGAGAAAAGACAGCCTCTTCAATAAGTGGTGCTGGGAAAACTGGACAGCTACATGTTAAAGAATGAAATTAGAACACTCCCTAACACCATACACGAAAATAAACTCAAAATGGATTAAAGACCTAAATGTAAGGCCAGACACCATCAAACTCTTAGAGGAAAACATAGGCAGAACACTCTATGACATAAATCACAGCATGATCCTTTTTGACCCACCTCCTAGAGAAATGGAAATAAAAACAAAAATAAACAAATGGGAACTAATGTAACTTAAAAGCTTTTGCACAGCAAAGGAAACCATAAACAAGATGAAAAGACAGCCCTCAGAATTGGAGAAAATATTTGCAAATGAAGCAACTGACAAAGGATTCATCTCCAAAATTTACAGGCAGCACATGCAGCTCAATATCAAAAAAACAAACAACCCAATCCAAAAATGGGCAGAAGACCTAAATAGACCTTTCTCCAATGAAGATATAGAGATTGCCAACAAACACATGAAAGGATGCTCAACATCACTAATCATTAGAGAAATGCAAATCAAAACTACAATAAGGTATCACCTCACACCAGTCAGAATGGCCATCATCTAAAAATCTACAAACAATAAATGCTGGAGAGGGTGTGGAGAAAAGGGAACCCTCTTGCACTGTTGGTGGGAATGTGAATTGATACAGTCACTATGGAGAACAGTATGGATGTTCCTTAAAAAACTAAAAATAGAACTACCATATGACCCAGTAATCCCACTGCTGGGCATATACCCTGAGAAAACCATAATTCAAAAAAGAGTCACGTACCACAATGTTCATTGCAGCTCTATTTACAATAGCTGGGACATGGCAGCAACGTAAGTGTCCATCGACAGATGAATGAATAATGAAGATGTGGCACATATATACAATGGAATATTACTCAGCCATAAAAAGAAATGAAATTGAGTTATTTGTAGTGAGTTGGATGGACCTAGAGTCTGTCATACAGAGTGAAGTAAGTCAGAAAGAGAAAAATATCATATGGTAACACATGTATATGTAATCTAAAAAAAAGAAAAATGGTTCTGAAAAACCCAGGGGCAGGACGGGAATAAAGATGCAGACGTAGAGAATGGACTTGAGGACAGAGGGAGGGGGAAGTGTAAGCTGGGACGAAGTGAGAGAGTGGTATTGACATATATGCACTACCAAATGTAAAATAGATAGCTAGTGGGAAGCAGCCGCATAGCACAGGGAGATCAGCTCTGTGCTTTGTGACCACCTAGAGGGGTGGGGTAGGGAGGGTGGGAGGGAGACGCAAGAGAGAGGAAATATGGGGATATATGTATATGTATATCTGATTCACTTTGTTATAAAGTAGAAACTAACACACCATTGTAAAGCAATTATACTCCAATAAAGATGTTAAAAAAATAAAAAAGAAGTACTATGACCAAGCAGGGCACAAAGGAAAAAATACAAATGACCGATAAACATATGATAAACATCCTACCTGTTATTAATCAAAGAAAGAAAAATTAAAACAATAATAAGATAACATTATTTATTAAACTTGTAAATGTTTGTGATATACTGTCATGTACGGTGAGGGAAAATAGTTTTTGATGGGAATGTTAATTGGAAATAATAATGACAATAATGTTAATAATAATAATAAACATCTCTGAATGTTTCCTCTCTGGCAGATTCTATTATGATTATTTTGCATATTTTACCTATTAAATCTTCATAGTGATCACATGAAGTAGTTTCAAGAATTCCATTGTACAGATGAGGAACCTGAGCCACATAGAATCAGCCTCTGGTCCCATAGGCCGATTGACTACAGAGCCTGCATTCTACCTTTTCCAGAAAGGTACACTCTATCTGGAAAGTACTTAAATAATTAGCTAAATGTGCAAACCCTCTGACATGGCAACTCAAGAATTTCTCGTGTTTAAAACTATGACCAAAAAATGGTGTAAATGGGTAGAGAGTGTAGCATTATATATAACAGTAAGAACTCAGAAACAACCTAGTGTCCAGCAATTGGGAATTAATGGTGATACATCAATACTGTGTATGTGATCTGTATTATTATATTTAGAGGATTATTTGATTACATGAGGAATGACTATATTCAACTAGTAAGCAAGTTGCAGAAGAGTATATACTGTATAATTATGATCTTCATAAACACAAACCTATATAAACACACACATCTGTGAAGTATTGGGAAGTTTGTTCATGAAAATGTTAGTTTATCCCTGAGTGGTTAGGATATTAGTGATATTTAACTGCATGTCTGTCTATCCTAATTTTTTCCCATAGAGAGTATGTTAAAGCGAACAGTCTCTTTGTCACAATCACAAGCTCAACACATGTGACTCTTTATGACACAGGAGAAAGAGTTGAGCAAGTCCAGTAGAAACGGTGCCTGTAGGACAAAAGCAGCATAACTCAGTCAACTTGGTGGAAATCCGCATCTTTTAACAAACATCTGAAATGTTACTCAAGGACACAGAAGGCTTCCTCTAAGTTGTAACTGAAAGGAGTAAGCAATAAAGGAAAGGCTGCTCTCTTCATTTCCCACTAATGTTATCTGCTCACACTTGCTTTTAGTGGTTCTGAGAGCTTAATCCCTGTGTCCTAAACAATGTCAGTTTCACAGCTTCCTGTGGTAGACAGATTGTTCTAAAAACTCACAGTTTTAATAGTCAGAGAGCGCTTTCCTGATTATCTATTCTAAACGTTCTCCCTCGGCTTCCTCCTAGCCAGTCTTCTTTGCATCTTGGTAATTATCGATTGTTCCAAAAGTCTGCAGACTGACTCATTCTTTTAGGGTTTTATGGCAGCAACCTGTATTCTCAGATATTTTACTTGTAGTTTAACTCATTCGTATCCCCTAGTGTGACTTCTCTATATTTTCTACAATTGATTCATATTTATGTGGTTTTCTACCATGCTACCGTGCTTAAAGCTCCCATTCCTGGTTAAGATAATTAAAAATGTCTTTTCAGAAAACGTGATAGCTGGTCAGGCTATGATTTATAGATTGGTAACTTTTTGATCTGGAGAAAATTTACCCAAAATGTGAATGCAGTAAGTTAGCCTTCAGTTTGTTTAGTAAGCAGAAATATGAGCAATTTATTTTCCGTGGATGATTAGGACGCTTTACTGCGAAGCTTATTGACCTTTTAAGCTGATGTTCTGCCAGACAATGTGACATTCTGCCCAAGTCTATGATCCGTGAGATTTTCCCCATAGGTCATTGTTAGGAATAGTGTGATGATGACACTCAGGTATTGTTTTGCCTGTTTTGCCAGACTGTTTTTGAAATCAGCCTTACTAGGAAATACAGCACAGGCTTTGGAACAAGACACGCCTGGGTGTAAGGCCAAATCAGCCACTTACCAGCTGTATGACCATAGGCACAGGGCTTAAAGTCTTCAAACCTTTGTTTCTTTATTTATAAGAAGAGGATACTAGTGTTTCTGTGAAGATTAAATACAATAATAAAGAATTTTTATCCAGAAGATGCTCCATGAAAGTTTTTTGAATAAATTAAGGAAGTAATTAATTTTTACTCTTCATACCCTTCTCAAGGGTAGAATGATAGCCCTTAGGCATGGACTGAGATCTTGCTGATAAATGTTCCAATGAGTCTCAGTTTCTTCTTATGCTTTCTATGGTTTTAAATGTTTATTTCAATCTAAATGAACAGTATATCTCAACCAGAAATGATATTAACATATCATTTCTTTTAGCATTGATCATGGCAATAATTGCCATCCAATAATCCTTACTGAAAAAATGATTCCTTATAAACAAAAATGAAGTATAACCAAGGACTCAGTTATCCATCTAAATTAGTAAGCATATGTCACTGTATATAAATCTGCCACTTGGTACTCTCCCCCTGCCCTTTAACACAGATGCATCTTTTGCTTTCTTAATGCTGTCATTATAATGTTAAACTGTACAAAAGTATCTATCTCGACAGTGTTTCTTCACTTTCCTTAGACATTCTTATTTTACGTCATAGTTGGCCACTTTGTGACTTTTATAGTATTGTCTACTAGTTACATCCACAGTCTTTGTGTCAGGCAGACCTGGGATCTATTGCTAGAGTTATCATATATGTTGTGTCCTTGGGTAAGTTACTTACCCTGTCTAGATTTACATTCTTCACTCATGAGAAGGTCATAATAATAGTCTCTATTTTAAGTGGTTATTTTAAGTATTTGTTTAGATAATGTTGATAAAGCATTAGCACTGACCTTATCACATTTTAAATACTCAATTTAACTATTTTAATATTACAGTAAGTCCCCTACATACGAAGCTTCAAGTTGTGAACTTTAAGAGATGTGAACATGGAACTTACTAATGAAGACCTGTTGGAATTGGAGGCCTAGAAAAAGGACAAAGAGAGACAAGAGGAAGAAGAAGTAACTGAAGAACCGAAGAGATTCACGACACAGGGAATGGCAAGAGGATTTTCTTTATTTGAGGAGGCACTGTTAGTTTTTGAGGCACAGGACCCAAACGTTGAACAGTATACGAAGGTCACAGCAGCCGTTCAGAATGCAATCCAGTGCTACCGTGTCATCCATGACAAGAAAAAAAGAGCTACTACCCAGACATCACTGAATTGTTTTTTCAAGAGGGTAGATAGAATTGAATCCAGCAAGGAATCAGAACCTGTGCCACCAATGTCAGGAGTGAGTGAAATTGCAGCTTGCCCTCCGTTTCCTATCGCTGACGATCCTTCAGCTCTACCATCTCTCACCTCCTTTCCCTCCTCCAGTCAGTAACTCTTCTTGCCTGTTCACTCGATGTATGCCAGCTGTTGCACTGTACTACTGTACTTTTCAAGGTACTGTACTGTAAGATTAAAAATGTTTTCTTTACTTTTTGTGTTTGTGTTTGTTTTTTATGTATTATTTGTGTGAAAAGTATTATAAACCTATTACAGTACAGTACTATATAGCCAGTTGTGTTAGTTGGGTACCTATGCCAACTTTGTTGGACTTACGAACAAATTGAACTTACGAATGCACTCTCAGAACAGGATTCGTTCATATGTAGGGGACTTACTGTATTGAAATTCAGTTTAAAAAGTCATAGTGCATCTAACCAGTTTTTGGATAGGACACCAAAAGCTCAAGAAATCCTGCCATTTGCAACAATGTGGATGGACCTGGAGGACATTATGCTAAGCAAAATAGGCCAAACACAGAAAGACAAATACCATATGATCTCACTTACAGGTGCAGTCTAAAATAAACAAACTCATAGAAACAGAGAGCAAAACTGTGGTTCCTGAGAGTTTGGGAAAGGGGGAAAGGGAAGATGATCAAAGGGTACAAAGTTTTAGTAATGCAAGATAAATACATTCTAGAGATCTACTCTTAGCATAGTGTCTATAGCAAATGATACTGTATTGTATGCTTAGAAGTTGCTTTGCTCATAGACCTCCCTTAACAAAGCCTTAGCAGTATTAGTCTAGGCTGCTAACCATACCAGTGCTTCACAGACTCTATGGCATTCTCGGCACCCTCAAGAGCACCTAAGACTCCCACATTACCATATCTCTTTCTCCTTATTTCTAATACCAATTCCCAGCCTGGTGCCAGGCTGGTACTACCAATTCCCTCTTCCACTTTCTCTCCATCTGCTTTGAGTTTACAAGTTCCAACTGCAGAGTTGTTTTTTTATTTACAAACAAAACAAAAAGAAAAACAAACAAACAAAAAAACCCTTTCTTCCCAATGATATATTCTAGATTTTCCACATGATTGACAGCTGCTCCCTCAAATATGAGACCATCTCATCCCAGGTTCTCTTTTCCTCTCTTACTAGCTGTTTGTTACAAATATCAACACATTCTATTTTGTTGTTGTTGTTGTTTAAATTTTCTCTTCTCTTAGCAAATAACCTGGATTCTCTGTAACAAAAGTGATAGTAGGTAGCTAATTAAAGAAGCAAACATTTTTTACCCTTGTGACTCTGGATGGATGTTGAGGGGACTGTGTATGTCCACCTATTAAAAAATATTATTCCCTGTCCTGAATACATCCATCCTCTTGTGTGTGTTTTCCATTATCCTATAATTATTCCATTCAGTTCTAGTGGATTCCATATCATTCCTCATGGAGGATCTAACTCAGTTTCTGCTTTTTCCTCAAGCCTTCAATCTTCTCAAGTCCTCCCTTGTTTACTGATTTGCATCTTCAGGATTTTCATTCTTGAAACTCAAGCAATTCCTGAAGACTCAATTACAGCAGCTCTGTATGTAACTGTTGAGCTTGCTTACTAATTCAGAGAATAAGGCTATTTAACATGATACTGTAATTTAATTTATACCAATTTCAATACATAATTAAATATATTTTTCAGTGCTTTCTCTAGCCTCAGAGGAAACGTGTTTTCTTTAAACTTATATCCTCCGATGAATTAGTTCTCAGCCTCAGCCTCAACAAAAATGATTGAGAAGCAAAATACGGAATGAAGAGGTTGTTTGATTTTTCTTCCCCGGAAAAGTGTTTTGAAGTCAAATAAGTATTTTTATTATATTACATGGTTCTTTTATGCACATCTAATGTCCCCAAAATAAAGCATATTGTTTAATTAACTATATAATTATATTATGCAAGATCAATATTTTCATGAAATACCATTATGACCACCTAGGTATATCATTATTCAAGGTAGTGTCTAGGTACTATAGAAAAAGGGATGATTTTTATATAAGCACAGTTCTAAAGGAGGTTTGAAGAGAATTAACAAAAGTTATGGTGAAATAGGTGGCACTGAGAAGAAACACCAGTTAAAATGGAGAGAGGTGGAGAGAGGCAAGGAAGTATTTTTTGGAGATAATCGTACCTAAGACTTTGCCCCTTTTAAAGTCTTAAAAGATGGGCAAAAGTTAGCCAGGTTGTCTTAGTTTTTGGAGCCACCAAAAGCAGAGTCTGAGACTGAGGCTAATGAGCAGGTAGATTGTTTGGAAATTGATCCTAAGCAGCATAAGGGAAGGTGGGAGCAAAAAAGGAAGGAGGGAAAGCCAAGATACCTATGTGTTTTGTGGAAGGTCACCAAGACTGGGATGGCTGCTTGATTATGTGGAACATTCTCAGGAAATGTAGACAGTAGTCTCAAAACAATCCACTCAGAGGATGAAAGAGGGAAACATTTATCTATGTCCCCTGTTTAGTCAAGAACGACCCCACAGGCATCAACTTCCCCTGTAATCACACATCGCATGGTTACAGGCAAATTTCCACAAGCATCTCACAACACAATAGCATAGAAACCCACTGCAGGATATGAAATGCACACATACAGGTCCGCACCTGTGTGCAGCTCTTTGAAGCCAGCCCAAAACTATTCACATATAGTGTCTGAAGTCAGAAGTGAAGCCAAGAGGATATAAAGCGACACATAAGAAATACCTCATTCACAGGTCAAAGGAAGAAGGGTAGCAGATACATAATGAAAAACAATACAGTTTGTGTGTGGGCCGAGACTAATAGGAATGATATTGCAGCAGGAGTATTCATGTGAAGCAAGGTAGGGTGAGACAAGAGACTGGAGAAGGAGATGAAGCTTTAAATGCCATGTTAAGAAATTTGGAATTAATTCTATAATTAATGGGAAATAATTTAAAGGAATGTACTCACAAAGGTTTCAATCTGTAATAATGCTGTTGGCAAGAATCGGGATAAAAAATAATGTTTGAAAGCAGTAAATGAAATGGGAGGAAGAAAAGAATTATTTGAAAGGTGGGATTTTTGCTCCAGGAAATGATGTACTATATTATTGTTTCTAAACTGGGGCAATTTTGCCTCCCAATGGACATTTGGCAATGACTAGACACATTTTGTTGTAGCAACTGGGAGGATGTTACCGTATGGGTAGAGGATGAGGCTGCTGCTAGATAGGCAACACACAGTACAGCCTCCAATAACAAAGAACTATCCAGCCCTCAATGTCATAGTACCAAGGTGGAGAAACTACTTCAGTACCCGCAGTTCCCAACATCGGCTGATTGAATCCGTGGATGCTGCAGAAGCCACAGATATGGAAGGCCTACTGTACTATACCATTTTATATAAGGGACTTGCCCATCCTCAGATTCTGGTATCTGTAGGGGTTCCTAGAATCAGTCCCAGCTGGATATCAAGGGATGACTGTGCTTTGGTTCAGCTAAAGATGTACGTATGTATATACATATAGATAGATTGAAGGCATTGAAGAAATAACAAAGCAGTAAGGAACTGTCAGAGCAAGATGAGCAACCTAAGAAAATCCAGAGACAGTAGGATTTTTATTGTGAACGTGTTGAAATAAATTTGGTGAGAACATACATCTTAATAATAATGAGTTTTTCACCCCATGAACATGATACAGCTCTAAATTTAGGCTTTAAAAAATCTGTTAGCAATTATTTGTTGTTTTCAGTACAGAAGTTTTTGATGTATTTTTAAAACTATCTTCCTAAGTATTTTAGGTTTTATAATGCTTTTATAAATATTATTTTACTTTCCAATTGTTTGTTATTAGCATATAAATAAAACTGACTATAAAAATTGACCTTACTAAATTCACTTATTAATTCTAGAATTTAAAATTTTGTAAATTTAATTTTCTCCAGTGGATTTTTAAATAATCTTATATTTGGGTAGCTGAAAGCACTCTGTTGTACCCTAAAACTACTCACTCTGATTGTCCGGTAATTTTCAAACATTTTTAGTGGCAAAAACTTTTATTAAAATGAAATTTTAACTGAAAGCCCAACAAATGTATCAGATAAATCAGAGGTTTCTCTGGCTGAAGCTGGCATGAGGAACGTGTATGGGGTTGGGGAAACAAAACCTTGCCTGATTGACCCAGTGACCCCCCCCCATGTGGATTGTGTGGGAACTTGTTGGAGCCCCCAAGGGCTCCATGGAACATAGCTAGCAAATTGGTGCAGGTTCTGGGGGCTCTACATTTCTAATTAAAATCTGAACTTCAGGAAGTTGTCAGATTTCTATATTTCCTGAATAAAACATTTTTATTGAAAGAGAATGTGATGTAAACAAAGAGAGAGAAGCTTAACTCTGCATAGGAGACTGACTATTTTGAACACCTGAAGCTGGAGCAGGACCCTGCAGGGCCTTCCCAGGGATAGAACCCCTTTTTCCCCTGCCTCTTGTTTGTAGAAAAGCTTTAGTCTCCTAGGTCTTCCTCGAGTTCCAAAGAGCAAATTTAATCAGAGAAGTGAGAAAATGCAGAAACAAAGGAAAAACAAGCAAGATAAAATAATAATAGTTTAGCCATAAGACAAAGTTAAGGACCTTTAGTTCCTCCTCAAGGGCTGTAGATAATATTCTGAGCCAAATCCTTGAGTTGTTTTGCAGATACTAAAACTCCTACCAGGGGAGGGTCCAGTGGTTAAGACTCTGTGCTTCCAATGCAGGGGTCTCGGGTTCAATCCCTGGTCGGGAACTAAGATCCCACATGCTGCAGGGTGCGGCCAAAAAAAAAGAGCAAACATATAAAACCCCCACCAGGTGGAGAAAGGTAATTGCACCTGATGACAAGCACGTAGACTCCAGATTGGTTGGAACCAGAAGGTTGATGAGGTCCCAAAATACCATCGGGTTACCTCACCACCAACCAATCAGATGAGTATCCACAGCTGATCAGGCACCCTACAACCCTCACCGTTAATGCTGCCTTTAAAAACCCTTCCCTGAAAGCCATCAAGGAGTTCAGATCTTTTGAGCATGAGCTACACATTCTCCTCTCTTGGCCCCATGTTGGACACCTTGCATTAAACCTGGTGTCAGCAGATTGGCTTTGCTGCCTATTGGGTGAGCAGACCCAAGTTTGGTTCCATAACAAACATAAGAAAACATTTATAAGGAAAGTGGAGTAACTGAGTATAGGCAAAAGTCAGAATGGGAATCAGAGATCGTTTACGATCCCAGGAAAATCCAAATTTCAAATTAAAGACACAGAAAAGCAAAGGAAATAAGGGAACACACACACACACACACACACACACACACACACACACACCCCTATGCCTAGAAAGACTGTAGCAGAAGTGTTACCCATGCTATGAAGCCCAGGCATAGAAACTGTTTTTAATCATACAGGCTAGTTGTGCTTTATCAACCACAAAGCCCCCCAACAAAACCAGACTGAACAGGCTAGATCCAAGACAGCAGGCAAAGCAGGCTAAAGGTCATTGCTTTCCTGCCCTGATTTATCTCTGTGTTGGTTTCAAAGTACCTGGTGTTTGGCCGAGATGTTTGGCGGCTGTACTTTGAGAGATATGCAGTGGTCAACCGTCCGGAACCAGCTCTGACTTGACCACAGGAAGGCGCCTGCGCGGATGAAACCTGGAAGTATCGAGAGTTACCTTTGCTTCACTGCTGTGCCAAGATCTCTGCCCAAAGCCGGGATTTGTACTCTGCTAGGCGCAATTCGTGCCCAGTGGAATGCAAGGGAGCCTGAAGGACCGCGCATGCCTTGGCTGTTCCTAGAACTCTCCGCCCTTTTCCCCAGTTTCTGATGATGCAGCTGCATCTTACCCCTTAAAAGTCCCCCACTTTCCTCCCTTTGTGAAGAAGGTGCCTTTAGGGTGTGAATTCGCCTTCTCCATTCTCTGGCCATTGAATAAAAGCCTGTCTTGCTTGAACCAAACTCAGTTTTGTTACTGGCAGCGTGAACCTGGGGGGCCGGGGTGGGGGGAGCACCCTGACCCACCAGGGGGGCTTCGGGTTAGTTTAGGCCCTGAGAGAGGAGGCTTTGCATCTAATCTGGTAACAGAAGCTTTCGAATTAAACGGTAAAAATTTGAATCCTTGCTCAAATTGATATTACTGTGTGACCTTGGCCAAGCACCTCAAACTCTTCTGTTAATTGGTTTATCTATAAAATCAGTTTTTTTGAGGTTAAGTAAAACACTTCCGATTGTGTCTGAAATCAGTAAGAGCTTAATTACTGGTTTCTTTATAGAAAAGGCATTTCCCCAAATTCAGTATTATTCTACATCAGGCTACCTTTCCCCAAACTGTAGATATAAAAACTAAATGGTAACAGTGACCTTGTATATACTTGATTTTCAGAAATCATGTCATAATAGCAAGAGCATTCATGCCATATAAAAAATTCAATTCCAGGTAGATTTTAAAACCTGCAGTGACCATGAAGAAAAATATTAATAAATTCAACTATGTGAAAATTACAATCATAATTTTGCCATCTTCAAAAGACACCATTAAAAAAAACAGTGAAGAGCCATAGGATGGAAGGAGGTATTTGCAACACATGTAGCTGATGAAGGACTTTTAACCAGATTATTTCCCGTAAGGAAGAAAACGCTTAAAAAATCAGACAACCAATAGAAAAATAGGTTAAAGATTTAAAGGAGTATTTCACAAAAAAGAAACCCAAATTACTAACAAACATAGGCAAAAGCACTAAACTTTAGAAGTCAGGAAAATGCTAAATCGTAACATTTTTCTTAATACTAAGATGTGTTGACGAGCATGTAGAAGCTGCAAGAATTTTCATATATGGCTAGAGGGATTGTAAACTAGTGCAACCTCTTTGGTAAACAATATACCATAATCTAGAAATATTGAAGATGTATTTATTCCCTTTGATTCAGAAATTTCACCCTGTGCATAGGTCATAGAGATAAAAATACTTATTTGCAATAGGTACAAGAACGTTTAGAGCACAGTTGTTCATAGTTGTCAAATACTGGAAACAATCCAAATGCCCAACAATATGAGAATGGGAAATAGGGGGTATATAAATAGAGCAGATCTCAGATATAGCAACATTAGTGTATCTAAAAGACATCATTTTGAACAAAAAAGAGTAACAAAAGATTATAGATACTGTGTTTATATGAAGTTCTAAAAAAGGCAAAATGAAACTATGTTTAAAAATGTGATGAAACCCAACATCAAGCCTTCCCCACCAAGAGAATGGAAACTCCTCACCCCAGCAAGCCTCAGCTGGAGTCAAAAGTTGGAGTCTTTCCCGTTAAGTGTACAAGCACATGTGTGCCCAGCTGCCCTCTGGCTCTGCAGGCATCTACTCATGTAACACACATGTTTATTGCCAGCATATTTGCACATGCAAACCCCTCATACCTACTTGAACAATTTGAAAGATACTAGCAGGGTATCTTTCATTTTTAGCATTGAAAAAATATTTATACATTTTTCCTTTGTAGCAAAGCTACAAAGGAACTCAAGAAAATACTTATAAATGAATTAGGAAAGTAGGTGCCTCTGGGGATAAATGAGGGATCTATGCTTTGTAAGGTGTATCAGCCAGGATCCAAAACAACTCTAACAGAGGAATAATTACAAACACGTAACTAGAATTCTGAAGAAAGCTGTAGGGCTAAGGGAGGTATACAGGAAGACAAACTTGGAAGGGGATGCCCCTCCCCAAGACTGGGGTTCAGACTTCATTCAGAAAGTATAGTTGGAGCCCACAGCATGGTGAAGTTCACTGACTTGTCCAGGACAAAGTTGGTTCAGTCAGTCACTGGGCAAGCAGGACACACCCCTCTGGGGTGCAAGAGGGCAGAGGATGGCTAGTAGACACAGAGTGAGTTCGGACAGCACGTTGAGAACCCAGCATCAGCAAGGCAGCACATATGTACAGACCATAATAAACACACCAGGAGAAAGATGCCAAAGTCAGCACCCTGGAATCAGAAAGAGAAACCCCTTCCTCCCACAAGTTCCCTCTAGCGCCCTCTACCGAAAATGCTTAATACTGCGCTGACAGCAAAGAAGAAAAGTGCTTAAAGCTCCATCATCTCAGAGCAGATAAAAAAAGGTGGGTTTGAAGGTGAGAAGCAGTCAATTGCTATCTGGCACTGAAGGGATAGACAGAGCCTTCTGTGATGCCAATAATGTTCTCAACCTTCACTTGTGTGGTAATTATACAAGTGCTTTCATCACAACTGTTGTTAAATTGCACAAATACTTTGAACCTTTCTGTATATTTCACAAGATACTGATTTTAAAAAGCAAATGAACATGTATATAATTAATATTTAGCTAACTTGAGTTGTACTATTTCTCCTGCTTTTAACTAGCCACAAAAATATTTGCCAAGTTACTTAATTTCTCCTCACCTTGAATCCTTCATCCTTAAAATGGAGATCGTGATACCCACCCAGTTACACTGAGTGATTACCTTTTTTTATCAAAAGGAAAAGAAGAAGGAAAAAATAAGGTAATAGGTACAAAAGTGTTTTGAGGGATATGTAAAAATGTACAACCAATGAGAATTATTAATTTGCCAATAATTTTGAAAAATCCAGTTTTTGAAAAGTATTTATTAAAGGTTCTCTAAGGAAACAGAACCAAAATATGAAAAATGTAATTGGTTCACATAATTATAACGGATGAGGATTCCCACAATCTGCCTTCCTCTAGCTGGAGACCCAGGAAGCCAGTGATTTCAGTCCAAGTCTGGAGTCCTGAGAACCAGGAAACGAATGGTATAAATACCAGTTCCAGTGTGAAGTCTTGAGAATCAGAAGTGCCAAAGGTGTAAGTCCTAGTCCAAGGGCAAGAAAAGACCAATGTCCCAGGTCAACTGTCAGCCAGAGAGAGCAATTTCTCCCTTCCTCCACCTTGTTGTTCTATTCAGGCCCTAAACAGATTGGATGCTGCCCACCTGCAATGGAGAGGACAGTCTGCTTACTCAGTTCACAAATTCAAATGCTAACCTCTTCCAGAAACACCCTCACAGACCCACCCGGAAATAATGTTTATCCCAATATCTCAGCACCTCATGATCCAGTCAAGTTGACAGATGAAATTAAATACCACAAAAAGCACGTATTGGAGGAGCTTCAAGATGGCGGAAAGGTAAGATGTGGAGATCACCTTCCTCCCCACAAATACATCAGAAATACATCTACATGTGGAACAACTCCTACAGAACACCTACTGAACGCTGGCAGAAGACCTCAAACCTCCCAAAAGGCAAGAAACTCCCCCTGTACCTGGGTAGGGCAAAAGAAAAAAGAAAAAACAGAGACAAAAAAATAGGGACGGGACCTGCACCAGTGGGAGGGAGCTGTGAAGGAGGAAAGGTTTCCACTCACTAGGAAGCCCCTTCGCGCGTGGAGACTGCGGGTGGCGGAGGGGGGAAGCTTCAGAGCCACGGAGGAGAGCGCAGCAACAGGGGTGCGGAGGGCAAAGCGGAGAGATTCCCGCACAGAGGCTCGGCGCCGACCAGCACTCACCAGCCCGAGAGGCTTGTCTGCTCACCCGCTGGGGCGGGCGGGGCTGGGAGCTGAGGATCGGGCTTCGGTCGGATCCCAGGGAGAGGACTGGGGTTGGCGGCATGAACACAGCCTGAAGGGGTTAGTGCGCCACGGCTAGCCGGGAGGGAGTCCGGGAAAAAGTCTGGAGCTGCCTAAGAGGCAAGAGACTTTTTTCTTGCCTCTTTGTTTCCTGGTGCGCGAGGAGAAAGGATTCAGAGCGCTGCTTAAAGGAGCTCCAGAGAGGGGCGCGAGCCGCAGCTATCAGCGTGGACCCCAGAGATGGGCATGAGACGCTAAGTCTGCTGCTGCCGCCACCAAAAAGCCTGTGTGCGAGTACAGGTCACTCTCCACACCTCCCCTCCTGGGAGCCTGTGCAGCCCGCCACGGCCAGGGTCCCGTGATCCACGCACAACTTCCCCGGGAGAACGCACTGCACGCCTCACGCTGCTGCAACGTCACGCCGGCCTCTGACGCCGCAGGCTTGCCCCGCCTCCATACCCCTCCCTCCCCGCGGCTGAGTGAGCCAGAGCTCCCGAAGCAGCTGCGCCTTTAACCCCGTCCTGTCTGAGCAGGAACAGATGCCCTCAGGCGACCTACACGCAGAGGCCGGGCCAAATCCAAAGGTAAATCCCAGGAGCTGTGGAAACAAAGAAGACAAAGGGAAATCTCTCCCAGCAACCTCAGGAGCAGAGGATTAAATCTCCACAATCAACTTGAGGTACCTGCATCTGTGGAATACCTGAATAGACAACGAATCATCCCAAATTGAGGAGGTGGACTTTGGGAGCAAAGATATATATATTTTTTCCCCTTTTTCTCTTTGTGTGAGTGTGTATGTGTATGCTCCTGTGTGTGATTTTGTCTGTATAGCTTTGCTTTTACCATTTATCCTAGGGTTCTGTCTGTCCGTTTTTTTTTTATTATTATTACTTAAAAAATTTTTTTTCTTAATAATTATTTTTCATTTTAATAACTTTATTTTCTTTCTTTTTTTCTTTCTTTCCTTCCTTCTTTCCTTCCTTCCTCCTTCCTTCCTTCCTTCCTTCCTTCCTTCCTTTCTTTCTTCCTTTCTTTTCTTTCTTTCTTTCCTTTTCTTTCTCCCGAGCCATGTGGATGAAAGGCTCTTGCTGCTCCAGCCAGGCATCAGGGCTGTACCTCTGAGGTGGGAGAGCCAAGTTCAGGACACTGGTTCACAAGAGACCTCCCAGCTCCACATAATAACAAATGGCGAAAAGCTCCCAGAGATCTCCATCTCAATGCCAAGACCCAGCTTCACACAACGACCAGCAAACTATAGTGCTGGATACCCCATGCCAAACAAATAGCAAGACAGGAACACAACACCACCCATTAGCAGAGAGGCTGCCTATAATCAAAATAAGGCCAAAGACACCCCAAAACACACCACCAGATGTGGACCTGCCCACCAGAAAGACAAGATCCAGCCTCATCCACCAGAACACAGGCACTAGTTCCCTCCACCAGGAAGCCTACACAACCCACTGAACCAACCTTAGCCACTGGGGACAGACACCAAAAACAACGGGAACTACGAACCTGCAGCCTGGAAACAGGAGACCCCAAACACAGTAAGATAAGCAAAATGAGAAGACAGAAAAACACACAGCAGATGAAGGAGGAAGGCAAAAACCCATCGACCTAACAAATGAACAGTAAATAAGGAGTCTACCTGAAAAAGAATTCAGAATAATGATAGTAAAGATGATCCAAAATCTTGGAAATAGAATACAGAAAATACAAGAAACGTTTAACAAGGACCTAGAAGAAGTAAAGAGCAAACAAACAAAGATGAACAACACAATAAATGAAATTAAAAATTCTCTAAAAGGGATCAATAGCACAATAACTGAGGCAGAAGAACGGATAAGTGACCTGGAAGATAAAATAGTGGAAATAACTACCAAAGAGCAGAATAAAGAAAAAAGAATGAAAAGAAGTGAGGACAGTCTCAGAGACCTCTGGGACAACAATAAATGCAACAACATTCAAATTATAGGGGTCCCAGAAGAAGAAGAGAAAAAGAAAGAGACTGAGAAAATATTTGAAGAGATTATAGTTGAAAACTTCCCTAATTAGGGAAAGGAAATAGTTAATCAAGTCCAGGAAGCACAGAGAGTCCCATATAGGATAAATCCAAGGGGAAATACTCCAAGACACATATTAATCAAACTATCAAAAATTAAATACAGAGAAAAAATATTAAGAGCAACAAGGGAAAAACAACAAATAACAGACAAGGGAATTCCCATAAGGTTAACAGCTGATCTTGCAGCAGAAATTCTGTAAGCCAGAAGAGAGTGGCAGGACATATTTAAAGTGATAAAGGAGGAAAACCTACAACCAAGATTACTCTACCCAGCAAGGATCTCATTCAGATTTGATGGAGGAATTAAAATCTTAACAGACAAGTAAAAGCTAAGAGAATTCAGCACCACCAAACCAGCTCTACAACAAATGCTAAAGGAACTTCTCCAGGCAGGAAACATAAGAGAAGGAAAAGACCTACAATAACAAACACAAAACAATTAAGAAAATGGGAATAGGAACATACATATCAATAATTACCTTAAATGTAAATGGATTAGATGCTCCAACCAAAAGACATAGACTGGTTGAATGGATACAAAACCAAGACCCATACATATGCTGTCTACAAGAGACCCACTTCAGATCTAGGGACACATACAGACTGAAAGTGAGGGGATGGAAAAAGATATTCCATGCAAATGGAAATCAAAAGAAAGCTGGAGTAGCAATTGTCATATCAGACAAAATAGACTTTAAAATGAAGACTATTACAAGAGACAAAGAAGGACACTACATAATGATCAAGGATCAATCCAGGAAGAAGATATAACAATTCTAAATATTTATGCACCCAACATAGGAGCACCTCAATACATAAGGCAAATACTAACAACCATAAAAGGGGAAATCGACAGTAACACAATCATAGTAGGGGACTTTAACACCCCACTTTCACCAATGGACAGATCATCCAAAATGAAAATAAATAAGGAAACAAAAGCTTTAATGAGAAACACAAGCTTTAATTAAATGATACATTAATCAAGATGGACTTAATTGATATTTATAGGACATTCCATCCAAAAACAACAGAATACACATTTTTCTCAAGTGCTCATGGAACATTCTCCAGGATAGATCATATCTTGGGTCACAAATCAAGCCTTGGTAAATTTAAGAAAATTGATATCCTATCAAGTATCTTTTCTGACCACAATGCTATGAGACTAGATATCAATTACAGGAAAAAATCAGTGAAAAATAAAAACACATGGACGCTAAACAATACACTACTTAAGAACCAAGAGATCACTGAAGAAATCAAAGAGAAAATCAAAAAATACCTAGAAACAAATGACAAAGAAAACACGAAGGCCCAAAACATCTGGGATGCAGCAAAAGCAGTTCTAAGAAGGAAGTTTATAGCAATATAATCCTACCTTAAGAAACAAGAAAAATCTCAAATAAAAAACCTAAGCTTACACCTAAATCAATTAGAGAAAGAAGAACAAAAAAACCCCAAAATTACCAGAAGGAAAGAAATCATAAAGATGAGATCAGAAATAAATGAAAAAGAAATGAAGGAAACGATAGGAAAGATCAATAAAACTAAAAGCTGGTTCTTTGAGAAGATAAACAAAATTGATATACCATTAGCCAGACTCACCAAGAAAAAAAGGGAGAAGACTCAAATCAGTAGAATTAGAAATGAAAAAGGGGAGGTAACAACTGACACTGCAGAAATTCAAAGGATCATGAGAGATTACTACAAGCAACTATATGCCAATGAAATGGACAACCTGGAAGAAATGGACAAATTCTTAGAAATGCACAACCTTCCGAGACTGAACCAAGAAGAAATAGAAAATATGAACAGACCAATCAGAAGCACTGAAATTGAAACTGTGATTAAAAATCTTCCAACAGGGCTTCCCTGGTGGCACAGTGGTTGAGAATCTGCCTGCTAGTGCAGGGGACATGGGTTCGGGCCCTGGTCTGGGAAGATCCCACATGTTGCAGAGCAACTAGGCCCGTGAGCCACAATTACTGAGCCTGCGCGTTGGAGCCTGTGCTCCGCAACAAGAGAGGCCGCGATAGTGAAGAGGCCCGCGTACCGTGATGAAGAGTGACCCCCGCTTGCCGCAACTGGAGAAGACCCTTGCACAGAAACGAAGACCCAACACAGCCAAGAATAAAAATTAAAAAAAAAAAAAATCTTCCAGCAAACAAAAGCCCAGGACCAGATGGCTTCACAGGCGAATTCTATCAAACATTTAGAGAAGAGCTAACACCTATCCTTCTCAAACTCTTCCAAAATATAGCAGAGGGAGGAACACTCCCAAACTCATTCTACGAGACCACCATCACCCTGATACCAAAACCAGACAAAGATGTCACAGGTAAAGATAACGACAGGCCAATATCACTGATGAACATAGATGCAAAAATCCTCAACAAAATACTAGCAAACAGAATCCAACAGCACATTAAAAGGATCATACACCATGATCAAGTGGGGTTTATTCCAGGAATGCAAGGATTCTTCAATATATGCAAATCAATCAATGTGATACACCATATTAACAAATTGAAGGACAGAAACCATATGATCATCTCAGTAGATGCAGAGAAAGCTTTTGACAAAACTCAACACCGATTTATGATAAAAACCCTCCAGAAAGTAGGCATAGAGGGAACTTTCCTCAATATAATAAAGGTCATATATGACAAACCCACAGCCAACATCGTCCTCAATGGTGAAAAACTGAAACCATTTCCACTAAGATCAGGAACAAGGCACGTTTGCCCCCTCTCACCACTATTATTCAACATAGTTTTGGGAGTTTTATCCACAGCACTCAGGGAAGAAAACGAAATAAAAGGAATCCAAATTGGAAAAGAAGAAGTAAAGCTGTCACTGTTTGCAGATGACATGATACTATACACAGAGAATCCTAAAGATACTACCTGAAAACTACTAGAGCTAATCAATGAATTTGGTAAAGTAGCAAGATGCAAAATTAATGCACAGAAATCTCTAGCATTCCTATACGCTAATGATGAAAAATCTGAAAGTGAAAGTTAGGAAACACTTGCATTTACCATTGCAACAAAAAGAATAAAATACCTAGGAATAAACCTACTTAAGGAGACAAAAGACCTCTATGCAGAAAATTATAAGACACTCGTGAAAGAAATTAAAGATGATACAAACAGATGGAGAGATATACCATGTTCTTGGATTGGAAAAATCCACATTGTGAAAATGACTCTACTACCCAAAGCAATCTACAGATTCAATGCAATCCCTATCAAACTACCACTGGCTTTTTTTACAGAACTAGAACAAAAAATTTCACAATTTGTATGGAAACACAAAAGACCCTGAATAGCCAAAGCGATCTTGAGAAAGAAAAACGGAGCTGGAGGAATCAGGCTCCCTGACTTCAGGCTATACTACAAAGCTACAGTAATCAAGACAGTATGGTACTGGCACAGAAACAGAAATATAGATCAGTGGAACAGAATAGAAAGCCCAGAGATAAACCCATGCACATATGGTCACCTTATCTTTGATAAAGGAGGCAAGAATATACAGTGGAGAAAAGACAGCCACTTCAATAAGTGGTGCTGGGAAACCTGGACAGCTACACATAAAAGAATGAAATTAGAACACTCCTTAACACCATACACAAAAGTAAACTCAAAATGGATTAAAAACCTGAATGTAAGGCCAGACACTATCAACCTCTTAGAGGAAAACATAGGCAGAACACTCTATGACATAAATCACAGCAAGATCCTTTTTGTCCAACTTCCTAGAGAAATAGAAATAAAAACAAAAATAAACAAATGGGACCTAATGAAACTTAAAAGCTTTTGCACAGCAAAGGAAACCATAAACAAGACGAAAAGACAACCCTCAGAATGGGAGATAATATTTGCAAATGAAGCAACTGACAAAGGATTCATCTCCAAAAATTTTATTTTAATAAATTTATTTATTTGTTTATTTATTATTTTTGGCTGTGTTGGGTCTTCGTTTCTGTGTGAGGGCTTTCTCTAGTTGTGGCAAGCAGGGGCCACTCTTCATCGCGGTGCGTGAATCTCTCACTGTCGCGGCCTCTCTTCTTGTGGAGCACAGGCTCCAGACGTGCAGGCTCAGTAGTTGTGGCTCACGGACCTAGCCGCTCCATGGCACATGGGATACCCCCATACCAGGGCTCAAACCCGTGTGCCATGCATTGGCAGGCAGATTCTCAACCACTGCGCCACCAGGGAAACCCTCATCTCCAAAATTTACAAGCAGCTCATGCAGTTCAATATCAAATAAACAAACAACCCAATCCAAAAATGGGCAGAAGAACTAAATTTAAATTTCTGCAAAGAATATATACAGATTGCCAACAAACACATTAAAGAATGCCCAGCATCATTAATCATTTGAGAAATGCAAATCAAAACTACAATGAGATATCATGTCACACCAGTGAGAATGACCATCATCAGAAAATCTATAAACAACAAATGCTGGAGAGGGTGTGGAGAAAAGGGAACCCTCTTGCACTGTTGGTAGGAATGTAAATTGATACAGCCACTATGGAGAACAGTATGGAATTTCCTTAAAAAACTAAAAGTAGAACTATCATATGACACAGCAATCCCACTACTGGAAATATACACTGAGAAAACCATAATTCAAAAAGGGTCATGTACCATAATGTTCATTGCAGCTCTATTTACAATAGCCAGGACATGGAAGCAACCTAAGTGTCCATCAGCAGATGAATGGATAAAAAAGATGTGGCGCATATATACAATGGAATATTACTCAGCCATAAAAAGAAACGAAATTGAGTTATTTGTAGTGAGGTGGATGGACCTAGAGTCTGTCATACAGAGTGAAGTAAGTCAGAAAGAGAAAAACAAATACAGTATGCTAACACATATATATGGAATCTAAGGGGAAAAAAAAAAGTCATGAAGAACCTAGTGGCAAGACGGGAATAAAGACACAGACCTATTAGAGAATGGACTTGAGGATATGGGGAGGGGGAAGAGTAAGATGTGACAAAGTGAGAGAGTGTCATGGACATATATACACTACCAAACGTAAAATAGATAGCTAGTGGGAAGCAGCCACATAGCACAGGGAGATCAGCTCTGTGCTTTGTGACCACCTAGAAGGGTGGGATAGGGAGGGTGGGAGTGAGGGAGATGCAATAGGGAAGAGATATGGGAACATATGTATATGTATAACTCATTCACTTTGTTATAAATCAGAAACTAACACACCATTGTAAAGCAATTATACTCCAATAAATATGTTAAAAATAAATAAATACAAATAGACACCAAAAAAAAAAAAAAAAAAAAACCAAATAGATAACAATTCCAAACGTTGGTGAAGATGTAGAGCAACTGGAACTCTCATACATTGTTGGTGGTACTATACACTGGAAAAATGCTTGACAGTATCTACTAAAGCTAGGCATATACATATTCTTGATCCAGGTATTCCATTCCTGGTAGAAACTCTATAGAAATGTATAAGTGTATGCCCCAAGAGACATATACAGAAATGTTTACAATGGCACTGTCATTATATCCCCAAATTGGAAGCTACCCAACAATCTAATAGTAGACTGGATAAATAAATACTTGTATATGTGTACAATAAATACTATTTGGCAGTGAGGATGAACACATTATAACTGTATACAACAACATGGATAAATCTAATGGACAGTAAAAGAAACTAGACCCAAAAGAGTGCAAATGTTATGATTTTACTGATAAAAGTTTCCAAAACAGACAAACTTAGCCTATGGTGTCAGAAGTCAGGAGAGTGGTTACTCTTAGAGGCTTAATAACTATAAGGGGACAAAAGAGGGCTTCTGGGTTCTGGACAGTGCTCTGTTTTTAATCTGGATGATGGTCACATGGGTTTGTTCACTTTATAAAATTTATTCTGATACACACTTTTATTCTACACTTTTTGAAGATATATTTAAATTAAAAGTTTGCATCAAAATCTATATGCATATAGAAAGAGGAGCTGCCATTAGCTAGATTAAGATAACTGTCTTAGACTGAGATCAGTATCAACACCCCAGTGTGTATTAAATTCTTCTGTTAGATGCAATTGATTTCTACATTTGTGACTATCAAACTACTGAACAAATATTACTTAAATGCCTAATTGCTATGTTAGTGGTATAAACTTAAGTCGAAGATATGATATGATCCCCAACTTCATTTTACAAAAATACTCCGTATTTACAAAGTATATACTTTGTATTTACAAAGTATTTACAGTCGGTTTGGGGAGATAAGATTAGAGACAAAATTAGCAAATAGAATTTGAAGTTGAAGTCTCAACTCCTCTTGAATCCTGGGAGTTTTCAGCTGATTGAGTTTGGGAAATTGTTTCAGCCACCAAGATATCCTTTGAGGATCACATAATCTGCTCGCAGATTATGATGTTTATTTTTAAGGTTTTTTGCATCTATGTTTACGAGGAATATTGACTTATAGTTTTCTTTTCTTGTAATGTCTTTGAGTAACACTGGCCTCATAACCTAGGAAGTATTTCTCCTTTAAATATCTGGAGGAGTTTTTGTAGCATGGTACAAACATTTGATAGAATTAGTAAATGAAGACATCTCACTTGGAATGTTCTTTGTGCATAGGTTATCTCTAATAGATAGTGGACTATTTAAGTTATGTCATTATTGTTTTTCCAGTTTTATTGAGAAATAATTGACATATATCACTGTAAAAGTTTAAGGTATACAGAATAATGGTTTGATTTATATAAATTGTGAAATGATTACCACAATGGATTCAGCTAACATTTATCTTCTCATATAGATACAATAAAAAGAAAAGAAAGAAAAAAAAGGAAAACAAACAAAAAACAAACAAAAAGCATGTATTTATTTTTGAAACAATATTACTATCAAAACATACCAAGAGCTAAAAAGTCTGTTATTCTTCTACTAATTGAGAATCAAGAGCATGTACACAGTGATTTACTCAAAAGTAAATGTTTCTTCTCTTATTGTCTGAAGGTATATTTTTCAAACTGAAAGTGACAGAAATTACCTGGTCTATTTTTAATTTATAAATATGGAAATATTAATGCCAGAAATGTTAATGTTTTCAGTTAGTGAATTCCAGGGTCAGAAGTAGAATCCAGGTCTCCTTACAACTAGAGATTATCATGCTAAGTGAAGTAAGTCAGAAAGAGAAAGACAAATACCATATGATATCACTTATACGTGAAATCTAAAATACGACACAAATGAACCTACCTATGAAACAGAAACAGAATCATGAACATAGAGAACAGACTGGTGGTTGCCAAGGGGGAGGGGTTGGAGGAGGCATGGAGTGGGAAGTTGGGGTTAGCAGATGTAAACTTTCATATATAGGATGGATAAACAACAACGTCCTACTGTACAGCACAGAGAACTATGCTCAATATACTATGATAAAACATAATGGAAAAGAATATAAAAAAGAGTGTATATATATGTATAACTGAATCATATGCTGTACAGCAGTAATTAACAAAACATTGTAAATCAACTATACTTCAAAAATAAATTTATTTTAATTTTTTAAAATCCAAGTCTCCTTTCATACAATTCATGGTTATCCTTAAATGGTACACATAGGACCTTAACAAATCCCCTAAGGTTGCAGAAAATCTATGAGTGTGAATGGAAGCAGGGGCTATGGTCTACTTTCTTTTTTACTCATTTGATTTCTCCTCTTTTGAGTGGGTTGGAAGCTGAGATTTATTACCAATTGGTAGCCTCTGGCAGTGTGAAAGGAGGATGAGCCTGCCATAGTGGAATAAAAAATGTAAAGTGTGATAAGATGTAATGAAGAGAAATAAAAGCTCTGCTCAAAGCCCAAATAAAACTGTCAGTGTTTGGATGCTGCAGCCTGTTGGGCTGGGCTTAGATAGGAGCAAGTGGGATCAGTGCAGTCTTGAGTGAGCATGCTGTAACTTAATTTCTGAAACCACATATACTAACAGGTTGATATAAAGAATGAAAGGCAACACAACATGCATCTCATAATGATATTTAATCTTGGTTAAAATCCAGTTTAAAGCAAATATTTGAAGCAAAGTTTGTGCCTGTCCTATAATTACTTACAAATTTACATACTAAATTCTGATCTCATTCTACCCTCGAGTTCATTAACAGGTTAATGAAATGCACTCACAGACAATAATTACTATATTCCCATTGAAAATCAAGCGTAGGTTATTTGAGGGACTTGGGCAGGAAAAGTCTTTCTTACTAAAATCAGAAACCCTGAGTCCTCGGTTAACTTCTGACTTGTATAGGAGTTGAAATAGCTCTGACATCCTCCATTACCTGTGGAATGTAAAATGCAGCCATTCAGCAGCTGGATGACAGTGACAAAGTGCAGGCTAATGGTGGTCACCCTCTGCACTGACCCTGATGTACCTGGCCTTTTCAAAACAGGGAGGCTAGTGTCTAACAAGTCATGTAAAAGTCACTGTGAATGAACCTTAAAGTAAATGCAACCCAGCGTCCTTTGCATTTCACTGTTCCCTGAAATATCACCACTTTAAGTTCAGTGTCAAAGCCAAAAGGCAAAAATTCTGGATAAGTTTTGAAATAGGTGTTAACTTAACCAGAAAACAATCCAGTAAAAAGGAGTTGATTCACTTGCCGTCACCTGATAGTTTTACAACTCAGTTTTTGCTTTGGTAATCAAGGTGCTGGAATTGGATTTAAGATACTTTCCTTAAAATTGGAATTTAATTATTTTCAGTCAAAAGCTAAAGCAGTGGTTTATGAAAATATAAATTAGTTTCATCATAGAAAATACTGGAAATGGGAGACTTACTTTTAGAATACCTGCTATGTACAGATATTTTTGCATATGTTATTTGCAAAATGAGTATACGTAATCTTACTAAGTAAATATATTTAGATTTTTTTCTCATTTTACCAACATGGCAACAGAAGTTCAGGAAAGTAAAAGAACTGTTCAAAGTCATAAATTCAGTAAATGGTGGATCATAATAAAACCCCAGATTTGTTTATGATATTTTGTTTTAAATATATAACACAACTCCTGGTGCAAAGTGAGATATTTTGTTAATCGCTATTTTAGAGCAGTAAAAAATGCATAGTATATATGTTCAACTGGCTAGTTTAACCTGTCTGTATATTCTTCTGAATAGAATACTGGGTCTGCATCACCCTTCGAAGCCTGGAAGGGGAGGTGGAAGGAGGCGGGGGAATCAGAGATGTTGTACTATAGAAAAAGGGTGATCAAAAATGGCATATAAAATTAGTAAATCAGAATTTCGGTGATCTAAAGACCAAGGCACAGCACCCTAAGAAGATAAAACTAGGAGAAAAAGGTTAGGATTTGAGAAAGGAAATAGAATGCTTCCTCAGCTTGGCCTTAATCAGCCTAAGGGCTTTAAGTTGTGATTTGTGTCTTTCTGCTTCCTTCTTTTAGAGACATCTTAAATATTTAAAAGCCTTGTGATTCTCCTTTAAACAAAAACTTCAATATAGAAAGGCTAAGGATTGATCTTTCAATAATTGTAAATTATGGTTTGTGGCCCTATTTTTTCTAGCTTTATTAAGATATAATTGACAAATAAAAATTATATGTATTTAATCTGTACAGTTGATGTTTTGCTATATGCACACATTGTGTAATGATTACCACATATCCATTATCTCACCTAGTTATGTGTGTGTGTGTGTGTGTGTGTGTGTGTGTGTGTGTGTGTGGTAAGAACACTTAAGATACAATCTCCTAGCAAATTTCATGCACACAATACAGTATTATTAACTATAATCACCATGCTGTGCACTAGATCCCCAGAAGACCCTGTTCTCATAGAAAAGGCCTGAATATATTTCATCACTGAATTCCCTGTAGGACAGTTTGACTTAAATAAGAAGAGTAAACCTTGAAACTCCTTGTCCTGACTGGCAATGAGATTCAACTAATTAAACAAAGAAGCAAAACTGAGACTAAGAATGTAATTGTGTAATCTATAGCTATATATCAGCAGTGATCAACTAACTGTCAAAGAGAGATCATATAGATTCAGAAAATAATCAATTTAATATCAGGATGTGAGCTTCTTAGAAAGCTGCCTCCCTCTTGCTACTTCTCTAACAGGAAAAGAAAAAAAGAAAATTGTTTTCTCATTGTAATTATTTTGCACAATAAAATAGGTAGTCCAAGTTGTATAAGCATACCCTTTCCTCTTGGGACTCAATGAAGTAAAATAGAATTAATGTGTTTTTGTCGCTGTTTCTGGGTGTTGGTGATATTTTATTTTATTGTAGTTGGAAGTATATAGTTTGGATGGTTTTAAGTGAACATTTATCATTTTTTTAAAAGATACATTTTTAAGACTACTTTCATTTTTAAATATCATTTTAAATGACTTTGTTTTCCATAAATTGGTTCTCATGCCAAAAAAATGCTGACTAAGGGTATATATAACTGAGTCATGTATAATCAGTATTACTCTCTTAAGTAGACCATTTAGGATGGTAGGACATTCCAGATCTGGATAGTAAACTTATCCTGTTTAGTGATGGTAATAAATCAGCATCATCTCGAAAGTCCCAACACTCTGTAAAATTTCTTGTAATGTTCCCTAACCCTTGGTCAATGCTCTTTGTCTTTAGAATCACAGATACTAGTATGCAAGAAAACTTTCTGGTTATATCATGATACACAAGAACATGTTCCAAGCTGTTTTTGTTTGGGAGGGGAATGTTTGTATTGTTCTGTTTACTTTAATTTAGTTCAGTTTTGTTTTCAACTGAAAAGAAGGAAAATATATAGATGCCATTCCAAAATTGCACAGGGAACAAAAATAGAGAGAGATAATAAGAAGTGCCTGTCAAATGGAGATTTGAGTGATCTGAGTAAATCACCAGCCCCAGCCTACCACATTTTCTTCTGCTTGACAAGAATAGACAGAGTATTAGTGAGAAGGATCAGAGTTACACTCACGGTTGGTGATACCTCTTCAAGAAATAAAAACAAACTTGTTCTTTCTTCAGTTAATCATTTTCAGTTTGAGGTATAGGTTTCCAAACACATACGAGTCCACTGAGAATCTATTTCTACAGGTTATTTTCTAAAGTGAGAAGGATCTTGAATCCAGCCTCTTTTAGGTAGAAAATTCGTCTTTCAGGGCAAACTGGTTGAACAAAATCTCACTACATAAACATTTTCTTGGAACAAAAATATTTTTAAATACATTCTTTATAGCTGTCATATGTTGAGCTCTAACTCTAAGTGCCTGCATATATTAATTCATTTAACACTATAAAGATATAAAAACCTTTCAAAAATTTATTGTTCTTACTATTATTCTCTTGATATTACAGATGAGGAAAACAGGGCATAGAAAAGTTGTCACATTCTCAATGTCAAATAGCTACTAAGTGAAGAGTTAGAACATAAACCCAGGTCTATCTGAGTCCTGAACTTGCACCTTCAGTGTTTGCCTTCTACTACCTCTCAAGCAAGAAGCATGGCCATGGATGTCAGTACAATAAAACAATCTGGATGATATCTGAGAACTAATTAATGGGTTGGAGCCATAGTATAGTTGTCTCTACTAATCGGCAGTGTCAGAGAAATTGTAGTGTTTGCTATGTGGATTTCTTAGGAAATGATGTCTATATAATTGCATAAAGTTCAGACATTTTCAGAGAAGCCAGCAATTTCAATTTCCAACCATGTTCTCTATTCTTTGTATATTAGGGCAACTTCTATCTCCTATTTTTTTTAAAAAAAGGCTGTAGTTTAGGCTGGGATCAAGGATTATCCATCTGAATTTTTAGAGAAATAAGTGGAATCTAACCAATGAAAGATGGTTACATGAGTTGGCATTCTGACTTTCTTCTGCTTCAGACCTTTGGCACATCAAGCTTCAGCTTCTGTGCTGAATTCCAGCAAAGAGAGTATCTACCCCTTCCTCGCCCTTGCCTGTTCCTCCAACACTGGTTCCACCTTACAGCTCCAGAGAACTAGGATCGGACATTACTTCTGTCTGCAAACAAATTATCCACTGTTTTTCTCAATACACTAGTAGCAGATAGCAGCTGAAGAGTCATGTAATTTTCTTTGTATCTCTAATAAATTTTCAAATATCAAGGCAATAATAACACATGTTCCTATCAAAGATATAATAAACACATATCAATTCTCAGACATGCCAATAAAGTTTTATTTAAACTTTCTAAAAGGCATTGAGAGTGCATGGGCAGATGTGTTTCTTTTCGAAATTTTAAAGGATCTCAAGTGTCCAGACTAGGATCGATCATAATCCAACTGTACATTTGTGACCTTCCATTGTGTAGGTATATATTTACTAACTTTATGTGATTAGATTGTTTGTTTACTTTAATATAATACATGTTTGTGAACATACCACCCAGAATGAAGGTGATATTCTTTTTTGTCAGTTTTACTGGAGTACAATTTATAGAAAAGAAAATGTACTCATTGTAAGTATACAGTTCAATGAATTTTGACAAATATGTAGACTTGGGTAACCATTATCACAATCTAGACATAGAAGACCATCATCATCCCAAAGAGCTCCCTGATCCTCTTTTGCAAGGCAATACACCTCCCTCAGCTCCAGGCCCTGGCAACCACTTAGCTACTCTCTCACTGTAGTTTAGATGCTTTAAGAATTTCATGTAAATTGAATCACATAGTGTGTACTTTGTTTCTGATTTATTTCATCAAAATTCTTTTGAAATTCAGTCACGTTGTTGCAGGTATCAACAGTTAATTTTTTAGGTAGTATTCCATTACATGGATGTACTACAATTTATTTACTTCTTGGTAGACATTTGGTTTGTTTCTGCTTTTTTGGCTATTCTAAATAAAATTTCTGTGAATATTTATGAACAAGTATTTGCACTTTTTTTTTTTCATTTCTCTTGGGTAAATACTTGGGAGTGAAATGGGTGGGCTGCAAAGTAAGTGCACTTTTTTTTTAGATAGCACAAAGTGATGATTTAATATATGATAACATTGTGAAATAATTACCACAATCAAGTCAGTTAACACATCCATAAACTCTTATAGTTATCATTTTTTGTTTGTGCAATGAGAACACTTTAGATTTACTCTTTTAGCAAGTTTCAAGTATACAGTACTGTATAATTAACTATAATCACCATGCTGTATATTAGATCCCCAGAGCTGATTCATCTTATAACTGAAAGTTTTTACCCTTTGACCAATATCTCCCCATTTCCCCCAACCCCCAGCCTCTGACCATCACCATTCTACTCACTGGTTCTATGAGTTTGACTTTTTTATACTCCACATATAAATGAGACCATATTGTATTTGTCTTTCCGTGTATGGCTTATTTCATTCACTTAGGATAACGTCCCCCAGGTTCATTCATGTTGCAAAGGGAAGAATTTCCTTCTTTTTATGGGTGATTAATATTCTATTATATATTATATATATATATATATATATACACGTACATATGCATATATATACAAATACATATATGTATATACACACACACACGCCACAGTTTCTTTGTCCATTTATCTGTTGGCAGACACTTAGGTTGTTTCCATACCTTAGCTATTGTGAATGCTGCTGCAGTGAAATTAGGGGTACAGATATCTCTTCAAGACACCGATTTCATTTCCTTTGGATACATATCCGGAAGTGGAATTGCTGGGCCATGTGTAGTTAAATTTTTGATTTTTGAGGAACTTCCATATTTTTTTCCATAATGGCTGTACCAGTTTACATTCCCACCAAAAGTGTACAAGAGTTTGCTTTTTTCCACACCCTCATCAATATTTATCTCCTGTCTTTTCGATAATAGCCATACTAACAGGTATGAGGAGATATCTCATTTGATTTGCATTTTCCTGATGATTAGTGATTTTCAGCACCTTTTCATATAACTGTTGGCCATGTGTATGTCTTATTTGGATAAATGTCTGTAAGGTCCTTTGCTCACTTTTTAACTGTATCGTTTAGTTTGCTATTGAATTGTATGAGATCCTTATATATTTTGGACTGTAACCTCTTATCAAAAATACATGATTTGCAAATATTTTCTCCCATGCCATACATTGCCTTTCCATTTTTCTGATTGTTTCCTTTGCTGTACAGAGGTTTTTAGCTTGATGTATTCCCACTTTTTAATTTTTGCTTTTCTTGTCTGCTTTTGGTGCCATATAAAAAATATATATATTGTTGCCAAGACCAGTGTCAAGGAGCTTTTCCCCTATGTTTTCTTTAAGGAGTTCCATGGTTTCAGATCTTACATTTAGGTCTTTAATCCATTTCAAGTTAATTTTTATTTACGATGTAAGATTAGGTTTCAATTTCATTCTTTTGCATATGAGTATCCAGTTTTCCCAGTACCATATATTGAGGAGACCATACTTCCCCTATTGTATATTCTTGAAACCTTTGTTGTTGGCTGTATACGTATGGGTTTATTTCTGGTCTCCCTATTCTGTTTCATTGGTCTATGTGTCTGTTTTTATGCCAGTGTCATACTGTTTTGATTCCTATATCTTTCTTTTATCAGTGTTTTATAGCAGTGGTCCCCAACCTTTTTGGCACCAGGTACCGGTTTCATGGAAGGCAATTTTTCCACGGATGGGGGGGAATTGTTCAGGCGGTAATGCGAGCAATGGGGAGCAATGGGGAGTGGCCGATGAAGTTTTGCTCACTCGCGTGCCCGTGGCTCACCTCCTGCGGCCCGGTTCCTAACAGGCCACAGACTGGTACCAGTCTGCAGCCTGGGGGTTAGGGACCCCTGTTTTACAGTTTTCAGTTGTACAAATTTTCCACTTCCTTGGTTAAATGAATTCTTAAGTATTTTATTCTTTTTGATGCTATTGTAATTGGCATTGTATCCTTAATTTCTTTTTCAGATAGTTCATTGTTAGTGTATAAAAATGTAACTAATTTTTGTATATTAATTTTGTTTCCTTCAACTTTACTGAGTTCATTTATTAGTTCTGATAGTTTTTGGTTGGAGTCTCTGGCCAGAACAATTAATCAATAAACAGATATAAAATATATCTGATTCAGAAAGGAATAAGTTAAATTATCTCTGCAGATGATACAATCTTTTACATAAAAAACACTAAAAGCCAGATTTTTCATGGTAACTCATTTCTAGCTCTATGGCTTTTCCCCCTGTTTATCTCCTATTTCTTTCATCCTTTTCACCCAAAGAAAGTGTCACCTGATTCTTATGTTCATCATTCTATCTTTCCATTTTATATAGTTCTTTTTAACTATTTCATGTTTCCATAAAGTGTATATGATTTTAGTTGTTTTAACACTAGTAAGGAGGATATTGTACTATAATGTAATAATTTAGTATATTTTTTCACTAAATAGCATGCAATTAACGTTCATATACAGTGTTGCTATAATTTGTTCAATTTGAATGTTGTTCTATAGTCCATCATGTAAGTACACAATTAATTCATCTACTCTCTTGCCAATGAGCATTTGAGTTTTTTCTATGGTTTTGCTATTATGAACAGTTTTGCTATGAACATTCTTGTACATGTCTTCTGATATATATACGTATAAACATATATATAAACATATGTTTCTCTTGACTTTATATACAGGATTAGTATTACTAGTCTAAACTTACAAGGTAATACCATAGTGCTTTTAACACTTAGCACTCCTACCAGAAATGTATAAGAGATTTAAGGTGTATATCACTTCCAACACAGATGTTGACTTTAAAAAAAATGCACAAAGTGAGAGTTGAGAGTTAAGTTTTATTTGAGGCAAAATGAGGACTGCAGCCTGGGAGACAGCGCTTCAGATAACTCTGAGAAACTGCTCCAAGGAGGCGAAGGCGGCCGGGGTGGCGGGGGGGTAGGGAGCCAGGCTATATAGAAATTTTGTAACAAAGGGCAGGTAGTCTGTACATCAAAAGATTATTGTTAATTAAAGAAAACCAGATATCTCAAGTTAAGGAATTGAGCACTTTTCTGTGTATGGGAAGATGCAAGAGTCTGGGCTCACTGAAATCATTCCTTTGATATGCACCTCAGCTATCTGGGGCCAGTATTCTGTGTTTTCACATCCTGAGTTTCCTGAGAGCTCACTGTACGGAGTGGCTGCAGTCTGATGGCTGCTAGATGGCAGGTATTCTTTTCAGCCCTGAGTTTCCTCAGGGCTCACCAGCTCATGTTGGAGGGCTGCAGTCGTTGATGACTGTGACATCCTTTGTTTACTGATACGGCAGGAAATATTCCATTTATCACAGGGTTCTTCCAAGCTTTTAAAATATCTGCTCCTTTAATGAGAGTTAGAATGGTATCTTATAGCAGTCTTGATTTACATTGCCCTGACGATGGATGAAGTTCATTTATTAGCGATATGTATTTCCTCTGCTGTCAAATGCTTTTTCATGTCCTTTGCCCCATTGTTTTCTTTGAGTTGTAGCTTTACTTATTAATTTGTAGTTCTTTAACTAGCCTTGATAAAATTTACTTGTTGGCTGTGTTTATTGCTGATAGCTTTTTCTCATTTATAACTTATGTTTCACTTAGGAGTATTTGTTGATGAACCCATTTTCTTAATTTTAGTATTATCAAATATTGTCAATAATTTTTATGCCTAAAATATGTTCACCAATATGTTCTACTAAGATGCTCACAGTTTTGTTTTTAATATTGAAATCCTTAATCTTTCTAGAAATGATTTTATTTTTGTGGATAGCCAGTTTTTCAGTTTTACTTATTGAATCCTCCCACCCTTCCTTACTGATGAGACAGGACATCTCTGACGTACTTAAAGTTCTATGAATGGGTGAGTCTAGTTCTTGGTTCTCTATTCCATTGGCCAGTTTTCTATTCCTGTGCTAGCTACATACTATCTTTATTACTATAGTTTATAAAAAGTTCTGATAATTGATATGAACAAACATACAATAAATTGTTTACTTACACAATGAAATATGAAACAACAGTCAAAGTGAATGAATGTGATAATATATATAAACATAAACAATATATTTTTAGTAAAAAGTCCTAAATTATTACAAATAGCATGGTATACTTTATAATAAATTTTAAAAGAACTGAAAAGTATGTTACCAAACCAAACATGTCAGCTCGCCCACACGCAGTAAAGCCAATCTACTGACACTGAGTTGTAGTGAAGGAAAGTGCAGCGTTTATTGCAGTGTGCCAAGCAAGTAGTCCAGGGTAGCTAGTGCTCAAAAATACCAGAACTCCCAATAGGTTGCAGGAAAGTATTTTTAAAGGCCAGGTGAGGGAGGGGAGTCCCAGGTTATGTAACCAGCATAGTCCTGTGATTGGTTGACGGTGAGGTAACAGGGCAGTGCCACAGGGGTTAACGTCATCAATCCTTGGTCTCCAGGAGGCCTGCAGGCTATGTGCCCATGGTCATCAAGTAGTTACTGCCTTCTCTTTGGTGGGGGTTTTAGTATCTGTAAAACAACTCTGGAAATGTGCATCATATACTGTTACCTAAATACTTAAGAGAGGAACTAAACCAGAGGATATGGGGGAGGGGTCTGTCCCAGGAAGGCCCAGTAGGGTCCTGCTTGGTTACAGTTAAACTTGTATGGGTACATATAACAAGGAAAATAAATTATATGAAAAGAAAATGCATAAAACTGCTCTTCCTCAGTCTTATGATTCAACAATCCATGACTATAATTTACCACATTAAGATATTAAAAGAGAAAAACAATATGGTTATTTCAGTTAGGTGCAGGGAAAGTATTTGATAAAGTTCAACCTAAATTCAAGTCTTAAAAAAGAAAACCTCTTAGTAAGTCAGAAATAGATGAGAACATTATTAATCTGATAAAAGTATCTTTGAAAACAAAAAGTCAGACACTGCTGAGCCCCCATCCATCTTCCACCAGCCACTCTGGACATAAACATCCAGTCATGAATGAAAATAAGCTGGATCAGAAACAAAACTGGCTGAGCAGGCTGAGTAGTGTGATGTCATGTCAGCCTGCATGATGTCTGTAACTAAGCAAGGAGCTGAATTATCCAATGGGGAGGGTAATCTTCTCTCAGTTACTTATAAAAATGTTGTAAGAATTTGTAGGCCATTTTGGAGGGTCATCTCAAGTACTGAGTTAAAGATAGAAGATGCGGAACAAAACAGCAGATGACTTGTGAAGAGAGGAGGTTGAGACCAAGGTTAGAGTACATCTGCAATGATGTACTGTCTCTTTTGGAAGAGTTCTTGGTCCCAATGCTGCACAAGCAGAGAGCAAACACTTCTATTCAAAAATGAAAGGTGACTATTACCATTACATGTCTGAGGTTGCCACTGGTGACACGAAAGGGATTGTGGATCAGTCACAACAAGCATACCAAGAGGCTTTTGAAATCAGCAAAAAGGAAATGTAATGGACTCCTTCTATCACATTGGATCTGGTCCTTAATTTCCCTGTATTCTATTTTGAGATCTGAACTCCTCTGAGAAAGCCTGCTTTCTTTCAAAGACAACTTTGGATGAAACCATTGCTACATTAAGTGAAGAGTCATACAAAGACAGGAGGCTAATAATGCAGTGACTGAGAGACCACTTAACACTGTGCACATCGGACACCCAAGAAGACAAAGCCAAAGCAGGAGAAAGTCGGGAAAATTAATCAGCCTTTCAACTTTTGTCTGCATCACCCTAAAATTTACAAAAGACCATTCTCATCCAAGCTGTTTTTTATGCTTTGTGACAGTTTTATATTACTTCTATTTGAATTTCTTTCTCATGTGGATTTTATGTTTAATACTGGAAAAGAAGGGTCAGTTAGCATTTAGGGACTTACCTGTTTTCATTATGAGGTGCTCAATATGGGGATATGGAATTTTTATGCAAGTTATTAGTGCTTGGCATAGTACTTCTGGTACATTGTGGCTTGACAAGGGCCAGTGTGAAAACTGCTTCCATGTCTAAGCAAACAAAACTGCCTGGTGGGAGATAAAAGGGGTAATTGGTTCTAGTCAGAGGTGTCGTTACTGTGGGTCCTTTAAGATTTACAGCTTAAGGCTGTAGTACAAATATATATATACCAATGTATATTGTATGTTGAACCAAGTGTATCTGTGGAATACACAACCTCAATTTGCACACTTTTGACTACATCTACAGAAGTGTTCCTTTAGAGAAGGTTGTGTCCCAGTTTGCTGTGGATAAAGGCAGAAATTGTTCATATTCCATAATTTGTAAAGTTGCCTGCTTTTTACTTTCATTATTTTTGCTACACTTATTTGTATCTAAATGTTTTAGGCAACCTAAGAACAAATGTACAATTAAAGATGCAGTAAAAATGCATTTCCTAATTTCCATAACTTTATAAATGTCAATCACAGTAGTAAAACAAAGTTGTATTTAACTTTTTTTAGGTTTTTTTCATTTTCGTGCTGTACATGCATGACTGTAAAAGTAGTTAACAGAGAAATAAGTTGACATGATGGATAGGTTTACTTAATTTCTTATAAATTTTTCAATATCAATTAAGTTTTAAGAACATATGTACTAAGTTAATGTAAGTAGAATAACAGTTTTATGAATGGACTTTCAGAAAGAAAAGATTGCCCACTATTGTCCTTTTATTCACTTTTATTTGACATTATAGCCAGTGTAATAAGGTGAACAATTAGAGATATGGGGATCAGAGAGGAGGAAAAAAAACTCTGTTTCTTTATCAATCATGTTACCATTTACAGAAAATTCAAAATATTCTACAAATTATTAGAAGGCAGAAAAGTTTTGTCAAGATAGCTGGATAACAGTTAGTATACAAAAGCCAACTGCATTTCCATACTCTATCAACAAATAAGTGGGAAGTATAAATAAAAATATTTTTACAATAGTATTAGAAAATATCTACTACCTTAGAGATAATTTTAGTAAAGCCAGGCAGGCCTTTTACTGTGAAAAATTTACAACTTTTATTAAGAAACATTGAAGAAGAGAGTACAAAAATGGAGAGACACACCATATTCATTGATAGGAAGACAAATTGATTTGTAAATTCAATGCAAACTTCAATAAAAAATCTGAAAATTTTCCAGAGAACTTGATATATTTATTTCAAGATTTGGTCGGAAAAGTAACATGCCAAGAATAGCAAGGCAAATACCATATATTTTCACTTATATGCAGAATCTAAAAAATAAAACAAATGAATAATATAATAAAACAAATGAATAATATAACACAACAAAAACAGACTCACAGATATAGAGAAAAAAACAGTGGTTACCAGTGGGAAAAGGGATGAGGAAGGGGTAAGATAGGGGTAGAGAATGAAGAGGTATATACTACCATGATGTATAAAATAAATAAGATATGAAGATATATTGTACAGCACAGGGAATATTGCCAATATTTTATAATAACCCTAAATGGAGTATAATCTATAAAAATACTGAATCGTTATATTGTACACTTGAAACTAGTAAAATGCTATAAATCAATGATATTTTAATAATAGTCATAATATAATAATAATAATAATACTCATATTTCTCTGGGGATATTTACTTCTTTGGTCAAGCAAAGATGAAAAGATGATTTGGCTATAGACCAGACCCTCGTTTGTATCAAGCCCTGTGAGTTCAAGAATAGTGGGAGATAGATGCACGCTAGGGTGAAGAACCTCAAGCACCAGAAGCTTTACCAAAAGAGCTTTCAGGTCAAGGCTCTACCCTCTACAACCAGGGAGAAGCAGCCTTGGGAGGAGTCACTTCTTAGGTTGGAGTTCATCATCCATGGGGATTTAGAAAGGCAGAGGCCAATTCATCTTTACCTATTTTTCTCAGCTCTTTGTCTCTGCAGTACTGCTATATGTTGTGTTAAAGTCCTGAAGACATTGATACCAGCAAGTGTATCACCAGATGAGGGAGTAGGCATTGATTATCTCAAGACAAATAATGAGGAGAAGGACCGGCAGAATTCCAAGGACCTCTCCCTTATTTTATCCTGCCACAGTGTCTCATGCTTCCTTCCCTCTCAGGTTTTGACAGACAAATAGGCTAAGGTTGACAGGAATTTAAGAGATTCCTAATGCAAGAAGAATCAACATTTTCCACCCTATCTCTAATGGCAGATGATATAGAGCTCAACACACAAAATTTATGGGGACTTCCCAGGTTAAGAACAATTCCTAATAAAGCGCCTGTAACGCTACTACTTTCTTTCACTTGAGAAGGCTTATCAAAATACAAGAGAAGGTGAAGATATTAAGGTATAATCTAGACTGCACTGTATTTTTAAGTAGTAAATTATACACAAACTCAAGAACTTGAACTATTTTTAGTGTATTAGGGTCAAAATTTACACACAAAAATTCAGACATGAGAAAAAATTAATTTGTTTTCAAAAACTGGTTTCATCTTTATTCTGGAGCTTCCATTCTCATCTGATAGTAACAAAGAAAACTTAAATTTCCATTCAAGGTAACAATCTCTTCCAGTTTAAAAAACATAGCATAGTTGTGTTTAAACATGTTTTTAACTTCGACCCACCCACAGTAAGAAATACTTTTTTTATTACTGTGATGTAGTACAACAGAAGTATGAATATGTATGTGTGAGGATATAGATAGATTTAGAGATGTTTGACTATTGATATAAAACTGAACCTCATATTTCGCCAAACAACACTTAACACCATGTGGGATACACTTGTATTTTTTTTTACTTTATGCTATTTTTAACCCACAAATTGATTTCAAGATTCACCAATATGTTATGGCCACAGTTTAAAAGATACTGATGTAAAAACACCAATCAACAGCAATTTATTTTAATTTCAATTAACTCTGGATTTTCTATCTCTCTTTTTATCTTTTTTTTTCTTCCTTGAATAAATTCAAATTCTCCAGATGTTGGAACAGGGAGAGGTGAGTGCTGAGCTTCTCTACAACATTACTAGACTGTACCTGAGAAGCAAGGTGTCACCCCAAAACTTATCATGTTCTTTCCAGCCCTCCCTCCCTAAAATTTAACTCCAGTGAATGGTGGAGTATCAGTTAGGTAAGATACTGAGTCTAGCCACTTGGCTCTCTCTCATTCCCTCTCCTCCAGTTTCTTTCCCCAGTACAAGAAGAGTATTCTGTTTTCCATTCTTTTCCAGTAGAAATTGCCCTTAAGTGTCATTCTTTTCCTTATCTTGATAGTATTTGTTCCTCCCTTTGCTGAGAAACAAATCTCAGCCTCAAGAACTAGTCATCAGAGCAGAAGAAAAATATGAATAAGGGGGAAATCTTGTAATGTTTCCAAATATTATCCAACTAATTAGGGAACAAATTTCTTGCAGTGCGTTTCCTAATGCATTATGCTGTGCTGCTATGCAGAAACCTTAGAGTTGAAAAATCACTAAAGTCCAACATCTTCTTTTCCTAATGAGTTAATGGGAACCCTCAGAGAGTGGGAGTGATTTTCTCAAGATTGTGCCCTTGATTCTGTATAGTTTCTTCTCCCCTCCACTGTGTTCTGATTTTCAAAAGGTGTGTCCAGGTATATGTCTTTTGGACCAATTAATGGCAAAATGATAAAACAGATAAAAGAAAATATAAATATGACCAGTCTTCCCATTCCATTATCTCTGCATCTTCTCCTACTTTTGCATCTCTACAACAACCTGTGCCCTCAACCTCCAACACTTTGCTTCCCATCAGATTGCCTTCAAAACTTTACACTATGGTGGTTCTATTTTTAGTTTTTTAAGGAACCTCCATACTGTTCTCCATAGTGGCTGTATCAATTTACATTCCCACCAACAGTGCAAGAGGGTTCCCTTTTCTCCACACCCTCTCCAGCATTTATTGATTTTATATTTTTGGATGATGGCCATTCTGACTGGTGTGAGGTGATACCTCATTGTAGTTTCGATTTGCATTTCTCTAATGATTAGTGATGTTGAGCATCCTTTCATGTGTTTGTTGGTGATCTGTATATCTTCTTTGGCAAAAGGTCTATTTAGGTCCTCTGCCCATTTTTGGATTGGATTGTTTGTTTTTTTGATATTGAGCTGCATGAGCTGCTTGTAAATTTTGGAGATTATAATAAAGACGCAGACATAGAGAATGGACTTGAGAACACGGGGACGGGGAAGGGTAAGCTGGGACAAAGAGAGAGGCATGGACATACATACACTACCAAATGTAAAATCGATAGCTAGTGGGAAGCAGCCGCATAGCACAGGGAGATCAGCTCGGTGCTTTGTGACCACCTAGAGGGGTGGGATAGGGAGGGTGGGAGGGAGATGCAAGAGGGAGGACATATGAGGATATATGTATATGTATAGCTGATTCACTTTGTTATACAGCAGAAACTAACACACCATTGTAAAGCAATTATATTCCAATAAAGATGTTAAAAAAAAAAGAAAACTTTACACTAATCTCATAATATGACATATCACTTCCTCAAACAAGAATATTTTTGTCAACACCCTGTACCATAAAATTCAAATTAAATATCCAGGCCTGGCTCAAAATTGAAGGCAGTGCCAAAAAAAAAAAAAACTTACTGAAAGAGAGATTTTTGCTTCAGTTTTCTAGTTATACTCACATTTCTAACATGATATATTAGCACTGCAGACTCATCATAGCCAATTCTAATACAATAGGAAGTTTCATTATATATTTAATTATAATATTAATCACATTAATAACTGTCCCAATTAAAATAATATTATTCTTGAGATATGAGAAAAGTTCGCTTAGATAACAAATATGTCTGATTTTGAGGTAATAGGAAATACTCCAAATTCTTATACATTGTTTTTCAAATTAATATAATCTATGTAAACAAGAAATTAAGTGGGTCTGATTTTACCATAATTGCACTAATGAACAAAGCATCTCTCCCCTCTTAAACATCCACATGTTTAGGAAATAATTATTTGGTAAAGGGCTGTGTGTTAATTAGAGAATTAGAGCACATTAAACACGGTGCCTTATAAACATGTTTCAATTTCTCCTTTCTCACTTTGTCATGTTAATATGATAATAACCCAAAGTCATCTCATAAGAAGCTGAGAGTCATCTCATAATAACCAAAGTCAAGTCAGGTTAAATCTATCAAATATATTCCTAATTTTTAAAAAATATGATTTATGCTGCCTTGTATTTTAAAATATGAGTTAAAAACAGTTCCCATTGCTTTTCCACCTATTACCCTTCTCTTCCTTCCCATCATTAGAAATCAGGCCCAGTCACTGTGATTTGGTGATTGCTCTTGTAAAAGTTGTAAGGGGATAAAAGCACTTGACCTACATTTTCCCTTAGGCTCTTCCTTCTGCAACCTGAAAGAAAAAAAATCAGAGTTCACAGTGAGAACAATAGTCTTTCCTGCACCACCTACACCTTTATTCTCAGGGTTCTGTAATCAACTGTGACAGCATTTGAAAACGCTAATCAGTCAGATTCTGAGATTATTGATCCCAGAAAAAAGTGTATGAACAATTTCCTTTCCATTGCTTCCATTCCTTCATATCTGTGGGTAGCTCCAGATAGAAAACTCAGTAACATCAATGACTCAAAACCTCCTACAAATTGATGTGTTAAGTCATAACACATACAAAATTAAAAGATATGATAGGATTTGTGTGATACTGTTTACATCTGCTTGGTTTTGAGGAAGGTTCTGGTTCAAGGCATACTATGCACAATTGCTCTTTCCTATGAAGGACTAAGGAGTTGCGGTTAGAGGGGGCTTGGTTACAAACACTCCCACAGTTCTCTTCTGATTAGATTCTTTGATACGTTATAGCTTGAGCCCTAAGAGAGCCAGCCTTTAGCTCTACAGAGACAATGGGGATTCATGTTTGATCGTGTGTACAAGGATAATGTACAAGGATCAGCATAAGATAAAGAGAATCCAGATAATGATGTTTTGTTGCTCCTTCCATATACATCTTCTAAGGAAAGAGGCTCAGGGTGTAATTTACACCCCTTACATGCTAAAAGCCCATTTTAATCTCACACATTGCATCCCTTTGAGCAGCTAATAATGTATTTTCTGCATCTTATTTATCTGTCTTTTCCCAGCACCTAAGGCCTACCACATAGAAATTACAAAAAAATTGGGGCTGAACTGAACAAAATAGAGGCACTCTCACATACTATTGCATCATGAAGAGTTAAAAATCACAAATATTCCTGTATTACAAAATGTCATCTAATCAATGAAATTATATTTATGAAACTCAAAGTAAAGCTTCTTGACTTCCAGTATCCTCCCTGAGGGGAGGGATGGTTATGATTTTGGAAATATTTGGAAGTAAATATCAAATATGAACCAATAATATACAACATCTGAGACTAAATTCTGAAACAGAAATATAGGAAACCACATGGAAATTCATCACATCTACCATTTTAAGTCGAATTGTTTTGGAGGTTTTGACATTTTCTCTGCACAAAATCTATGTTGCATTTGGTAGGGCCATTACCTATCTTTAAGGCAAGAGCTTTGCAATGTTCTTCAAAGAAAGATTATCTCTAGACACACTTAGTGCTTGGCTTGCTAGACGGTTGCCCTAACAATAAGAGTCTGGTGAATTACACTCACAGTGTATTCAGCCATATAATTCTCTGCATCGTCAGGGAGGAAAAATAAGTGTTTTCAGAAGAGCCTTCCAAAAAGTTGCTTTCTTTAACCTAGCATACTTTTAGCCAGCAGAGTTTTGAAATAAAATGTTGTAGGGAGGCTTTATACTTTCCTTTACTAAGGTCTTTCAGAGTTAACATAGTTTCTTATCTGTCTGGCTGTATATAAAGATAAAGAAGGAAGGTAATATTTCCTTTAGAGAATTTTTTCCACCTCTGTGGTAGACATGATCCTCCTTCAAGGTAACAGAGTGCATATACAGAGTGCAGTTGGCAGATGGTTTCCAGCTGTCTGCTCCTTCAGGGTCTACTTCAGCAGCAGTGGGCCACTTCAGTCTGATGTGGAGCAGCTCAGACAGGCACTCCTCACTCCAAAGCTCCACAGTGGGTTAACCAAGGCTTTTGTGCTCACCTCCCCCATCACACTTCCTCCCTCTGTCCAATACAGTTCCTTCCTCCTTCCTTTCACAGGTATTGCTCAGCAATAAACTTGCACTGTATATTTTCTTAGTATCCATTTCATAGGAATCCAGACTGAGGCAGTAGATACCAGGACTGGTTCAAGAATGTGGGCAATAAGATGGAGTTGTGGATTATTGACTGTCCTGTTAGATAAGGACCCCAGCCCTGGTGGTGGTGATGGGGGTAGGGGTGAGACAAAGGGACACAAATTGTCCTTGCCATAGGTGGCAGTTCAGTTGTTAATATTTTTACCAGAAATGAATGAGACGGTGTCCCAGTAGAAGGGGATGGACTAATGACTTTGAGTATTGGATGTATGAGTGACCTAACTGCAAAGAAAATTAAATGCCAGACCAAGGCGAGTCTGCTATGCCAAGGTCAAGGCCTTACTTGGAAAAATTTGAGGCTTCAACATCTAGGTCTATCCTCTAGATGAACTGATCATATCTGAGTGCATGCCCCTCTGTATTTTGACTCTCCAGCCTACTCCTAAATTCTGAGCTTGAAAAAGTTCCCTGCCTTTCCTTACACTCTCCATTCACATACTACAAACAATATATCCTACCCCCATGGTAGAAGAAACTGCAGAGGCTTCTATCTTTAAAAGTAATGTTACCTTCTCAGGATTTAATCTCACCTCTCCTCATGGCCACAATGCCAATAACTGGGGTTAGTTTACAGTGTAATCTTGCTGGGGCATTGGTAGGCCTGACATAGGAGAAAGAAGATTATACCACAAAATAGTTGCAAGACCTAGCCAGCACGTAATGGTAAGAGCTAAGAGAGTAAAGACAGTACCAGTTTCTGAAGGTGCTAAAGAATTTGGGAGTATACTCACAAGACACTATGTTTACACTTTGCCAAGGAGTAGGAGCTGCAAACTTGCAGCTAGGATGAAACTTACTTAGAAGCATAGAAAAAGTGATGCCTGTATTGAAGAAAGTTGAAAGGACAGAATTGCCATGGTAAATGGTAAGGGAAGGGATTAAACGTATTAGGGAAGTGGGCATTTGAGAATGGCTATATACAATGTATTCCCTAAAAAGCCTCCAGATGATTGTATTCCACAGAAAAACCCAGAGGACACACCACATACCAAGGCCATAAAGAATGCAAAGTCAAGAGGAACATAAGTACCACTGAAAGTTTTAGTTGTGGCTTCGTCACTGGATGGTAAGAGAGGCTGTTGATGATGATGACAAGAGAGGTTGTTACAGAACTTGGCTCACTGGTATCAGTGAAGATGCTATAATACTGAAGAAGTAGAGAGGTCAAATGGCGTTGTTTAAGCACCGGAAGGCAAAGGGTTACTATTATTGGAATGACCTATACGTTTGGAGTGGCAGCCAAGGGGGCCTGATCTGTAGAGAGTTACTGACATGATCAAAAGAGAACATTTTACTTAGGGGCAAAATACATGGGTACCTTTAACATCAGAGGAAATAAGAATGGGTGACTGAGTAGCTGATAGCAGTCTTTCCATAAAAGTCATGGTTCCTTGTTTTATTTTAGAACAGAACCAGTTTTCAGATGTGGAATGCATTGACTGTAATGTGTCCATGTTTCTAGGAAGAAGGACCCTGAAACATCATGGCAAGTACACATGGTAATGTGTGTAATTTTTCCAGTACTTTTCCAAAGTGACCTATGACTGTTTGTTCAAGTAACTGTACATCTGAAAAAGGGAGATATCTAGAAATTCTGAGGAATGTTGGACACAGTGTCTGGGTTGGCACTGGTACCCAGAATCCTCACTAGCATTAGGGCCCTTATAAAAGAGATATCATATGCAGGCCAAGTGGGAAATAGTCAGCTTAGTGGTCCCACTGGGTCTACAGACTCCCAGTGGCACTTACCTGGTCACCATATGTATACTTTGGAGTGACATATTTGGCATCTGGTACAAGCTCCACATTGATATTCTGGAGAGTGGAAGATAATCCTACAGAGAGTGAAAATTCCAACAACATTCATACAACTTTTTAAAGACCCAGTGGTCATGTGTATGCTGGATGACCTCCACAGTAGAAGAAAAACAATTTCATTTTGCATATCCTACCATGAAAACAAAAGCACAATACCCAGTTCATTTCTTCAGATTCTGGTGGCAGCATATTACACACCTCAGAATACTTCTCAGGCCCTTATACTGAATGAAGTAAGATGCTGCCAACTTTGAAAGGATCCCAGAGCAGGAAATGGCTCTGCAGCAGATCCAGGTTACAGTGTAAGAAGCCCTGATACTTGAGCTGCATGATTTTGCAGCATCTACATTACTGGAGATGTCATGGCTGGAAATGATGAAGTGTGGAATTTGTGGCAAGCTCCAGAGGAAAAATCACAATGCAGGACGCTGGGATTCTGGATCAAGACCATACCGTTCAACCAGAGAAAATAATATGTCTTCCCAAGAAACCCCAAGGATTCTGGAGCAAGATCATGCCAAATAAAGCAAACAATCACACACCTTTTATAAAACAACTTGTGGAATGCTGTTTGGGGGCCTAGTAGGGACAGAACACCTAGACACAGAGATTCAATGATTCTGGATCTACAACTACCCTTCCAGAGCTAAGTCTGTCAGCCCAAGTCATTAGTTTAGGTGGACCAGCAGTAATTCAGCATAGAATGAAAAAGGTATATCCCAAATTGACCATGAGAAGGACCATAGGGTACAAGAAATCTGTATAAATAGGAAACCCAGAGCACACTGGTATCCATCACTTTGCACCAGTGCCTACTCCTGAGCTTACAATTATGGTCATCTCAGGGCTCTCACATGACAAGCTAGAGAAGAACAACAAGGACCAAACTTGGATTATGAGTATGTTGGCTCACTATAGTGGTGCAAGTCAAAAATGGATGTTAGTTGCATCACAACCTCATTGGGGGGGAGCCTTGCAAGACTGCCATGAGGAAAAATCCTTCCCATGGGCAGAATTTTGGGCAGTGCCACTGGTCATTCACTCTGTGTTGAAAAAGAAATAACCCAAGGTTAGACTACATAAGGATGTTCGGGATAATAGTAAATGGGCTGGTCAGCTGATCAGGGTCCAGAGAGGGAAAAAATACAAGATTAGGGAATAGACAGATCTTGAGTAGAGGAATACAACTGAACACATGGAGGTGGGCATTGTGTGAAGATCCTTATATTACATACTAACAGCCGCCAGAGAACATTTATCATGGAAGAAGTAAATAAACACCTGACATTGTCAGTGATTTCTGTCAATAACCACTTCAAAGTAGGTAGGATGGGAATATAAATGAAGTGGTCAAGGTGGCAGATATAGAAGCTCCATTCTGGCTGCTACAACAAAATACCATAGACAAGGTAGCTTATTCACAATAGAAATATATTTCTCAGAGTTCTGTAGGCTGGAAGTCTGAGATCAGGGTGCCAGCATGGTCAGGTGAGGGTCCTCTTCTGGGTTGCAGACTTCTCAGTGTATCTTCACAGAGTGCGCTAACTCTCCATAAGAGCACTAATCCCATTCATGAGGGTTCCACCCTCATGATCTAATCACCTCCCAAAGGCCCCTCCCCTAATACCATCTCTTTGGGCACTAATTTTTCAACATATGAATTTTGGGGGATACAAGCATTCAGACCATAGCAGAAGCTATACATATACTCAACAACATGTGCTTCCAATCACCAAGGCTGATCTAGCTATTGCTAAGACCCATTGTCCAACATACTGGCAATAGAAAGCAAGTCTTAGCTTCCAATATGGCACCATTTTCAAGGAGACCAACTTTGCTCCTTCCACGCTGAAAGGTGTAGACGTTGGTTCTCATAAAAATAGACAGATATTCTGGGAGTGTGTTTTCCTTACTTACTCCCAGAATTTAGCACAGCTGTGTGAGGTCTTACAGAGTGTTTGTCCCTTGGCATGGAATTCCACAGCATCTCATGGAGACCAGGGGAACATTTTACAGGAGACAAAGTGTGGGAATAGGCTCATGACCACACTATCCACATACACCACTACCCAGAATCTGCTGGTCTGACAGAGCACTGAAATAGCTGTGAAGATACAGATGAAGCACCAGCTCAGAGGCATTATTCTCTAAAGGCAGAGAACCTCCTCCAGAGTGCACTGAAAGAAAAAATTTTATACGGCACAGTGTCACCAAATATGGATGAATATGGATGAATATGTAAATCCAGAAATCAAGTGGTGGAAGTAGGAGCATTCTCCTTTACCTTCACTTCTGATGACCCCCTGGGAGACATTGTGCTTTCTGTAACTACAGTTTGTGCTCTGAAGGGTCCTGCTCTACAAAGGGAGTTCACTTTCACCAGTAAATACAGCAAGCCCCCAATTGAATTATAAACTGTAGCTGTTTTGATTTGGCCAATGCATTCGTTTCTACTCCAATCTGAAAAGGAGCACACATTTTAAGTTGTCTGTTTCCAAGGACCATCACTCTCCTCAGGAGAAGAAGCTTATAGAAATCCTGTAGGAGCTGCTCTCAGGATGTATATGTAGAAGTGGAACTTAGCACCAGTGAGGACTATGGTAGACACAAAGATGAATGAACTACCCAAATTCCTTTCCAAGGAAGGACTTGCTACCCAGGTGTAGGGAGCACTGTCAGCAGACAGCCACCTGTTATCATCTACTTCAGTGTCTGCTGCTACTACAGAGAACCATCTGAAGTCACACTGTTTTCCCTAGCAACCACCTGGTAACTGAGCAAGGTAGATATGTAAAGGCCCAGCAGTTCTGACTCAACGTGGGACAGTTCTGATGGCATTGCTCAGAGTTCTTCATCATTTTGGTTAGGGCTTTGTCAGACCCGGTTCATAATTCAACAACTCCCTTTGCCTATTCCTACTTCCTCCCCTTCTTTCACAGGCACTGATGACCTAATAAACACCTAGCACCCCAAAGTGTCTCAGCTTCAGCTTAGGAGATTCAGCTTTTCCAAACTTTTAGCTCAAATCCTCCATTTCTGATTATTAATATTTTCATTTCCCCATTTTCTAGCTCAGCATTTCCCCAAGTATTTTCCTAGGAAACAAGATCCCATCAGGATATTAACTTTTATTCCACCGTAGTAGAAATCCATGATCAAATAACTTGATAAATGCTGGGTAAGACTAAGTTAAATGAGTTTTCTTACAGCACGACCAACTGTTTGACCTGCAAAGGAACCTGTCACAAAAATATATTTTCCCTCTTGTGAATCCCTAAGACATCAATCCTCCACCCACTGGCAGTGATAATCTCTCTGGAAAATATGTAGTCATATACTGATTTTTTTTTTTTTAATATTTTTCCAGGAGCAGAAATAAGACATCATAAGTATTGTAAATCATGAAACTAAAAATTAAAAACACCATTTGTAACAAGAGTTATAATGCTACATTATGGCAGCTGTGATTTTTACCGTTTGGAAACTAGACAGAGAATTAATGAGCATAAAATATGCTTAAAGGATACTTAAATGTTTAGTTTTTCATAATTGTCTCATCTATCTTCATTAATATTATTATATAATTTCTTTTAAAAGCTGATTAGATATCCAATCAAATCTAATTAAAGATTTTAAAATCACATTGTTTCAGAATATGATTAACAATTTTTCAGTCAAAGATTACTGCTTTGCATACACTTTAAAAATTATGGAGGTTGGATAATTCATGTTTGTTTGTTTTTTTTTCCCAAATGAAAGCCATTTTTTCTTTAGCTTTGAAGAACTTATAGATGGAAATTTTTATACTTTTTTTCAAAAATGTCTGTCCCTATACATACATTCTGCAAACAAAATATTCTTTGGTTGACTAAATTATTATTCTAAGCCAATCACATTCTCCTTGCCACTCTACATTTAGAAAGGGACATGTAATCAAATGCAGGACAATGAGACATGAGAAAATTTTCTGTAAGACATATAAGAAAGAGGTCCTTGCTGCTTAGATGAAGACACGAAAAAAAAGACGGACTTCCTTCCAATGGGCATTGCTAACTCTAGATATAATGCCTGGAAATTCTAGAGTTGTGCGTCTACTAGCCTGGGTGTGAAGTCAAGACATGGAGGGTAGAGCCAAGAAAAGCTTAGTCGCAGACTCTACATTTCCATCTTGCACCTAGACTTCCTTTAACATGGGATAAAACTTATTAAGGCTGTTCACACTGAGGTTTTCAGTTACACGAATGTAAGGCATCCTTGCTTACAGGAGATTTCAAATTCCTTAAGAAAAACCTTAAGAAACAGAGAGCAGTTACCTTCCCATTGTAAAAACTAGTCCATTCCATTACAAAGAATAGAATTACTGAATTGTGAGTTAAACATACTAAATAAATTAATGATTAAGAAATGCAGCTTTCATAAGAAGTAATCAAACTTGCATAAGTGACCCTTTTCTGGTGTTCTTTCCCCTACAGAAAAAAATATATTTTATATACAAATTGACAAATATATATATTAAAAACTATATATGTATATATAGACAAAGAGAGCAAATTTTGAATATTTATATTTTTAAGAAGTCATCACTGAGGTCCTACAGGACACTATTATTTTGTTTTATTTATTTACTTTTAGATACTAAGGTATGATTGACCCAGTTTCTGAGCTAGTCTCTTGATAAATTGCGGATGATTGGAAACTGGTGGCTGTTCATTGAAGATGATGGCTGAATAGGGATTTTAGAGTGGTCAGCAACACTACCCCTGATTGAACCTGGCTTTCTAACACAATCCTGCATCCCATTCCTGAACCCCAGCTCTTGATTCCAATTTAAGAATATTTTCAAGAAGGAAAAGCATGATGAGAGAGAGAGAGACAGACAGAAAGGCATATATAAAATGTACTTCTTCAAGTGGAAGAATGTGACTTAACATTGCCCTAGAATACATTTAACTTAGCCCCTTTATAATGAATCTGAACAAGAAGTATAGATGTTGAAATCTTCAAACTAGTAGAAGGCTATATCTCTTCTTTGAGGAGTGAAATGTCACACTGATGGGTCAAAGTTCTCAGGAGACTATATGGGTAGCCAGAGGCATAGTAGGTGAATTGTACTGCAGTAGAGATAGTTCAAGGTAATGCATTAAAATAAAAGTAATCCAAAATTTACTTAGGAGAAAATGGTCTCAATTTATCTATTAAAAATACAGAAAATAGATTCTACTGCTTTGATTTGGCATTTATCCTTGAAGAGCAGCTGGACTGCAGAACCACAGCAAACGCTGAGACTGACATGAATCTAAAAACTTACAGCCTTAGTTAAAAAGAAACTACTGGAGTTAGTTCAGAAGTCAGACAACTGAAATTAGTTTTATAAAGGCACCAAAGAGACCTTCTAAAAAGACATCTCCAAAATCATCATGATGGCCACAGATGCACTGGAGGTAATTCTACACATTCAGCTCTTTGTAAAGACAAGAATGCTCCCTATGAGTTTGTATGTTCCCAACAGGCTTTGAGGTAGACCTGTGGCATCTCTAGGATGATCAAAGCATGCTCTCCTATCATCAATAAAAAAGACTTTGCAGCTGAATCAACAGATTCATTCCAACAGTTCATTGAGAGGTTCTTGGTCTAAACCTGTGATCTCTACTAAATTCCTCCTTTTGACCCTTCCCCCAGAGGGATTAAGTTTTGATCTCTTCTCACCTTCCCCTTTGAAACTGAGCAGAGAGTGGTGGCCACATTCAGAATCAGGAAAGAGCCAGAAGAAAGTGTGCAAAGCCATGACAGAGAAATTCTCTGTGCTTTCATCAGACATCTCTTACTGGCCACCAGTATGCAGAAGTACATTGTGCAGAAATACATGAGGGCATACTACAGTATTTCTTAGTCTGTGTATTTCATCTAAAATGTGAGTCCTTTGAAAGTAAATAACTTCAACTTTGTATCCCTTGTCCCTGCACACAGAGGTATTCTACACATGCATAAATTAATGAGTGGTTTTCTTTACTCTCTATGAGGTATTAGATCATTTGGGAAGGAAACGTGTTCTGTATGGTTATCACATATATGTCCATGTATACAGTTACTAATAAATATCCTTACTGTTTTTCTGTGTTGATGTAATTTCACACTCTTTCCTCTGTCTTTACTTCTGAGGATGATGGCAGACACACAGAACAAGAATTCAGAAGTTCTTGCTACAGAATTTCAGAGGGGGGCTGAGCTAGTAAGACACAGAAATGATTAACCTAGGCCCCCAAGGAAGGGTGGGATATAGACAGGAGAGGTATGGGCAAAGGCCATTAGGTCTCTGTGGAGGTGTCAGCTGATGCTGGGTTGAAATATTCTGGGAATTCATGGAAAACCAGCTGGAGACCTCAGCAGAAATTATTAAATCTGAAGAAATAACTTCTGGGTGAGAATTTTCTTCAGTGGACATTTTGTACTGAGAACTTAAACCCCTTCTTGCACTAATATGTCATTCATTTTTGTAAGCAACTTAATAAAATATAAATTCATATTCCAAATTAAAAGAGTATGGGAAATAAAAGATATGCATTCTATTTTTTTCCCCCAAATTAGGATTCATATGCACTTAAAATATCATATTAAATTCAGATCATTGAATCTCTAAAATGACTAACACTGTGATAACACTTTTCTTCATGTTGTAAAGTTAATGAACAGAAACCTCAATTAAATAGAGTCTGGAGACCAGAAGGGGGAGCTCTCACTCCCTATGATGATAGCTGTGCCAGACAGAAAGAAGACTCCTCTTCTTTCCTGGAAAGGGCTCAGCCAATGAAAAGCCATGGACTCTTTATTTAACTACAACCGTCCCAACTTCCTTTTCTCCACTATAAAAGCAGTTTCCTTCCCTTGCCATGCACGCACTTGCACATGGCTTGACATTGTTGCAGATCCTAAATTGAAAGTCTTTGCTGGAGAAATATCTGCAGTCTATTTGTTTCAGGTCAACATTTTGGTGGCCTGTACAGTGCCCAGAGAAGACCCCTGACAGCTCTGGGGTTGGTGAGCAAACAGGTGCAGTACCCACAGCAAGCCCTTTGCTGATCAGTGCTTTTCTGGCTACCCTGGAGTTTGAAGGTATGTCTTTCTCCTGGATCTGATGTCCCTACCCACCCACCCACTTTGCTTTTGAAGCTCTCCAGGCTTTATCTGAGATCTAGTTTAAGGTTTCATCCTTTCTGGTTAAGACTTTTGACTTAACGAAAGTCAAGTTGAAAGTATATGTGAGTATTTTTGGCACTTTGGTCTGACTTTGAGATTAGACTCTTTCAACTAAAATTGGCTGAGAAGGCTTCAGCCCATCCTTTGGAAATAAGTGCTGTTTCACTGAAACTGTGCCTGTTCAGCAGTCAGCCCATTCCTTTGGAATAGGGGCTGTTCTATGGGAAGTGGCTAAAAAGCCTTTGGCTTAGATACTCTAGGACCAAACTGTTCCCTTAGAACTGGCTGCTATAAGGGCTCAGGATATTTGAGTTACAAGCTATTTGAATTGAGCTGTTTGAGCTGTAAACTGTTTAAGTTATTTGAAAATTGTTCTTTTAGTCTAGAGAAAAGCCTCTGACAAAGGAGATCCCAGTTTTCTAAGTATTTTGAGGGCTGGCCCACCCCACAGGGACTCCAGCCAATTTTATGTTGATAAACCAAGGTAACTTTCCTAATGCCCATTTCTAACTAAATGGACCGACCTGACCAAAGACAATTTAGAATATCAGTGGCCCTTATGGGGAATTCTTGAAATCCCCAAACTCAATTTTCTTGATACTGAATTGGACTACAGTAGCTCTAAAATTTCCAGAAATGAATGGCATGACTATTTCAATTGGTATTTCGAGGCTTACAAATATTATCACGAGCCAAAAATTGCCAATGTGCAAAATAAGATTACTTGAGGCAAACAAATGATTAAAATATAAAATGATTAAAGAAACATGAATTGGCTTCCTTGGCTTCTTTGTCTCAGGCGCCACCTCTGATGCCATCTTGACTTTCTTGGCTCCTCATGGTCAGATTTTGCCTCTGACACCATATTTCTCCTTCCCTTCTATGCCACCTACATCTCCTCTCTACCTTCAGTTCACCCATCCTAATTCTCTCACCAAACGTCCCTTTTCTCTGAAACTCTCCCCGCTCACTTTTCCTCTGATCTTATCAGAACCTGTCCACTTAAAAATAAATCTTTTGAGGATGCAGAAGCTAAACCTTTAATTTCTTATTTTCCCTGAACTAAAGCTGAAATATGAGCCATAGTCAAAGATTTTCCCAAAGGAACCGAAGATCCTCACAGATTTGCTGAGGAATTTAATATAGTCATTCAAACTTATCAACCTGGTTTCTCTGACTTACGTCAGCTAGTTCATATGCCTGTCTGTTAAGGACAGGGCCAGCATTGGATAAAAACTGGTAATTGGGAAAATCCTAAAGGTCCCTAGAATTACAACCAGGAATCAGCCCCATAGCTTGTTATGTAATCAGACTCAGACAATTGCTAGGCAACTTCATTGAGCAATTCCTAACGCTTTTCCAAAGCTTGTTGATTGGAACACAGTTCAGGCTTGCACACAAAAATCTGCTGAACCTGTTCTTAACTATTACAATCGGCTTCAGATTTTTTAAAAAATTCTGTCCTTACTTCAGATATTGAGTCCACCTGAGTAGCTTTTAATTCTATATTTGTTAATGGGCTGAACTGGGACCTTTTTCTTCTATAGTAAAAAGTACCGGGATGGAATGGAAAACCATGTCCACTCCGGATTTAGTCAATCTGGCAAACCAGCTCTCTCATACTCTAGATGAGTCGTCTCAAAGGAAGACCACCAAAATTCTCGATCTTCAGCTCCAGCAATTGAAGGCACCTAAATGAACAAAAACCCTCCTACTTTCTAATATTATTACAAAAAACCAGGACATTGGAAAAGAGATTATTATAAATTTAAGTGTTTCTGACACCTTCAGCCCTCTAACCAGCCTTTCCAGTGTCCTCCCAGTTCTCAATGATGGAGCTCTAAGGAATTTCACAAGTCCTTTCTAATTCTTTTTCTCCATTGGCTTGGAAATATTTCTCCAGATTAGGGATGAATCTTTTCCAGTCATAATTGACACCAGAGCCATATTCTTGGTGCTCAAATCCACAACTATAAAGCAGCCCCTGCCTTGGAGTACTCAAACAGTTCAAATAGCAGGGTTTCTAATGAACCTCAAGAGTTCTCGTCTCTGAACCTATTCCCTTTCTTTAAGTCCTTTGAGAGATACACATCCTTTTCTCTTCGGCTCCTTTGCCCCTACCCACTTATTAGGTTGAGACTTCTTAGAGAAGTATTAGGCCAGAATTTCTTTCTTCCAAAAGTGGGAAATAATTCTAGAAATTGACAGTAGCCATCATGCAGACCCTCAACAATAAATGACCCTTTGATATCTTTTATTTGTTCTGTCTGGTGGTTCTGCTGCTACTGGAACTGATTCTGGAAACACTGAAGATTTATCCTTGTTGAACCAGCTACCACCCTCATTATGGGCAAAATCTCCAACTGATATTGGCAAAATTCACAGAGCACTTCCCCTTAAGATTCAAATAGATCCCTCAAAATCTCTTCCCAGAATTAATCAATATCTTATAAATAAAGAAGCCCTTCAAGACATAAAGTTCATAATAGAAGATTACAACACTCAAGGCCTCACTATCCCTTGTATTTGTTCCTGTGATACTCCCATTTACCGGTGAGAAAACCTTAGGGACAAAGGTGGAATATTGGCCAGGACCTCTGAGCAATAAACAACAATGTTATCCTTTGACATCCTTTTGTTCCTAACCCTCATATGTTACTAACATTCATTCCCATGAGAAGTCAATTGTTTACTGTAATTGACTTATGCAGGGCACTCCTTAGCATTCCAATTGATGAAGCTAGCCAATACTGTTTTGCTTTCACTTGGGAAGAAAAACAATTCCTATGCACAGTAATTTTGCAGGGTTTTACTGAGAGTCCATATTTCTCATAAATCTGAAGACTAATCTGGATGACATAAAGTTCCCCAGAGGTTCTACTTTGTTGCAATAGGTGGATGATTTGCCTGTTTGCTCTCCTTCTCAAGCCTCCTCAAAAGAAGACAACATTCATTTCCTAAAACTTTTAGCCTTAAAAGGACATAAGGTCTCCAAAGAAAAATTGCAGTTTGTCCAAACCCTGGTTCAATATTTAAGGCACCTGATATCAGAACAAGGGCCATATCTAGATCCAGATAGAATTTATGGTGCCCTAAGTTTTTCAAAATCCAAAACTAAGTACCAATTGGGAATTTTCTTGGGCTAGTCATTATTACTGAAATTAAATTACAAATTTCTCTCTTGTGACCAAACCTCTGTATATTGTTACTAAACAATAACAACCCCAACCCAATTTAATGGGAAGAACTGGATGACATAGAAGGCCTTAAAGATGAGTTTGATGAACCCACCTGCCCTTGGGCATCCCCGTTATCAGATTCCCCTTTTCCCTTTCATATATGAAAAAGAAGGGAATGCCTTTGGGGTACTCACCCCAAAACATGGGTCCTCTATCAATCCATAGGTTATTTAGCCAGCAACTGGACCCAGTGGCACAAGGGTACCCTCCTTGCCTTAGAGCCATTATGGCCACTGCCCTTTTGGTTAAGACCACTGGGAAAATCCACGTGGAATCCTCTTTAACCATTTTTGTACCTCATGCAGTAGAAGCTTTCATGAATTTTTGTCACACTCAACATTTCTCAGTCAGCTGCCTCACCTTCTATGAAGTCTTTATGTTAACTTCTCCTCACATAACTTATGTTGCAATAATCTTAACCCTGCTACTCTTCTCCCCTCCATCAACCATGAAGTCACTCACGACTGCTTAATCACCTCTGACTCCTCATGAAAATCTGCAGGAAATTCCTTCAGGTAATGCTGATTTCCCATGGTTCATTGATGGTTCTTATTTAAAAGGTGACAATGGCAAATATTGTGCTAGGTATGCTATTGCAACTCCTTTTGATGTTATTGTGGCAGCATATATTACCTATGGCTACTTGGGCCATAGGTAATTCTGAATTATAAGCTCTTACATGGGCTTGCACTTTAGCCAAGGGCAGAATTGCTAATATTTATGCTGATAATATATGTGTTTTCAGAGTAGCTCATGATTTTGGAATGTTGAGAAAGCACTATAGCTTTCTTACTTCCAGTGGAAATAAAATTTTAAGTGGCCTTTATGTATAGGATTTATTGGATGCAATAATTTTACCTATTGCTTTAGCTATTATTAAGATTCTCGGGCTCTAAACTTGACTTCCTGGAAGCTAAAGGAAATCAGCTTGCTGATGTTTCTGCAAGGAATACTGCCCTTAACAGAACCAGAAGCAGCCAAACCTCTATCATGGCCAAAAGAGATATTTCTCCAAAATGATAACTTAGAAAAGCTGTCTATAGAAGCTCAAACTTTGGCCTCAGAAAAGGAAAAACAAGATTGGAAATTCAACGATTCTTGGTTTAATAAAAAAAAGAAAGATCTGGTTTGGACCAAATTACAACCCGGTTTTACCAGAGACTCTAAAATTCACACTCCTCACCACTGTACATGCATTACACCATTGGTCTACTGAAAAAATTATAGCATTCATGAATCAAAATTGGTAGATAAACATTAACAAGGCTGCAAAAAGTGCCTATTTCACTTGTCCCACTTGTCTGAAGTGCAACCTAGGGAAGCCTCTTCATACTGCTCCTGGACATGTTAAACTGCCTGTTGGACCATATGAGGTCTAGAAAATGTATTTCATACAACTTTATCTCATGGCTATAAATATGTTTTAGTCATGGTCTGTATGTTTTCACACTGGACTGAAGCCTTCCCTTGCAGACAGGCTACTGTCTCTTCTGTGCCTAAAGCCCTTTTGGAAAAGATTATCCCTACCTGGGGAACTCCTCTAGAACTTTATAAAGATTGAGGAATTCATTTTACTGGTCAGATACTTCAAAAAGTCTGCACTGTTTGGCTGGTTTTACAGCACTTTCACTGAGCTTACCACACTAAATCTTCTGCTTTATCCAAATGCATTAGCAGCATTATTAAGGCTTAATTGGCAAAATTAATTGAGGCCTTCCAAATATCTTGGCCAAAAACATTGCTGTTGGTTCTTCTAAACCTCAGTCCTACCCCTTTTGCAACTCATAAACTCTTACCCTTTGAGATAGTCACAGGATGCCCAGTGTGCTTGGCTCCTGCCTCATTTGACCTACAACTGATAAAAGGAGAGATACTCCAATATTGCAAAGGCCCAATTTCTTCAATCAGAAATACCATATTTTGGCTGTAGATCAAGAGGGCAAAGTAGGAGGACTCTGAGCTCACTTCCCCCAACAAACAAATCAAAAATATATCTACATGTGTAGCAATTCTCACTGAAAACATCCTGGAGACTTGCAGAAAGACTCTTCTACAGCCATAGCTGTAAAGAAAGATCCACACAGAGTAGTGTAGGAAGGGAGGTGAAGTGATCAGGTCAGGACACATTCTCATAGGAGGGGACACAGAATAGGAGAGGGATATTATGGACTTGGTGATCCTTCCTGGTGAGTGAGGGGTTCAAACCAAATATTGGGCACCCCAGCCCTAAGGTCCAACACAGGGAAGACAAGTCCCCCTGGCTGGTTTGAAACCCATTGGAGCTTACAGGAGGGCTGTAAGAAACCTAGATTCCACTCATGAAGAGCTTGCTTACTCCCAGGAACAAGACAGAGGAATCAGATTGAAATTGCCTGAGGCTCTGGCCAGTTTCCCACAACCACACTAGGGCACATCCTCGCCCACACTGAGTGCCTACCCCAGCCCCTCTAGCCCTGGTACAGCTCCACACTAGGGTGAAGGCTGCACAAGAAGAGTGCACACTTGAGGGAACAGAGCTGGCTCAGACCCCTCACTGCATCTGAACAGATGAGGCAGTCATTGCTGGTGCTCCCTGAGATGGCAGATTGAGAACTGTCTCAAGCTCTGACTGTCATGCCAGAATCATCCTAGTGTGTGCCCTAACCCACACTGACACCTGCTCTGGTCCATCTTGCTTCAATCCTTCTCCTCTCTGGGGCAAAGGTGCTATTCCTGGGAGTGGGGAGAATGCACACCTAGAGGGAATGAAACCATCTTGGACCTGAGGGCAGGGCTTCTGCTCCAGAACCTTGGAACCTGACAGCACCCTTCATAGGGTAGTGACTACAACTCAGCACAGGAGAAGGTCTGGCTCACACGTAGCTCCGGCTCTAGCCACTCCATCTCCAGCCCAAACTCCGACCAAGGTGATAGTTGCCAGCACACCCTGGGGGGTAAGACTTGACCTAAACTCACTTCAGATCCCGCTCTCCCACCAAAGAAACTGGGCACGTGCAGCTGCATAGGGACACTCTCATATAAGGACACTCCTTCAAGATGGGGATAGGTAACTGTTTCACCTAGGCAATGCACACCTAACATCATACTCAACATTGAAAAGTTGTAAGCTTTCCCTCTAAAATCTGGAACAAGAGAAGGATTGTGCTCTCACCACTTCTATTTAACAGAGTATTGAAAGTCCTAGTCACAGCAATCAGATAAGAAAAGGGGAAAAAGGCATCCAAATTTGAAAGGAAGAAATAAAACTATCACTATTTGCAGATGACAAGATACTATATAAAGGAAACCCTAAAGTCTTCACCCAAAAACTATTAGAATAGATGAATTTAGTAAAGTTGCAGAATGCAAGATAAATATACATGAATCTGTTGCTTTTCTATACATTAGTTATGAATTATCAGAAAGAGAAAGCAAGAAACAATCCCATTTAAAATCACATCAAAAAGAATAAAATACCGAGGAATAAACTTAACCTAGGTGGTGAAAGACCTATAATCTGAAAACTATAAAACTTTGATGAAAGAAATTGAAGATGATACAAAGAAATGGAAAGCTATCCCGTGTTCATGAACTGCAAGAATTAATATTGTTAAAGTGTCCATACTACCCAAAGTATTCTACAAATTTAATTCCATCTCTATCATAATATTCATAGCATTTTTCTCAGAACTAGAACAAATAATCCTAAAATTTATATGGAATCACAAAAGACCCTGATTCGACAAAACAATCTTCAGAAAACAAAACAAAGCTAGAGGAATCATGCATCCTTACTTCAGACTATATTACAAAGCTACAGTCATCAAAACTAGTGCAAAAACAGACATATAGAACAATGGAACAGAATAGAGAGCCCCAAAATAAACCTACACACTTATGGTCGATTACTCTATGACAAAGGAGGCAAGAACATAAAATGTGGAAAAAATAGTCTCTTCAATAAGGGGTGCTGGGAAAACTGGACACCTACACATCAAAGAATTAAACTAGAACATTTTCTCACATCATATACAAAAATAAACTCAAAACGAATTAAAGACCTAAATGTAAGGGGGAAACTATAAAACTCCTAGAAGAGAATGTAGGCAGAACACTCTTTGACATAAATCATAGCAATATTTTTTGGACCTGTCTCCTAAGACAAAGGAAACAAAGCAAAAATAAACAAATGGGACCTAATTAAACTTAAAGCCTTCTGCACAGCAAAGGAAACCATCAACAAAACAAAAAGACAACCTACTGAAGTGGGAGAAAACATTTGTAAATAATATCACTGATAAATTTTAATATCAAAAAATATATAAATAGCTCAAAGAACTCCATATCAGAAAAGCATATAACCTGATTTAAAAATGGGCAGAAGACCTGAATAGACATTTTTCCAAAGAAGACATACACATGGCCAACATTAAAAGGTGCTCAACATCACTGGTCATCAGAGAAATGTAAATCAAAACCACAATGAGATGTCACCTCACATTTGTCAGAATGACTATTGGCGAGAATGTGGAAAAAAGGGAACCAACCCTAGTACACTGTTGGTGGGAAAGTAAATTGATGCAGCCACAGTGGAAAACAGTATAGAGTCCCCTCAAAAAAGTAAAAATAGATCTACCATATGATTCAGCAATTTCACTGCTGGGTATGTATTTGAAGAAAACAAAAACACTAATTTGAAAAGATACATGCACCCCAATGTTCATAGCAGCATTATGTAGAGATCTAAGATATGGAAGTAAAGTGTCCATCAACAGAAGAATGGATAAAGAAGTTATGGTGTACAGATACAATGGAATGTTACTCCACCATAGGAAAAAAAAAATGAAATTTTGCCATTTGCAACAACATGGATGGAACTGAAGGGTATTATGCTTAGTGAAATAAGTCAGACTGAGAAAGACAAGTACTGTATGTGTCCACTTATATGTGGAATCTGAAAAATAAAAAGAATGAATATAGCAAAAAAGAAACAGACTTGCAGATATAAAGAACAAACTAGTGGTTACCAGTGGGGAGAAGGAAATGGGAAGTGGCATGCTGAGGTTAGGGATTAAGAGGTACAAACTACTATATATACAATAAATAAGCTACAAGGATATATTGTACAGCACAGGGAATATAGCCAATATTTTATGATAACTTTAAATGGAATATAATCTATAAAAATATTGAATCACTATGTTGTACACCTGAAACAAATATAATATTGTAAATCAACTATACTTCAATAAAATGAATAGATAATAAGCATATTCTGGTATAGCAATATTTTTACAACACACTCTCAGGGACTGCAAATAAATCTTTGTGCCCCCAAACTTCAAGGAATAGACTCTTAGAGTCATGTGACACTCATAAAGAAAACACCAAACCCTGACTGGATCTGCACATCAAATGGTGACCTGAAAGTAAAGATTTCCCAGAATTGAAGCAGATAACATCTGATGAGACAGCTTTCCCAAGATATCCCGACTAGACCTGTTGGAAGTTTGTCACCAAACCTTTGATGATGACATAAAACTTCAGTTGATCCCCAATGTCTTTGATCTTGATAACATATATGAATTTTAGATAAAATGTGTCTGAGAGTTCTCCTTCCTACACAACACTGTTACTCACATGTGACTTCAATAAGTTTCCAATCTGTGTTTGTTTCCTCTGATACAAGACACTATACCCAGAAAACGTTCTTTCTGGCATTGAAGGACAAAAAGCCACTGAAACCAGAAAACTTGAGTTTTGATCAGAGATATCTTCAGAAAAAGATCTTGATCAAAAGGGGGAAATATAAAAAATTAATAAATAGAAACCTCAATTAAATAGAGTGAGGAGACCAGAAGGAGGAGCTCTCACTCCCTGCAATGATGGCAGAGCCCAACAGGAAGAAAGATTCCTCTTCTTTCCTGGCAAGGACTCAGCCAATGAAAAGCTATGGACTCTTTGTTTTCTATAGCACTCTCAACTTCCCTTTCTTCTCTGTAAAAGTGTTCTCCTTCTCTTGCCACATGGGGACTTGCACACGGCTCACTATGGTTGCAGACTCTGAATTGCAGCTCTCTGCTATCCCAAATAAATCCATATTTTCTGGAGAAATAACTGGCAGTCTATTTGTTTTAGGTCAACAATATTGAGTAAAATATTGTCTATTAACAGCTGTCAGCCACCAGTTTTTGTTCTGTCCTCTTGAAGGTACATTGAAAAAAACTTGATAATTTCCTATTTGACAACTCTTCAGCTTTTTGAAAATATTTATTACACTTTTTTTTTATGCTACGCATACACAGTTACTTCACTATCTCATTTACTTTCTTTATACAAATTTTAGTTTAATGGGATTCTTTTAAAACTGTAAGCAGAATTGAAGGTAATATGTATACTTTTTCTAATTGGTACACTATATTAAAGGGATTATTCTCTCTCAGAATCAGAACAATATATTTTTATTTTAATTTATTCTAATGTTGCTACACTGCAGGTTGTATACTTATGTGGATACTTACGTAAATCTGACAGCATCAATGTCTTCAAATAATTTAAATAAATTAGTGTTTAATAGATTTATAACACATTATTTTACACAAGGATTCTTGGGAATTCTTAGTTTTGAAGAATAATACCCCTAGTCATTTCACATCACATCATTTGGTGTCTTTTTTTGTTACTACTTGGCAAACCCAATAAAGTGCTTCTTAAGAATCTGAAAATGTTATGGTTTACAAAACATATTTGATTAGAACAGAAATATACAAATCCACATAAAACACTTAAATCAGTAGGACTAAACTGAAATGTGATTAAATGTATTTGCAAACAATCTGATGACCAAAAGAGGATCTGACAATCATACAAGACAACGTGGGCCCTATGAAAGAGAGAGCCAAGGAAGATTAGCAGGAAAATCCTTCAATGGTCATGTAGTTCTAAGAAAGTTGTGGTCAGGCCAAAGGGGAATCTGTCAGAGGAGTCCTTTATCTCATGGGACTTACCCTAGGATCCTCCACATTGATTCAATGACTACTTAAAATGGGTTGGTGTGAACAATGTGGTAGAATCAGAGTGTAACAGCTAAGGTCATCAGTCAGTTATGGTCCCTTAAATAGGAGATCTGAAAGGTGTATTTTCATGGTCACCACCACAAGTCATGTGGATTGGAGTATATATGTGATGTTTGCTTTTCAACTTAAATGGACACATTGGCATCCTTAAGTTAACGCATAGGAAGAGAACACATTGGCCATGCACTCTTCAGTAATCTGGTTCCTCTTATATGTATCAATGCTAATTAATTAATCTGGTTTTATACATGTCATTTGAACTTGTTAAATGTGAGTGTGCTTTTAAAAGATCCATCCTATCTGTACTGACAAAATATATTATCTGGGTGTGAAAAGCTAAGAAATAGATCATAGATGATGATTTATCAATTTACTAAGATTATTATTACTATCCTGTGAGGCCTCCTGGAATAGACACTGATGACCTTTTCCCGTACAGACCTTGGCTTGATGTTGGCCAAATGTGAGGATTGTTTGCTTTTCTTCTTAGAATTTCTATACCCCAGAAATCAACCATAGAATCATTATATTAACTTTAGAAAAGGCCAAATATGTCATTGATCCTGGTCTCCTAGTTGTAGAGGAAAGACATACTTTTGCTTATTCAAAATACAAAAAGCAAAATGCTTATTCAAAATAATATGAATTACAGGGCTTCCCTGGTGGTGCAGTGGTTGAGAATCTGCCTGCCAATGCAGGGGACACAGGTTCGAGCCCTGGTCTGGGAAGATCCCACATGCCGCGGAGCAACTAGGCCCGTGAGCCACAACTACTGAGCCTGCGCGTCTGGAGCCTGTGCTCTGCAACAAGAGAGGCCACGATAGTGAGAGGCCCGCGCACCGCGATGAAGAGTGGCCCCCGCTCGCCGCAACTGGAGAAAGCCCTCGCACAGAAACGAAGACCCAACACAACCAGAAATAAATTTTAAAAAATTAAAAAAATAATAATATGAATTACAGACAGAAATGTTATTAAAACTCCTAATTCCTATTTCCTGCTCTAATACTCTTTCCGTACAGATCTTATGGAAATTCCCTTATCATTCTTATTATCTTTCTCAGTTTCTGAGTTTTGAATACTGTTAGCTCATAATTCTCAAACTTTCATTCTTCATTGATGAATTCATTTAACAAGCTTTTCAATAAGCAGTTATTTGTTATATAGGCTTTCACTGCCCAATATGGCAGCCACTAGCCACATGAGCAATTATGCTCTGGAAATATGGCTAGTCCAAATTAAGACGTGCTCTACATGTAAAATGTTAAACATGAAGGCTTAACACCAAAAAATGTAAAATATCTCACTAAAAATTTTATGTTTATTGCTCAAGTGATAATATTTTTGATATAGTGGATTAAGAAAAATGTATTATTAACATTAAGTTCACTTGCTTTTTTATGTTTAATGTGACTACTGGAAAAGTTTTAAATATATTTGTGTCTAATATTTTTATTAGACAGCGCTATTATAGAATATTGTAGTTGGACACCTATTCATCAATTCAATGAATATTTTTTACATTCCTACAAGTTTGTCTTTTTAACATCTTTATTGGAATATAATTGCTTTACAATGGTGTGTTAGTTTCTGCTTTATAACAAAGTGAATCAGTTATACATATACACATATCCCCATATCTCTTCCCTCGTGCGTCTCCCTCCCTCCCACCCTCCATATCCCACCCCTCTAGGTGGTCACAAAGCGACAAGCTTATCTCCCTGTGCTATGCGACTGCTTGCCACTAGCTATCTATTTTACATTTGGTAGTGTATATAAGTCCATACCACTCTCTCACTTTGTCCCAGCTTACCCTTCCCCCTCTACGTATCCTCAAGTACATTCTACAGTAAGTCTGCGTCTTTATTCCAGTCTTGCCCCTAGGTTCTTCATGACAATTTTTTGTTTGTTTGTTTTTTAGATTCCATATATATGTGTTACCATACGGTATTTGTTTTTCTCTTTCTGACTTACTTCACTCTGTATGACAGCCTCTAGGTCCATCCACCTCACTACAAATAACTCAATTTCGTTTCCTTTTATGGTTGAGTAATATTCCATTGTATATATGTGCCACATTTTCTTTATCCATTCATCTGTTGATGGACACTTAGGTTGCTTCCATGTCCTGGTTATTGTAAATAGAGCTGCAATGAACATTGTGGTACATGACTCTTTCTGAATTATGGTTTTCCCAGTGTATATGACCAGTAGTGGGATTGCTGGGTCGTATGGTAGTTCTATTTGTAGTTTTTAAAGGAAGCTCCATACTGTTCTCCATAGTGGCTCTATCAATTTACATTCCCACCAACAGTGCAAGAGGGTTCCTTTTTCTCCACACCCTCTCCAGCATTTATTGTTTCTAGATTTTTTGATGATGGCCATTTTGACCGGTGTGAGATGATATCTCATTGTAGTTTTGATATGCATTTCTCTAATGATTAATGATGTTGAACATTCTTTCATGTGTTTGTCTATATATCTTCTTTGGAGAAATGTCTATTTAGGTCTTCTGCCCATTTTTGGATTGGGTTGTTTGTTTTTTTGATATTGAGCTGCATGAGCTGCTTATAAGTCTTGGAGATTAATCCTTTGTCAGCTGCTTCATTTGTAAATATTTTCTCCCATTCTGAGGGTTGTCTTTTCGTCTTGTTTATGGTTGCCTTCGCTGTGCAAAAGCTTTTAAGTTACATTAGGTCCCATTAGTTTATTTTGGTTTTTATTTCCATTTCTCTAGGAGGTGAGTCAAAAAGGATCTTGCTGTGATTTATGTCATAGAGTGTTCTGCCTATGTTTTCCTCTAAGAGTTTGATGGTGTCTCGCCTCGCATTTAGGTCTTTAATCCATTTTGAGTTTATTTTTGTGTATGGTGTTAGGGAGTGTTCTAATTTCATACTTTTACATGTACCTGTCCAGTTTAGCCAGCACAACCTATTGAAGAGGCTGTCTTTTCTCCACTGTATATTCTTGCCTCCTTTATCAAAGATAAGGTGACCATATGTGCATGGGTTTACCTCTGGGCTTTCTACCCTGTTCCATTGATCTATATTTCTATTTTTGTGCCAGTACCATACTGTCTTGATTACTGTAGCTTTGTAGTATAGTCTGAAGTCTGGGAGCCTGATTCCTCCAGCTCCGTTTTTCTTTCTCAAGATTACGTTGGCTATTCAGAGTCTTTTGTGTTTCTATACAAATTGTGAAATCTTTTGTTCTGGTTCTGTGAAAAATGCCATTGGTAGTTTGATAGGGATTGCATTGAATCTGTAGATTGCTTTGAGTAGTAGAGTCATTTTCACAATGTTGATTCTTCCAATCCAAGAACATGGTATATCTCTCCATCTATTTGTATCATCTTTAATTTCTTTCATCAGTGTCTTACAATTTCCTGCATACAGGTCTTTTGTCTTCATAGGTAGGTTTATTCCTAGATATTTTATTCTTTTTGTTGCAATGGTAAATGGGAGGATTTTCTTAATTTCACTTTCAGATTTTTCATCATTAGTGTATAGGAATGCAAGAGATTTCTGTGCATTAATTTTGTATCCTGCTACTTTACCAAATTCATTGATTAGCTCTAGTAGTTTTCTGGTAGCATCTTTAGGATTCTCTATGTATAGTATCATGTCATCTGCAAACAGTGACAGCTTTACTTCTTCTTTTCTGATTTGGATTCCATTTATTTCGTTTTCTTCCCTGATTGCTGTGGCTAAAAGTCCCAAAAGTATGTTGAATAATAGTGGTGCGAGTGGGCAACCTTGCCTTGTTCCTGATCTTAGTGGAAATGGTTTCAGTTTTTCACCATTGAGGATGATGTTGGCTGTGGGATTGTCATATATGGCCTTTATTATGTTGAGTAAAGTTCCCTCTATGCCTACATTCTGGAGGGTTTTTACCATAAATGGGTGTTGAGTTTTGTCAAAAGCTTTCTCTGCATCTATTGAGATGATCATATGGTTTTTCTCCTTCAATTTGTTAATATGATGTATCACATTGATTGATTTGCATATATTGAAGAATCCTTGCATTCCTGGAATAAACCCCACTTGATCATGGTGTATGATCCTTTTAATGTGCTGTTGGATTCTGTTTGCTAGTATTTTGCTGAGGATTTTTGCATCTATGTTCATAAGTGATATTGGCCTCTAGTTATCTTTACCTGTGACATCTTTGTCTGGTTGTGGTATCAGGGTGATGGTGGTCTCGTAGAATGAGTTTGGGAGTGTTCCTCCCTCTGCTATATTTTGGAAGAGTTTGAGAAGGATAGGTGTTAGCTCTTCTCCAAATGTTTGATAGAATTCGCCTGTGAAGCCATCTCGTCCCGGGCTTTTGTTTGTTGGAAGATATTTTTTTTTTTTTTAATTTTTATTCTTGGCTGTGTTGGGTCTTCGTTTCTGTGCAAGGGCCTTCTCCAGGTGCGGCAAGCGGGGGCCACTCTTCATCACGGTACGCGGGCCTCTTCACTATCGCGGCCTCTCTTGTTGTGGAGCACAGGCTCCAACGCGCAGGCTCAGTAATTGTGGCTCACGGGCCTAGTTGCTCCGCAACATGTGGGATCTTCCCAGACCACGGCCCGAACCCATGTCCCCTGCATTAGGAGGCAGATTCTCAACCACTGCGCCACCAGGGAAGCCCTGTTGGAAGATTTTTAATCACAGTTTCAATTTCAGTGCTTCTGATTGGTCTGTTCATATTTTCTATTTCTTCCTGGTTCAGTCTCGGAAGGTTGTGCATTTCTAAGAATTTGTCCATTTCTTCCAGGTTGTCCATTTTATTGGCATACAGTTGCTTGTAGTAATCTCTCATGATCCTTTGTATTTCTGCAGTGTCAGTTGTTACCGCTCCTTTTTCATTTATAATTCTATTGATTTGAGTCTTCTCCCTTTTTTTCTTGGTGAGTCTGACTAATGGTATATCAATTTTGTTTATCGTCTCAAAGAACCAGCTTTTAGTTTTATTGATCTTTCCTATCGTTTCCTTCATTTCTTTTTCATTTATTTCTGATCTCATCTTTATGATTTCTTTCCTGCTGGTAACCTTGGGGTTTTTTTGTTCTTCTTTCTCTAATTGATTTAGGTGTAAGCTTAGGTTTTTTATTTGAGATTTTTCTTGTTTCTTAAGGTAGGATTGTATTGCTATAAACTTCCCTCTTCGAACTGCTTTTGCTGCATCCCAGATGTTTTGGGCCTTCGTGTTTTCTTTGTTATTTGTTTCTAGGTATTTTTTGATTTTCTCTTTGATTTCTTCAGTGATCTCTTGGTTCTTAAGTTGTGTATTGTTTAGCGTCCATGTGTTTTTATTTTTCACTGATTTTTTCCTGTAATTGATATCTAGTCTCATAGCATTGTGGTCAGAAAAGATACTTGATAGGATATCAATTTTCTTAAATTTACCAAGGCTTGATTTGTGACCCAAGATATGATCTATCCTGGAGAATGTTCCATGAGCACTTGAGAAGAATGTGTATTCTGTTGTCTTTGGATGGAATGTCCTATAAATATCAATTAAGTCCATCTTGATTAATGTATCATTTAATTAAAGCTTGTGTTTCTCATTAAAGCTTGTGTTTCCTTATTTATTTTCATTTTGGATGATCTGTCCATTGGTGAAAGTGGGATGTTAAAGTCCCCTACTATGATTGTGTTACTGTCAATTTCCCCTTTTATGGTTGTTAGTACTTGCCTTATGTATTGAGGTGCTCCTATGTTGGGTGCATAAATATTTAGAATTGTTATATCTTCTTCCTGGATTGATCCATGATCATTATGTAGTGTCCTTCTTTGTCTCTTGTAATAGTCTTTATTTTAAAGTCTATTTTGTCTGATACGACAATTGCTACTCCAGCTTTCTTTTGATTTCCATTTGCATGGAATATCTTTTCCCATCCCCTCACTTTCAGTCTGTATGTGTCCCTAGATCTGAAGTCGGTCTCTTGTAGACAACATATGTATGGGTCTTGGTTTTGTATCCATTCAACCAGTCTATGTCTTTTGGTTGGAGCATCTAATCCATTTACATTTAAGGTAATTATTGATATGTATGTTCCTATTCCCATTTTCTTAATTGTTTTGTGTTTGTTATTGTAGGTCTTTTCCTTCTCTTATGTTTCCTGCCTGGAGAAGTTCCTTTAGCATTTGTTGTAGAGCTGGTTTGGTGGTGCTGAATTCTCTTAGCTTTTACTTGTCTGTTAAGATTTTAATTCCTCCATCAAATCTGAATGAGATCCTTGCTGGGTAGAGTAATCTTGGTTGTAGGTTTTCCTCCTTTATCACTTTAAATATGTCCTGCCACTCTCTTCTGGCTTACAGAATTTCTGCTGCAAGATCAGCTGTTAACCTTATGGGAATTCCCTTGTCTGTTATTTGTTGTTTTTCCCTTGTTGCTCTTAATATTTTTTCTCTGTATTTAATTTTTGATAGTTTGATTAATATGTATCTTGGAGTATTTCCCCTTGGATTTATCCTGTATGGGACTCTCTGTGCTTCCTGGACTTGATTAACTATTTCCTTTCCCTAATTAGGGAAGTTTTCAACTATAATCTCTTCAAATATTTTCTCAGTCTCTTTCTTTTTCTCTTCTTCTTCTGGGACCCCTATAATTTGAATGTTGTTACATTTATTGTTGTCCCAGAGGTCTCTGAGACTGTCCTCACTTCTTTTCATTCTTTTTTCTTTATTCTGCTCTTTGGGAGTTATTTCCACTATTTTATCTTCCAGGTCACTTATCTTTTCTTCTGCCTCAGTTATTGTGCTATTGATCCCTTTTAGAGAATTTTTAATTTCATTTATTGTGTTGTTCATCTTTGTTTGTTTGCTCTTTACTTCTTCTAGGTCCTTGTTATACGTTTCTTGTATTTTCTGTATTCTATTTCCAAGATTTTGGATCATCTTTACTATCATTATTCTGAATTCTTTTTCAGGTAGACTCCTTATTTACTGTTCATTTGTTAGGTCGATGGGTTTTTGCCTTCCTCCTTCATCTGCTGTGTGTTTTTCTGTCTTCTCATTTTGCTTATCTTACTGTGTTTGGGGTCTTCTGTTTCCAGGCTGCAGGTTCGTAGTTCCCGTTGTTTTTGGTGTCTGTCCCCAGTGGCTAAGGTTGGTTCAGTGGGTTGTGTAGGCTTCCTGGTGGAGGGAACTAGTGCCTGTGTTCCGGTGGATGAGGCTGGATCTTGTTTTTCTGGTGGGCAGGTCCACGTCTGGTGGTGTGTTTTGGGGTGTCTTTGGCCTTATTATGATTATAGGCAGCCTCTCTGCTAATGAATGGGGTTGTGTTCCTGTCTTGCTATTTGTTTGGCATGGGGTATCCAGCACTGTGGCTTGCTGGTCGTTGTGTGAAGCTGGGTCTTGGCATTGAGATGGAGATCTCTGGGAGCTTTTCGCCATTTGTTATTATGTGGAGCTGGGAGGTCTCTTGTGAACCAGTGTCCTGAACTTGGCTCTCCCACCTCAGGGGTACAGCCCTGATGCCTGGCTGGAGCAGCAAGAGCCTTTCATCCACATGGCTCGGGAGAAAGAAAAGGAAAGAAAGAAAGAAAAGAAAGAAAGGAAAGAAAGAAAGAAAGAAAGAAAGAAAGAAAGAAAGAAAGAAAGAAAGAAAGAAAGGAAGGAAGGAAGGAAGGAAGGAGGAAGGAAGGAAAGAAGGAAGGAAAGAAAGAAAAAAAGAAAGAAAATAAAGTTATTAAAATGAAAAATAATTATTAAGAAAAAAATTTTTTTAAGTAATAATAATAAAAAAAAACGGACAGACAGAACCCTAGGATAAATGGTAAAAGCAAAGCTATACAGACAAAATCACACACAGGAGCATACACATACACACTCACACAAAGAGAAAAAGGGGAAAAAATATATATATCTTTGCTCCCAAAGTCCACCTTCTCAATTTGGGATGATTCGTTGTCTATTCAGGTATTCCACAGATGCAGGGTACATCAAGTTGATTGTGGAGATTTAATCCTCTGCTCCTGAGGTTGCTGGGAAAGATTTCCCTTTGTCTTCTTTGTTTCCACAGCTCCTGGGATTTACCTTTGGATTTGGCCCCGCCTCTGCGTGTAGGTCGCCTGAGGGCATCTGTTCCTGCTCAGACAGGACGGGGTTAAAGGCGCAGCTGCTTCGGGGGCTCTGGCTCACTCAGCCGCTGGGAGGGAGGGGTATGGAGGCGGGGCGAGCCTGCAGAGGCAGAGGCTGGCGTGACGTTGCAGCAGCGTGAGGCGTGCTGTGAGTTCTCCTGGGGAAGTTGTGCGTGGATCACGGGACCCTGGCCATGGCGGGCTGCACAGGCTCCCAGGAGGGGAGGTGTGGAGAGTGACCTGTGCTCGCACACAGGCTTTTTGGTGGCGGCAGCAGCAGACTTAGCGTCTCATGCCCATCTCTGGGGTCCACGCTGATAGCTGCGGCTCGCGCCCCTCTCTGGAGCTCCTTTAAGCAGCGCTCTGAATCCTTTCTCCTCGCGCACCAGGAAACAAAGAGGCAAGAAAAAAGTCTCTTGCCTCTTCGGCAGCTCCAGACTTTTTCCTGGACTCCCTCCTGGCTAGCTGTGGCGCACTAGCCCCTTCAGGCTGTGTTCACGCAGCCAACCCCAGTCCTCTCCCTGCGATCCGACCGAAGCCGAGCCTCAGCTCCCAGCCCCCGCCCGCCCCGGCGGGTGAGCAGACAAGCCTCTCAGGCTGGTGAGTGCTGCTCGCCACACTCCTCTGTGCGGGAATCTCTCCGCTTTGCCCTCCGCACCCCTGTGGCTGCGCTCTCCTCCATGGCTCCAAAGCTTCCCCCCTCCGTCACCCGGAGTCTCCGCCAGTGAAGGGGCTTCTAGTGTGTGGAAACCTTTCCTCCTTCACAGCTCCCTCCCTATTCTTTGTCTCTGTTTTTTCTTTTGTCTTTTGCCCTACCCAGGTACGTGGGGAGTTTCTTGCCTTTTGGGAGGTCTGAGGCCTTCTGCCAGCGTTCGGTAGGTGTTCTGTAAGAGTTGTTCCACGTGTACATGTATTTCTGGGGAGGATGGTGATCTCCACGTCTTACTCTTCCGCCATCTTGAAGCTCCTCGGGCCTACAAGTTTTTAAACACTCTGCATACACAAAATATCTTCTCTTGTCTAAAGGTGGTGTATTTTTTAAGTGAGGTGATTTAGGATATTCTAAAATAGGAAAAAATTACTTGCATTGACATTAATTATACTTAGTTTATATAAGTTTGGAACCTGAAGGCATGCTCTCATCCCACTTGAAGTGAAAGTTATCTGGGGAAAAAGATCAGGTTTACATAACAGTATTGAACTTCTTTTTTGAAAAAGGTGTGGCTCAGCTAGGCTTACAAAAGCCTGACCTTTTATTTGTTAATTAAAAACAGTTTCACTGTTTCTCTGATACCAAGTCAAGCCACTAGTGCTCTTTAGATTATCATCTTGTTTGTACCTGCTATGTAACTTGTTCTCATTCTTTCCTTCCTTTCCAGCTGAGGTTTCCTTCTTCAAGAGACATCACTTTTAGGAAGAAGAACTAGGGCTGAAGTCAGTACAACTAAGTTTTCCAAATGGAGGAGGTAATAGAAACTGTTCCTGTACTATCCTTTTATCATCTGAATGCTTCCCTAACTTTTTTGTGATTAAGTGTATGAAATCATAAGCATACAGTTATGCTTGGGAGGACATTAAACTAAACTTTAAGGACAGTAAAACAAAGAAATTGCCTGATGTAGAAATTCATAATAAACTATAAGTTGTTGAAATTAAGTGCCCTGCAAAAGGAGAAAATGTTGAGGGAAAATGAAGATATAATGCAATTTTCTCCATAAAGTTAGAGAATAGCCTATTAAATTTTGAAACTAAATTAAAGAAATTGCCACTTCTGGAGGAAAGGATCCTATGCAGCAGCTCTTCTTATCTTTTTGAATGTATGACAACAAGCTTATCAATAGCCAGCAGATGACATGAAAAAGTACTTATTTGTTTCCTACAGAAACGGCCTCAGAAGAAGAATCCAGAAACTTTATGCTCATAAATATGATAAATTGGAAGACAAAATAACCTTGACCAAAAACAATGAATATTAAACAAGTGACAAAATTCCCTTCTTGGCTACTTAGTGAATAGATAGTTGCAGAGGTCACCTTTGTGACACTGAAGAGACAATTTTATTTTTGTAACAATGGGTTAATTGAATTTATCTCTGTTATATGAGCTTTATAACTCATGTAGCTCACTGACAGAGAAAACCAAAAGTCATAAGTCTCTTAAGAGAAGTTCAATGGCTGTTCTATTTATTAGGTACTTTAAGTGGTTAGAAATACTTGTTCGTGATACTTTTACATTCTGCAATTTTCAAAAATACAGGAAAAAAAGAATGGAAAGGTGTGCTGCTAATTTTGTGATCATAGTGATATAAATCATATAAAGTCTTTTTTCCTTTCTCCTTTGAAAAGTTATTCAGTATTACTTTACTTGTGGGCTTATGCTAGAAGCTTGTCTTGCAAGTGTCAAAACAGAATAGTTCATTCACTGCACATATGTTACTGAAGCTATGTCTTTAAGTCTACAAAAATTAATATAGTCTCTTCTTGTCCTACCAACACTGCTGAGAATGACCTATTTGAATGAATCACTATCATCAGGGATAGTGCCACCTAGTGCATGGAGTTTGGATTGAAGAAGGTACTATTTCTTCCACAAATGGTGACAGAAGAAGTGGACACTGATATGTGAAAAAAAAAAAAAAGAAAGAAAGGAAAAGAAAAAAAAATCTAGACACAGACAAAAATTAACTCAAAATGGATCATAGATCTAAACTTAAAATGCGAAACTATAAAACTCCTAGGAGATAACATAGGAGAAAACCTAGATAACTGGATATAATGATGCGTTTTTACATACAGTACCAAGGACATGATCCATGAAAAAAAAATTGATAAACTGATCTTCATTAAAATTAAATATTTCTGCTCTGCAAAAGACAATATAGAGAGAAATTGAAGACAAGACACAGACTGGGAGAAAATACTTGCAAAAGACACATCTGATAAAGAACTGTTGTCCAAAATATACAAAGAACACTTAACACTCAACAGTAAGAAAACAAACAACCTGATTTTAAAATGGGCCAAAGACCTAAACAGACACCTCACCAAAGAAGATATAAAGATGGCAAATACATACATGAAAAGATATTCCACAACATATGTCATCGGGGAAACGAAAATGAAAACAACGAGATACCACTGCAGACCTATTGGAAAGGCCCAAATCTGGAATACTGACAACATCAGATAGTAGTAAGGATGTGAAGCAACAGGAACTCTCATTCATTGCTGATGGGAATGCAAAATGATACAGCCATTTTGGAAGACAGTTCAGCAGTTCCTTACAAAACTAAACATACTCTTTCCATATAATACAGCAATCATTCTCCTTGGTATCTACCCAAAGGAGTTAGAAAATTAAACTGCACAAGTATATTAATAGCAGCTTCATTCATAATTGCCAAAATTTGGAAGCAACCAAGGTGCCCTTTAGTAAATAAATAAATAAACTGGTGCCTCCAGACAATGGAAGATTATTCAGCACTAAAAAGAAATCAGCTATTAAGTCATGAAGCAAAGAATATTCAATGCATATTACTAAGAAGAAGCCAATCAAAAAGGCTACATCCTATATGATTCCAACTATATGACATTCTGGAAAAGGTAAAAATATGGAGACAATAAAAGTTCAGTGGTTGCCAAGGCTAAGAGGAAGCTGGGAGAGATGAAAAGGAAAATCACAGAGGATTTTTAGGGCAATTAACATGCTCTGTATAATATTATACTAATGGATATATGTCATTATATATTTGTCCAAACACAGAGAATGTACAACACCAAGAGTGAACCCTAAGGTAAACTATGGACTTTGCTTGATTGTGATGTGGCAATGTAGATTCATCATTAGTTTAAAAAAAAAATACCACTCTAGTTAATGATGCCGATACTAGGGGAGATTATGCATGTGTGGGGACACAGAGTGTATGGGAAATCTCTGTACCTCCCTTTCACTTTTGTTGTAAACCTAAAGCTGCTCTAAAACTGTAGTCTTTAAAAAATAATAATAAAAATAAATTAGTAGATAAATAAAATGCAAAGAAGTTTCCATTAAAAGCTTAAAGCCCAATTCTCAAAGTTAACCCATTCTCTAATATCTAGCTCATTACAGAAACTAATAATAAAGATACAGAACCTCTCACTGTTCAACTTTCCCTTCAAGTTCCAGAAAAATTTTGAGGGGTAGGGGTAAGGGTAATGTTGAGAAACTCATACATAAATGTCAGCTAAAGAGGCATAATTAACAAAAATGGACCTTGCTGCAGATTAGTGTGGCCCCCTTTTGTGAACAAAATATAAACTCCTTTTGTCTTACTCATTAAGGGAAATTGAGCTTTACCAAATTCCTGGCTAGGAGGGAGGCAGGGAAATCAAGAGTTTATTATTTCTTCAATATCAGGGATTGACTTCTCCAAAGAAAAGATTGGTTTCCCCAAAAGGAACACTGTTTCGGAAGTGCTGGCTGTAGCTTGCCTAGGTTTTGATTTTGCTTGGAATATATTGCTCCACTGCTAGGATTAAGGCAGTGAGGGGTGAGTGGGAGGGTTTGAAGTGGGGTGAGAAGACCAATTATGTGCCACCTCCTGTCTGGCACATGAATATTGAAAATGACATTTGGCTACTCTAGTCAATCTGATCAATACAATAGTTTGCCCACATAATTGATAAAATAGCTTTTGTGCCCTACCCTTCCAACAATCTGAGATCTAACCAATAAGCTAAGCAGAACTTTTAAAAAATTTACTTATTTGTAAATTGGGGCCTGCCTGTAATCCTAATGTGGAGATGCACAGTGCTGGTATTGACATAGCTGAGGTGTGGACCCTAGTGTCAAACTTAAAGTCTCAGCACTGCCACTTTAGGATTTGTAAACTTGCTGAGTTTATATAACATTAGTTTGTTCATCTGAAAATTGGTCATAAGAATAGTACACAATCCAATGAATTACCGTGAGAACTAAATCAGGTAAGAAGATGCTAATTATGTAAGTCCTTCTATAAAAAGCAATTTCCATGAAAGGAAAAGACAGTGTCTACTTTTATTATTATTTGTATTGTCTACAGCTGTATTCTGCATACAGAGATTTTCAACGAACATTTGTTTGCTCTTAGTTACTCTTTAATCCATATATCCACAAAGGCATTCACAGTGGTCAAAACATTACTCTGACTTTAAGGAATCTATTTATGAGGCAACAGGTAGCATGGGCTTCTTCGTAGAAATGAAAATACCTTGAATTAAATTACCTGGCAACAACAGAAAACTCACTAATGATGAGTTTAATATGGCCATAGTATCAATATGAGATTTTAAATTGAAGCATTTAATCTTGCATTTGTTATCAAGTGGGGTGGCGATGTAAATAATACATAGTTAAATTTTATAACAATACTTCCCTGATAGAAGACAGCCCCAATCAGATGCTTGTTGCATGGCAAATTTTCAAAATAGTTTACATAAAAAGAAGGCATAAAATTAAGTGTCCTAGGATTGCAGATACTATTGTGTCAAGCTGAATGTTGGTCAAGTTGTTTCTGTCTGCGTTGATGCTGTGACTCTAAAGGCAACTTGGTAATCAGAAATGGAAGTGGAGGTTTTTTTGTTTTGTTTTGTTTTGTTTTTTTAAGTTCCAATTACCTGCCAGACTTCAAAAATGCAGTAAGCCTGTTCATGGAATCTGCAAGCAATTTCCTTCTGCTGAGTTCTCCCACACATCATTTTGTAAAGCACTTAATGTGAAACACAGTAAGAATTCTTTTAATAATGCTTTAAAAAAAAATTGAAAGAACCTGGAAAACGTTTAGGTATGTTTTATATATATTTTTTCTTGTATGCTTAGAGATGAGGTGACCATATTTTTCTCTTCCCTTTCTAAGTACCAAGAACTATGTCCCCACCACCAGAAAGAATGAGAATTTTCTTCCCATATTCCTCGCTGAAGTGCAAAGAGGTTTATTGAAGTGATTCCAGGGATAAATCATAATCTTAAACTTTCTTTTTAAGGTAATCAATTTGAATGTGTTACCCTAGAAAAAAGTATCTGTCAATGGATATAATCCACAGCTTACCTATCTTTGTGAGGACATGAGGATGAAATGCCTAGAAGTCTACCTTGGTAATATGACACACTTTTATAGATCCACTTTAATTGTTTTAGCCTAGAGAAATTTCAGCACTACTCCATCTTGAAAGAAAAGATATGATAAAACCTCACACTTCAGACTGCTTTCTTCCCATAAGATTTGATGATATGCCACAAATATGACCTGGTTTTGCTTCACAGAGTTATTGAGCTTTAAGTATCAAATACTATATTCCCATATTACACATGGAGAAGAACCGTAAAGTTAATAAACTCTCCTAAGGGGACATAGTAAGCTGACGGAGAAACTTAAAACTGAACTCAGATGAGACCAGACATTCTGATTTCTCCTTTGCATCATAAAAATGCTTTAATGTATATTTAAGAATTCTGCTTTAAATACTTGGCATTGTTGATCCCTTTGCTTTTTTTGTAAACTAAAAGAAAAAGCAGCACAGTGTTCCAGGAAATCAAGTACGATATTATATGCATGTTTCACCATTCCACTTTGTAAGCTCTACTTACTTAGACTTTCAATTATGAGAGCTGAGTTCCCTTAGCTACATACATCTCATTTCATAGTGCTTTTAGTGTGAGGGTGTGTGTATGGATGGAAGAGAAATACTTCAGTTGAACACAACTGTTATAGTTTTGTTTGAATTATAGCAGCATTAATATCTCATAATTATTTTAATAAACTTTTGAAATCTATGAAAATCACCCTCTGTAAGGGAATTTACCTTAAATGAGCTTATTTATGTTAATATACCAAACAAATAATCACAATTCTGGGGCGAGAGAGAAAATAAAAAATTTCAGTGTACTTAACAACTAAAACATCATTTATTACATGCTACTTTTTGTGTATATAGCATACTCAATTCACATTCTGTTTAAGTAGATTTTTCTTCATGAGCTTGGTCAAATTCTATGTATACGAAATATTTCTGATTCCTAATTCTGGAAAGAAGGACGGTGTAAGACAAGTAGCCCAACCTCTGTGACTTACAGAGGGTCTTGGAATTATTTTTGTAGGCAGGGATGGTGATTGGTTTCTTCAGTCCACTGGACAATGGATCATTTAGCTCCCAAAGCCTTTTTGGAGACTAACTGGTTCAGAGAAACTCAAGACTAAGGGTTGCTAATGTATTTCTATTAGTTTTGATATTTTAAAAGTATTTCCTTGTTTGTATAACAATGTGGAAAAAATAGTCCCCATATTGTATTTCGTCACCTTGTTAAGTTTTAAATATCTATATTTTAAAATATTATTCTGCACACAAACATAAATTTTCTGGAACAGAGCAGATAATTATTTACTGATAGCAAATACTTGCTCCAGTTCCACATGCATCAACTTCTTCCTTCTAGAACAATGTAATGAGACCGAGATGAGATGTCACTGAACCTGCAAAGGAGTTTGTATCGTAGGCAAGGAACTCCAGGCATATAAATTTGGGTGGTTATACAAGGAAGGGGCAGGGACAGTTGTCACTTCTCCCTTCCTGTATTCCGTATGCAACTTTCAAAGACAAGGGATGAAATACAATTACTAAATTAAGGACATTGAAACCACTATTTATCTTATTATTTCTAGATTCATCTTCTTTCTTGCTTTCTCCTTCTCTCTCTCTCTTTCTTTAATTTTGGAAGGTATTTTTGGTAAAATACTTCAGATATTTTTGATACATATCTTTTATATAAGTAAATATGTGTTTACTGTAACTTCTGTGTTCCAGTATGCAAATTCAATTATATAGCTGAAGATATGAATTAGAGTTCCTAAACATGAAGATAATAAGTTTCAAAAACAATTTGAGGTGCTATAAAGTACCATCAAAGATAGGTTCACAAACCCACAGAAAATAGTCATGATATTATTCTTACCTATCGTCACCACAAAGTATGGAGTCCTAGATTAGAGGACAAATGCACTAATGCACAAGCCTTAGGCACTAATATTTGTATCCTGGGGAAAATTTAGCTTTTGTTTGTGATTTTGATTTAGATCAGAGTTTTTCTGTCTAATCATAACTCTCCCCAGGTTTTCATTTCATTCCCTAGAATTACCCTCACAGCTTCTCCTGTAAGAATAATTCTCTAAAGCAATCCATGAACTGTTCAAAGTACACTCTCAATTCTTAGGCTCTTAAAATAAAAACCAGTTTATTTGGGGTTACAGCAGTCAAACAGGGTAGCATAGTTACGTCCTCACTATATCTTTCTAAAGTAGGATATCTTTAACCAACCAAACAGCATGGGACTATGGGTTCTACGAAGCAGAAAGCAGCAGATGTGAAGGCATATGCTCTTTGCCAGACACATCCTGGATTTCTGGACTTATCAAGTCAGCAATTGCTCTCTCAGTGAAAGCAGAAAAAGCCTGACCCCTAACTCTTCTATGGTCTAGAGATGTTCACTGCAGCAGATCTATCAGCTGATTTGGCACTTTAAATGTGTACTTGTAACTATTAGAAATTGAAGAAGTTCAGCAATTGGTCAACTCCCAGCATGATATGACTACATGAATAGATTAGCAATGACAATTGGGAAGTTTCTTTCTTATTCTTTATGAGAAATTGTCTTTTGTAGACTGTTTCAGTTAGGAGTCTAACAAAGAAGCAGAACCACCTTGACTGATATGAAATAAAGGAGTTATTGGACCATAAACAGTTCATGAAAGGTGCTTGCCTCTACATATAGTGATAGACTTGAAATACCTATAAGTCATAAGGTACAGTAATCAGGAAAAAAAAGATGAGCATGAGGCAGCAGAAAGTAATAACAAACTGGTACCCAAAGGACAAACTGAAACTACCTTCGATCTCAATGACACGGTTGACCTGTAGAAAACCTGGAGACCTCACCCTAGAGCTTAACAGGTATGTGGCCCAGAGTTGAGGAAACCTGGAGGAAGTAAAGGAAGCTGCTGCATAGCTGGCAGCTGCCCCACCAGATAAAGTGAATCAGTAGCTCAGTGACAATTTGCACAAGTTACAGTGGTGTCTGGTGTCCTACACTAACCTTCAGTATGTAATGGTTGATGCTTCACTTCTACCTTTGAAACTCATGGAAAATTTTCCTTTGGAGTTTGATACAATGACATAAGGAATTTAATTTCTCATTTAGAGAGTTATGTTTTTAGCCGTATAAGGATGGTTGCATCAAGCTAGACAGAAGCAACATTTTATTGATGTCTCTATTTGGAAGTTAAATCTAGATAAAGATGTTTGCATAGATGTCAATTTGACAAAGTTGGACTCTGGTTGTTTTATACTGAGTCAGCCTAGGTAAGCCAAAACTTTTCTTAAAATCCCCTTCTCTTTACGGTCTTAGGTTATTGTTGGCCAAAAGAAAAATTTACATGGGTTTCAGAGGTGGAAGTGAAGGATCAACCATAGACCTTGCATTTGGTTCTCATTATAATTTCAAAATTTGGCCTTGCAGCTAAAAGAGATAAGAGTTTGTTGTTGCTGTTGTTTTAAGAACAGTCATAGGAGATTCCTGCTCCTTTACCTCGATCTTGTGCTGGGAAGTGAAAGCCTTGAGCTGACCATTTTCTTTCCCCGAGTACTTCAGCACATTTAGAAGTAACCAACCAATTCCATCACTTATTCTTTCTTTCTTTTCTTTTCTTTTTCTTTTCTTTTTTTTTTTTTTTTTTTTTACTAAAATGGTCTTTAGCAGCAAATATTTGGTCACTCAGAGACTTTTCTTCTATAGGCACTTAATTAATGGTATCTATGGGTTACAATTTAAATAATTTTTGTCTTGGTGGGCCATAAACTCTCAGTGTCCTCTTTATCAGTGGCAACAGGGTTACCAATACCTTAAAATCTAATCAGATCAAAAAGCAGTTTCAGATGACCCAGAATTAATTCACATAACCCATCCATACATTTTCTTCCCCCTGGAACAACTTTGCCTACCAATTTCTGTACCAGTTAAGATATGATCAGGGGAGCACAGCCGCTAGAATGGTGTGCAGTAAGTGATTTATTATCGAAGTTAGACTTTACACAGTTGTGGGAGTCGGTGAAGAATGCTATTCTCTGTGTGTCTGGTTGTGGGCCTGAAATCACTGAAGGTCTGTGGGGCCGGAGCTCAGCAAACAAACCTGGACAGAAAGCATGAAGGAGAGCAAAGACAGAATAAAACCCACGAAGACTTACAAAGACTCATGTCTGTCTCTCCCCAGCTCCAACCACAACAACACAGGTGATCTGCAAAAAACTTGAAGCTTTTGCCACAGAACTGCAGTCAAGCCTGGACCATGACCCAAAGAAGCTGCAAGAAAGAATCCAGGTCTACCTTTTATTATGTTTATTCTCAGCTGGAAACGTAAATACTTTTTAAAGGGGCAATGCCATTTTATTATTATCTCTAATAAACTATTGTTAGAAAACCTTTAGCAGAGTTCATGTTGCAAACTGTCATTTCAGCTCAATGCCACAGACACCACCTTAATGCAAGAAGAAGCAGAGATGCAAGTCCTCATGTGAACAATGATCGAGTTAATAAGGGGTATTTGCTCTAATTAACTCAGATCTCATCATTTCAGTTTTAACTTCATGGATACCACAGAAATAAAATGTTTTGAAACCCAGAAAAAAAAAAAAAAGAAAGAAAGAAAGAATCCAGGTAGGAGCTGAAATTCGCCTTCCTTCCTTTTTTCCTTTCTATTCCCATTGTCTTTTCTCTTGAGAACTGCTCTTAGAGGATGGCATAGACAGCAGGGAGTTTAAGCCCTTAAGCCATCTTCTCTTCACTGAAGTTGTCTGTTTCAAATCCAAATTCAAATAGCCCATCTGCCTTTTCGAAACATTTTTTAAGAAAACAAGACCTTGAATTGGTTTGGATGGTTGTGATTTTGAGATTCTAGTATTTACATACTGAAATGCCAAAGGAATATAAGCTAAAACATGCTTGTAGAGAAATGTCACCTCTTCCTGCCAAGGTAACAAAAATAATAATAATAATTTTATCTTTTTCATTAGTTACAGAGCACAGTTATTAGCTTGAAAAAAGAAGGGGCTTCTAAGTTGTTTAAATAAACTAATAACATTCATTTTCATAGGATTTGAAGTAATTTGATGATCTGCAAGGGTCCTGAAAGTTAAGTTGTTAAAACTTCATTACAAGGGGTCTGGGCACAAGCTGAATGCTAGAATTATCATCGAGTGGAATTGCAGACATGATGTAAAATATAATAAATTACTATGATTAAAGTCATATTTGAAGTATTCATCTACTAAAAGGGAAAAATAAATCAAGAAATTAACAATGCAGTTCAATTTAATAGGATCAATTAGTAAATTAACAACTGAGGTATTAATTTAACACTGGACTTATGAATATATAGCATTGTGTGAGAATTTACAGAAGTCCTGGAGATATTTCTTGCCCTCATCTTGCTCCAATCCACATAGGAAGTAATAGCCTGGATATAGCAATAAAATATACTTTGTAATGTATTCCTTTCTTGAACATCCCACTTTGTTTGCTAGCTGGATGATTCCCTGGTCTGCCTTTGAATTGATGCAATTTTCACTGAAGAGAAGATATCTCTTTTATGCTAGGTCAGAACAAAGTCTTAGTTTTGTTTGCTCTTTGCAATAAAGAAGTGAGGAATCAACTGTGTGAAACACCACAGACTTGAGATTGTATTTTTAAGAAAAGATTTTCCTTTTTTCTTAAAGAGATGGAAGGACCTCAAGATAAAAAGAAGTGGTTTCTGTATAAATAGTTGTGTCTCAGAGCAGCATAGTAAGACTTGGCCTCTTCGATCTCAGCACTAACAAAGTGACACCACTGGCCTTTGATGATTTGTGACAGTCATTGCATTTCAATTGTCTGCAACAAGCACTACCCTCCAGCATCCTCCTCTTGAACATGAAAAGCCATTTATCAGCTCTGCCTGATGAGGCCTGAGATAACTCAAAGCTTCAGCTGGCTTGTAGACCTCTTTGGGCTTGGACCTGTTGCCAGCGCTTATACTGAGCAAATTTTCAGCACAGTTTAGTGTTGGGTACATTCTCTCATTCTTTGCACAATTTAGATAATAATTTTTAGTGTGCTTATGTTTATGTATATATGAACCAAACCAATGTTGAATGCAAACTGCTAGCTTAACAATTTATGTATGGCACATGTATTTCCTAAGCATGGCACAATAAAGCAGTAGTGGGAAACAGAAAGAAAGAAAACTGCACTGTTTGAAAACATAAGGATGGTGTCAGAGATAAGAGGCCCAAAGGCTCACATAAGTGTTAAACACTGCTTTTGTGTGTGCTTGGAGGATAGCAGGTGGTATCCTTCAGATTTTTACTATTTGTGCTGCTTGGAGTTGATTTATGTTTACATGTTACTTCAGTGTGGTTTTTTTTTTTTTTTTTTTTAAGCAGAGAAGTGAAAAAACTCCTAATAAACTCAAAGAAATCAATTTAGCAAGTTTTTTTTAGAGTATACACCATTTTTCCAACATTGTGATAGATTCTAAAGGAGAATATAAACACAGCATACATGTCAGAAACCTCCTGGTCTTTAAAGAACCTACAAACTTGGTAGATGATCAAGGTTAATAAACATCAAAGTGCAGATTTAAAAATAATCAAGGACCAAATAATGTGGTTCTAAGAAGATCTATGCTTTTCTCAGGAGAGGTTTCCATTGGGACAAGGGCCTTGAAGCTTATACAGACTTTGTAGCTGTGAGGAGGCCAGATTAAGGATGACTGAGATCTATGTGTTAAATTCCCTTTTGGAGTTGTCCTGCCACAGGTGTCAAGAGTGAGCCTGAGCAGAGGAAGAAGCAGGCAGGAGAGTGTTGCAGCGATAGGACAGAACACGGTATCAGGGTGTAGGTCTCTTCCATTGCCATGGCTTTCTGTTTTTATGGTGTCTCCCACTTTGGGCCCTGTGCTGGACCCACAACCTCTTAGGCCACCGGTCTGCTCCCTTCAGTCATGGGACCAATTCCTGGAAGTTGTCCTTCTATCAGTGCAATTCCTCAGGAGGCCTCCCCCAGACTGTAGGGAACTACTGATGACCCTTTTCATTCCCTCTTCTCTGTCCTCTCCCCAATAACTCTAAATAGAGGATTTCCCCCCTAGCACTCAGGTGACAATAAATATTTACTGAATAATGTGTTTAAAGGAATCAGGAGTCTCAGCTATTCTGGTTACTTTTTACTCCGTTTTCTTCCCTTGTGGGTCCGCAGTGCCCTAGGCTTGAAATTTTTTTACTTTAGATTAGGGATCAGAATGCTGGTTAGAAAAGAGGATAAAGTGAGGAAGTAATGGACACCAAAGTTAGAGTCTTTGATGCCTGGAAGATTCCCTAGAGCCCTGGATCTCAGATTATGACAAAACCTCTTCTATCTACAAAACCCCATTTGACAGAACACAAGGCTAGATGAGATGCTCTTGGTGTCTCAGTTAGATGCTCTTTACCAGACTGGTGCATTCACCTCCAGTTACTAAGAATGTCAGCTGCCAAGAATCCACAGCTGCAACTTCCCTTGAACTGTCCATGGTAGCCACCTGGCTCAGAAATGCCTGAGAAGCGTTGGCTTCCTCCCCAGAGGAGGTCTGCAACCAATAACTAACTCACAGAGAGGGCAAACACTGCCCCTGTTGCCTCAAAGAGGAAAAAGTCTGCACTGCCATTCATGCTCCAGGGTTCTCTGCAAGGTCAGGATGAGGCTAGACTTCAGGTGGACCTGTGCTTCTCAAATTTTAGTGTGTACCAGAATCACCTAGAGGACTTGTTAAAATACAGATTACTGGACCCCACACACAGAGTTTCTGATTCAGTAGATCTGGACCTGGGAATCTGCATTTTAACAGGTTCTCACCTGACGCTGACGCTACTGACCTCGGGACCACATTTTGAAAACCACTGAGCTGGACCCACATCTTTCCCTACATCTTTCCCTTATTCTTATCTGCTTCACTTTCTTTCTTTGTTTTCTCCCAAGAACATCCTCCCAAGGATCCATTAGCATAGGAGTCCCCATCTCAGGCGCTGCTTCCAAAGAACCGGACCTAAAATAATAGTCCATCCTGAATTAGACCTACAGGACTTTAAAAAATGTCCTTTTGCATATGTATGTACGCATGCATGATGAAAAGCTGGATCACGACCTGGAAAAAAATGTGCCACCTAAATTTATTGAGGGCTACACGGGCTCTTTGTACACATGAAGTCACTTTAACAATAATAACCAAGGCTTCCCTGGCTTAATAGTTCCTCCTAGAATTGCTTCTGTGACTCTTTCTCAGTAGGCATCAGCACCAGTGCACTGAAGCATCCATAGTTGCTAAGGGACATGAAGCTTAAGGAACAGTATGGGAAGAAGAGATAGGAGCGAAAGCCTCTCTCCCATTTGTGTTGACCCTGTTAGGAGAATCGCAAAGCACTGTTATAGATGATTCCATATTTCACAGAGCTGATTGAAACTGTTCTTGCAGAAATGAATGTCAGCCTCCCTCTTCCTCAAACCTGGAAATCAGTCAGCGCAGGAACATGGAAAAGTCAGCACAGGCTTCTCAAAATCCTTCTTCCCTCTCACAACTGAACCTTCCTTCCTGGGTCATGCTTATTTGACTCTCTTCTTTTAATCTCAAGTTGAGTTTTCCCAGGAGTCCTTCATTGCTCATGTAAATGTATTTCTTAAGGACTAACTCTTATGATTTCTCTAAGTCCCCCTGAGACTCAGGTGGGGAAACACTAAATAAACTTTGTTTGTAACAGAAATTGGACTTCAAAACTTTATCTCTGTAAAGTATTGACTTACGCTGATGTGCCGTGTTAAAAAAAGTCTAGATATGAAATACTGAGAAGGCAAAATTTATTACGTTAAATATATATGTGCATATATATACACATACATATATGGTATGTATACCTCCCACAATACCAGAACTATTTTTCCATCATCCTCTTGGTTATCCATACCATATTTATTTAGAGACTGGAACATGAGTTTCCAAGCCCCAAAGCCAGCTCACTATTTCTTTTTCCTTTCTGTGACTACCTCAAGTCTCTGTATACACTCCAAGAGTTCAGTGGCCGAGATAGCAAATCTCTTACTCCTCACATATCAGTGACTCTTACAGATTACTGCCCTACATTAAGGAGAGGCACAAGGCAGCAGAAACATGTCCTGGGTTCATATGGAGCATTGAGGAATCACTGAAATCTTACAAAGAAGGGTAAAAATCCCCATACATTGGTGTGTTTTATTAGTTTGGTATTGTTGTTTACTTCACTTTTTGCAACTTACTATAAACTCGCCTCAGGACAATCATTTGGATACCAATACATGGCATCAGCTAAACTCCAAATTAATTCACATATATTTGGTTGCAGAACTTTCAAATTTGCAAACCACTTTCCCTGGGGGAGAAAAGCAGTCTCTCATTCCACTCCAAGAAATTCACTGATGTCAACAAGGTATGCTTGCTACCAGACAAAAAGGGCCTCAGGATTGATGTAATGATATAATTCAGACTTGATTACATACAATTTTGTTTCCACCATCTTTAAGCCTTAGCCAGGATTGGAAGATGCAGGCATTCTGTGACATTTGAAGTCTCTAATCAGGTAACAAATAGACTACCCCACCTGAACAACCTGCTACATAAAGAAGAACAGTGACATTTAGCAGTTTTTATGTCTTCCCCACCTTCAGGATTCCTTTCCTTACTGTTTAAAAGTAATTTGTGATCACATACTCCATTTATATGGTGACTATTATATACTATCACTAGCTGAATATGCCCGAACACAGATTAAAAGCCTCCATAATTTAGGATTTGGGGGGAGTGACGTTAGAGTGTCATAAGATAAAAGTAAATATTTGATAAAATATTATATTGACAGATAAGTATTTTTCATAGTTTCACAAAGTTTGTTTGTTTGTGAAAACCTCAGTGTCTCCCAACAATGTGCATAAACACAACAGTGTGACTTTTATTCCTCACAATCTCAGACTTCTTAGGTGTTATGTACAAATTCAAACCATGCTGCCTTACCTCGTTTTGTCCTTCAGAGGCTGGCTTGAAGGGACCATGACTTGTTTAATTGAATTAAATTCTAAATCCAATTTTTACATAATCTCCTGATAGATTATGATGTCCTACTCTATGGAGTTTACTTGAGAAGAAACAAGAATGAATTATGAACAGTATGAGGGAGTAACTGAAAATAGTTGGTTTGGGATATACTTTGATGTTTCAGTTTACTGGTTCAGTGAAAATATATTTGACGTTCATCATGACTGTTCATGAGCACAAGTGCAGGAAAACATGAATATTCCCTTTTACAGAATGAGATCAAGGAATAAGATCTCTGGGCTGGGCAGGTGGTGGTGAGACGTTATTATCCCATGGCACGCAACCAGTGTAGTCTGAATTTCACCAAGGGTGGCAAAAAATATTCTCTAAACTTGGAAACTAATTTTGCTTAATCTTGTTTTGTACATGTTGCTACCTAAGTACACAGGACAAAGACTCTTCATTACCTCTCTTCTCCAATAGATTTATCTACAAGTGGACTTAGGAAATCTCACAAGTACATGAAAGGCCTTTCAAACACTTACTTCTCTTAGAGTGTGCAACTATATAATAAGCAGGATTCTCACTACAAACTTGAAAACACATGACTTTTTAGATAGGATTCTGTAAAGATTAGTGAACAATTGTTTGCATCAGGGAGTCTGATGAAGTGCATAAAAGAGGAAAGTTCTGTCTATTTATAATGCTTTCATAGAACCCAGAGCCATGGAGACTTAGCTGTGGGTCTTAGCACACAATACAAGGATTCCTATCTTTCTCCCCCTTCTATAGCCACCCATCTTATTGGAGGAAAGGAATGAATGGAGTGAAGAGCATCTGAATTTCACTTTTTGTCTTTCTACTGGTTGGGCACATTGTTATTCTTTCAACAAATCCAACTATGATGATGCTTCTTTACATAATGAATGCAGTTCATGTAGAGAAACTTCAATAATATCATATTGAATATGATAGAGTATCAATACTATTTAATTGTATCTATCTTTTATTGTATTTAATTGTATCTATCTTTTAGACACATAGTTAACAAAATGGAACACGATAAGCGTGTTTGAAGAAAACATTTCCTTTATTTTAATTGTCTAAAACTCTGAACGGCTATTTAAAATGCTAGTTTTCAAGCCATATGTAATGCCAAAAATAACACTGTGAATCTGATGACTTTATAACGCAGCTCATAACTTTGTTATTTCAGGAGATGTTTGAATATTTTCAAGATAACAAATATGTCACCCTTCTGAAAAGACTATTATTTTATAAATAGAAGAATATATTTTGTTTAATTTTAAGGATAAGTTATAAATGATGAAAAGAAATATCATTAATGTATATTATTTTTTCCCTCTCATTTCACTAGTATTTATTTCCTTGGTAAATATAGTTTAGCTATATTTAAAATAGTTTAATAAAGATGATAAATCATATAATGATTTCAAGGATTTTGATTCTGATTTTTTTCAAAGAAAAAATGTAAAGTATTTTAATATATCTACAAACTGTTAAAATAATCTTATTTAACAGTCATGTATTAAATATTGGTCATATTCTAATCATGATACAGGGATTAAAATGGTGAAAATTTATGGTCTCTGCTATCAAGGAGTTTGCAGAAAGGGCATAAGTGTTGCTTCATAATGCTTCAAACTAAAACATTTAAAGGAAGACATATTAGTCAGCCCAGTCTGTCAAAAAAAAAATACCATAGACTGGGTGGCTTAACAGAAATTTACTTGCTCACAGTTCTGGAGGCTGGAAAGTCCAAGATCAAAGTTCTGGCTGATTTAGTTTCTGCTGAGGCCTCTCTTCCCAGCTTGCAGACTGCTGGCTGCCTTCTCAATATGTCCTCACTTAAGCAGAGATAGAGCAAGATTTTACCTTACGTTTCATTGTTTCGTTCTCTTCTTATAAGGGCACCAGTCCTATTGGATTAAGGCCCCACGTTTTTGACCTCATTTAACCTTTATCACTGCCCTTTTCCCAAAAACAATAACATTGGAGGTTACGGTTTTAACATATGAATTTCAGGGAGCTGCAATTCAGTTCATAGCAGAAGGCTTGACTGAATTACCTTGTTAAAATGAGGCTTCTTTATTTAGTTGTTAGTATTTGGGAAATGAGATTGCCTTAGATGGAAACTTTATCATGGAACCAAATCTAACTTCTGTGACGTAATAGTTTCCCCATATTCATTTGCATGAGCTCAATTACATAAATTGAAAAATTGTACAAGTTATTATATTGCACAATTGGGATATTGCAAAGAGAGTTTAAAATGTTTCTTTATAAATTCAAAATTTTTTAAGCTAGCTGCAAAGAAAGAATTTGTCAGTAAACCATGATTCAAACATTTAGGGGATTTTGAATTAGAAAGAACAATTAAATGTGTTAATTCAAATTCACTCCCTACCATTTTACAACAGAAGAAAGGGAAGCACAGATGGGTTAGATCATGATCTAATCACACAGTTAGTTTGTGGGAGCAATAGAACCAACCCTAGAACCAGAATTCATTTTCTCCTAGTCCAGTGTTTTGACCAGCACCTGTCATGAAGCTCTAGCTATATTATTGGTATTTTGTTATGAAATTGATATTTCCTGCTAATCAGCATTTCAAGTACTAACTAAAATATTTGTTCTCAATGTTATATAAACCTCAATTCACCTGCTGTTTCAGTGTTTTAGAAATCAAGTAAAATCATTATAATGTTGATTTCATTATTTCCTTTTTATTGAAGCATAGTTGATTGACAATATTGTGCTAGTTTCAGGTGTACAGCAAAGTGGTTCCGTTCTATATATATATATTTTTTTTCAGATTAATTTCCATTACAGGTTATTATAAGATATTGAATATACTTCTTTGTGCTATACATTAATCCTTGTTGCTTATCTCTTTTATATATCGTAGTTTGTATCTATTAATCCCATATTTTTTTAAACATCATTATCAGGGGAATCTACCTTTCTCTTATAAAGGGATATTAGACTTTCTCCTCTCATATGACAAGTGACATTGATATGGTTCATATTTATAGGTTTTGGGAAGTAACAAGATATGCTGCTTCATGCTGTTTTCATCTGTCATGGGAATAGAATGAAACTTATGCTATACGTAGTCTGTACAGTTGCTGGCACAACCCATTGGGAATTAACTTTCCCCAGTAAAGAATCCACAGTGAAAACTGAGACAGTCTTCTATCATTCAGTGCTTTCTTTCTTGAACAATCTTAGAACTAGAATTACAGTCAAATCAATTATTTGGTGTTTCTTTAGGGACAGAGGAAAGAGGAAAAGGTAATTATGTTTTGAACTCAAAAACATTTTAACTTGGTAGCACTGAATTTTTTATTTTTCCTGTCAAATATAAGTGAAAAAAATATGTGAAATTTCTGATATAAATCAAATATTATACAAGCCTGTGGAAAGGCAGGCAAGGTATAAGCACCTCTAAGATATTTTTTTAATTTGCTTAAACTTACCAGATACCAGAACAAATGTCCATGGCCCTAAATCAGGGGTTAGTTGGAGCCAGTGGCTTGCACTGGCTTGAAGAGTTGATTTTTCTTTTTTTTTTTTCTTTTTATATATGTACCACATCTTCTTTATCCATTCCTCTGTCGATGGACATTTAGGTTGTTTCCATGTCCTGGCTATTGTAAATGGTGCTGCAATGAACATCAGGGTGCATGCACCCTTTCAAATTATGGTTTTCTCCAGATATGATTTTTCTATCTCCTCCTCTCAACTCCTCTCTTCCAGATTGCACTATCACTGATGTCACCTTGGTAGCCTGAGATTGGTTATAGTGGGATATTTATACATTTGCAGTTGCTATAAATCAGGATTTTATTATTATTATTATATTTAGGGGGGGGGTACTGGTTTAACCAGCACACCACTATCCCCAATCCACAGTACCTGATGTAGTGCTGTGCATAGTCTGTCTCTATGTGACAGTGGGCTCAGAATTCTGTCACTTGACACAACATGGGTGTTAAAGGCATAAAAGAGGAAAGTTCCATCTTACTTATAAAGCTTTCATAGAAACCAGAGCCATGGAGACCTAGCTGTGGGACTTAGCAAACAATACCAGGGTTCCCATCTTTCTCCTCCTTCTATAGCCATCCATGTTATTGGACTAAAGGAATGAATGAAGGGACTGAAGAGCATTTGAATTTCACTTTCTTTTTTTCCTTTAAAAAGGAGCTTTTAAAGGAGTTTCACAAGTCTTATTTATGACTACTCTGTCCATATTAAGAATAATACCCAGTATTTTCAGGTAGCTTTGTCCTCCACAATAATTAACATAAACTTTTTTTCTGTTTAATACCCAGAAGAGCCTTGTAGGACAGATATCACTGTTCCTATTTTATATATGATGTATAGAGAGACACATAAAATGTATACACAGCATCAGATTCAGGATTTCTTTCTCCATGTTCAATGTTTATTTTCCACTATACCAAAACTGTTGATTCCATATGTTATATGGAATTAAACTATGTTATTCTGGGTATACAAAAAGACTGGTCAAAAATCTAATAACCAGCACTATCCTTCCAGCTTAACAATATCATTGCAGAGTAAAACAAAACACATGAAATGAGCAGGTCTTCCCAAAAAGTCCTCCTGAGAGTAAAATTTATTCTTCCTAAAATTTCATGTAAAGTATTGGCATTGTCAAGGTAGGCACAGCACAGCTTAAATGTTGGGTGTGTTTATTTGTGTGTGTATGTGTATGTGTGTATGTAGGGAATGACATGTGTAGGCATTATTTGGACATGTTAGAAATAGGACTTATAGTTAAATTTTCATTTCTAAATTGATGAAATATTTCATATTTTTATAGTTTAACCTGTTAACTCAAAGACCCTTTGTGTTCTGCCATAAAGCATATAAAGGATATATGCCTCTTATTCTTCTCTTTATACTCAACTCTTATATAATATTTTATAGACTAATCTATATCACCGCAGATTTGCATTCCTTGGGCATCAACCAAAAAATGGCTAATATTCCTATTTATACTCTGTCTGCTTTTAATCAAAATCAAAGAAGAAAATTCTCATGTCTAAGCAAAAGAAAAAAAAGATGAATCAAATTAGGTCATCAAAATGTAAGAAAATATAAAAATTTCTCACAGCAGAAATATAATGACTATAGTCTCTTAATAGAGAACAATTCTTGCTACTGTACAGTTATGCAAAACAATTTAAACGAGCTATTATGACCCTGGAAACTCTGAAAATATGAGACACAGTCTTTGAGAAAATAAGAACTTCCAGCATTCAGAAAATTTTTAGCATACCTGACATAGAATGACATTAAGTTATAAAAATGTACAACATTCCCAGAAGCCTATTTGGTGATTTACACCACAATTTAAAACTAGACCATTAATGACTTTGGAGATTCCTTGGCCCTACCTTCACATTTTACGGTTGTGAATACTGAGGCCATGAGTGGCTGAGAGTTGCAAAAGTTAGTTACTAAAGTCGGCTCCATTCTTTCTTAACCCAGGGCCCCTTCTTCATCATCAAATGTGACAAGACTGTCATAATCATGATGTATCTGACATAAGAAATACAGATATATTGATTACTCAGTTGTCACTTAAATCAGATAACTTCTCTAGCTAAGAAAAAATGGGTCAAGTGAGTATACAATTTTTGGAACTACAGTGCAATTCTAGAGACATAGAGGCTTGCCAATCAGAAAATGTGAATTCTGTCTTGGCCTTCCCACTTATAGCTAGGCTCTGTGTCTATTTTCTCCTGGGTAAAAATGTCATTTAAAAAATTGAGAATTGTGAAAATACAAAACAAAGGTGGATATTACTATTTTGGAAAATTGTTAAGTGCTTTCTAGAAAATGGATCATTGCTGGTTTGATTATTTTAAAATATCAGATATTGGTGAAATATTAACACCTACAAAGATGCTTGCTAGAGATGGCATTTTTGTAGGTGTTAGGTGTGGGCTTATCTGGTGGCCGCCAGCTTCAAGGCAGAGTATCTCAGGATGCTCATGAAAAGTTAAGTTACTGTACAAGGTTTTCAAGACATTTCAAATGATAGGCATTCAGAGGGCTTTCTTCTGAGTTTGAGAAAGTTTTCACTAGGAATAGAAAGTCCTGTATTTACTCTCCTTTTAGACAAGCAATGAATTATGATCAGGAAATTAAATATCAGTCCAAATGAGCTGGTAAGGGGAAGAATACTGATAATCACTTTTGGACATTTTGTCCCTAAAAATAGATATCTAAATACCACATTTGTCCAAATCCTGCATTTAATTACCATTTATAAGATAAATGCTGCTGCTGTTGGTGCTGTTTTGATCAATTCTTGGAAAGGAAATTGTAAAATAAGATGGATAATCTAGGTCCCTAGCTTGAGCTTCTCAGGTGATGGTCCCCAGTCTCCTAGGGAAGTGAATAACTCAAATTGGGACTTGGATTTCTTGATCATAATGAGCACACATGAAAAAAGGAGAACAGGAGACCTTCAAGATGGTGGAAGAGTAAGACGTGGAGATCAATTTCCTCCCCACAAATACATCAGAAATACATCTACATGTGGAACAACTCCCACAGAACACCTACTGAATGCTGGCAGAAGAACTCAGACTTCCCAAAGGCAAGAAACTCCCCACGTACCTGGGTAGGGCGAAAGAAAAAAGAAAAAACAGGGACAAAAGAATACAGACGGGACCTGCACTTTGCGGGGGGAGCTGTGAAGGAGGAAAAGTTTCCACATACTAGGAAGCCCCTTCCCTGGCGGAGACAGGGATGGCGGAGGGGAAGCTTTGGAGTCACAGAGGAGAGCACAGCAACAGGGGTGCAGAGAGCAAAATGGAGAGATTCCCTCACAGAGGATTGGTGCCGACCAGCACTCACAAGCCCAAGAGGCTTGTCTGCTCACACGCTGGGACAGGTGGGGACTGGGAGCTGAGGCTTGGACTTTGGAGGTCAGATGCCAGGGAGAGGAGAGAGTTGGCTAGTGAACACAGCCTGAAGGGGGCTAGTGCGCCACAGCTAGCTGGGAGGGAGTCTGCGAAAAAGTCTGGAGCTGCCGAAGAGGCAAGAGACCACTGTTTTGGGGTGCGGAAGGAGAGGGGATTCAGAGCACCGCCTAAATGAGCTCCAGAGACAGGCACGAGCTGCGGTTATCAGTGCGGACCCCAGAGACGGGCATGAAACCCTAAGGCTGCTGCTGTTGCCACCAAAAAGCCTGTGTGCAAGCACAGGTCACTATCTACACCTCCCTTCCTGGGAGCTTGTGCAGCCCACCACCTCCAGGGTCCCGTGATCCAGGGACAACTTCCCCAGGAGAACACATGGTGCGCCTCAGACTGGTGCAACGTCACATCAGCCTCTGCCACCACAGGCTTGTCCCGCATTCCGTACCCCTCCCTCCCCTTGTCCTGAGGGAGCCAGAGCCCCCTAATCAGCGGCTCCTCTAACCCCGTCCTGTCTGAGCGGGAACAGATGCCCTCAGGTGACCTACATTTAGAGGCAGCGTCAGATCCAAAGCTGAACCCCAGGAGCTGTGCAAACAAAGAAGAGAAAGGGAAATCTCTCCCAGCAGCCTCAGGAGCAGTGGATTAAATCTCCACAATCAACTTGATGTACCTGCATCTGTGGAATACCTGAATAGACAATGAATCATCCCAAAGTTGAGGCAGTGGATTTTGGGAGCAATTGTAGACTTGGGGTTTGCTTCCTGCATCTAATATGTTTCTGGTTTTATGTTTATCTTAGTTTAGTATTCAGAGTTTATTACCTTTGGTAGATTTGTTTATTGATTTAGTTGCTCTCTTCCTTTTTTTTATATATAGATATATATTTTTTTTCCATTTTCTCTTTTTGTGAGTTTCTATGTGTATGCTTCTTTGTGTGATTTAGTCTGTATAGCTTTGCTTTTACCATTTGTCCTAGGCTTCTGTCTGTCTGTTTTTTTCTTTGTTCTTGTTGTTAGTATAGTTTTTAGTGCTTGTTATCATAGGTGGATTTGTTTTTTGGTTTCGTTGCTCTCTTCTTTCTTTCTTTCTTTTTCTTCTTTTTTTTATTACTTTTTAATTTTTTTATTTTTAATATTTTTTTAATTTTAATAACATTATTTTTATTTTTTTTCTTTCTTTCTTTTTTTCTCCCTTTTCTTCTAAGCTGTGTGGCTAACATGTTCTTGGTGCTCTGGCTGCATGTCACGCCTGTGCCTCTGCAGTGGGAGAGCCGAGTTCAGGACATTGGTCCACCAGAGACCTCCCAGCTCCATGTAATATCAAATGGCGAAAGCTCTCCCAGAGATCTCCATCTGAAGGATAAGACCCAGCTCCTGTCAATGACCAGCAAGCTACAGTGCTGGACACCCTATGCCAAACAACTAGCAAGACAGGAACACAACCCCACCCATTAGCAGAGAGGCTGCCTAAAATCATAATAAGGTCACAGACACCCCAAAACACACCAAACAGACACGGTCCTGCCCATCAGAAAGACAAAATCCAGCCTCATCCACCAGAACACAGGCACCAGTCCCCTCCACCAGGAAGCCTACACAACCCACTGAACCAACCTTAGCCACTGGATGCAGACACCAAAAACAATGGGAACTATGAACCTGCAGCTTGCAAAAAGGAAACGCCAAACACAGTAAGTTAAGCAAAATGAGAACACAGAGAAACACACAGCAGATAAAGGAGCAACAACCCACCAGACCAAACAAATGAAAAGGAAATACGCAGTCTACCTAAAAAAGAATTCAGAGTAATGATAGTAAAGATGATCCAAAATCTTGGAAATAGAATGGAGAAAATACAAGAAACGTTTAACAAGGACCTAGAAGAACTAAAGAGCAAACAAATAATGATGAACAACTCAATAAATGATATTAAAAATTCTCTAGAAGGAATCAATAGCAGAATAACTGAGGCAGAAAATGGATAAGTGACCTGGAAGATAAAATAGTGGAAATAACTACTGCAGAGCAGAATAAAGAAAAAAGAATGAAAAGAATTGAGGACAGTCTCAGAGACCTCTGGGGTAACATTAAAGGCACCAGCATTCGAATTATAGGGGTCCCAGAAGAAGAAGAGAAAAAAGAAAGGGACTGAGAAAATATTTGAAGAAATTATAGTTGAAAACTTCCCTAATATGGGAAAGGAAATAGTTAATCAAGTCCAGGAAGTGCAGAGAGTCCCATACAGGATAAATCCAAGGAGAAACATGCCAAGACACATATTAATCAAACTATCAAACATTAAATACAAAGAAAAAATATTAAAAGCAGCAAGGGAAAAACAACAAATAACATACAAGGGAATCCCCATAAGGTTAACAGCTGGTCTTTCAGCAGAAACTCTACAAGCCAGAAGGGAGTGGCAGGACATATTTAAAGTGATGAAAGGGAAAAACCTACAACCAAGAATACTCTATCCAGCTAGGATCTCATTCAGATTCGACAGAGAACTTCAAACCTTTTCAAACCAGCAAAAGCTAAGAGAATTCAGCACCACAAAACCAGCATTACAACAAATGCTAAAGGAACTTCCTTAGACAGGAAACACAAAAGTAGGAAAAGACCTACCAAAAAAAAAAACCCCAAACAATTAAGAAAATGGTAATAGGAACATACATATTCATAACTACATTAAATGTAAATGGATTAAATGCTCCCACTAAAAGGCATAGGCTGGCTGAATGGATACAAAAACAAGACTTGTATATATGCTGTCTACAAGAGACCCACTTCAGACCTAGGGACACATACAGACTGAAAGTGAGGGGATGGAAAAAGATATTCCATGCAAATGGAAATCAAAAGAAAGCTGGAGTAGCAATTCTCATATCACACAAAATAGACTTTAAAATAAAGACTATTGCAAGAGACAAAGAAGGACACTACATAATGATCAAGGGATCAATCCAAGAAGAAGATATAACAATTGTAAATATTTATGCACCAAACATAGGAGCCCCTCAATACATAAGGCAAAAGCTAACAGCCATAAAACGGGAAATCGACAGTAACACAATCATAGTAGGAGACTTTAACACCCCAGTTTCCCCAATGGACAGATCATCCAAAATGAAAATAAATAAGGAAACACAAGCTTTAAATGATACATTAAACAAGATGGACTTAATTGATACTTATAAGACATTCCATCCAAAAACAACAGAATACACTTTCTTCTCAAGTGCTCATGGAACATTCTCCAGTATAGATCATATCTTGGGTCACAAATCAAACCTTGATTAATTTAAGAAAATTGAAATGGTATCAAGTATGTTTTCTGAACACAATGCTATGAGGCTAGATAACAATTACAGGAAAAAAATCTGTAAAATATACAAACACATGGAGGCTAAACAATACACTACTAAATAACCAAGAGATCACTGAAGAAATCAAAGAGGAAATCAAATAATACCTAGAAGCAAATGACAATGAAAACACAATGACCCAAAACCTATTGGATGCAGCAAAAGCTGTTCTAAGAGGGAAGTTTATAGCTATGCAAGCCTACCTCAAGAAACAAGAAAAATCTCAAATAAACAATTGAACGTTACACCTAAAGGAACTAGAGAAAGAAGAACAAACAAAACTCAAAGTTAGCAGAAGGAAGGAAATCATAATGATTAGAGCAGAAATAAATAAAAAAAGAAATGAAGGAAATGATAGAAAAGATCAATGAAACTAAAAGCTGGTTCTATGAGAAGATAAACAAAATTGAGAAACCAGTAGCCAGACTCATCATGAAAAAAAGGGAGAAGACTCAGATAAGTAGAATTAGAAATGAAAAGGGAGAAGTAACAACTGACACTGCAGAAATACAAAGGATCATGAGAGATTACTATAAGGAACTATATGCCAATAAAATGGACAACCTGGAAGAAACCGACAAATTCTTAGAAAAGCACAACCTTCCGAGATTGAACCAGGAAGAAATAGAAAATATAAACAGACATATCACAAGCACTGAAATTGAAACTGTGTTTAAAAATCTTCCAACAAACAAAAGTCCAGGACCAGAAGCCTTCGCAGGCAAATTCTATCAAACATTTAGAGAAGAGCTAACACCTATCCTTCTCAAACTATTCCAAAATATAGCAGATGGAGAAACACTTCCAAACTCATTCTACGAGGCCACCATCACCCTGATACCAAAACCAGACAAAGATGTCACAAAAAAGAAAACTACAGGCCAATATCACTGATGAATATAGATGCAAAAATCCTCTACCAAATACTAGCAAACAGAATCCAACAGCACATTATAAGGATCATACACCATGATCAAGTGGGGTTTATTCCAGGGATGCAAGGATTCTTCAATATATGCAAATCAATCAATGTGGTACACCACATTAACAAATTGAAGGAGAAAAATCATATGATCATCTCAATAGATGCAGGGAAAGTTTTCAACAAAATTCAACACCCATTTATGATAAAAACGTTCCAGAAAATAGGCACGCAGGGAACTTACCTCAACATAATAAAGGCCATATATGACAAACTCACAGCCAACATTGTTCTCAATGGTAAAAAACTAAAACCATTTCCACTAAGATCAGGAACCAGACAAGGTTGCCCACTCTCACCACTATTATTCAACATAGTTTTGGAAGTCTTAGCCACAGCAATCAGAGAAGAAAAAGAGATAAAAGGAATCCAAATTGGAAAAGAAGAAGTAGAGCTGTCACTGTTTGCAGATGACATCATACTATGCATAGAGAATCCTAAAGATGTTACCAGAAAACTACTAGAGCTAATCAGTGAATTTTGTGAAGTAGCAGGATACAAAATTAATGCACAGAAATCTCTTGCATTCCTATACACTAATGATGAAAAATCTGAAAGAGAAATTAAGGAAACACTCGCATTTACCATTGCAACAAAAAGAATAAAATACCTAGGAATAAACCTACTTGAGGAGGCAGAAGACCTGTATGCAGAAAACTATAAGACACTGATGAAAGAAATTAAACATGATACAAACAGATGGAGAGATATACCATGTTCTTGGATTGGAAGAATCAACATTGTGAAAATGACTCTACTACCCAAAGCAATCTACAGATTCAATGCAATCCCTATCAAACTGCCACTGGCTTTTTTTACAGAACTAGAACAAAAAATTTCACAATTTGTATGGAAACACAAAAGACCCCGAATAGCCAAAGCAATCTTGAGAAAAAAAAACGGAGCTGTATGAATCAGGCTCCTGGACTTCAGACTATACTACAAAGACACAGTAATCAAGACAGTATGGTACTGGCACAAAAACAGAAATATAGATCAATGGAGCAGGAGAGAAAGCCCAGAGTTAAACCCACGCAAATATGGTCACCTTATTTTTGATAAAGGAGGCAAGAATATACAATGGGGAAAAGACAGCCTCTTCAATAAGTGGTGCTGGGAAAACTGGACAGCTACATGTAAAAGAATGAAATTAGAATATTCCCTAACACCGTACAAAAAAATAAACTCAAAATGGATTAAAGACCTAAATGTAGGGCCAGACACTGTAAAAGTCTCAGAGGAATACATAGGCAGAACACTCTATGACATAAATCACAGCAAGATCCTTTTTGACCCACCTCCTAGAGAAATGGAAACAAAAACAAAAATAAACAAATGGGACATAATGAAACTTAAAAGCTTTTGTGCAGCAAAGGAAAACATAAACAAGATGAAAAGACAACCCTCAGAATGGGAGAAAATATTTGCAAATGAAGCAACTGACAAAGGATTAATCTCCAAAATTCACAAGCAGCTCAATATCAATAAAACGAACAGCCCAGTCCAAAAATGGGCAGAAAACCTAAATAGACATTTCTCCAGAGAAGATATACAGATTGCCAACAAACACATGAAAGAATGCTCAGTATCATTAATCATTAGAGAAATGCAAATCAAAACTACAATGAGGTATCACCTCACACCAGTCAGAATGGCCATCATCAAAAAATCTACAAACAATAAATGCTGGAGAGGGTGTGGAGAGATTTGAACCCTCTTGCACTGTTGGTGGGAATGTAAATTGATGCAGCAACTATGGAGAACAGTATGGAAGTTCCTTAAAACTAAAAATAGAACTACCATATGACCCAGCAATCCCACTACTGGGCATATACCCTGATAAAACCGTAATTCAAAGAGAGTCATGTACCACAATGTTCATTGCAGCTCTATTTACAATAGCTAGGACATGGAAGCAATCTAAGTGTCCATCGACAGATGAATGGATAAAGAATATGTGGCACATATATAGAATGGAATATCACTCAGCCATAAAAAGAAATGAAATTGAGTTATATGTAGTGAGGTGGATGGACCTATAGTCTGTCATACAGAGAGAAGTAAGTCAGAGAGGGATAAACAAATACCATATGGTAACACATATATATGGAATCTAAAAAAAAAAAATGTTTCTGAAGAACCTAGGGGCAGGACAGGAATAAAGACACAGATATAGAGAATGGACTTGTGAACATGGGGCGGGGGAAGGGTGAGCTGGGATGAAGTGAGAGAGCGGCATGGACATACATACACTACCAAATATAAAGAGATAGCTAGTGTGAAGCAGCCACATAGCACAGGGAGATCAGCTTGGTGCTTTGTGTCCACCTAGAAGGGAGGGATAGGGAGGATGGGAGGGAGATGCAAGAGGGAGGAGATGTGGGGATATATGTTTATGTACAGCTGATTCACTTTGTTATACAGCAGAAAGTAACACACCATTGTAAAGCAATTATACTCCAAGAAAGATGTTAAAAAAAAAAAAGCCATCAGTCACCTTAGCAAAAATTTGAGATGTCCTCCAGTAAAGAAACCTTTTCTATTTTGATTAACACTACCTTCTTAAAACTTTTCTACCATGGAATGCTTACATTCTTTTTTTTTTAACATGTGACTCATTCATATTTCAGAAAATTAGTGAGTCATATTCATTATGATTGACAATATACGTTAAAAAACGTGGCATGTAATTTATAAAAACAATTCTGATGTGGTCTGAATAGCAGCATATTCTCTGTGGCTATTACTTCATGTAAACCTGAATCCATGTTCCTTTTGAAGCAATTTAAGATTATGGTAAATATGTTGTAAGCATATCGCATCATCAGTCAGAATAAACACAGATGTCACTTCCAGTGAAACGGTTGCCAAAGCATTTTCTCCCTGTGTCGTTGATGTTCTTAGCATACAGGCTGGACCTAGAATTCCTGTTGGATTTCAACAGGAATGAAGAGATCAAATCTTTCCCATTCTTGGTTTTATACTTGATTTTACTGTCAATGTCTTTGTGCCATCCAAATCCTTTATATGTTTTATTTCCTCTACATCCTATATATGTTTTGATCCCAGGAAATTATGAAAATTTAATTTAAAAAAGGCAAAGACAAAAACTTAAGTCAGCTCACTAGAGCCCTCTCACCATTTTGATATTCGGTTGTTAACAAAAACACCTTGAATATAATTATACCACTAGTTTTGAATCCAAACAAAAGTTCACTATCTTATCCCAAAGGAGGTAATCGGGATTGCTTTATTCAAAATAAAATACATCTTTATATTTTTTCTGCAGGTATATCAACCTCTCTCCTATTTAAAAACTGTGTGTTTACTCTTCCTTAGAAAATAAATGTAGATTCTTACTGCACCCTATACTTTTCTAAATTTTTTATAAATCATTAGATAAAAATTATCTACTATTTTTTCTATGATTGGACCTCTCTTATCCAACTTGTATTTTCCAGGATTCACCCTTGCTGCCTTTTGGCAAAGCAAAACATTTGCTAAGTTTCCTTTTTAATCACTCTTAGGTCCTCCATGATTTCTCAGAGTTTTCCAAGGGTAGCCCTGAAGTCACATTTACAAGTGCTTTGATAATGTAATTCAATGAACTTACACATTTAAATCCCTTCACAACTGTAGCTGGTATTCTTCATGTTGTTATACAGCTTCTTTCCTTTAGAGGGAAGCTAAAGAGAAGTGGGAAGGCAATTAGAAGTGGGTTGTTATTAAATGACTGCAAGAAGAGAACAAATAGATGGACACTTTAAAAGAAAGAAGAAACATTAATTTAACTGTTCAGATTTTGACTGGGTCAATTTTAAGCAAAATAGGCATATTTCATACAAACTTTACTAAGGTTTGGAAAAACTCTGCCTACAAAATATCATCCTACTTCACCCAAGGTGCAAGAGTACTAGCAATACATTTAAAGATATTATTTTTAGTCCCTGCCATTTTTTTGATCTAACACATGCATAATAAATGCAAGAGTAAGGAGTTATAAGTACCAAAGTTGAAGGGAAGTTTTCCCAGTTTGAACAGTATTGGAAACCATTAGAAGACTTATCAATTCATAAATTGCTATGTATAAATCTTTTTGTGCCCAAATCATGGCTCGTGAGGCTCTTTCAATCATGTGTGGCTCTGATCCTTTCTATCAGGATAAGCAAGTGATGTGATTGGATACAATGGAGGGAGCTGTGATTACGAGAAAGTATTTATATTAATACAAATAAATATGTCAACACTTTATATGTTAGGATGCTGAAAACAAATCTAAAACATTTATTTGGTAACTTAGGGAGTTTTTTAAATTATTCACCAAGCACCAAACAAGAGTCAAAAATTTTTCTGAGAACTGGAGAAACAAATATAAAAGTATTATTATTCCTGCTTCAGACAGTTAAAGAGCCAGTCTTATCTGGGAGTAAGATGTCTAAACAGGTAAATTATAATAGTAAATGATAAGAATAACAATAGATGCCTGCTTAAGATGAAATGTAACATTGATGAACATGACCAATCGTATCAGGAAAGGCAGGAATACTGTGAGAAAGAATATGCTGTATTTGCATTCTAACAGGGGAGCATGTCATTTTCAAAAAAATAAAGCAGGAACTGACTTTTTTACTAAATAGTTTTTAAGTTAGAAAATGGATATTATAAATTATTATAGTTAAAATGAAAGAATGGGAAAAATTATTTTCTTTAACAAATAAGGAATTAATCCTTAAGATAAATGAGACGTAAGTGTTACAGGCAGAGAACTTAGTGTTTGCTAATCTTGAATTTTCATTTAAGATCATAGAACTTATGTGATAAATTCTCTTTCCCACTTAATGTTTCTTCAGAAAAATTTTACTCTTGTTGATATCTGTTATAAATTACTTCCTAAAATTTTAAGATATTGAATAAAGTAAATTAATACAATTCCTAATATTGTCTGCATTAGGAAACCAGAAGTTTATAAGAAGTTGGGATTTCTGATTATCTAGGTTGGTATGAAACCAACAATTGACTTGAAGATGGGGAAAGAGACCTTATGCATGGAAGGAAGTGGAGGTGTGTGTAACAGGTATGGGATTCTTTGAAATGTATGAACAACTGAAAGCTCTGAGAGTAGAATTCTAGTACACTATTTTTCAAATTAGCTCTCAAAACTTCTAAAGACTTAATGCTTCAGGGAGAAATAATGTAAACAGTATAGGTTACATTTCTAAGTCCAAAAGAGTTTTAATGCTATGGTTAAGGTAAATGACACAAAATCATCAATGTTGTTTTCAAATATTGCTGTATATGATTGCTTTACTTCAGAGGATATAATTAGCCATAACAAGCAGTAGTGGAAGCAATGTTTTGTTATGTTATAAAAGCAGTAAAGACATATCCCCTCCAAATATGTTTTATTGGGGGCAAATTTGTCGTTTTGTAAGTTAGGGTAACAGTGGCTATATTCTTAAAATATGAATCCAGTCGTAGAAATTTCTAGTACCTTATACATGTTTCCTGTTTGAGTTGGTAGCTGGCAAAGGTAGATAAATTTCTATTTATTATGGCATAACTCTTCCTTTGATCATCTCTCAGGTAAATAAAATATACAAGGCCATGATATTTGATGTGGCATTTTTAAAGACTGATAAAACAGACTAGGGAGTATCTCATTCATGAGATGCAGAGTGAATTTAATGTTTTTTTTTCCTTTTTAATAAAGCTTTCATCATTTTATCAGGATCATTTTAGGATAACAAAAGAGTAAACAGGAAGAATGGTAGAGTAACAGGTGAGACCAATTACAAATGAAGAGTTTTTTTGTGTGTGCTGAGAAAACAAAACAAAAAATCAGATCTAAGAATATATAGAGAACTCTTACAAATCAATAAGAGAAGTACAAGCAACCCACTAAAAAATGAGCAAGAGCCATGAGTAGGCATTTTCCAGAAGAGGGAATAGGAATGCCAACAAACATATAGAGATAATAAGACTCATAATCGATCCACAGAAATGCAAATAAATACCACACTAAAGTACTATTATATATCATTTGATTGACAAAAATAAAAGTCTGACAGTACCTCATATGGGAGGTGCTGTATATCCGCGTGATACCTTATTCTTTGCTGCTAGAAATGTAAATTTGTGCAAACATTTTGTAAAGAAATCTGATATTTCTTTCTATTGTTGAACAAGCATATCCTCTATGACTCAACAATTGTACAAGTACAGCAGGACACATACAAGAATGTTCTTAGTGGAATTATTCACAGTAGCAGAAATGTAGAAATCACCTAAATGCCTTTCATGGGAGACTAGATAAACCGTGGTATATTCATATAAAAAGCAGTCAAAAGAAATGAACTACAGCCAGACTGCAGCATATATACACTATAACAATTCACGGGAAATATAAGCTCTCAAAGAGTAAATATAACATGAATACATAAATAGATTAAATTATTTTAGAATAGATACAGATTCAGGAAAACAATAAAGAAAGGAAAATGAATGATGAACATGAGATTTAAAATGATACTTGGGGGAAGGTAAAAGGTTAGGTTGGTTATGGGATGAGAGGACATATGTTTAGATGTAAATTATTTTTAAGATCCCAACTTTTGTTATGCGGAATGGATTTATGGTTGCCTATTACATTCTTAGAGAAAAAAAAATCAAGTAATTACATTTTTTAAAGTAGGCCATACATTGAATAATGGTGAGGGTGTGTCATGAACCAAAGATTGATACTAATAAAATTATGTGAAATTGTGATCTTGTATACATACAAATCCACAATAATGAAAATATATGAGACTGTGCTGAATATCTTAGACTAAGCAAATAAATTGACCTGTTAAATTTCTGCTCTATGCCTGATCATTCTCTTTCCTGATATTCCTGTGGGAGGAGCAGAGTTAAGAATCTTAATCTTGGTTAAGAATTATGGTTAATTCATTTCTGGATAATGTAAATTGTTCTGTATTTCACATAGTTAACCATTACCGTCTCTCATTTTGATGGAGGAAAGAAAGAGCAAATCATAATCTCTTTGGTAATAAGGTTACCTATCATTTAAGACTTTGTGGATCATGCTGTAATTCAACAGTTTGAAGTATACTGAGAAATGAAGGAATATAAATGGTCTGCAGGACATTTTTGATCAACTTGGGCATGAGGCTAAAACAAGTATTGATACTACCCTCTCTATATCTATTGTTTATATGACAAAAACTATTCAGCATTTGTTCAAAGAGATTTAAAAAAAAATTGCATCCCAGTAAAACAAGTAAAATGCATGTACTAAAATTTTACCATGTGTTCTTTTCTTCCAAAAAATCACTGCATTGGGCAAGTGGGTCACTGCTTTCTTAAAATTTGTCAACACAGTCGCAACTGAGTCTACTACTATGTTACTTTATCACCCCTCTAAGAACACTTGTGCGTTGGCAGTCTTTCAGAAAGACTCGCATTCATCTTACTGTCAGTACACTTCTTGGAATAGAAGCTTTACTTTGTCTTCCTGATGTTTGCAAAGCTTTAGAAAACCCAACTGGCAGAGGGTTGAGGCATGTTATACAACATTCAATTTAACAGTGAAATTTTTCATTGATTCTTTATGCTGTGTTACTGGCTTTAGAATAAAATTTCAGCAACAATTTCTTCAGAATTATAGTCTATTAAGAGATAATTCTCTGGATGTGGAACTATGAATAAATTGGTTAGAATGTTTTAGATGCTATACAATTTCAAGGTGGCAAAAGCTTACTTTTGTGTACTTTGTAATATCACCTACTCTATGTGGCATTGTCACATGAAGATTTTATTATTTTAGATTGTAGATTGTATTATTCATAAAATCATAACTCATTGATGAAAACATTCCAAAATCTATTTTTTCTTCACTTATGTGTATGCCAAACCAAAAGCCTGCAAACCCAAAATATTCTAATAATTTTTTTTAAATTGAGGTATAGTTGCTTTACAGTGTTGTGTTTGTTTCCACTGTACAGCGAAGTCTAATACATTTTTGATACTGCTTAGGCAAGATCAAATTTTAGTGAGAAAAAAAAAGATTTGTAATTTGAGACAAAAGAACACAAAAATTAAAAGAATATATCTAGAGAAACTTAAGGACAATAAGAAGAAGATAGCTATTTAGTAATTCTGTTTAAATGAATTTAAGCCAAAAATAACCAGTGGCCAAGAATGGATAGTTTCTAACTTGAATATTCATTTTGTCTTTAGCTCTCAGTAAGTGATCTCCAATTATCCTTTGGGCAGGTTGCCACATGGCTAAAAGAGAACATTTCCCCGTTATCTGCCTTATAGTTCTGGTGACCAAACAACTAAAGTCTGGGTGAAGATATGCTAGCCAAAGTGTTGTGTGAGACACTCTTTTTTTTTTTAGGTTAAAGGACATTTTATTTACTGACAGATTAAAAACCGTAACTCCAGGTAGTACAAAATATATCACTGAACCCAATTACAAAGAACTGGTGTTAATACACAATGTTTAAGCAATGCTATGTGTGAGACACTTTGAGGTTGCCTTTTTCTCTTCCTCCATCCCACTCTATTTGATGGCTGGGATTTCAGATGACTTTTGGACCACAAAGCGACTTTGGAAATGGAAATCACATAGAGCACAACAACATAGGGCCTGTGATTCTGACACAGTGGAGCCACTACATAAGCCCTGGACTCCTCACCCCCAGATTTCTTTCCTACAGGAGAAATCAAGTACTTTTATTGTGTAAGTCAGGACATCATTTACAACCTCACCCTTACTGATACGTGATCCACAGACAATAACTTATGCAGCCCCAGAATAATCAGTATATACCATCTCCATGTTCACCGCAGACCTCAAAACTCTATAATCTCATTCAAATTCACTTTCAAAACCATTTCCAACTACATTCTTCCCTTAATTGTATTGTCCAACCTCTGTTTTACTTCCTGTGTATGAATGTCCTTTTTACAGGTTCACCACATGTTGGTTCATTTTATCTTTACTCATTTTCTCTCTCTTTCTCCAGTTTCACTTGCTCAAGCACGGCATCCTTGGGGAACCAACTCCAACCTTTAGGAATCCTTTATTGATCCTCCAGTTAAGGAAATCTCACTTCTTTCATAACACCTATTTTTTAAAACAAACATTTGTACTTAATTGCATACTGCCTTAAAACATATCTTGCATTGTTTCCTTACCTTGCTATTTAATGTTTGTTTTTGACCTTTTTGTGTGTTCATCTATAGTTGTCACCCTAACTATGCCTAAATCATCATCTGTGACTATCCACTAGCAAAAATAAACAATTAAAAAAAGACTTTCCTTCCTTTGTTTACTATCTTGGAAAAGGGTAATATTCAGTTCTAGCCGTCTCCCTCTTCACTGCCACATAGCAGGTCAATCCCTAAACCGTATTACTTCTACCTTCACTATCTCTCTGAAATCTACACATTTTTTCATATCTGTTTTCACTGCCTTCTTTCAGGCCACATCTTTAATTGCTAACTAGCCCAGTCAGCCCTCCTTCATTCTTCTTCCTCTAAAGTGGCTTTATTAGAATGAGCTTATAAATGTTACCCCCAAGCTTTTTAAAATAATGTATCTAAGCTTTTGCAATATGTTGGTTTTACAACCTAGGTGTAATTGGCGAGTCCCATCAATAGCTGGCTTCAAGCTGACTTCTCCAGTTCCATCTCTTAGTCGATCTTCCCTTCTGTGTTAGCCTGCGAGGGCTTCCACAGCAAAATACCACAGAATGGGGGACTTAAACAACAGAAATGTATTTCCTCATAGTTCTTGAGGCTAAAAGTCCAAGATCAAGGTTTCTTCTGAGACCTTTTCCTTGGCTTCCGGATGGCTGCAATCTTGTGATCATTCATTTGTACTTATGAGCCCCAATGTTTCTCTGCGTGTCATAATCTCCTCTTCTTATAAGGACACCAGTCAGATTGGATTGCGGTTCATCCTAATAGCTTCGTTTTAACTTAATGACTCATCTTCAAATACAGCACATTCTGAGTTACTGGGGGTTAGTCATTCCTTAAACTTTAAACATCTGTCTGCGGTTACCCCAAAGTCTCTCTCTCTCTCTTTCTTAGTCTCTCTTTTCTCACATCCTTCCCGCATCCAATTTTTGAAAACTTTGCATAGGTTTCTGCCTACTTGTTGTATTCATGCTACTGCCAATTCATCCTTTGTGATTCTGGTTGGAATGTATTCCTCTGATTTCCCTTCCTGATCTTTTCCCCCTCTTCCTGTGTCCGCCTAAATGATTCACAAGGTCCTCCTAAAGGAACCTTTGATTATCCTCGGGAGAGTTGAAACAACTAATAAGTGTCAGATCCAGACTTCAAATTCAAGGAGTCTAACTCTGGAGTCTGTAGACTAACCATTAAATAGAGATGCATGAATCTAGGGATAAATTGTTATAAGATGACCATTACTGTCAGCGTGATTTTCAAACTCCTTGGCCTGGTATGTGACCCCTATTGATGTGAGCTGGTCCCTAGATGACAGCTGTGGCTCATGTTTTAACTCCCATTCTAAGCATTGCTTTATGTTAGGATTTAAGGAAAAGGGCAATTTGAATCAGGAAAGATGTAAAAGCTTTCTATTGGCTGTTTCCTTTCTCTTTTTTTTAAATTTTTACTATTATTATTATTTTTTTAAATTTTATTTATTTATTTATTTATGGCTGTGTTGGGTCTTCGTTTCTGTGCGAGGGCTTTCTCTAGTTGCGGCAAGTGGGGGCCACTCTTCATAGCGGTGCGCGGGCCTCTCACTATCGCGGCCTCTCTTGTTGCGGCTCACGGGCCTAGTCGCTCCGCGGCATGTGGGATCTTCCCAGACCAGGGCTCGAACCCGTGTGCCCTGCATTGGCAGGCAGATTCTCAACCACTGCGCCACCAGGGAAACCCCTCCTTTTTCTAATGTGCAGCCAGAGAATGCCATTTTGAAATTTTATGTGATAGCTTTATGAATCTACTTACTGACAGATGGAGAGACAGTTTAAGGAAACAAGCACTACTTTTGTATAAGAAATAAGATGGGCCAAAGTTGTTCTAAAAATAATGGAACTTTTTTTTTTTTTTTTTTTTCTGACCACATTACCTTGTCTGGTTTCTTCCCTCGTCAAAAAAAAAAGTCAAAAATTGTCACAAGGGTATCCACTTATCTCAGGAGGATGGCAAGTGGTACATCACTGACTGTTGGGTAGTTTCTTCAGCAAAACACTCCAACTGCTCTTTACAGAGATATTTATTCCAACTCTATGTTTAGTTTCTGTTTATTTTGCTGTAGCATGTGTTTTGAATTGGAAAAACTAGAATGGTTACTGAATTTTAAGCAAGTGCCTTTGTTTCAAATACAACATTGTGGTTTAAAAAAAACAGTTTAAGTTAAAGGCAGTTAAGATGGTTAAAACCAATGGAGTCTGGGTTTAAATCCTGGTTCTGTACTTAACGGAGGTGAGATTTTGAGGAAATAATTAACCTAATATTGATCATTTGTAGAATGATGGTAATATTGCCTAAATCATAGGGTTGTGAAAATTAAATAATGTATATTATGTAATTAGCACAGTGCTTGGCAAACAGGGGATGCTGGGTTAATGTTATTGTCATTTGTTCATCTCCCTCCTCTGTCCTGTTTTTTTTTTTCCAGTCAGGAGTCAGGTACTATTTACAGTCTGGGGAGTCTGTGATGAACAGTACAGCCAAGTCTTGCTCTAATAGACCTTATAGCTAATACAGAACCTTCTAGTACAGGTTAAGAAGCTGAGCTCCGAACTTAGACAGTCAAGGTTCAAGCCCTGCCTGTACCAGTTAATGAGCTGTGTGACCATGGCAAGGTCACTCAACCTCTCTGTGACTGTGTTCTTGTCTATAAAATGAAGATAATATTTAATAGGTTTGCTGTAGTAGTAAATGAATCAATAAATCTAGTTCTCTTAGAATAGTGCCGGGTACATAAAAGATGTTTATTGAATTTTTGTTACAATTTGAATTAAACCAGCAACTTTTGAGCTATTCACAGGACTGGAGTTTTAAAATCTTACTGCTATGAATCAGAGATCATAAGCAGCTTCTACCTAAACTAAATAATTTCAAAGATACAAGCAAGAGGTTCATCAAGAATGGCTCTCCAGGTCTTTCCTTCCTGTAACAGACATGTTACTCTAGCCCAGAAAAAATAAATGAGGTGTGTATGGCTTCTCACACAGTGGGCAGCATTTACATTATGAAACATCTCCATTTTATACCTCAGCGTTAGACAGCCTAAATCACATTCTCCAGGGAGCCACTCCTCATAGACTTCAGTTCTATTCATTATAGGTAATCCTTAGCCAGAGACATCCCCCTAAAGAGACTATAGTGATAGACCTCTTCTTTCTAGGAAACATCATTAATCTATTTACCCAGAGGAGGTCTAATTGCCAAGGAGATTAAACTTGGTCACTTCCTGTTATAGACTGAATGTTTAGGATCTCCCTCCCCTCAAATTCATATTGTTGACTCCCCAACTCCCAATGTGATGCTATTTGGAGATGGGGCATTCAGGAAGTAATTAGGGTTAAATTAGGTCATAAAGGTGGGGATCTCATGATGGGATTAGTGGCCTTAGGGAGGGGGACATCTCTCTCCCCCTCTTTCTCTCTCTTCATGCGCACTCACTGAGGAAAAGCCACAGGAGGAGAGGAGGAGAACACACAGAGAAGGTGGCCATGTACAAGTCAGGAAGAGAGCTCCCACCAGGGACTGAATCAGCTGGCACACTGATCATAGACTTCCCAGACTTCAGAACCACGAGGAATAAATTTCTGTTGTTTAAGCCACTCAGTCTGTGGTATTTTGTTAAAGCAACCTGAGCTGACTAAGACACTTCCCTTTGTTTCTTTCCCCCAATGTCTCTCCCTGAGAATGAATGAGTAAATGTACCACATGCCAGCTTTTTGAACACCTTCTACTCATCTTTTTTTAAACTATTTTTTTAAATAATGAAGGAAATGCATCTGTTATCGTCTTCTTTTCATGCAATCCCTCAAGAACACTGTTTTTTTTTTTTTTTCTTTTGGTAGGTAAAAATTCCATGTGGTTCCAACAATCAAAAGAACATGTAATGTCCCACCTCAATCCTGGACACCACCTGCTCATTCCTAAACGCTTTTATTAATTTCTGGTGTTTTCTTATTACACCGTGCTATTTTCACCTAAAAATATCACGGAGATCTTTGCATATCAGTATGAAGAGAACTTCCTCATTCTCTTCCATAGCACATCGTCTCCTGTGGCATGGATGTTTTAAAAAATGTTTTGTAAAGTGAGCCTCTGGAAATGACAACTACATCTCTGTAGCATGTTCCTATGCCACTCTCTATTCAATGTTCTCTGTGTTCCCAGGCTCTTTAAAATTTTTTTTCATTGGGGTACTAACACTTAACATGAGATCTATTCTCTTAACACATTTTTAAGTGCACAATACAGAATTGTTAACTATATGCACAGTGTTGTACAGATCTCTAGAACTTTTATCTTGCATAAATGAAGCTTTATAATAGCATTCTCTTTTTTCAGTATAAGGATATTGACATGGAAATAAACAATGAAAATTTCTATAACCGTAAATTCATAGTGGCCTGACACCTCTCGCGTCAAGGAAATTTACAACTCGGTATTTGGCATTTTCATGATAATAATGCCTAGAAGACAGTATCATATTTTAACACAAAAGAACTACACTGTTCCAATGTTCCTACCCTTAAGTCAATATTGATTAGATTGCATAAGCACTGAAGAACTTATTCTAAATTTGATATATTCTTTTATTTGGCATAAAATATATATAAATTCCCTTAACCTTGAATAATTGAAAATTTGGTGCCTGGCTATTTGAATAAACTGGTTAATAGTGCAGGCTGCAAAGTCAGACAGATGTAGATTCTAATCCCAACTCATTTGTGACAAAATAGCTTCCTGATCTTGGTTAAATTTGTATAAACATCAATTTCCCTATAATTTCAGTATACAGAATTTAGATCAGTGGGTTCTGAAGAGGATAACTGAAAAAATGTACATGCACACAGTACTTAATAAATGGTAGCTTTCCTTATCACCACCATCATTATTATACACATCTATTCTGTGATAGATTCTGTACTAGATGTCAGGAAGCAGCAATGTATATGACACCATCCTTGCTCTCAGAGCTCATAGTGTAGTGGGAAAGGCATACCAGTAAGCAAAGAATAACTTTAATCTATAACAAATCAATATACCAATAGATTAAATGCTACCTCCAGGGGGAAAAAAAAAGTGTTCTGAAAATACATTTTATACAGCAACGATCTTGAAGAGATAAAAGGTTCAGGAAAGTCTCCATTGGAAGAGATATCATACATTTCAATTTTCACTTGTCAAAGAATTTAGGGAAATATACAACATTAAAACAATGCAGTTGTTATTTTAATATGGTGGGGCGTGGATTTGGAAGTCTCTTGGATCTGACAGTACCTTTGAGTCTCAATAATTTCTTCTTGATAATGTAGACAGATATGAGGGTATAGGGAACGGGACGAATCCTCTGACCTTGAGATTTGCTTCTCTTGTTTACTGACAATTATTTTTCCCCAAAGAAGCAAAGTGTGAAGTGGGAGGGAAAACATTGATTCCTATCCCCCCTTTTTTTGTATAATAAATAACAAATGTTAAGTTTGGTTTTGCAACAATCAAAAATCATTGAGAAAACTTTTTTTTCTTTTTTTTTCAAGAGGAGTGAGAAGTGAATGCTTCTTGAAGAGGCTCCATAAATCCACAGGCTTTCTTTCTTTCTTTCTTTTTTTTTTCATTTTGTTGAAGGTGTTAAAATGTCAATAGTATTATACCACTGATTACCACTGCTGCCCATGCACCTTGTAAGCCAAAAACTCAAGGTAAGTGAAAAAGACTCCTCTGTGGCTGGCACAGGACTTTCCACAACATTCCTCAGAACTGTAAAACACCTTTCAGGTCGTAATGTGTAAATGACCTATGTTTGTTTATTTTAAAGAGAGCCATTAGTAGCAGAGAGCTGCTTGCAGGTCAACAGCAACCAGGAAAGGAATTTCAAGCCCAAATCTTTTCGGATAGGAGTCAGCTCTGAATTCTGAATTTTCTTTCACCCAGCAAGTCTCTGGATTACAGTTCTATAATTCTTGACTAATAGTCTGCCACAATATTTAATTTTTAATCCACAGGTTTATGTCATCAGAAATTATGTTAGACGGGAACATTTTTTTGGAAATAATTCATTATAAGTCTTATTGCCACTTCATTAACCGGGAACAGCTACTTATTAATTAGGAAGAAGAACCACTACTTGAAGAAGCATTAAACTTTGTGGCAAGTAGATAGTGTATAGATTTATACCAGGCTCGAAAACACTGGGAACATTCTCCACTTAAAACTCTGTAAAAAGTCAGTGTTCGAAATACATCTTGGAATATTAAACCCACCAAGTCGCTCCTGGCAAACTAATACACGCAGAAATGAAATGCCTCTTTATCCTTTAGCATCTCACCACCAAATTCACTATTCGCGTCTCCTTCATGCAGGCTCAGCGGTTTAGCTTCAAACTCTTCATTAACTGCATCGGAAGGAAAGCCGGGGTGTCAGATCCGTTCACTCCGACTCCCTACGCGCGAGTCTGTGAGCACCTTTGCGCACAAACGCTATTTAGAGGGAGGGTGTTGCGGTCTTCTGGCTCCAACGGGCAGCCTTGATCGATCCATCACCCCCTAAAACCTACAGTCCCTCTCTGCTTCCTACAGAGTCGGCTCAAACCGAATCCAAAGCCGGTTCATCCCTGAAATACAGATGAGCGCCCAATAGCTATTGGTCCGCAGATTCTGGGCGCGGCAACGCTCACCTTCGAATGCTCTGGATCGATTTCTGAGCGGCGAGTAGCCCTGCTAGAGCGCCTATCTACACAAGTTTCATCTTTTGCACCGAATCATCCTTTTGTTCCACTTTTGAGCCTTAGCAAATCCACATTCGGCGTTTAGGTACTGTCTTCCGGGCAAATTCCATCGCCTTTCAACTTGAAGCGGACTCCCAGAGCCAGTCAAGAGCCCCTGGTTCCAAGAGCTACCTGGATGGAGACCTTGGCCGAGCGTCGCGTCCAGCGCGGGAGCAAAGGAACCTCGCGCTTGCCCAATGCAGCGCAACTTTACATTTTCTTTCGGCAGGTCCCAAGGTGTAGAGATTCGCGAGGCCTGGGAGTGAAAACACCTGCAGCAGTCCACAGCCTGGCCAGTACTTGGCAAGGTAGAGTAACGCTCTGCAGGTGTAGCTACCTCGCAGTGCAAAAAGGCGAACCAGGGTTAAAAAAAAAAGAGAAAAGTTTACTTTCGGTGAGCAATTACAGCAGCCCAGTCCGGGTAAGACAAACTCCCGCGGGGAGGCTCCTTCCTGGGGAGCTGTGAAAGAGCCAGGGGCGCTTCTGACAGCGAAGTCTCTCCGGCGTGGGGCTCCCTAGCTGCGCGCACCCAGGGATCCCTCGCGGCCGTCTCGGAAAGAAAAAGAAGTTGGGACAGGAGCTAGGCAGCGACCTGGGCAGCAACTCAGCGTACAAAACCTTGGAAATGGCTGCTAAAGGGGCTGGGTCTCCAGACTCCTAATCCCTCCCCTTTCTCCAGCTGAGCGGTTCACCTGCTACCGACCAGTTTACAATATAAGCGTAGACCCTAAATTGGCCCAGTTTCAAAGGCTAGGCGTCACGAATCCCTACGAAGTTCCTTCCAGAAAGATCTATGTGAGCTTCAGGAGCTCCTGGGGGAAATGTTAGTTGAGGGAGTGGGCAGGAAAGGGGGGGGATTAGAAGGGATTGTGTCCAGGAAACGATGTCTAGACTCCTCTATTCGAAGGACCTCGGGGAGTCTCAAGACTCCCTTGCAAACAGCTGCGGCCACTTCAAAGTCCCGCGTTAGAAGGGGCGGGGACGGCCCTGGAGGCTGGAGATGGGAATGGGGTTAATCTTTAGGTCGGCCACCTCGAACAGGGTGCTGGGAGAGTAACTAGCCTCAAGAAAAGAAACAGGGAGCCGAGACGCCAGGGAGGGCAGGGGACCGGGAGGTGGCCGAACGGACTTGAGAGCTTGCAGGCAGAAACTGCATGCCTGCAGCCCTCCGTTAACTAGTGAGGAGTGATTGATGCCTCCCTTCATTTGCATCCTTGGAACACCTGCCCCTCCTTGCGTCTCTCTACTTCTCGCTCGCCAGTGGCCTGGGGCCTCGGGCGCGGGGCCGGGCGTGCGTCTGTGGCTGCGCGCGCGCACGCGGGTCTGTGCGTGCGTGCTTGCAGCCCGGACGCCGAGCCCGGCCGCCGGGACCCAGCCGCCCGCCGCCTGCCCGGCGTCCCTCCTCCTCGCAGCCACCTACTCGCAGCGTCCTCACCCGGCACTCGCAGCGTCCTCACCCGGCACTCGCAGCCTGCCGCCCGCCCAGCCCAGCGCAGCCCAGCCCAGCTGCCGCTGCCTCCCCTCAAAGTTTCCTTAGAGCCGACACCTTCTCGAAGGGCTACCCGGAGAGATGGGTTTCTGAAGCTGTGCTCTTCTTACAGCACCCTCCGCCGAGTCCCTACCTAATCCGAGCAGAGACTAGATTTTCCAAGTTAAGGGGAGAAAAGGTGGCGGCGGGGGTTTATTATCAAGAGAAAGAGAGAGGAGCGGCCACAACTGTGAATATCCGCTTCTTTCCTGCCAGATGCCGGAGAACTGACTGATGGGCCTGTGGGGTTAAAAAAGAAAATTAAATAGAAAGCCAAGTTGACCGAGGAGGGGCTGGGAGGCTTCCGGATGTCGGGAAGGTTCTCCGGTTCTCCGTCCCCACAGGCGTGAAGATTTGGAGGCACCTCCAGTGCGAGGGCTTTTAAACCGCCACCCCTCTCCTGATCCCTCTGGAAGGAAAAGCCGGCCCAGCTGAGGCGGGGGAGTCAAGGAAAAGCCTCTGGACTTGCGTGCGTCGCGTCCTTGGTTTTGGATTTTAAGAACACGAGAGAGAATTAACCGCGTCGCAAGGTAAGGGGCTGGAAACCCACTGCCTGAATTGCCAGGAAGAAGAATAACTTAAAGTAAATGCCGGTGCTGGGGTGGGGAGGGTCAAGGCAAGCTGGTATGATCTCTGCCGGCGTCGCCACACGATTGCACAACCCGCGCGAATGGCTCGGGGTGGGCAAGTTCAGGGGGTCTCCGGTACCGCCGGTGCGCAGGTGGGAGGCAGCCAGGCGAAGGGAGCGTCCTGACTTTACACTCTGTGGAACCCATTGGAAATAGGTATCGCGCCGGGTCGTCTGTCCAGGCTGATTTACAGCGTGGATGTGTGTGTGTGTGTGTGTGTGTGTGTTTCTGGCGAGTTGTTTTTCCCCCATTGGCACCGCGGACCCACCCCCTCGTTGCCACAGCGCGCTGTGGGCACCGGCGAACGCCGCTAGGACGCGGTGGCAGGTGAGCCTGGCGCAGGTGGGCAGGTGTGTGCGGCGGCGGCGGCATCCGGCCGGCTGACTGGGGGGGGCGCGCGAAGCTCCAGCCGTCGCCTGGCTGGCTCCCCGCAGCCGGCGTCGGAGCCCGGGCCCCGCGGGGCTGCTGCGATTCCCTTCGCCTCCGCTAGAGGCTCCCAACGGGCGCCGAGGTGCGGGTGGGTGTGGGGGCGCCGGGAGGCGGCGGGGCCAGCGCGGGGAGCGAGCGTGCCCGCGGGGTGGCGGAGTGGGCGCGGCAGGGGGAGGCGAGCCGGCCCGGGGCGGAGGACCGGAGCCGGAGTCCCGGCGCGCCTCCTGCCTGCACGCAGAGCTGCGGGGACGCGGGTCTGAGCTCCGGAAAGCTGTGCTCTGAGCCGGAGCCACTTCGGGGAGGGATCCTGGCCCGCGCCCTGAGGGCAGTCCCGGGAGGTCAGTCCTCGTTCTCTACTCTCCTTTCACCCCGGGTTCTCTTTGAATTCTCAGCCAGATACTTAGGATGGGAGGGAGTGGAGGGTGCGGGTATGTGCCGTTTATATCTAAAGGTGCCTTTCAGCCTTCCTCCGTAGCTCCGTGGGAGGTATATTCGAACTATTTCCTAATTTTGCCCGCCTCCCCTAAATATTTGCCTGCTTAAAGGGAAGTTTTCTGCAGAGACTGCCGGGTGGCTGGTCTCTGGGCCGGGCTGCTCCGAGGTGAGCAAGGGGACCCGCCGTGCTCTCTCGAGCCGCAGTGGAATGGAGTGCGCGCCTCGAGGGGTGGGGTGTGGTGGAGAAAGGAGTACCACACCCTCTTCTTTGCCTCCCCTTTCCCTTTCACCTGATGGTGAAGTCTCACCATCTAGCATTTTACCGATTTCCTTCCCCAAGAGATTGGCTGTGAGAACAGAGCAAAGCTGCTGATAGACTTGGAGAGAGAGAGAGAGAAGGTTGAGGAGGAAGTCAGGGCCAGAGCATCAGGAGAGGAAGGAGGGTAAAGTTAAGCTTGTGTGTATGAGGTGAGTTGGGGGTCGGGGGTGCTGGGAAATGGCCTTGAAGTTCAGATTATTTGATGAAGTCTGATTAATTTCACATCTCACACTGTCTTTGACAAAATCCTTGATCAAGCCATTAACAAAAATCATTTCTACTAGCTACTGCCTTGAACACGGTGAGGGCTGAGTATGTTTGATGATTGTGTCTTAGATAAAAAAAAAAATGTGGGTATTGTGTGTGCTTGGCGTGATTACACCATGTCTGTCAGGCAGCTGGCAATATATGTATTTTTCAGTGTGCTGTTTTGTGTTCGTGCATACCACATGCGGTCATTTTACACTCAGCTATGCAATTTCAGAGTCCTCTAAAGGTGGTTCTTAACAAACCCGACCTGTGATGTTAAACCTCTTGAAGAATAATCCTGAAGGAAGACAAAAAATATGATGGAGCATGGAATATTCTAGGAATACTAAATAAAAGCAGAGATCCAGCATTTATGAAATACTGGGCCACTTACTGAAAGAGTGAACAATACTTTTCAAAATTGAGAAGCAGTGGTTAACGTTTAAAAGAAGAATGTTCTTCAGTGTACTATCACCATCATCTAGCAGTGTGCATTACCTCCAATACAGTTAGAGTGTGAGGCAGGACAAATGAAGCACTTCCTGCTGAAAATATTTTGTGAGATACTGTCAGGTATTTTATCTTAAGAATTTAAATGAAATGGGTTGCCTATTGATGATAACTGAAGAAGTTTGGTTGCCATCTGTGTAGGGCATCTATTCTTTTTTTTAAGGTAAATATGTAAGTTAATATTATATAAGTGTAATTTAGTGAAAGTGGAACAGGCCAATTTACTCATGTTTTTCATTCCAGAATAACACATAACATGATCTCAAGGAGGATTTATATAAGGTTTGTCATTCACGTATTACATGGGTAGAGCTCTGTGTAGAAGGCAAGAATAAATATCTTGCTGAAATCTCAAAAAAGGATGGTTTATGTTCTTAAAATATACTGTATTAGAAATTTTATTATGTGACAAAATAATAGTTACTCATCTAAATACAGCTATCTGCATGTTCAGACACAAATTATTCATTTGTTGAATTGATCTAATGAAGGCAAATACATAAAAAGGGCTCAATTTTCTTTCTGAAAGAAACCTCTGAAACCAGAGGAAGACCTGCTAGCATTAAGAATCTGTGTATGTGATATAAAAAGATAATGTATTTCTTGACAATTAATTGAATCAACCTAGTGAGGCTGGTTTGTAACCTCAAGTTCAGTTTTAGAACTCCATCTCTAAAGATTTCTGTCTCTCTCATAAATGTGATTTTAAAAGAGACCACACATTGAAATGTTCCCGGAATGCTATGGACCTGGAAACTGTTTGAGTCCTCTGAAACTTCATGTCAAGAACCAGAGGTGGTAAGATGTTGTCACAAATTAATTGGCTTGATGCTTCAATTAAAAATTGATTATTATCTGGCTCTGGTTGTCATCATGGTTGATTTCATTTGGTCTCTAGATATTCTGCGAAAGGACTCTAGGTGGAAATGTTTTCCTGTAGTACAAGGATAGGAGGTCACTATATGCAAAAAGGTTTGTCAGTTACTGATTCTCCAATTTGGTTGCATTTTTATAAGGCAGGATCCTAGATTAAAAAAAGTCAGTTTTCTGAATTTTCATGACTATTTCCCTACTTGTCATAGCCCTCAACTTCTGGGTACTCCATTTATAATTTTGATGAGGAAATATGTCACCAAGCCCCTTTCCTTTATGGTTTAGGGGCTCTTTTGTTGCTGAGAACTTTAAGAACTATTTAATCACAAAAAATCATATTTCCTGAAAGAAAATCAATGGAGCTTAAAAATATATTTGATAAGGAAATGAAAGGATAGGAGAGACAGGTTAAATACCAGACAAAAGGTTTACTCATCTAACTGCATGTATCTCTGATTTCTTCTTTCAGCAACCATTTTTGTTATGTTTTAAAAAAATCCTTTTGCTGTTATTCCCTCCCTCCCTCCTCCTTCCTTTCTTCCTCCTCTCCCTCCTTCCTGCCTTGCTTTCATTATTTCATCCTTTTTCTCCTTTGGTTAAAATATTTTGTTCAGAAAGAAATCCATACCAATTTACAGTTATCGGTCCATACTTGATTTTTTAAATGGGAGGTAGTCTTAAAATATTGATTTTTCCATTTATTTAAATTTTTTTCACCAAAGAAACCCACTAGAATGTGGGGTGATTCTTTAGGGAGTACAAATCATCAGTTGATCATTATCTCTTATGTCTCGTTGCCTGTTGTGTCTGGTTGCAACTCCACTGGCTTCTGTTTCTGGGAAGCATACCAGCTTGGAGAGTAGTCACTGGAGGTAGATGGACTGCCTTGAAATATGGTGCATTTATGCTCTGAGTGACTTACTTCCATGTACTTAATACTCTCTCCATGTGCATAATAGCCAGCATAATCAAGTCTGAAGTATTCACATGAAGCAAATAGTTGAGCCACACGTGTCAGTGTATACCTGTTCAGAAATTAGTAATCCAAACAATAAAGTCCTACTGTGTAGCACAGGGAACTCTATTCAATACCCTGTGATAAACCATAATGGAAAAGAATATGAAAAAGAATGTATGCATGTATATGTATGTATAACTGAATCACTTTGTTGTACAGCAGAAATGAACACATTGTAAATCAACTATACTCAAAAAAAAAAAAAAAGAAATTAGTTATCCATTTCAGGAAAGCCTTAACTCCATCTAAGTCTTTAGTAAATGTAAAATAGTAAACTATTTTTATTTGTGTCACTCAACAAATACAGTTGCTAAATGGTTCTTAAATGTCCTCAGAGAGAAAATCTAGTGTCCAAAAATCTCCTAAGGGAAACTAATTCAGTGCCACTGGGAGGCAGCATGAATAAGTAGAAGAAGCTCTGGACTTGGCATCAGAAGACTTGAATTCTACTTCTGTCTCTTACGACTAATGGTATTACTTTTGAAAAGCTGTCTTATTTCTCTAAGGCTCAGTGTTGAATTCAGTAAAATGGGGGAAATTTAATATTTACCCACTCTATTTTTGTGTTTAAAATTTGACTACACGTAGGTTTAAGCTTTGGAATAGGAAAAACAGAACTTTCAGGTGCCAAGTAAATGTCAGACATTGTAACACTTGATATGGGGGTAAATGAAATAGTATCTTTAAAGAATACCTGTAAAACTTCCATAATGAAGCATGGTGAGAAGATTTTTTTTCTGGAGGGCAGAAACAAGTGTTATGAAAGTAAAAATTAAATGAATATATACATATGTGAGATGATTTTCTCAAAGTTATCATTAATATGGCACAAAGTGTGTGATGCTTGCTGTGTGACACATAAAAGGATCCGGGCATATGAGCTGTTTGTAAAGAGTTGTGATGGTAAAGAAGAGGAAAAAGGAAAGAAGAGTAAAATATTTTTGAATAGCAAAGTTTAAATGGAGTCCCTGTTTTTTTGTTTGTTTTTAGCATTCTATATTTCTAAATTTTTCTTCTTGTGTATAATTAGTATGACATGAGTAGCGATCGTCTTTAATTTCATTAGGTCAGTTACCCAATTACTTATTTAAAAAAAATTAATTAATTAATTTTTATTTTTGGCTGCGTTGGGTCTTTGTTGCTGTGCACGGGCTTTCTCTAGTTGCCGCGAGTGGGGGCTACTCTTTGTTGTGGTGCGCGGGCTTCTCATTGCAGTAGCTTCTCTTGTTGCGGAGCAGGGGCTCTAGGCGCACGGGCTCTAGGCACACGGGCTCTAGGCACGCGGGCTTCAGTAGTTGTGGCATGTGGGCTCAGTAGTTGTGGCTCACAGGCTTAGTTGCTCTGTGGCATGTGGGATCATCCCAGACCAGGGCTTGAACCCCGTGTCCCCTGCATTGGCAGGCGATTTTTAACCACTGTGTCACCAGGGAAGTCCTCAGTTACCCAATTTCTATGAACACTTTAAAAATATTTAGCTTGTGAAATGTTAATTCAGTGGTTTGATTTGTGAAGCTGGACACAAAACTAAAACAGTATCTTAATTTTTACAATGAAGTTTGCCCAGAAATGCTGGTAGTCCATTTGTCGTATTTTATTTTAGTGATTTAAATGCTAGTTATATTATTTATAAGTTATTTTCATCAGGTGAATTAGTAAGGAAGTAGATTGTAGATATTAAATGACTCATTGATTTGAATAAAAATTTAAAAGCCCCATTGAAATAATTATGTGCCCTTTTGATAAAATATGAGGTCTGCTAAGATTTGAGACCTGAATAAATTTTGTGGCTTTTCTAAATGTATTCACTAGTTAATGTTAAAAAGAGCCCATCTTTCTTGGTCATTAAGGATAAGTCAAATACCATTTCCTTCCTTTGAATTTTAGTGTCATTGTCAATAAAAACTATGAATGTATTTTGCTAATAATATTAGTGTAAATGCACACCTAGGAACCTAGACTTGGAAACAAATTATTTTTTGCAGATATAATAAAACATAATATCAAATTATCTATAAAGAGAGACTTGTTGTCTTTACAAAAGTCATAACCAAATTTTAGTGTAACAGAAAGAAATGCAAAAATCTAAGATTCCCAGCACATTTCAATTTCTAGGTGAAGCACTAGAGAGTTTTTGAAATGGATTCTAAATTGGACTGCATAAGAGGATTTTGTGTCTTCATACAATCTCATTCTATTATAATGTAACTATGGTTAGCTGCAAGATATCTATCTAGTAGCCAGCATGACGGGAAATAATTAGCATAAAAACTGTATTGCTCCTGGTGTACCAGGGGAGCCAACAACAGTGCCTTGTGATAAATGTTGATTTTGAAATGTTGGGCTTCATTTGTCAAAGGGAAAGAGCCTTTTTCTTCTTAACTATTTTTTTACTAGACTTTTCTATAATAATATATATATGATTTTTATCCTAATATATTAAATAAATTATATATTTTAAGTATATACACATATACTTCATACACTATATTTATACTTTATATATACTATATTTTATTTATACACTATACTATATATGTAATCTATACTATCTATCAATCCATCTGTATCTATAAATAAAGACTGCTAAAAGCAGTCCTTAGTCCATGTGAAGATATGTCCTTGACTGTCACCCATTGGTTATGCATATGATTATGGATTGCAGATGGTTTCTCTTTAAGATTTGCCTTCAATTTCATTTGTAGGTAAATGCTAAAACCCTAGCTTTGGTCTCAATTATTTAAATTCATATGAATTAACACTCAAATATTTACTGATATAAAAGTGATTTTTGGTATGATAGTCAGGATATGATAATGTATGAGAATAGGTCCTTGTTCTTAATAATCTTGTGATCTTGTTAAAGAGAGAAGGCAAAAGTGGGTGGTCAACTATTTCAGAACTTCTTATTAAATATCTGTTGTTCACAAGACTATACAAAATAGCAGTGCTAGAGTTGTGTCACCAGGCACTTAAGAATAGTGAGAAGTGAGAGAGACATGGGAAAAATTCATAAGAATAGGGTGAAGTGAGAGCTGCATGGTAAGAATTCATAAAAGGGGAGTAAATTGGTCTGAGTGGAATATAAATGAACGATAAAAATATAACATCACTAATAATCAAAGCAATGCAAATTAATACAACAGTGAGATAGTCTAGCTGATGAGTTGGGGCACAGATGAAGCACTGATAGACTCCATTTTTTGATAATGGAGTGGGAAAATAAAGACTCATGTATGTAATTGGAGACATTGTAAACTGGTTTACCCACCTAGTGAGAAATTTAAATAAATATCATTTAAATACCTATTATATTATAAATGTTCATAATAGTTGGCTCCAAAGTTCCTCTTCTAGGAATTTATCCTCAGAAATGCTGTCATGAGTCTGCAAAGATATATTATGTACATACAAGAAGAAATGTATATAACCTGAACGGTTTCAAATCTCTTAAAGGAATCGTATTTATAGTTAAAATTTTTGGTGCCAGTGGAATAATATACAGCAACAAAAAGGAATGAAATACTGATACATGCTACAAAAGGGATAAAACCTCGAAAACATTATGTTGCATGAAAGAAGCCAGGCACAAAAGACCACATTTATGCTTCCGTTTATATAAAATGTCTAGAAAAGCAAATCTACAGAATTCAAAAGTGGATTGGTGTTTTCCTGGCACTGGAAGTGGGGATGGTAAGTGAGTGCAGTTGGGCACAATGGATCTTTTGGGGTGATGCAACTGTTCCGTAAATGGATTGTGGTGATGGTTGCACAAACCTGTAAATTTACTAAAAATCAATGAATTGTTCACATAAAATGGGTACCTTTAATGCTGTATAAATTATATCTCCATACAACTGTTAAAAAATACATGTAATTCAAAAAAAAAAAAAAAAAAAATACATGTAATTCAAAACAAAACACCTCAGCCCCAGATGACCTCACTAGTAAAATCTTAACATTTAAGGAAGGAGTAATACTAATTCTACACAATCTTTTCCCGGAAATTGTAGAAGAGGGAACACTTCCCAACTTATTCTAAGAGACCAGGATTACACCGATACCAATATCATGAAAAGACACTATAAAAAAAGAAAACTACAGACCAGTATCCTTCATGAATATAAATATAAACAAAATTAACAAAACTTTAGCAAATATAAATCAGTTTATCAGAAGATAATATATATGACCGAGTTGGGTTCATCCCAGAAATGCAATGTTGGTTTAACATTAGAAAAATCAATTAATATAGTACACCGTATTAACAGAGTAAAAAAAAGAAACACAGAATTATATGATCATCTCAGTATATGCCACAAAAAGTTTTTGAGAAAATACAACACAAACTCTTCATAAAATCTCCTAGCAAATATTCTAGGAATATAAGGGATCTTCAACTTGATAGAGAGCATCTGCAATAAGCCTATGGCTGATACAGTACTTAATGGTGAAAGAGCAAATGCTTTTCCACTAATCTTGGAAGCAAGGCAAGAATGTCTGCTCTCATTTCTACTCAACATTATGATGGAAATTCTAGGCACAAAGTAAGACAAGAAAAAGACTCCAAAAGGTGGACAGATTGTAAAGGAAGAAGCAAAACTGTTTAAATGCATATTTATTGAAGAATTGAAAAAACATCCAAATATCCCATAGGAATATAGTTACATAAACTTTGAAATGCTCGTACAATGAATTCTACATTGCTTGTTTAATAAGAAGGTAGATGGAATGTTGCAGTTCTTTAAATATCATCATGGTAAGATCTTCCAGATACATTGTTAAGGAGAAGATGTGGTTGTAGAACAATACTTAGTCTGTGGTAGACTGACTGGTTCATTCAACAGGTACTTTTTATATACCTCCTTTGTTTTCAGCACTGGGGTAGGCCATGGGTAATATACTGTCTGTAGGAAGAGGACAAATTAATCTTGCCTTTGAGAGACTTGCAAGCTAATATGGGAAATAACTTATAAGCAAGAGAAAGAAACTAAATATATGATGAGAATTTGTGTTACATGTATTTAGAAACTAAGTAGAATGACATGGAGGGTTGGCAGAGGGACAGAAAAATTTCTCCAAGATGTGTCTGGTACCTAGTGAGCACTCAGTAGAGAACTTTTAAAATAATAGGCTAATCCATACCATTCTTCTTTCCTCCTTCACCTTATTTCCCTTCATATCCCAAAACTCATCTATCCATTGTCTGAGGAATACATACTTTGCTATCACAGTAATTACCCCTGTATCGTTACATTCTTTTCTCTCTTGGAATAATTTCCTTATCATCAACAGCATTTGTTGAGCACCTACTATGAACAAATGCATTATCCTAAGTGCTGAGGATTCATTGTTGCTTAAGGCATATCCTTATTCATTTCTTTAATCTAATTGAAGCCCTTTTCTTCCTATGAAAATTTAAATACTTTTTCATTTTTTCTCTGATTATAGAAGTAAAACATTCACATCATAAAAACATTGAACGTTACGGAAGTACATAATTTACAAAGTGAAAGAGCTTCTTGGGGCTCCATTTCGCCCAAGGTTTTGACAAAGTAGGAAGCTACCTTGCATAAGAAATGCGACAAGAGTAAGACTGGATTCTGTGTGGGTAAGAGGCAAGAGGATTAAGTGGTCAAGGACCAGAATAAGCTTGAGAACATGGATGTCAAATGGGAATTTTTCAGGCACAATGTTGTACAGTTAACCCTTGAACAGCACTTGGTTTGAACTGCATTGGTCCACTTATACGTGGATATTCTTCAATAGTAAACACTGTAGTTCTGTACCATCCAAGGTTGGTTGAACCTGCATCCACAGATGCAGAACCGAGGATACCAAGGATCCCTGGATATGGAGGAACTGCTGATAAGGAGGGCTGACTGTAAGCGATACAGGATTTTTAACTGCACAGAGGATGGGTGCTCCCAACCCCCTAGTTGTTGAAGGGTCAACTGTACTTTGTACAGTGGTGCTCCTTCTGATTAACTTAAAGTCTGCAGCAAAGTCACACAAGTCTTAGTAACTTGAATGTGATTGGATTCCTGGTAGAGGCTGATGACAGAGCTTATTGTTGTGTCAAAGTTGGGGCAGCAATGCAAATAAGCCACGATGTGTGGACAAGAGGGTACTAGCAGATATAAGCATCACAGATACTCCTCCATTGGACTTTTCTATGAGTGGCTTTAACAATCTAGTCCATTCATTCATGTCTTGGATATATGCCTTCCAATACATCCCTTCCATGTAGTTGTTTAACATATCCTTAAGCACTGGAGCTCATAGCAGATTATCTTGTGTCTCTGTATATGGCTTTAATTGATATTTTTCATTGCTTTTCATAAAACTCATTCTACTTAACTAAATTAGATTGATGGCACTCCATCGCCCTTTTTTCTTAAAGAACTTTTTAATTGAGATTACTGGAGAGCATTCCAGAACATATGCATATATTAGTGATCTTATTTCGGGAGATGCCAAAATTAGGAAGGAAGCATTTGTGGTTGGTTCTGTATTCAGGAGTCTCACAGGGTATTATATAAACTTTCAATAAAATGTAGTACATCTTTGGCAGAGAAACTATATGAAATCACCATAAAAATGAAGTGTATTTTATCAGTCATTATACTTGAAAATATGTATGAACAAGACTGATGAAATTAATGTGAAATATGAAATGAAATAAATTCTGCCTGTATTTGTAGGTGCTTATGTAGCCTAGAAAAATACTTAGGTCTGGGTGACTGTTGAGAAGAGGTAGATTGGACTGTCCTATTGGATATGGAGCTTCTGCTCCTGTTTGTCCATCTATAGGAGCACCTACCGTGGATTTTGTGGAGGGATTAGAGGAACAAAGATAAAAGCATTACTATATGGCCCAGTAAAGAAAATTCAATGATAGTGTTAATGTAAAGTTCAAGGGAGGATGTGTAGTTTGATTCCATAGAAATTAATGATGCAAAATTACAGCTTTAGAATATGGATGATAATCAGATGTTTTGTCACTAGTAATGGTAGAAAACCCTGGAGAAGTTATTTGCATTTTGGGAGGTGCTCATCATCCATCTTTCCATTTAGCTCTCCTTGTGGGAGAAGAAGGAGTATCTAGATAGCAGTTGTACTAATTGCTTTATAAGAATAAAGTGCTAATGAATTTAATTAATGATTCATACTAAGTTTTGAGATGTTGGAAACAATATTTAAAAGTAAAATAATCTAGTATTTACTGCTAAAACCATTCCATTTTTTATATATCTACATGCCTTTGCACATTGGGATCCCGCCAACCAAAATAGCCTTTTCTAGATTATCTGGACAAACTCCTATTCATCCTTTAAAACTAGTCTCATATCTTATTCTAGATAAACCATTCCAGAAGCCCTGGACAAAATGTAACCTCTAAACTTTTACAAATTTATGTTATTATATGTATTTTTAAAATATATTATTACTTTGTTCACTGCCCAGTGTATCTTTTCAAATCTTGTGGTCCTTGAGGGTAAAAGTCATATTTGTCACTGTTTTTTAAAAATAATCTAGAATATAGTCAGTTCTTATTAAATATTTTTGGAATGAATTAAAATGTGATTTTTATAATACTTAGAAAGTTTTAATATATCCAAAACCATCATAAAGGAGATAGCATGCAATAATTAAAAGTTTAAAAGATTTGGTTTCAAATTCTGACTCTGCCATTGACTGCTAATTAATGCATCTCAAGCAATCTGTTAATCTCATGAAATGTTAGTTTCCTAAGGTAAAACAGGTGTAATGACACTTTTCTGCCTTGGACATCTTACGTGTAGTTTATGATAATAGAATAGATAAGGGGTGAAAATAAACTTGTATACTCAGTACCTATACAATTGATAGGTAATTCCTGTATTAAATATATATTTAAAAACCACTGATAAAATAATCTCAAATGCAGTAATGTGTATCACATTTATATACAAGATGGAGGTTTTGTACAGAAAAGCAAAAACAAACTAATCAATTTGAAATTCATTTCTTTCTATTGGATCTTTATTGTCCTTTTATTATATTATTTCCTCAAATTTTCATATCAAATGAATTTTATTTTATAGATTATGAAACAAGGGTAACAATACAGATCAGATAATTGCAGTTTAAAACCTGGTTATAGATGGAGCAGTTGATAACTTGCATGTAGTCATTTAGACTTGGATTGAAGATTGTTGAACAACTCATTTGACTCCAAATAAGCACCAATTTTTATCCTCTCCTTAAATTACAGCCAGTTTGCGTAGAATAATCAGTATTTTACTTTTTTATTCTGAATATTTGACCTCTTCAAATGCTTGTATCCTATTTTCTCCTATTTTGTTATGTTATACCTTCTAGATCACTGATAGAGAATTCAAAGAGCAACTAGTTACTGATTTAATGTTAGTCTGCTTCTGGGAGATCCACTATTAACATGTTCTGATAGTATAAGGGGTTATCACTCTATGCCTAAATCTAGTTTGTTGGAAATAAATTATGTTTTTCATCTCTGCCCAGCATTCCTATTTGGCCAATGTTACAGAGTCTACTCAGATTTTCTGCCATTCATTTTGCTGTGATGGAGCATTTTCCTAGGTGTTTTCGACTTAAGTCAGATTCTCGCAGTATTTTTATCTTTAATCTTGGTTTCACGTACCTGGGAAAAACTCCAGGGTAGTTTAGCCTGATTTCTAACTTTTTTTCCATTTCTGTAATAGCTTTTTATCTTAATGCTTCTGAGATTCTCTTGGTTATATATAATATTTTCCCTCTGATTTTCAAAAAGCATTTTGACAGTTTTGTTTTTATTTGGATTCACTTTGCAATTTTTTTCACCTACTTTCTTTCTGATTTTACCATTTACTGAAGCTGCATCCACCCAGCACATTTTTTTTCTTTTTCATGTATGTGTTTCTTATTTAAGCAGGTGTTTGTCTCCTTTGTCTTTACTATTCTCCATTCAGACCTGCTTAGTGGGGCTAATCCTTTTCTTGCTCATAAATAAAATCTCAGATAGGTTTCACTTCTTATTTACTTACTATGAGAAAATAAAATGTTCTGTGCCTACATCTAATTGCCTGAATAGTCTCATTTCTATTATATTCTGTTCATTTAATAAGGAAGTCCTAAATTCATAGAGTAATAAAGTTTTCCCTTACTTTAGCCTGGGCAGCCTGATGCTGGCCTCTTGTCATGGGGAATAAATGGGGGCTGGACAGAGCTTTCTCCTGTGTTACTTCAAATTAACTCCCATGCTTTTTGCCCTATTCAAGTAGGCTGCCTCTGGCTCCTCAAGGGTTGAATCTCAGAAAAGTAGAAGAGTTAAAGGTGAGGTCTGATTTGATTGACATGAATGTAACCTTGGATAAACTTCCTCTGGACTTGGTGGATGCTTTGTTGTAGCTTATGATGGTATGGTAGACACTAATGTTACTCGTCAAAGATTTCTGTGCCTCCTAAGCACATGGAAGGATTGAACTTTCTCACTTTCTGTGATTGGGTGAGGCCATATGACCAGTTCTGAACAAGAAGTGATGAGAAGTGACAAGTGCCACTGATAGACTGAGCTGAGCGTCTCCAGAGATCTTTCTTTTCCTTCTGACCCTGCAGTCACCAACTTTAGAGGTGGTGGCTATTCCATCAGCCTGAATCATTGGAACTTCAATGAGAAGAGTCAGCCTCTGCCCACCACTGACACACAGCCATGTTGCATGAGCAAGATACTAATCTTTGTGGTTTTAAGCTACTGAAATTATGGGGTTGTTTGTTACCACGGCATAACTTAACCTATCTAAACAGAAAAATATGTGGCTTTCTCAGAGGTGCCTACTGGGACTATTTGGCTACATTTGCTATGACACAGGAAATGCATTTCTTCTTGATAGATGCATAATATTTCTCTGCTAGTTCCTGGAAATCTGGAAATCCATTCCCTCCAGTGAGCCTACGTCATCCCTCTTTGCATTCTTCTTGGACAGGATTTAAAATGTCTCTAAGCAAGCTCTGGTGTTCTGGAAACATTAATACAATCTTGTCTCTCCCTGGGAAAGTGTAGCCAGCATCTGTCTCTGCCCTGCCATTTCAGGACCATAGCTTTTCACTTTTTAATTCAATCAATGAATGGCTTAAAAATACTAAACACAAACTATGCTCTGGAACATACCCTACAACAATGGTTTCAGAACATCATGTTCTAAGATTTATATCAGACATTAACTATTATGTCCCTCAAGCGTCAGTGTATACATTTCAAGATTTTGAAATTGTTTCCTTAAAACTTTGTCAAGGTTTGAGGTGAGGAGATGGTGGTGGGATTTATAGCACATCAACAACTGAAAAAAAAATTCCTTTACCTAGTTTCCAACCTTTTTGACCACATAAACTTCAAGAGATGTTAGCTCACAAAACTGATTTTTGAGAGTTTCCTTTCCAAGTTCTACATAGACAACCTAGCACTTCCATTAAAAATGTGTAGGTACTTGTTGACTATTGTTTGGTTCTTGGATTTTGGGTCTTAACTGCAATACACACAGAAAGTGTCTCATTTAACTTAGAAAATGTCTCTAAGACCATTGTTGTAGGGTATATTCCAGAAGATTATTAGAGCATAGTGTATGCCGTTCAGTATTTTTTAAGCCATTCATAAATTGAATTAAAGATACATTTACCTACAACTGTGGACATAGACTCTCTGAAGGAATCTCAAAATGATTTTTGGGAAGCTGTGGCGAGTTACTTTTTGTTAAAATCAATATGATGCTATGCATAAATAGTGTAAATTCACTCACTCTTATTAAAGCTATTTGGTGTTTCTGCAAGTGTTGCTAAGTGGAATTTACTAAGAGAGTTAAGCAAAATGTATTTATTCTTGCCATTTTAAGAGGACTTTTACTAAAACTGATGCTGTTAGTCACTGCACATTTATTCTAAAAGATTGCTCAGCTAAAACAGTGAATCAGTCTTTTAGATTGATTGCTTACGTTGTAAGTAATATGAAACACTCTGGGGTTTGAGGAGGGAAAGACAGTGAAACTCTACAAAAGCATAATGCATATAATGCATTAATAGCATTATCCAGTGTTCACTATAAAATTTTAAACTTAAGGAAACCATGAAAGGAAATGCTGTGTTTTGTTACCCTGAAATGGAACATTAAATCATTTTAGTTAGCAAACAAATCTCAAATAAGCAGCCATTCTAGTGTATAAGAACCATTATAACTCTGTGAGTATTATTATTTTATCTATCATCATCATTATTATTATTATCTTTATTGTCAGATTCAAAGTCCTTCATGTGACAAGTATATTATCATATTTTAAAGATCTAAGTCAAATTGATGAACAGAAGTAGAAATTTTCATACAAAGTATTTTTGGACTGTTACCTCCTGTCTTTGGGAATGAAAAATGATTAACAGTTGATGAATTTGAGCAGTTTAAGAAAGTAACATTTTCATACTCTAGTTCAGACTGGGTTATTGTACCGGATAATGATACAGTTTAAAGTTACTGTTTTCCAAAGAATGCTAGCAATTTAAGCTATATGTGTCTGAGCACCAAATGTTTCTTTCAAGTGTTTGTAGAGTGTGACATATTATTATGTACAGATGATTTAATGTTAGAACTGGACACTGCCACCATCTGGTGGCCTTGTAAAATTCCATCGCTTCAGTCTACAGCCTAAGCTTTTGGGGCATCCTTCAAAAGAGCTTAAAGTGAGCTTAAGTGGACTTGGAGGGAAAAAAAAAAAAGAAAGAAAGGAAGCAGGGTAGGCAGGTAGGCATTTGTATTGCCAATTACAACTGAATAGCCTCACAGCTCCTGGTATTGGGTAGAAAAGTGAGTTACCCAACCTGGAACGATAATGAGCAAGTGTGAGGAAGGTTGCACTGTGATAGTGTGATACCGGACAAACACATTTATTGGTCCTCAAATATTTTCTACTACTTGTGATATCTTTCAAAGTCCTCTCTGCCCCAACCGAGAAAACTAGACATTTTCTTTCTGCCATCTAGAAAATTATGCATTAGTCCTCAATTACCTGTGTGCACTTTCATAGCCTTTGTATTGCTTTTTAGTTACTTTGGGTTAATCCTTTATCTCAAATTAGACCATGGGCTTCTTGAGGGCAAAGGCATTATAGATTTCTTTTGCATGCCTGAGTGCTAGCACACAAGAGTGTGTTCAATCTTTAACACCTGAGGAAGGTTTTCTATCAACATAATGGTGGCATTTAGGAGACTCTTCCATCATAGCAATAGTTTTGGAAGGTGATAAGAGGAAATCATGACTTTTTATTTGTTAGTTTTAGCATCTCCTTGTACCTTCAAAAAGCCTCAAGTTGCATAGGTTAAATATAATGAGTGGATATATTAAATATAATGGATAAGATGGTGATATTAGGAAGAAATAATAGGAATATTTCTTTAGTCTATAATAAATTAAAATATTTCATGACCTTGTAGACACCTCATTATACTTAAGAAATATAAAAAGAAGTTGTTTATCAGTCAAATAAGTATATTTGGAACCAGGGAAGGGCAGAAAAGCAAGGCTTTTATGAAAATTGGAAGTTTTGTGGATAAAAAGCATATGTAAATGAATGCCAGACAATATTTTCCCGATTGGAAGGAGTTTGTTACAAGACGCTCAGAAAGTCTCAAGGAGCTAATATAAATTGATAACTCAAAGCAGTTTTGGGGAGGGGGTTATGATCATTAAAGACAAAATAAATTGAATCACAATGTATTCTAGAGGTATAAAGTATCAGCTACTTTCCTTCAGTCTTTTTAAACTGAATTTTCTCATCTAAACTGGCGCACATGGAAATGATTTGTGTGATTTTATCTTTGAAGTTCTTCCAAGGATGTTGGATGACTAGTACCGTACTAGATGCAGAGAAATTAACTTATTACATACAATGATTCGTTAGGGTATTAGAGTTTACCTGAGTCTAAATTATTGTTGAAGTAAGCCCATCTACAACTTCAGAAGATGCTCAGTTTATATTTTTATGGCAGAGAGCTGCAAAGCAATGGATGTTCTCTTGAATATTTGCCATCTGTGACTGAATCTTGGTCTATTTAGTACCATACAGACTATCCAGATCAGATTTGGCTGCTTTGGTAGTAATTGAAATTTAATATGAACAAAGTATTTTTTCATTGGAAACCTTATAAATCTTTGTTTTATCATTAATTCAAAATTTTCTAAATAGTTATTAAGCAAAGATTAGTACTTACTAATTAGTTAAATAATTCTGCTATTAATTTTCAAGGGTGTTTTGTTTTTATAAGGAAAATTTTTTTAACATCTTTATTGGAGTATAATTGCTTTACAATGGTGTGTTAGTTTCTGCTTTATAACAAAGTGAATCAGCTACACATATACATATATCACCATATCTCCTCCCTCTTGCATCTCCCTCCCACCCTCCCTATCCCACCCCTTTAGGTGGTCACAGAGCACTGAGCTGATCTTCCTGGGAAAATTTTGATTTGTGTGCTTTCTCCTAACCTCCCAAGTTATTCGAGTCTGTGGTGTGATTGCCATAGTTAGAGCTGTTTTGGTGATAATCATGTTAATGTGGGCATAGACCTAGAGATCCATTCATTTTTCTTTGAGTCCAAATGTGATCACTCAGTAAATAAAAACTCTGAATAATGTGTTCAAAAATTATATATGTGCTGGAACAATTGGACATCCATAGCCAAAATATGAACCTTGAACTAAACCTAACATCTTATATAAAAATTAACTCAAAATAGACAGTTGACTTAAATGTAAACCATAAAACTGTGTATCTTTTCGAAAAAAACATAGGAAAAAACTTCAGATTTATGGTGGGGCAAAGAGTTCTTAGACTTAACACCAAAAATATGATCCATAAAAAAGAAAAATTGATAAATTGGACCTCATCAATATTAAAATCTCTTGCTCTGCAAAGGCCCAGGTGAAGAAGATGAAAATGCGAATTACAGACTCAGAAAATATTTACAAGCCATATGTCTGACAAAGGACTAGTATCTAGAATATATAAAGAACTCTCAAAACTCAACAGTAAAAACACAAGCACTCAAATTAGAAAATGAGCAAAAGATATGAAGAGCCAATCCACCAAGTATATACAGATGGCAAAAATGCATATGAAAAGATGTTCAACATCATTAGCCATTAGGGATATGAAAATTAAAAACTCAATGAGATATTGGTACACAACTATCAGACTGTATAAATAACGTGAAATGCTGGCAAGGAGCTAGAGAAATTGGATCACTTATACTTTGCTGGCAGGAATGTAAAATAGCTCAGAAACTCTGGAAGACAGTTTGGCATTTTCTTATAAAACTAAACATGTCTTTAATATACCACCCAGAAATTTCACTCTTAGGCATTTATCACAGAGAAATGAAAACATATACTCACAAAACCCAGTACACAAATGGTCATCACAGATTTATCCATGATAGCCCCAAACTGAAAATAATCAAATATTCTTCAGTAGGTGACGAGTTAAACAGACTGTTATCCATACTATAGAATATGATGCAGTAATGAAAAGGAGTGATCTATTGTTATATGTAACAGTTTATATGAATCTTCAGGGAATTATGCTGAATAAAAGCCACCAATTCCAAAAGGTTACCTATTGTATAGCTTCATTTGTAGAATATTTTTGAAATGAAAAGAATATGGAATTGGAAAACAGATTAGTGATTGCCCGGTTTGGGGGGTGGAGGTGAGTATGGTTATAAAAGGCAACACAAGGATTCCCTGTGGTATTGGAGCTGTTCTGTATATGGATTGTAGTGGTGGACACATGAATTTACTTATGGTCTATAATTGTATGGAACTGTATACACACACACTCACAAATAAGTACAAGTAATACTGGGGAAATTCAAATATTGGCAGTGGATTGCTTCAGTGTCAGTATCCTGGTAATGATAATGTAAAACTATCATTTTACAAGATGTTACCATGGAGGAAATCTGGGTAAAGGATATACAGAATTGCTCAGGAGAGATTTGTAGTTTCAGAGGGGATACCCACATCCTCATCTTCTGTGTTGCAAAACCACTCAGGGACCTCTTGCTACTTTCTGATCAGAGCAAATTTGGTATGGGGATGTTGATATTGGGAGTATTTGACCTTCACTCCTTGGAGTTTAAAAAATATAGAGACTGTTGCCTGATCTTTCCATGAAAAAGTCAAAGTCCAAAGTCTGGCTGAAGCTGCCTGCAATAGCAGAGGAAAAGGCTGCACTGAAAGTAGGTTGCACTCCCTCCATTGAGGATGGGGAGAAGGTCTTGGTTCTGGTGGACTACAGAGGGCGCTGGATACCTAAGACGAGTTAGTGCCCGGGTGAGAGACCCCAGAATAAGAGTCTACATGCAGTGGACCATGGCAATGGGGGTGGAGTGGTACATAAGCAGAGCTGTGGGGTCACAGCCCATACTAGTGAGCATTGCAGGGGAAGGTTCTCAGCAAACTCGGGTGGGTTGTGGAGGAGAGAGAACCTCAGAGTCCCACAGAAGCTAATCTTAAAAGAAAGAGCCAACCTTGGAGCACCTGCTATGCTTTTATTGAATATGACCTTTGCATCCTTTCCTTTTTGCTCACCTGCCCATCTCTCCAGCTTAGGAGAGGCCAGAGACAACACAGTGAGTGGCAAAGGAAGAGTGGAAGAATAACGTAGAGAAAGTAGTAAAGATGGGACCCCTTCCCCTCAGCTCCCTCCCTCTCCCCAGCCCTATGCAGATTTCCAAGCCTGAGACAAGCATGAACTAGTGTATAGGAAGCAGTTTTAAACTGAATTTCAAAATGAAGTTTTGTACATAAAAATTACACTGGTTATTCATACCTCAGACAGACCAGAAAGCTTTGAGATTGGCCTGAGATATTTTCCAAGGACAGAAAAGAGAAATAAAATAGAGTGAGTTTGAAAGACAATGAAGACAGACCAGTGTTGTTTACTTCTTTACTCTCCACTGAATCTAGCCCATTCAATAACCTGGTATAGATGCATATATATAGATACACATTTTTAATGTCATTGTCTTGATATAAAAGAAAGACTAGAAGTTTATATAATAAAATGTTAATCATAGTTATGTCTGGACAATGTTATTTCAGCCATTTTGTATTTAATTGTTTAATCTTTTGTATATTTTCTAAATTTTCTACAGTGAGAACATTTTCCCTTTGTAATTAGAAAAGTGTTATTTTAAAATAATGTTGAAAGCATCTTGGACACCAGTTTCAGTGGCATGTAACTATGACCCTACATCTAGCACTTTATAAGTGTTTGGATTTTTTTGCTGATCAGCCAGACTTCCTGGATTTGAGCAATCTATGGGAATAGTAGCAAAGAGTAACTTTTTCACCTATCATTGAAGATTTAGGTAGATAATGGTTAGTGTTTTTTCTCAGCCCCATAATTCTTCTATATTTTCCCAAATTATAATTTATTCGTTGTCCTTATATATTCCACTGCTGTTCTAGGTATTGGGATTATAAAGGTGAATAAGAGACCCTTTTCTTAAGCATCTCAATGCAACAGGTAGAGGATTACAGATCTATGTGGTCATTGCTTCAATAGGGGCATGTACAAGGTGTTAACAGAATTACAGAAGAGAAGCATCTAATCCAAGACAGGGGAGGCAGGAAAGACTATCATAGAGAGGTGATGTTTGAGCTGAGATTTGAAAATCAACAAGCTAGGCAGAAAAGAAGTGACGGAGCAGAGGGTGCCAGGCAGTGGGGACACATGAAGAGGATCATGAAGCCTGGAGAGGCTCTGGTACATTCTGGTTCACAGTGAGTGTGGGGGGACTGGTGAGGATAGCGGAGATGGGTGAGAGCAGAAGACTAGATCTGAGGCCAGTGGGTAAGCAGGCAGTAGGGAAATGAACTAGATTCTGAAACCCGGAGAGCCTGGAGGAAAGACCAATTCAAAGGGAGTCAAAGTGTTCAAGGTCAGAGAAGTTAAAGTCCTCAACAAAGGCAGTGGTAAAGGGAAAAGAGAGAGACATCTTGGTGCATATGGATGTAAAGAATGTGGGGAAAGGAGGAGTCAGGCGATTCCAATTTAAATACGGTATATAAAAAGGCAAGTCTGTTAATATAGACGGTGCCTTGTGTGGGAATGACTAAAAAATGCATACTACCTCTTGACAGGTAAATGGCAAAAGTGACCACCCCTGGGAAGAAAATTGCAAAGAGGTGTACCTTCCTCTAAGACGCTCTAGAACCTGTCTGCCCTGCCCCTGGGCACATAGTTAGCAAGCAGAGCATGGACTGGAGTTCAGTCCTCACTCATCCCTGAAGCCAGCGTCCTTTGTGAAGTGAACAAACCTCAGAACTAGAGGCCAATGCTCAGACTGCAGCCAGATAGAAGGAGTTTCTTAAAGCTCATGACCTTTTCTGGGTTCGTAGCAAGGGAGGCTTGTGAGGTACAGAAGATCAAAGGAGCATCCCATAGAAATGTTTTACCTCTGCTTAGCTGAATTGAGACAAATTAACAACATGTAGTCTCTATAATATTCAGAGCAAAGAAGACATTTATGAGCTGTTATATCACCAGCAAGTTGTTCTTCCTCCCAGCAATTTGAGAAAAATATGTTAATAATATTTCATTAGAAAAATACTTTTCTTTTTGTATAAAAAGATCAGTTGTTTTTCTATATTATTTCTACTACATTTTGGGACCAAAATTACTTCTGTAGAAGTGAATCTCCATTTTAATGATGGAGATTATTGAAAAATGATAAAAGTGAAGAATACAAATGCAGTTTTTAGCTTTCTAAAATGTCTGTTTTTGCAGAATACTTTTAGAACAATACAAAATTTTTTCTTACCATCTATCTTCAAATTTCCCTTCATATTTATTAGCAGGTCAATAGGATTTTTAGAAACTATAGAACCAGTCCTAAAACCATTGATAAATTAACTGGATGCAAATATGATAGGATATCTAATTCAAGTCATTAGACTGAAACCCCATAGCAGAATTCATATTATAAATAAACTTGACAACCTTAATATAAGTGCTCCTAGTGCAATATATAACATTGAGCCTACAGTTGGGAAGAGGTTAGAGAGTGCAGGTAACTTCATCACAGTCAGTATATTGATGATTAAGTCAATAAAAGTGATCAATTCCCTACCTAACAGACACCATAGAGTTTTTTACATTAATGCTGTTTCTACTTTAGTGGGAGAATCAAATTAGCTGGAAATAGTAACATAATCCTGAACTTAAACATGAACTCAATAGTAAGAAAGTTTGGAAAAGTCTGCAGAAAACATGTGATAGTGTTCTAAGAAAGATTGTTTGCAACATAATCGTTAAGTTAACATTATTTACTGCTACTATTTAATCTTACTCATCTCTATATCCCTGGAACCTAGGCAAGTGTCTGACACCTAGTAAGTGCTTTAAAAGTGTTAAAGTACTCATTAGTGGAACATTTATTATAATTGTATTATCTTACTGGCTTCTGGGTCTTGCCATCTTGACTGTACCATTAGCGACATAGAGAAATTATGCAGTGAAACATCCCCAGAATGTTTTGTGTTCTTAGTGGTTTAAGCAGTTTTGAGACCCTGAAGATGATCTGCTAGATGGAAAACAATGAGAGTAATAATGATAATTTGCGCTGGGATGAACAAAACTAAATTGAAAATGAACAAGGATGGTTATTTAAAATCATTGCTACCAAAAAAACCCCAAAACAACAACAAAAAACCTGTCACAATAAAAACATCTTTGTGTATGTACATTATGACTAAAATTGAATAAGAAGCTTTGAAAATATAGATCAAGTTCCTTTTTATTAATAATCTATTTGAAAATGAAATGTATGAATAACGTACATTTGAATAACCTTATGAATAAATTAGCCATTCTTAAGCTACACAGCTTGCTTTCTAATTTTTCTCAAACATACCAAAGTCATAGTGATAATCCATTAAATGCATCTAACATACTGAATACACTTATTTTCAGAACTATATTAATATTGTATATCTTCTTTCTACTTGTTTATTGAGGGTCTTAAATTTTATCAGATGTTTTGACTCTTATTGACTGTGAAAGTGTGAGCCAGTGGGATTTGAATGTCTGTAATGGTGGCAAATGTGTGGTATCTCTCTATTTGTCACCATGGGCTAATGAATTTTTATGCATTTGATGTTTACAATCATTTAGAGTTATTTTTTTGATTACCAAATTGTTCTAACTTGGCACCCAGTAAATATTAGCTACCCTGTGTTTTTGAGACCATATAAACTTCTTCTTTTTGATGTTGACCTGGTCTTAATCTCTTTGCCCATCCAAGATCAATAAAACTCTATAACCAGCACTGGAAAGAACTGTATTCCTATACACATTTAGAAAATTATAAAATTATTAAAATTAGAGACAATGCCATGTCAACTAATTAGCACACATTTTTGAATGTTTGAACAGATGTTTTTAATATCAAAATTATTGTACTTTTTCATAATATGAAAATATTAATATGGAAATTTTGAACAAAGGCAAATTTTTTTTAAACACAACTGTTCAGGGTGTTGCGTCCTTATTGCTTGTCCTACTCCAATCTTGGTTTAATCATTGCGCTTGGAGTGTATGAAATTAGCATAAACTTAGTTACTATATTGGTATTTTTAATGTCAATTTATCTAGCAGTACTTCCTACTTATTTTAATCTTATCAGCTAAGAAAAAGTCAATTTCAGAAAAGCATTGGGGATAAATAAATAAAAAATATTTCATTAACTTTTTTACACTACCTTAAAATTTATTTAGCTTTTTTGAACCTCACGAATGTTTTGAGATCCATTTTATGGCTAAGCTAACTAGAAATAAGTACAAATAAGTCAGTTTACTCAAATTTTGTTATAATTAGCTTTTTCCAGTAATTTACAGTAATTACTAGTAATTAAAATATGCTTAATTATTATAATCATGTATTTTGTGCACTTTATTCTAGTTAGATTGGCCATCTGTCTGATGACTTTTAATCTGTTTGCTTGTGGTAACAATCAGCAGATTATGATTCAACACGGAGTGCTCTTTAACAAAGAAAAAGATTTTTAAAGATTTAATTTTAATGCATCCTTAAATTATGAAGATCATAGTAGAACTAATGAAGTTTAATGCTCTTCTAAAAAAATTGGAATATATACTTTCTGTTTTCAGACTGTTATATATAGAATACTGCATTTACACAGCTGATGAGATGAGATTGATTTATATATATTTACCAGATTTTCTATTTCCGTAGAAATAGACATGATCTATTTTCCAGTTGCAGTACTCAGTGATAAGATGCAAAGCTGTAATTTGAACCTGTTTTTTATTACATTAGTGTTGGCAGACACTAAGGAAGAGCAGCTAAGTTTTATCATATTTTTAATTTGGAGCTTTAGATATTTCTATGAACTAGGTGAAAATTGGATGGAAAGAATTAATAACAGAGTGAACAATCCAGATAATTGACTCTACATAGTACGATTAGAGGTTAAAGCCCTGTGAAAATATAAGATTCTAGATTGTGATTTTACTTATCAATAGATGTTAAGCTATACTGTGTTCTTTTCTTTACTGAGATGCAATGGGAAAAGATGATTGTCTTCATAGGAATTTGATTTTAATTGTCTTTGCTCAGTTCTCTAGTAGAGTAAGGCATGCTTATATATTCATTTTTAAAGACGTAACTGAAAATGCAATTGGCCTGTTTACAGTGCTCTATGCAACTGAATTGATTGTGAAAGAACATTTTCTGGTGAGGCTGTGGTACAGCAGGAAGAGTACTGGACCTGGATGCAGAAGACCTTAGTTCAATATTTATGCTCTGCTTCTTTTGCTAGCTTTGTGAGTTTGTGCAAGGAACTTAACCTCATTGAAACTCCTGGGGAGATATAATGATTTGTCTGCCTATAATTGAAATTTGTGTGCACATATAAAAGTAAAAGGAGGGCGTCTATATGAAAACCCTTTAAACTTGCAAAGTGCAATTCTATTATCATTGTCACGCGTAATAATATGCAATTTTATTGTTTTTCTTATGTTCTAAGTGTTATGCTGTGTGCCAACTTATTTAATTCTCAAAACAGCTGTATTCAGTAGGCATTGTTAGCAGCCCTATATGATAAATCAGAAAATTTTGCCCAGAAAGTGGTGGAGCCAGGATACAAACTTAATCTTTCTAAAACCCATGCCTTTAGTTAGTATGCTTTAGCATATGAGCTTACTTTTGTCTTGTTGCTTTTACTAAGATATCCTAGAAATTAAATGTTAACCATACTAATCAGAAAATATTTTAATGTCGATGCAGTTGTTTTCAGTTGTTTTAGAAGTATTATTTTGAGGGCTAGTTATCCATCAGAAAAGCAATTCTCTGAATTTCCTGTTTAGGGGGGTTATTTTTATTTCATTTTGTGTATTAGTTGTAAATTTTCAAGTTTGGCAAGGTTGGAGATGTTATTAAATTTCAGTGTATTTATAGCTTTCGTTCTAAATATGTGACCCTAACCCACCTCAGTGTACCTTTATGGAACCCTTAAAATAATAAAATGGAAATTCCATATCTTTTGCTTTTATTATTTTTGTGATATAAATTAAAGCATCATTATTTGGTGAATTGTAGAATTGGAGAAAACACCAATATAGATTTACACAGCTCAACAGTAATTGAAATTGAATTGTTATAAATATTAAGAATTAATATCTCAATTTTCATAGGTTTCAGAGAATAGTCTGAGAATAGTCCAAAAATAAGGGTTCTAAAATGCCATATAGTTCAAGCTCTTCATTTTATAAACGAGGAAAATGGGATATGAGAAGTAAAGTAACTTTTCCAAAGTCAAATGGGAACTTATTGGCAGAACTTGGTCATATATAGAGGAGGTAAAAATGATTGGCCTGCTAGGAAAGTGGTTTGGGCTAAGGAAAATGAACATACACCTTGTTTGTTCTATAAAAAGTACCCAGATGCCAGATGACATTTGGCATTAAGACTTTCACATTTAATGGATTTTTTTGGATTACTTTCAGCAAAACTAGCTACTTTTGAGATGTGGCATTATGTGTGGCCCTTTCTGAATAAATTTTTGTGGATCTTCTTTGACTCTGTGGTATTTGGAAATGCTACAAATTATTATTTACTTTGAGGTCATGAGGCAGCAAGATGATGAGGAATGAGTATTGGTCTTCACTGAGAAGACTGAAGTTTTGTCTTTCAAGGCATTATTTGTAAAATGAGAATACTGTCTGCTTTACCCACCACCATGTCCAAATTAAAATTATATAAAAGCCCTTTGCAAATGATAAATTGATTTTTCTTCTAGATTTTTATGGAAGTTAGCTGTGTGATCTTGGCAGGTTATCATTTCACTTTTCCAAGCATTAAATTCCTCTTCCCCATCTCTTTGGGGTTATTTTGAGTGTAATTGAAATCATGCGTTTTAAGTGTGTAATGTACAAACAACAGTGCCTGGAACATAATAAGAACATGTGGTAGATTGAATGCGGAAATTGCCCCATTTTTTCATTTTTTTTAATGTGATTTTGCAATTCTTCCCATGAAGAGGTGGACTCTATCCCCCGCCCCGACCCTGGAACTTGTTTTGTTCCATTAGAATGCTATTCTGAAGTGTGCCATTTGTGACCTAAGTCTCTAAAGGCTTAGCATGCTCAGTTCTCTTTCTTAAATTTCTTTCTCTACCACCAAAATATACCTGGGGCTATCCTAGAGGAAGATGAGATACACTATGGAGTAGAGTCTGGTCATAAACCAGACAGACCGTTACCCATTCACCAGAAGTGTGAATAAGCCCAGATGAGATCAGCTCAGCTGGGCTCAGATCAATGTGATTTCTCAGCTGACCCTATAGACGCTATTATACTTGTTAAAAAAAAAAAAAAAGTGGTTCTTGTTTTAAACCACCATGTTTTGGGCTTGTTTCTGACACAGCAAGAACTGATACCACATGCAAAACATGGTAGGCATTATTATTGTTATTAGGATTTTTATATATGTAATAAACTTTATGACAATGATTACTTACATTTGGGAACATTTCTTTGGCTTTCATGTAAAGTAATTTTTTCAAGCTTTTCAATCCCTGAAACAAAACCAAACCAAAATGGAAGAAGTAACTAGAGGAATTCATGTTATGTAAAAGTATTTAAAATGTAGATACATGTGGTTTAAGGTAATGGGTAATTGATTCAACTGCCTAACCCCTCCCAGAGGGACATATGTATTATGAGATTGTCTCATGCTTTAGTTATCAACCTGAATAATGATGCTTGGAAACAGAATCACCCTGCCCTCCATTCTCTCCTTCCCTGCCCCCTGCAGAGCGTAAATTTAATGTGCTTTAAGATACATCTATTTGGCAGCTTCAGTAAAGACATTAACCAAAACTTTTAACATGACCTTGAGAACATATTAAGTGAAACTCCCTGAGAGTCCTCATAAAAATATTTTTTTTTAGTTTTTAGAACATAGATTTGTGTCTCTTCTATTTACTGTTAACAGCCAATTGCAAATGCAGTTAGCTAACTTCTCTTAGTTTGAGGATATCCTTCAGTTGCTTCAACACAAAAGGGAAATGGAACATTGAGCCTGCCCTGTCAAAATTTGACAAGTGTTTTTCACTGAGAGCACACGTAAGCAAAGATATTTACATATGAAGGTATATACTTGTCCAATTACTTTCTCTGCTCTTGTTATTCATGTTGTGGTGCTTTAGAAAAGAGCATGTTCTTTCACTGCAGTCTTCTTATTAAATTAACTTTCTTTTCAAGAAGCTCTAAAGATGAAAAAGCACTCCGGATGTTAAATATAATTTAAATATTATATGAAGTGCTTCTTACATGGTACATTTTAGATAGTAGAAAAAAGAAGCAGGTAGGCAGTGAGAGTGGAAAACTGAGGTGCAGTTTTAAATTTTTGCATGGCTGCCTTGTATAAGATAAGATCACGAATAACTATTCTCTGTTGTCAAGAGGGACTTTGCAAGAGCACAACATGAAGAAATACCTCAAATAGCAACAGAAAGGATCCAGGGATATATAATTTATTCATTCAACATAACATTTATTGTGGGCTAACTGTGTGAAGCCCTGTTCTAAGTGCCCAGGATAGAGGAGGAACAAACCAGAAAAAAGTCCCTGCAGTCGTTCTGGTAAATTTCCCTTGTTCAGAGAATGATTTGGAAGCTCACCTCCACGTCTGCTTCCGGCACCTGGACCTTCCCCTTACATATGAAGTTACAAAATGAAGATGGCAGTGTGAGGGATACTGTGAATGATGCTGCTGAACGTAATTGGCAGCCTCAGGCTGCTCTCTTGAGGCTCCAGGTTGTCTCAACTCACAGCCTCAGGTCTTCATGGGGAAGAATGACTAGAGAGATGTGTAGACATAGTTCTTCCACTCTACTTTGAAGATTTTCTGGTTAACCTTTTCACTCAATGGAATATTTCTTTGGGTAAATAATTTCTAGTCTTATTCAAACAGGATCTCTTACTCCTGGGCTGTGGCAGTTCATCTCTTGATGATATTTTCTTAGTTTGTTTCCATGGAAAATAGAAAATTGATTGCCCCTGGCATTCTGGTTTCTATTTCATCATTTGCAAATTCACATTCCTATTCCATTTATTTTCTTTTTCCTAGTATGGGCATATTTCACTTTCTGGGTTTATTGTTTGTCATTTCCTAGTTACAGTTTGCATTTTCTTTTGCCCACATTGAGGTTTTGCTTATATTCCTCTCATGCTGTTCTTAATTTACATATTCTAAGTAGGTGTCACTTTTTATTAACTGAGATGTGAATAGCTCTAATTGTATATGTCAGTATGCTTGGAGGGCTGCTAATTTTGGTGGATTCTTCTTTCCTGTTTAATCTACTTTCTTGAAGGAAGAATTTAAAAATGTAGGATCTATCATCTTCTTTTCTGGCAAATATGAAATGCTATAGATTTGTCTTCTGATAGCACTTACCCAGGGTGTAGAGGATAGATTCACAGACTAGATCACCAAAAACAGAAAAAGAGGGAGGGAGGGAGGGAAGGGAGAGAGAGGGGGGAAGGAAGAAAAAGGAAAGAAAGGAAAGGAAGGAAGGAAGGAAGGAAGAAACAAAGGAAGAAAGGAGAAATGTGTAGATTTATTTCTTTGCTTGACTAACAGGTGGAATGCTTAAACCAAAAGAGATTAATCTATTTACCCACTTTTGATTCACATACTGGCATTGTCGTACATAGAGGTCATTGGTCAGCATTTCTCATTGTTAAGAGAACTAGACCACTGCCGAGTTTCTTCTCAGTCATCCTGGGAAGCACCAGTATTCACGTCTGTAGGATTTACCTTTTCTATCTTGGCGCTCTTTCAACTTTAAATTTTCCTTTTCTACCACTGGAAACTCCAGCTGGGTTCTGAGTCTGTATTTATTATTAATTTTGTATGTTCCTCCTGTTTGAAATCTGCTTCTTGACTGTGACTTCATACCTAGGACTTGGATCCTGCATCCTAATCCCTGCCAGACAGCTTCCTATCTGTGGGGTCTTTTCTTCTAAATGGTTGTTAATGATAATTTCTGACAAAAGAAGAGATGTGTTCCTAAAAAATTACGCTCCCTGTGATGTTTTCTAAATAGAATCATTTAAAATATACTGGGGGTATTTGCTATTTGAAAGCTACTGGTAATGAAGTGTTTTATAAAGATAAAGACCTTTTTACAAGGCAAATTATAACCCTTACTCCCAAATTCATCTCTCTCCTTTCTTCCTGTATTTTGTACTGAAAATCTTTAAGACTAGGCACATCCAGGGCCACCTACTATGAGCACATGGGTTGTGTACTATATAGTCCCAGAGGACGTTATTCACAGAGACTATAGTATCAGCAGCCTTATTCAGAACTGCTTGGACTCTGGTGTTTCAAAATTTCTTTTATCTTTCCCTCAACCTGATGTTAATAAACTCATTATTTGTTAATTTGTTTCTCTGCTTTTCTTTAGAAGTCTGTGTTAATAGATAGCTTAACTTTTTTTTTTTTTTTTTTTTTTATTAACTGAGAAGAATAAAAAGTAGGCCAGGCTAGGGTTGCTTTGCTTGGATGTATGGCATGTCACACTGGCCGGCTTTCAAAGCCATTGGCTCTGTCTGGAGGAAGTTCATTATCCCATTTCTTTGGTCATTTCCTGCTATAGTAGTTTATGTCAACTTCAGCTAATTCTTTCTGTCGATTCCTCTTCCTAGGATTGTTTTTTGTGTTCTCACTAAACTCAAGGAACCCTGTCAACTTGTCTTCTGGTCCTCATATTATTGTAATATCTAAGAATGCTGCAGTGTCTGGCTGAGATTTATATTTTTATGTGAATCTTTCCAAGCAACAAGTCATTATGAGAGAAACTGCTCGAAAAAAATTATTATTACGATTCAAAGGTAGGCACATAAAAAGTTTTGATCTCCTGATGATACATAAATGATGGAGTCAGTTTAATCAGCATAATAGAAGATAACACTTTCAATATTAAAAGCCACCTTATATTGAACATCACTCTGTACTAAAAAGAAACCATTATTGATTTACTAACTCTGTGAGATTCAACATTTTCGTTCCCATTTCATGGATGAGGGAACTGAACCTTTTGAAGGTCTTGCAAATTGTTCAGGATCAAAACTAATTAGTGGCAGAGATGGTTTTTTAATACAGACCTTATAATTCCCAAACTCATTCTTTCCATTATACCATGCTGTTACATTAATACTATCTAATTTTTAGTAGGTAGTCACTAATACTTTGCCACTATAGATGTGGAGTGTTTCCTCAATAGATGTTGATCATCTAGCAGGGAGTAAATTCTACCCAAACCCAGCCCATACTGTTTTCTTGTTGTTTTTTGTATTTGTCTTTTCCTTCTTTTATTTCTTCCCTTGCTGCTATTTTGTTACCTTGGATATTACATTTATAACATCATTAAATACTTGCACCAATGGCTCTACTCTCTGCCTATTTTCCCTTTCATTGTTAAAACAGAAATGGTAGATAGAGAATGATAGAAATGGACCAGATGTTTCCAGATACCCTCAGGGCATCCCACAGTCCTTTATATTTAAGGATGATTCCTTCATGGGGGAAGGTACGAGTGGGGGAAAGATGGTGTAGTAGCTTTAAAAAAGTGTGACCACATATAATGGAAGCAGTCTGGAGAAGCAGAACATTTATTTTCTGTGATTTTTGATGACATGGTAAGATTGAGATAGAATACAGAAGAATGAAATCTATGAATTTATGTAGTCTTTTGACTGCTACAATAATCTGGATTTTAGAATTACTGGTTTCTGAGTTGTGTTAACTTGCTGCAGCCAGGAAAATCTCTGTAAGGTATAAAACTTAGAAGGATATGCATTTCCTCAAACCTGAGAATATGCATACATCTCCCATGTAATGTGGGAAACTTCCACTTGCTAACGGTCCTATAATCTAGTAGATGCATATTTGCATTCTAGTTCATGATCAACTAGTTTTATAGAGTCACAAGATCAAGTAGTATTTATTGAAAGGGGCAGGAAACAGAAGCCAAAAATGTGTGAGACATTCTTGCTCTCCATCTTCCTGGGTGTGGGGGTGAGGAGGGAGAGAGAGATCTTGAGAGTGTGTGTGTTTCCTGGTGGTGAGATAAATGAATGCAACTCTATTTCCCTACCAGTATGGTATCCTCCTGTACTTTACTGATGTTTACCTCTTATCTACCTACCTATTGATCCTTCTGCATTTTTTATTAGTTCAGGTTCATGGAATAAATATATTTTCAATAAGGTTATGTAACTGAGTTGCTCCCTTTAACTGCTATCTGATTGAATTTTTAAAAATTTAATTAATTAATTAATTTTTTACATCGTTATTGGAGTATAATTGCTTTACAATGGTGTGTTAGTTTCTGCTTTACAACAAGGAGAATCAGCTATACATATACATATATACCCATATCTCCTCCCTCTTGCGTCTCCCTCCCATCCTCCCTATCCCACCCCTCTAGGTGGTCACAAAGCACCGAGCTGATCTCCCTGTGCTATGCGGATGCTTCCCACTAGCTATCTATTTTACATTTGGTAGTGTTTATATGTCCATGCCACTCTCTCACTTCGACCTAGCTTACCCTTCCCCTTCCTCGTGTCCTCAAGGCCATTCTCTACGTCTGCATCTTTATACATGTCCTGCCCCTAGGTTCTTCAGAACCATGTTTTAGATTCCATATATATGTGTTAGAATACAGTATTTGTTTTTCTCTTTCTGACTTACTTCACTATGACAGTCTGTAGGTCCATCCACCTCACTACAAATAACTCAGTTTCTTTTTATGACTGAGTAATATTCCATTGTATATATGTGCAACATCTTTATCCATTCATCTGTCAATTGACACTTAGGTGGTTTCCATGTCCCGGCTATTGTAAATAGAGCTGCAGTGAACATTGTGGTACATGACTCTTTTTGAATTATGGTTTTCTCAGGGTATATGCCCAGTAGTGGGATTGCTGGGTCATATGGTAGTTCTATTTTTAGTTCTTTAAGGAACCTCCATACTGTTCTCTATAGCGGCTGTATCAATTTACATTCCCACCAACAGTGCAAGAGGGCCCCCTTTTCTCCACACCCTCTCCAGCATTTATTGTTTGTAGATTTCCTGATGATGGCCATTCTGACTGGTGTGAGGTGATACCTCACTGTAGTTTTGTTTTGCATTTCTCTAATGATTAGTGATGTTGAGCATCCTTTCATGTGTTTGTTGGCAATCTATATATCTTCTTTGGAGAAATGTCCATTTAGGTCTTCTGCCCATTTTCGGATTGGGTTGTTTGTTTTTTTGGTACTGAGCTGCATGAGGTGCTTGTAAATTTTGGAGATTAATCCTTTGTCAGTTGCTTCATTTGTAAATATTTTCTCCCATTCTGAGTGTTGTCTTTTTGTCTTGTTTATGGTTTTCTTTGATGCGCAAAAGCTTTTAAGTTTCATTATGTCCCATTTGTTTATTTGTGTTTTTATTTCCATTTCTCTAGGAGGTGGGTCAAAAAGGATCTTGCTGTGATTTATGTCATAGAGGGTTCTGCCTATGTTTTCCTCTAGGAGTTTGATAGTGTCTGGTCTTACATTTAGGTCTTTAATCCATTTTGAGTTTATTTTCGTGTATGGTGTTAGGGAGTATTCTAATTTCATTCTTCTACATGTAGCTGTCCAGTTTTCCCAGCACCACTTATTGAAGAGGCTGTCTTTTCTCCATTGTATATTCTTGTCTCCTTTATCAAAAATAAGGTGACCATATGTGCAAGGGTTTACCTCTGGTCTTTCTGTTCTGTTCCATTGATCTATATTTCTGTTTTTGTGCCAGTACCATACTGTCTTGATTACTGTAGATTTGTAGTATGGTCTGAAGTCTGGGAGCCTGATTCCTCCAGCTCCGTTTTTCTTTCTCAAGATTGCTTTGGCTATTCGGGGTCTTTTGTGTTTCCATACAAATTGTGAAATTTTTTGTTCTATTTCTGTGAAAAATGCCATTGGTAGTTTGGTATGGATTGCACTGAATCTGTAGATTGCTTTGGGTAGTATAGTCATTTTCTCAATGTTGATTCTTCCAATCTAAGAACATGGTATATCTCTACATCTGTTTGTATCATGTTTAATTTCTTTCATCAGTGTCTTATAGTTTTCTGCATATAGGTCATTTGTCTCCTTAGGTAGGTTTATTCCTAGGTATTTTATTCTTTTTGTTGCAATGGTAAATGGGAGTGTTTCCTTCATTTCTGTTTCAGATTTTTCATCCTTAGTGTATAGGAATGCAAGAGATTTCTGTGCATTAATTTTGTATCCTGCTACTTTACCAAATTCATTGATTAACTCTAGTAGTTTTCTGGTAGCATCTTTAAGATTCTCTATGTATAGTATCATGTCATCTGCAAACAGTGACAGCTTTACTTCTTCTTTTCTGATTTGGATTCCTTTTTTTTCTTTTTCTTCTCTGATTGCTGTAGCTAAAACTTCCAAAACTATGTTGAATAATAGTGGTGAGAGTGGGCAACCTTGTCTTGTTCCTAATATTAGAGGAAATGGTTTCAGTTTTTCACCGTTGAGAACGATGTTGGCTGTGAGTTTGTCATATATGGCCTTTCTTATGTTGAGGTAAGTTCCCTCTATGCCTACTTTCTGGAGGGTTTTTATCATAATAGGTGTTGAATTTTGTCAGAAGCTTTTTCCGCATCTATTGAGATGATCATATGAGTTTTCTCCTTCAATTCGTTAATATGGTTTTTCCCATTTATTGATTTGCGTATATTGAAGAATCCTTGCCTTCCTGGGATAAACCCCACTTGCTCATGGTGTATGATCCTTTTAATGTGCTGTTGAATTCTGTTTGCTAGTTTTTTGTTGAGGATTTTTGCATGTATGTTCCTTAGTGATATTGGCCTGTAGTTTTCTTTTTTGTGACATCTTTGTCAGGTTTCGGTGTCAGGGTGATGGTGGCCTCGTAGAATGAGTTTGGGAGTGTTCTTCCCTCTGCTAGATTTTGGAAGAGTTTGAGAAGTTTACGTGTTAGCTCTTCTCTAAATATTTGATAGAATTTGCCTGTGAAGCCATCTGGTCCTGGACTTTTGTTTGTTGGAAGATTTTTAATCACAGTCTCCATTTCAGTGCTTGTGATTGGTCTGTTTATATTTTCTATTTCTTCCTGGTTCAGTCTCAGAATGTTGTGCTTTGCTAAGATTTTGTCCGTTTCTTCCAGGTTGTCCATTTTATTGGCATAGAGTTGCTTGTAGTAATCTCTTATGATCCTTTGTATTTCTGCAGTGTCAGTTGTTACTTCTCCTTTTTCATTTCTAATTCTATTGATTTGAGTCTTCTCCCCTCTTTTTTCTTGATGATTCTGGCTAATGGTTTATTAATTTTGTTTATCTTCTCAAAAAACCAACTTTAATTTGTATTGATCTTTGCTATAGTTTCCTTCATTTCTTTTTCATTTATTTCTGCTCTGATCTTTATGAGTTCTTTCCTTCGGCTAACTTTGGGGTTTTTTTGTTCTTTCTCTAGTTGCTTTATGTGTAAGGTTAGGTTGTTTATTTGAGATGTTTCTCGTTTCTTGAGGTAGGATTGTATTGCTATAAACTTCCCTCTTAGAACTGCTTTTGCTGCATGCCATAGGCTTTGGGTTGTTGTGTTTTCATTGTCATTTGCTTCTAGGTATTTTTGATTTCCTCTGATTTCTTCAGTGATCTCTTGGTTATTTAGTAGTGTATTGTTTAGCCTCCTTGTATTTGTATTTTTTACAGATTTTTTCCTGTAATTGATATCTAATCTCATAGCTTTGTGGTTGGAAAGGATACTTGATATGATTTCAGTTTTCTTAAATTTACCAAGGCTTGATTTGTGACCCAAGATATGATCTATCCTGGAGAATGTTCCATGAGCACTTGAGAAGAAAGTGTATTCTGTTGTTTTTGGATGGAATGTCCTAGAAATATCAATTAAGTCCATCTTGTTTAATGTATCATTTAAAGCTTGTGTTTCCTTACTTATTTTCATTTTGAATGTTGGTGCATTTAATGTTGTCCCAGAGGTCTCTGAGACAGTCCTCAATTCTTTTCATTCTTTTTTCTTTATTCTGTTCTATGATAGTTATTTCCACTATTTTATCTTCCAGGTCCCTTATCTGTTTTTCTGCCTCAGTTATTCTGCTATTGATTCCTTCTAGAGAATTTTTAATTTCATTTATTGTGTTGTTAATCATGGTTTGTTTGCTCTTTATGACCTCTTCTAGGTCCCTGTTAAATGTTTGTTGTATTTTCTCCATTCTATTTCCAAGATTTTGGGTCATCTTTATTATCATTATTCTGAATTCTTTTTCAGGTAGACTGCCTATTTCCTCTTCATTTGTTTGGTCTGGTGGGTTTTTGCCTTGCTCCTTCATCTGCTGTGTGTTTCTCTGTCTTCTCAGTTTGCTTAACTTACTGTGTTTGGGGTCTCCTTTTCACAGGCTCCAGATTCGTAGTTCCTGTTGTTTTTGGTGTCTGCCCCCAGTGGCTAAGGTTGGTTCAGTGGGTTATGTAGGCTTCGTGGTGGAGGAGACTGGTGCCTGTGTTCTGGTGGATGGGGCTGGATCTTATCTTTCTGGTGGGCAGGACCACGTCTGGTGGTGTGTTTTGGGATGTTTGTGACCTTATTATGATTTTAGGCAGCCTCTCCACTAATGGGTGGGGTTGTGTTCCTGTCTTGCTAGTTGTTTGGCATAGGGTGTCCAGCACTGTAGCTTGCTGGTCGTTGAGTGGAGCTAGGTCTTGGCGTTGAGGTGGAGATCTCTGGGAGATTTTTGCTGTTTGATATTACATTGAGCCAGGAGGCCTCTGGTGGACCAACTTCCTGAACTTGGCTTTCCCACCTCCGAGGGACAGCCCTGACACCTGGCTGGAGCATGATGGCCCTGTTACCCACCTGGCTCAGAAGAAAAGAAAGAGAGAAAAAGTAAAATAAAGTTATTAAAATAAAAAATAAAGAAATATTAAAAAAAAATTAAAAAGTAATAAAGAAAAGAAAAGGAAGAAGGAAAGAGGGAAAGAAAGTAGAGAGCAACCAAAGCAAGAAACAAATCCAGCAAAGATAACAAGCGCTAAATCTATACTAAAAAAAAAAAAAAGGGACAGACAGAACCCTAGGACAAATGGTAAAACAAAGCTATACAGACAAAATCACACAAAGAAGCATACACATATACACTCACAAAAAAAAAAAGGGAAAAGTATATACATATCTATATATAAAAAGAAAAAAGGAAGAGAGCAACCAAATTAACACAAATCTACCAATGATAATAAACTCTAAATGCTAAACTGAGATTAACATAAGACCGGAAACAAATTAGATGCAGAAAGCAAACCCCAAGTCTACAATTGCTCCCAAAGTCCACCGCCTCAATTTGGGATGATTTGTTGTCTATTCAGGTATTCTACAGATGATGGGTACATCAAGTTGATTGTGGAGATTTAATCCGCTCTTCCTGAGGCTGCTGGGAGAGATTTCCCTTTCTCTTCTTTGTTCGCACAGCTCCTGAGGTTCAGCTTTGGATTTGGACCCGCTTCTGTGTATAGGTCGCCTGAGGGCATCTTTTCTTCGCTCAGACAGGACGGGGTTAAAGGAGCAGCTGATTCGGGGGCTCTGGCTCACTCAGGCCGGGGGGAGGGAGGGGTACGGAGGCGGGGCGAGCCTGCGGCGGCAGAGGCCAGTGTGACGTTGCAACAGCCTGAGGCGCGCTGTGCGTTCTCCCGGGGAAGTTGTCCCTGGATCACGGGACCCTGGCAGTGGCGGGCTGCACAGGCTCCCAGGAGGGGAGGTGGGGATAGTGACCTGTGCTTGCACACAGGCTTCTTGGTGGCTGCAGCCTTAACGTCTCATGCCCGTCTCTGGGGTCTGCGCTGATAGCCACGGCTCATCCCCGTCTCTGGAGCTTGTTTAGGCGGTGCTTTGAATCCCCTCTCCTCGTGCACCCCAAAACAATGGTCTCTTGCCTCTTCAGCAGGTCCAGACCTTTTCCTGGACTCCCTCCTGGCAGCTGTGGCGCGCTAGCCCCCTCAGGCTGTGTTGACGCAGCCAACCCCAGTCCTGTCCCTGGGATCCGACCTCCAAAGCCCGAGCCTCAGCTCCCAGCCCCCACCCGCCCCGGCGGGTGAGCAGACAAGCCTCTTGGGCTGGTGAGTGCTGGTCGGCACCGATCCTCTCTGCGGGAATCTCTCCGCTCTGCCCTGTGCACCCCTATTGCTGTGCTCTCCTCTGTTTCCGAAGCTCCCTCCCCCCCCAACCACCCCACCCAGTCTCCGCCAGTGGAGGGACTTCCTAGTGTGTGGAAACCTTTCCTCCTTCATGGCTCCCTCCCACTGGTGCAGGTCCTGTCCCTATTCTTTTGTTTCTGTTTTTTCTTTTTTCATTTGCCCTACCCAGGTACGTGTAGAGTTTCTTGCCTTTGGGGAGGTCTGAGGTCTTCTGTCAGCGTTCAGTAGGTGTTCTGTAGGAGTTGTTCCACATGTAGATGTATTTCTGATGTATTTGTGGGGAGGAAGGTGATCTCCACGTCTTACTCCTCTGACATGTTGAAGGTCTCCTCTATCTGATTGAATTTTAAGTTTGATTTTGAAACTAAATCATTGGAGAATGTAAAAAGTGAATTAAATATTATAGCAATGATGACTTAAAAATACAATGTGGACTTTTGTCTAGGGTTCATTTTATTCTATATTTTAAGAGTTTATCTGTTGTAATATCTAGCACATATAAATTCTCAGAAGTAAATGCTCACACTGACCAGGAACTGAGCATTTTATACAGCCATTAGTATCTTAGACAAATTTCTAGGTTAATTGAGACTGTAATTGTGTTTTTTTGGGAAACAAGCATACCTGGGATCTAAAGAATAGTACTTATCAAAAGTTCACCTTGTTTTGTTAGAAGGCCATAAACAATAGAATCATAGAGCAGGGAGTGAATATGGTATACATAACATCACAGAAATGATGAAAGAAAGCCTTATCTTTAGAAGAATTTTAGGTTTAGATTAAGAAAGGAGGATTTTATCACGTCACTTTCCTAGGAGGTAAAGACCAGCATCTTTAACAAGGTCTGCTGTCCCTAAGTGATTTGGTCCTGGCCTCTGTCAACAGCTTCAACTAACTCAACCTATAGCACTCTGAGCCTAGCCATGTAAGCCTTCCTTTGGTTTCTTGAATTCCCTCATCCTTTGTTCTTCAGGGCTTTGCTGCTTCTCTTTCCTCTTCATGGAGGGCTCTACCTGTCTGCTTAGTTAATCCCAATACATCCTTCAGAATTCGGATCAAAAAGTACTTTGAGGATGTTTTCTCTTCACTTTCACCAGAATAGAATTCCCTCTCTATACTCATAGCTTCCAGGAAGTATCTTTTATAGCTCATAGCACAATGGAAGTTAAAAATACATTATGTTGTCAATTGTTTGCCATATTTCTTGCTAGAATATAAGTTAATGAGGACAGTCATCATTTTTGTCTTGGTTCACCATCCCTCCCCAACCCCATGCTTAGTATAATGATAGCATGTAGTTAGTGCTTGATGCATACTTATTGATTGATTGAATGAACAAATGGATAGATAAATGCATAAGTGAATAAATAAATTCAAGGCCAGAACAATGGAGAGGCAAAGAGTATAAAATAGGAAAAAATGGTCAGAGAAAAGAAGAGAGGGAACATCATAAAAATTCCAATGGTGTGAGAGATAGCGGGAGGCAATAGTAGAAGATGTTTAATACTTGGAAACTATTTAGGTAAGGGTATAGTACTGAGGTGTGGAGGTTTGTAAGAAAGAGAAAGGGGGAGAATGTTTGCCTTTGTTATTTTAACTTAGTCAAATTCTGTTTCCTTGGCATTTGGTATTTGGGAGCAATTTTCAACATGATGACATAGATGCTGTATTTGTCACTTTTCTTTTTAGGATGTGAATCCCTCTTCTCCTCCACCTAAAACATCCAAAAGATTAAGAATATTTAAAATATTGTATTAGTGGGAAAGAAGATAGAATCTGTATCACAGTTAGTGAAAGAAGAAACTAAGAGATGGAAAAAAAAAAAAAACAACCCTCATATAAGATTAAAAAAAGCTGTTGATTTAGGATAAGGAGATGTTTCTTCTCTGGGGGCAAATCCAGGTTTTCTGAATCCTGGAAGATTATACAGTTGATGCTTGAACAACAAGGGTTTGAACTCTACTGGAACTCTCGTATGTAAATTGTTTCCAATAAATAGGTGCTTCCAATAAATGGGACTGTGGGATAACAAAATCCCTGGCAGATCCTGGAACCAATCCCTTGTGGAAACTGAGGAGGGACGACTGTACATTGGGAGACTCTCTCTCCCTTTTTTTTTTTACTTTACTTTTAACGGATAGTTTTATTGGGATAATGGTAGATTCACATGCAATAGTAAGAAACAGTGCAGAGTAATCTCATATATGCCCTACCTGCATACACTTTGTAAAACTACTGTGTAATACCACAACCAGGGAATTGTCACTGATGCAATCCACCAGTGTATTCTCATTTCCTCAGTTTTTCTTGTACTCATTTTTGTGTGTGAATTTAGTTCCATACAATTTTATTAAATGTGTGCATTTATGTATCTGCTACTATGGTCAAGATAATGATCAGTTCCAGCATCATGAATATCTTTACTCTTGCCCTTTCATAATCACATCCATTTCTTTCCAGCCCTTTATATAATTTTCTGGAAACTCATATAAATGGCTGTGTGTGAAAAGTTTGTTCATTTCTATGGCTGAGTAGTATTCTGTGGTATGCATGTACCACAGCATTTTTAAAAATTGAAGTATAGTTGATTTACAATATTATGTTAATTTCAGGTGTACAATATAGTGATTCAATATTTTTATAGATTATACTCCATTTACAGTTATTACAAAATAATGGCTATATTTCTCTGTGCTTTGGGACTAGTCAGTGAAAATAAAGATCCCTGAATTTTAATTAACTGCAATATAATTTTGCTTTTGCTCAGCCATGTTCTTCCTGTCTGTGCAATTTTAAAATGCTGCATTGACTTCTTTAAACTTGAGTTTCCTCTTACATGAAATGCTGTGAGCCATGATTTCCATTGAGAGGTTGGTGTGATGTTGTAACACATAGTTTATTTTATAGGAAAAATTGCTTTGTAACCTGGAAGTGGTGTAGAGTTAGTCATTGATGCCATTATGATATTTATTAATTTATTTTATCTTTACAATCACACTTATATCACTTTGTTTTTTTAAAGTGGAAAAAACAGACAGTACTTTTTTAGTATTTCTCCTAAAGAACTAAAACTTGCTGACCAAGTACTTTAATGGTCTTTCTGACCCTCATTTATTCATGGTGGGTATGTTCATTAAGAATTGGCCATTTAGAAGGCTGTGCTGAGCTAGGCTAACTGACTGGCTATAGCTAAAAATGTTCACCATCTTCCGTGTTGCTCAGAGTTTTTTTCTTGATTCTGATTCCTACTTGTCATTCAAATTCTAATTTTTGTTTTCAGGGAGTGGAATTATTTGATAACTCCCTTTTCCTTACTGCTGCTGGTACTTGTCAGTCTGTCAGAAAGCAAAAGAAAAAAAAACCCATTTTTTAAATAATAAAAGCAAAAAGTTATATTGGAGTTTGTAGAAATTCCAGTTATGTTGTTATATAACATCTGTCCCTTTAACTTGATAGTTGTCTCATACTTCTGCACTTCCTAGTGGCATTCCCTTCGGCTGCAGTTTTTAGAAACAAATTATAATATTTTCACTTCTTTCTTAGGTGCTGGGTTTACTGCACAGAATGTAATTAGTTAAGCTCTTTTCCATGAGTCTAAATACAAGTACAGACATATATGCACAGTTGACATAACACACCCTTTTACCCATTTTGAGTGTTGAAGGGGAGCTCTGTGTTCTTAGTCTTTTTTTTTTTTTTAAAGATTTTTTTTTTGATGTGGACCATTTTTAAAGTCTTTATTGAATATGTTACAATATTGCTTCTGTTTTATGTTTTGGTTTTTTTGGCTGTGAGGCATGTGGGATTTTAGCTCCATGACCAGGGATCGAACTTGTACCCCCTGCATTGGAAGGTGAAGTCTTAACCACTGGACCACCAGGGAAGTCCTTGTGCTCTTAGTCTTGATCATGGCACAACTGTTCTGCTGTGTGTGGGGGTGGGGGGTGTAAGAAGGGATGACCAAGGCAGAGACAGGGGGAAGGTGTGTCCTTGGAATATGTCAGATTATTGCACCACCTTTTCTAACTAGCTATCCTTCAGTTGTTAAAAGATCAGTTCCAGTCCCAGCAAGGGACTGCCTCTGAGGCCACCAGGATGGTTCTAGTAGCTATCTGAGGGAGAATCAGAGTAAGAGAAGATAACAGAAAAGTCAGTGTCGAGGTCAGGTGGCCTTCAGCAAGTTGCCTGTCATCTGAGAGGTGACATGATTACCCAAGAGGATGACTGTGAAGATTAAATGTGATAATATATGTGAAATACCTGGAACTTCCTAGGTGCTCAATAAATATTTGTCCTTCACACAAAGAGTTTTTGGATCAAGTATGTACCTATCAAGGGCTTGGTGCCAAGCCTGGCCCATAGGAAGTACTCAGTAAAGAGTCTAAACTGGAGAGCAAGGTGCAGGGGCTGCTGCCTGGGGCTTAGTACCTTACCTCCATGAAGAAGAGGGTGGAAAGAAGAGTGTGGAGAGAAGAGAAAGTAAAATGTCGTGATGGAAGAATTTGGAGATTAAAAAAATTTTAACATTCTTTCATTTGAAAACCTCAGATACATATATATTTTTTTATTCCCATGGGACTCAGGATGTCAGAAGTTGGTTATGAGTGGGCTCTGAGCGCCCTGAGAGATGCCCCTCCTTAATGTTGCTTTTTAAAGCAGATGCTTAAAATACTCAATAAAGTACTTAATTTTCTAGAAGTAGTGAAACAGCTGTTTCTTCAAGGAGCAGAATCAGCTCTCTATATAGTCTTATTTTTATATCAATAACACCTAATATAAAAGTAGCACATTGATTTCAATGAACAATGAATACTGAGATAGGTGTTGCCATTCTTTTAATGAAAGCTTGAGAGCCAAAGGATCTTGTCCAAGTGCACAGAGCTAGTAAATGACAGAGTAGGAATTCAACCCTGGCCTGGCCCATTCCCTAACTACCACACTCAACTGTTTTAGATATTTTTGAATAAGTTTTTAAAAGTCATCCATCAGACTTTTCTTTGCCTTTTGGCCGATCTCATCTGCCACCTGCAAGTGTGGGAGTTTCTTTGTACGCACATAGACATTACTGGCGTCGGAACTACACTCTGATATATATTTATAACCTAGTCTCTCCAGATCCTGAATCAGCCCTTTATGAGCTTCCTTTCCACATAAGTGTTTTGATTCCATCCAGTCATGGCCAGCAAATAGGAAACTTTGATAGACTTTTAAATGTTATTCTCGATAAATAAATAATAGGTTTGGTTGCCATAAGGCATGAAAGGGATCCTCCATATAACTGCATTTAAGATGATATATTTTCAAAAGCTTAGTCAAAGACTTCCACTGAAACTTCTGTTAAACAGTTTTCCAGAAGTCAGTCTAAACCTAGGACGTAGTATGAAATGCTGTTCTTGGAGTTACGTATTGTTATAAAGACATAACATGAAGGTTTGGGATCAAAGTATATTTTACTCTGTTCTTCAGTTCAAGAAAATTTGATTTCACTTTTTCACAATATGGCACACATGAAGGATGACAGCTGGTAAAACTTACTTCTTATTTATCATCCATGCCTTAGGGAGGGTAAAGGATGAGTCCCAGGGAGAAAATGAAAACACATGGTGTACAATTTTATTTGAAACAATGTGAAACTTCAAAAATATACTGTGAAATAGATCATCTTATTTAATTTAGAATGCCTGCTCAAAACAAAAAAAGAAATCAAGTACTTTTGCACATTAATATTTTTAATATTTAGACAAAGCATAATCTCATTTTATACCTTCTAAATTGTTCAGTATCTCAGACGTGTAAAATTGATGCTCTGTCCTATGTCTGACTAATGTTTTTTTAAAAATAAGTCTTTTATTTATATATATATATATATATATATATATATATAATCAATTTTGACTCCTTGGCACAGTATAATATACATATGCATTGAAGGGAACAAAACAGATTTTTGAAAGAATGCAGAAAACTATAAATAGTGTTGAGTATTATGTCAATGTGGTAAAATAGGGTACATATTTATTCTCATTTTCTGATATGCTAATTTTTCTTGCCCTAGACAGATATTCTCATCAATTACATATTTATGGTGAATTTTAACAGTTGTTTCACATACATGTGTAGATCCTTTCTGGCATATATGCCAGTTGTTTCCTTTGAGATTTTGACCTAGACTTCATTCTTTCTTCATGACTCTGAGTATCTCTTCAAAAAGATCAAATTCACATGGCCATTGTAGCTTACTTAGTAGGATTAATCTTATATATGGTTTTCAAATGGCAGATATTTAAGATTGATTGGAAGAGACTTGGCAAAATGCAAGCTGGATATTTTTATCCTTTATCGTCTTGGATTTTCCTTCTCTTACCATATCAAGCAATCATAGTCTCACAGAGATAGAAGCGACTGAAGAAGAGCCTGCTGCTGCGTACAGTGACTTGCTGTTAGGACTGTGGTGTAAACTGGGAAATCCTCGATCATAGCTTATATCTTATAGTAACTCCAGTATTTGAAGTGCCGTGTTTATAAAAGGACGCGTGGGTGTTGATATTTTAAAAAGATGAAATGAAACACACGGGGATAGAGAAACCCTACTTAATTACTGCTGCATTAGAAGTGATACTTTCTTATTATTAATTTCCAGAGTAGTCAACTAAACTGAATCGTGGAGTAGCAATCAAGAGACCCGATTCCAATTCTGGCTAAGTCTTGTCGCTCCACCACACTGCAGATGCTCCCACCTGTTGGGTGAAAATAAAATAATTGCATGAATTTTCGTAACCTTATTTACTTTCCTATAAAATGGAATGATAATGTAGTAAAATTTTGAAATATAAGTATGGGGTAACATCTTCAGACCCCAAATTGTGATTTCCCTAATTCAGGTTTCAGACATGTTTAACATAGTGACATTATCCTGAAGGCATTCACTAAATCAGCCCAGGAACTGTAAGTTTGTTTCATTGTGTGTGTGTGTGTGTGTGTGTGTAATAGTTTGTGCAGGCTAAGACTGTACATGTCAGCAGAAAAAGAAGGTAAGATTTGTCATGTAAATAAGTCATGGATGACCCATGTGTCCCGGTGTTCTGCTATGTTTGTGTTTTATTATTGTTCTTGTTATTTCTTGCTTTCCATAAAGACTTGTGAAGGAAGAGCTTAATTATAAGGAATAATAATTGGAACACACTGGTATCAAGTGTAGATTCTCTGTTACGAAATTTATTTAGGATCAGCATCTTTGCATTATCTTACAGATTGATTTTATTTATATTCATATTTAATTTCATTGATTGTTAAATAGTTTGTAAGTGACCAAAATATATTGTGTAAAATCAAAACTTTAATGTTGTATTTCTCCCATGTTAAAACAGTGCTTTCTTTTTAAACATCTTTATTGGAGTATAATTGCTATACAATGGTGTGTTAGTTTCTGCTTTATAATAAAAAGAATCAGTTATACATACACAAATATCCCCATATCTCTTCCCTCTTGCATCTCCCTCCCTCCCACCCTCCCTATCCCACCCCTCTAGGTGGTCACAAAGCACCGAGCTGATCTCCCTGTGCTATGTGGCTGCTTCCCACTAGCTATCGGTTTTACATTTGGTAGTGTATATATGTCCATGCCACTCTCTCACTTCGACCCAGCTTACCCTTCCCCCTCCCCGTGTCCTCAGGTCCATTCTCTAGTAGGTCTGTGTCTTTATTGCTGTCCTGCCCCTAGGTTCTTCATGACCATTTTTTTTAGACTCCATATATATGTGTTAGCATACGGTATTTGTTTTTCTCTTTCTGGCTTACTTCACTCTGTATGACAGACTCTAGGTCCATCCACCTCACTACAGATAACTCAATTTTGTTTCTTTTTATGTCTGAGAAATAGTCCATTGTATATATGTGCCACATCTTCTTTATCCATTCATCTGTTGATGGACACTTAGATTGCTTCCATGTCCTGGCTATTGTAAATAGAGCTGCAATGAACATTGTGGTACATGACTTTTTTGAATTATGGTTTCCTCAGGGTATATGCCCAGTAGTGGGATTGCTGGGTCATATGGTAGTTCTATTTTTAGTTTTTTAAGGAACCTTCATACTGTTCTCCATAGTGGCTGTATCAATTTACATTCCCACCATCGCTGCAAGAGGGTTCCCTTTTCTCCACACCCTCTCCAGCATTTATTGTTTGTAGATTTTTTTATTATGGCCATTTTGACCGGTGTGAGATGATATCTCATTGTAGTTTTGATATGCATTTCTCTAATGATTAATGATGTTGAACATTCTTTCATGTGTTTGTTGTCAATCTGTATATCTTCTTTGGAGAAATGTCTGTTTAAGTCTTCTGCCCATTTTTGGATTGGGTTGTTTGTTTTTTTGATATTGAGCTGCATGAGCTGCTTGTAAATTTTGGAGATTAATCCTTTGTCAGTTGCTTCATTTGTAAATATTTTCTCCCATTCTGAGTGTTGTCTTTTTGTCTTGTTTATGGTTTCCTTTGCTGTGCAAAAACTTTTAAGTTTCATTATGTCCCATTTGTTTATTTTTGTTTTTATTTCCATTTCTCTAGGAGGTGGGTCAAAAAGGATCTTGCTGTGATTTATGTCATAGAGTGTTCTGGCTATGTTTTCCTCTAGGAGTTTGATAGTGTCTGGCCTTACATTTAGGTCTTTAATCCATTTTGAGTTTATTTTTGTGTACGGTGTTAGGGAGTGTTCTAATTTCATTCTTCTACATGTAGCTGTCCAGTTTTCCCAGCACCACTTATTGAAGAGGCTGTCTTTTCTCCATTGTATATTCTTGCCTCCTTTATCAAAGATAAGATGACCATATGTGCATGGGTTTATCTCTGGGCTTTCTACCCTGTTCCATTGATCTATATTTCTGATTTTGTGCCAGTACCATAATGTCTTGATTACTGTAGCTTTGTAGTATAGTCTGAAGTCCGGGAGCCTGATTCCTCCAGCTCCGTTTTTCTTTCTCAAGATTGCTTTGGCTATTCGGGGTCTTTTATGTTTCCATACAAATTGTGAAATTTTTTGTCCTAGTTCTGTGAAAAAATGCCAGGTAGTTTGATAGGGATTGCATTGAATCTGTAGATTGCTTTGTGTAGTAGAGTCATTTTCACAATGTTGATTTTTCCAATCCAAGAACATGGTATATCTCTCCATCTGTTGGTATCATCTTTAATATCTTTCATCAGTGTCTTATAATTTTCTGCATACAGGTCTTTTGTCTCCTTATGTAGGTTTATTCCTAGGTATTTTATTCTTTTTATTGCAATGGTAAATGGGAGTGTTTTCTTAATTTCACTTTCAGATTTTTCATCATTAGTGTATAGGAATGCAAGAGATTTCTGTGCATTAATTTTGTATCCTGCTACTTTACCAAATTCATTGATTAGCTCTAGTAGTTTTCTGGTAGTGTCTTTAGGATTCTCTACATATACTATCATGTCATCTGCAAACAGTGACAGCTTTACTTCTTCTTTTCCGATTTGGATTCCTTTTTTTTCTTTTTCTTCTCTGATTGCTGTGGCTAAAACTTCCAAAACAAAAAACAGTGCTTTCTTAATCCAGAGTTTTGTTTTTAATGGATTTCTCTGACTAAATAATCCTGTTCAAAGTTTACTTTAATATTAAATGAGTTTTAAATTCACTGGGACCAACTTTGAGTCTGATTTGTAAGTAAACTGAGGTTAGCCATCTCTGTGAATAATTAAAAATTAATGAGACATGACTACTTGGGTAGATTCATATTAAAATATGTAGATCAACTGAGATTATCTGTGATTGCTAGATTACAGTGAAAATTGGCTGTCATTCTTCATTGTAGCTTTTATAATAAAAATAAATAATGATTTCAAAAATACTGTAGTAACCATTTTATTATTGTCAAAAGGTATCAGGGTTTAAAATATGATGTACTCTTTTAATGTACTTTACATTGAGTTTAGCTATAATCCGTAAGTAGAGACTTTCTCACCTGCCTTTTGGTAAAATATGCACTGCTATATTAATTTTAAAGAAACCAGTAGTTTTTCTCATTTTAACCATTTATTTTCTTTGAAGGGAAAATACACTTTTTATGCTTTAGTATTTTTATTACATAACTTAAACATATATGAAATATAATTTTCAAAGTGCTTAGAATAAAATAGAAAATTGTCTGAATTTCTACTTCCTAACTCAGAGGTAAGAACTCTAAACTCTTCATCTTTTACCTTTCTAGTACTTTTGTATCAAATATATAACATAGGGATATATCATTTTAAAAATTTAAGTGCTGTCATATGGTACATTACATTTGCATTATACTGCAACTCTGCTTTTTCTGTGTTTCAATGTATGTGGGAGAGTGTCCTTGTAAGACGTACTGGTCTATCTCATTATTTTTAGTACCTGTTTAATATTATGTGAGTGAAGTATCATGTCTTAAACCAGTCTCCTCCTTTAGATGGACATTTAGGTTGTTTCCAGATTTTTGCTATTAAAATTGTATGTATACAATTTAATATATAATATAAAGTATATAAAATTTGTGTTGAAAATGTGCGAATATTCGAGTATGTCTTTTTCAGAGGCAACTGACAGAAATTCAAATAAAGTTAACTGAGAAGCTCAAACAAAGAAAAATATTGTCTGATACAAGAAAGGTTTCCAAGTTATACCTGTTTTAAGGTATGGAACGACTCAAGTTCCAAGTTTTTAAATGTCTCTGAATCTCTCATTTTCTCTCCTCTGTGTGAGATTTATTCACAGAGAAGTTCTCTGTATATGTTAGAAAAGATGGCCACCAGTTGATTTAGGTTTGTGTGGTCCTTGCATACATCAACTTAAAGTAGAAATGCTCTCTCTTTTTTCACAGGAACCATGTGAAAAATTTTTAGTGGGACTTTATTCAGTTTTATTATGTGCCTAAATTTTGACAGTCAGAGAAGGAAAGGGGATGAGGAATTTGTAGTACTGCATGCCCAACACTGTGATTGACCATCTCCACCATAAGCACATAGGATGGGAGAATTTCTTTGAAGAAAACAAGACAAGAACAATAGATACAAGGAATATTAATATTTCAGATTTTGGTAGATGTAGCTAAATTATACTTCTGAAGCAATTTATACTGCAAGCAAAGTATGTGAGATACTTTATCTGCCTCATACTAATACTATATCACATCATTCATTTTACTTTTATGAGTTTTAAAATCCCATTTTATTTTCTATTTCTTTTTAATATTAATGAGTCGTGGTATTGGTTTCATATGTTTATTGGGCATTTGTATGTCCTCTGTGAATTGTTTGCTTATTTTGTATTATTTGTATTTTGTTTATTTTTATTAAGTAATTTGTCTTTCTAACATTAATGTTCAGGAAATATTATGTATCCTGAATAGTAATTCTCTGTTTGATAGGTGGCACGTAAATTCTTTAGTCTACATTATATCTTTCAGTTTTCCTATGATGTCTCTCATTACACAGATTCTTTATGGCTTCTAATTATTGCATATTCCTCAGGAAGGCTTGCTTCCTATCAGGGTTGTCTCAGTATTTCTAACAATTTTGAAGTTTTAAAAAATAGAGTTATTCTATTTTATAATTATATCTTTAATATTTAAAGCAAATCAATGATGACATTGTAGTACATGTTTCACTGGGTAAGTAGGCAAACAAACATGCTTTGGTTGGTGCTGGAGAGGAAATCAGTGTTTCCTGTAGGAAGGCATCAAGGTTATTACTTCCTTATCATATGCATCTGTAATAAAGTGCCTGTCTCATCAGTGCCATTTGGGACCCACTTCTTTCCAATCTTTCTGCTCCATCATCCTTAGCATGTTTGCTCTTGTTCTTGACTTACCTCACTCAATCACAGGTGCCAGGCGTAAGATCTTAACTTGCTAATGTCCAAAGCTGAAAGGAAGGAAATGCAGATGGTGGAGGGAACTTCTTCACATATGGAGGAAAATATTTCCCAGAATAAGTCCCAGCACATACAGTATATTATTTGGCCAGAAGAGTCTTATAGCCACTTCCCCAGGTCGGTCCTTGGCATAGGTGGGTGAGAGCCCTATGATCAGCTTAAACCAATCATTATTCATACCATAGAGCCATGGACATTGACACTTGAACACATTTGTTATCAAGAAAAATATGAGCGAATGGCTGATGAATGGGTAAACAACAGAGTCTATCACACCAAATATACAAATATAGTACTTTGCATTTTACAGAAGACTTTCATGTATTCACTTGTTTGCTTTACCTGACATTCATGTAAGGACAGTTTTTCTTCCAGTTTTACAGGTGAGGAAACAGAGATCTAAAAAATTACACATTTTGCCTAATATCACAAAACTGATGAGACATGAGAGAATTAATTCAAGTTTTCTAATTCCTAGTTCAAGACATTATTTGCTATACGACATGGTTTATCATTTAAACAAACAAATGTGCTTTTTTAAATTGAAGTATAGATAACTTACAGTGTTGTATTAGTTTCTAGTGTACAGCAAAGTGTTTCAGTTTTATCTATCTATATTCTTTTTCATATTCTTTTCCATTCTTGTTTATTTCAAGACATTGAATATAGTTCCTATGCTATGCAGTAGGACCTTATTATCTATTTTAGATAATAGATATAGTATCTATATTTATATATAGTAGTTTATATCCTAAACTCCTAATTTATCCTGCTCCCCTTTCCCCTTTGGTAACCATAAGTTTGTTTTCTATGTCTGTGAGTCTGTTTCTGTTTTATAAATAAGTTCATTTGTATCATATTTTAGATTCCGTATGTAAGTGATATCATATGATATTTGTCTTTCTCTGTCTGACTTTCTTCACTTAATATGATAATCTGTAGGTCCACACATGTTGCTGCAAATGGCATTATTTTATTCTTTTTATGGCTGAGTAGTGTTCCATTTTATATGGAATCTATCTATCTATCTATCTATCTATCTCACGTCTTCTTTATCCATTCATCTGTTTTTGGACATTTAGGTTGCTTCCATGTCTTGGCTATTGTAAATAGTGCTGCTATGAATATTGAGATGCATGTATCTTTTTGAATTAGAGTTTTCTCTGGATATATGCCCAGGAGTGGAATTTCTGGATCATATTGTAACTCTATTTTTAGTGTTTTTAAGGAACCTCCATACTGTTCTCCATAGTGTCTGTACCAATTTACATTCCCACCAACAGTGTAGGAGGATTCCCTTTTCTCCACACCCTATCCAGTGTTTATGGCCATTCCGACCAGTGTGTGGTGATACCTCATTGTAGTTTTGATTTGCATTTCTCTAGTAATTAGCAGTGTTGAGCATCTTTTCATGTGCTTATTACCCATCTATATGTCTTCCTAAATAAATGTGTTTTTAAAATAATAAGAAGAATGCGGAGTAGTTTTAGGTACGTGGGTGAAACATCACCATAAATATTCTAATTTCCTTTTTTCTTAGGTACAAAAGTTGTCTTGGGAGTAGCTAAACACTTCAGAGTGACCTCTTGGTAGAAGAAAATGACAGCTGCGTAGCAAGGTGCATAAGTCATTTCTCACACAAAGGAAACTTGCAATTATTAAAATAGGTAGAAGAAATGATTTTTCAGGAATGTATTCAGGGCAAGTTGAAACATGAATTGGGTGGTTTCATGGATGCTTTCTACTTCTGTAGGAATGAGATACAAGGCAAAGATACCTTTTGCATAATAATACATATTTCAAAAATATGTGTGAAAGGTTTTGTTGCTGTAAAGGCTTCTGAAGGCTTTAAGATTTTGTCACATTTTTGTTTGTTTGTTTTGTTTTCTAAATAGTCGAAAGTAGCAGGATGGATTCTGTTTCATTTATAGTGTCTCCCCCAAATATTCATGTTTTTTAGGGACTGTCATTTGGGTTTTTATTGTCAATTGTAGGAATTCATCCAAAGCAATCCTGACATGTCACATATAAGCTCTTAAGGCTTTAGCTCTCTCTTGTTTCAAGTGATAATACAGTACTAAGAACATTAATGTTTGAGGATCTCTTCTGCTGACAGCCAGTCTGACATCCTGGTTCAGATAAACTAAATTTAAGTGTGAAAACAGCAGTGCTCCATTTGCTGCATTATGAATATTCTGAGTATCTGGGGTAATAAAAGATGATCTGCACGGATCCTTATTAAGTTTAAGTTGTTTGTTTTTATGTAAAGCCTCTTTGTTCAGTAGACATACATGATTTGCAGAGATGCCAGTTTATAATTCCTTTGATGTTTTATGGTCTGTTCTTGAATATCTGAAAAGTGAAGGAAACATCCTTTTCCCATTACTTGTTTTTGTGATACAAGATAAGCGATCTTGCCTGCAGTGTAGATTTTTAGATTGCTTGATTCCTTTCAAATAGAAATAGAGAAATTGGCTTTCTAGATGAAGATTTTCCAAATTTATTGAGGATTCTTTTAAAACCTCTTTATTAGAAACAATAACAACAATAAAAGAAGCCCTCCTTTCCTCTATTTGTCTGTCTCTCTATTTGGAATATTTTCTGCTTGCTTATATTTTTCAGTATTTTCTCCCTTTTATAATGATAAGAAAGCTAATCCAATTATATGAGAAGGTAAATGAATTTTGAGGTGCTTGTAAAAATTTAGAAAACTTTCATGTGAATGGATTAAAAAAAATCTAACAAACTGGAGAGACCAGCTGAAGTTATGCAAAGAGAATATCAAACATTTCAGTTGAAATACTTTGGACTGGAACTTATGTATTACAGTATAAATGTCAAATATTGATTAAAACATCCATTTATATGTTAACATTTTATGAAATACCACTTATACAATAACAGTAACATTGTGTGTGTGCTTTGGGCAATTAACTATTCCTCAGGCTTTAGTTTTTTCACCTGCTCAGTGATGGGCTTACTAAATCAAATTCATGAACTCCAGTGCCCATGGGAGTCCAGAGTGTATGGTGAGTGAGTGGCAGGGACTCTTTATAACCGGATAGTGCATGTTATATCTGGCTGGTCTGTTTCTTTCTTTCTTTCTTTTAACCTAGATATTCTGGGTGAAATAAAACATACATGAAAGCTGAATTTAGCCAGTGGGACTCCAGGTTGCAACTTCTGAACTAAGAGCATAACTAAGATCACATCCAGCTTAAAAAAATGGATATTTTTGCATACAAATTAGAGAAGCATTTCTTCACTCTAATATTCTACTTGCTTAATTCTTTTCACCCTTAAAATTTGACAGGGTAGTTGACTCTACCTTCTTAGTTCTATTTGAAAGTTATCAAAGAACTATTATTTTGACGATGAAATGTATTGATTATGTGTATATATAATTTATACATATACACACACTATATCTATAGATAGATATAGATATATCTTGAAAGTATATATACATATTTATTTTTCATGGCGAATAATGCTATCATTGGTTTAGATATTAGATGATGTAGAACTTTTTTGAATAAAAAAATAAACTCTGAAATGATACAAATGAAATTATTTACAAAACAGAAACAATCTCACAGACTTAGAGAATGAACTTATGGTTACCAGGGGGGTAAGCATGGGGCAAGGGATAGTTAGGGAGTTTGGGACCAACATGTACACACTGCTGTATTTAAAATGGATAACCAACAAGGACCTATAGCACAGGGAACTCTGTTCAATGTTATGTGGCAGCCTGGATGGGAGGGGAGTTTGGGGGAAAATGGATACGTGTATATGTATGGCTGAATTTTTTTGCTGTGCACCTGAAACTATCACAACATTGTTAACCAGCTATACTCCAATATAAAATAAAAAGTTTAAAAAAATAACAACAAAAAATAAACTCAGATCTATTGTTCTAAAGAAAATCAGACTTTAAAAACTCAATGAAAGACAAATCTTTCATTACATGAGGAATTGGCTTATTCTTTTGTATGATTCTTCCTTTGCTGTGCTTGATCAGATTCTTAAACTTTAAGTATCAATAGATCACAGTCACTTAATTTTATTTTTGTAAGTACTTAAGCCTAATGGAAAAAAGAGTATATGTATTTTACAAATGATTTTTCCCCTGCAATTCATAGTCCTCCTCCTATTATCTTTTCCTAGTAACTATGACTCTTGAAAAGTTAGACCTTGATACTTAGGACTATTTAGAGAAAATCAATTACAGCTTATCTTAGGCTCGGTAGACATTATAAAGTTCTGGTGATGTTCAAGTTTAAGATTGTGCCAGGATTAAGTAATGTTCAGTATCATGTCTTTGGGAAAATGGTCAATTCTGGGTTATTCAGTTTACCACCGGGAGTCTTCATAAGCTTTGGATCTCCCAGACCATGATGTCCTTGAGAACAGGGACTTTGCTATTTTAACTGCTATATCTCTAGTGCTTAGAGTCATTATTCTTAATGTTTAGAACAGTGTCTGGGACATCACAGGTAGTCAATAAATTTGTGTTTAAATAATGATTGGATTAATTTTTGGAAAATATTTTAGGATGCCAAATATAGATATTGAAAGTAAGTAATATTCTAGGGAAAATACAGTAGGGAAATTGAAAAATATTTTAAATAGGTTTTTAAATTATGGGATGAACATTCTGGTTTTTCATTGCTGTAATAGCAATCATCGGGAGATTTTGAAGGTTTAAGAGATTTTCATTTTCTCAGAATTTCCAAGGAAAAGCTAAGAGGAGAAATGAAATACTTACCTCAGTGGTTCTATTGACTCAAGGTTGTAAATGTTGATAACGATATCCTTACTAAAGCTATGTTATAGTTATTAAAGCAGTAAATAAATAAGTTATTAACTATGACTTTACTCACTTGTTATTGTCTACAATAAGATAATTATGGAATTATCTTGTTTCATTTACTTCCTATACTAGCTTTGCAGGTATATATACATATATTTGCACACATACATGTATGTGTGTGTGTGTGTGTGTGTGTGTATAAACTGAGTGGCTGAAGCAAGTTATCTCCCTTTGTTATTTGTAGAAATTCTGCTTCTTATGTATACTCTGCTTAATTATATTTTCCTTATTATTTTCCCCAACTCTCCACCCCAATGTAGATAATTTAAATCCTTATTATTTCTGCTTTATAAGTAATATATTGAAAGTAACATTTCCTAATTAACATTCTGTCATTTTGAGTTATGAAATACCTATTTCAAAACAAACACCAACTCATATTTATATAGTTATGTCCTCATTATTTTATTTCACGGCTGTAGTGCAGAACATTGGTTATTTGCATCAGTTACGTACTGCTGCATCAGAAAACGATCCCCAGTTTGGGGCTTGAAAGAACAAGTACTTGTGTTGCTCATGAATGTCCAATTTGGGCAGGGCTTGACAGGAATGGCTTGCCTCAGCTGGGGCACCTCAGGTGGGAGGTTGATGATCTACTTTCAAGGTCACTCATTCACAGGACTGGCACATTGGGACAGATAGTCAGCTGGAAGCTCAGCAGGGGCTGTGGGTCAGGGACCTTGTTTTCTTTCCATGTAAACCCTTTCATTGGCTGCTTAGGTTTCTCACACCATGGTAGTTAGTTTCCATATATTCTAAGAAAATGAAGTATAAGCGAATGGTGTTTTAATGCCTAGCCTTGGAAGTTGCATAGCACCACTTAATCTGTACTTCATTGGTCAAGGGAGTCACAAGGGCCCACCCAGTTTCAAGGAGAGGAGCCATAAACGCCATAACTTGATGAGGGTTTAACAAGGGTCTAGAAGAGCATGTTGGACAGGAGATACTGTTGTGTTCATCTTTGGAAACTACAAAGCACCATGTGATTATTGATTTGTTATCATGCAAATTGATTCTTTTCAGGTTTCCAAACAGGTTTAGAAATGGAGATGTTGTTGCCTTTGTCAATCCTCAATCCTTTTCTATACATTTACATGTATATGGCTGTCTTCTGAATTGGGGCTTTCTTAGCCTTAGGGCTTAGCACCTCCTCTTGTACTTTGTAAGCCACAATGTGTGTCTGCTGGATGCATGCATGAATGAATATGCTCTTCTAATGCCAAGGGTTTCTTTAAGCTTTCCTGATACGTAGAAAGAACCTTTTCTTAGGAGATAATAAAAATCATGAGATTCTTAAGACCCATTTCTTTGAGTATTCCCTGTTTCTGTGATTAGGATCCTTCATTATAAGGCAGTATTTTCATAGTGTTATTCCTAGGTGAGCAGAATCATCCGGGAAATTGTTAGAAATGCACGTTCTCAGTCTCCCCTTAAGAATTACGGAATCTGAAACTCTTGAGGGTACAGCCTAGCAATCTGTCAAGCCCTCCAGGTGATTTAGATGCACGCAAAAGTTTGAGGATGACAGAATTCCAGCACATTTATATATCTGAATTAAAATTTTCAGGATGTCTAAAAACTCAGAGACTCTGGAGGTAGGACCCAGCAATCTGCATTTTAATCAGCTCTTAGATGATTCTAATATACTGTAAAATTTGGAAACCATCCATCTAGGTTTTAAGACTGGGTCCTATTATTTGCTTTCTCTAGAAGTTTTGAAAAATCATTGAAAATTTTGAGTGAAATTCTTCATCCTAGCCATCCTAAAGGAGGCTAAGATGAGTCTCTGAGTTAGGTAGTTGTGAAAATTCAGAGGTAACCCATGAGAAAGAGTTTTGTAATTTACAAAGTATTCTGAAGATGTTACTTGGTCTTAATTTATCACAGCAGCCTGTGAAGGTGACTGAAATTTTCACCATAATTCATGTCTTTACGAGTATGATATTGCCTTAGGAAGCTTGAATGTTAGCTTCTGAATCAATAGCTTTACTTGATCAAAATTGATTAGTGTGTAATCTTAGCTTGCTAATACGGAGACAGGCTAGAAGGCCATGAGGAGAGAGATGAGGATGAGTAGGAAAGATCTGTCTAGGTTACTTTGGAAGGTAAGCTCAGTGAGTGTGTAACCATGAGGAATTGTAAAGAGTTATTGGAAGAGACTAGAAAGAGAATTTGCTGAAATACACTACTGTCAACTTATATTTTACTTCTGCCTATTTCTGATGTCTAGGGTTCCATTCCATCTTTTATGCATGGCTGGCTCAAGTGACTCCCCCTTCAGTGTGAAACAGTACCTCTGAGACGTGGGGCAGAGTGCAGGGGCATTTGGGTCACTTAAAGAAGGTTCCTAAGAGAGGACTGACTATAGCTCAGATTGGACAAGTTCATGTAATGTGAATGCTGAGACACAGCTAGTGAGGGGAAATTCAAGGATTGGACACTGATGCTTGGTGGATCTCTGAAGGCTTCTCTTTCATAGCTCTTACTGAGATTTCAGTCTCAATGCGGGACTCAAAAGAGGCAGCTAATGAAACGGAAGCTCTTAGAACCTGGATGAAGATTTAGGGTAGTCTCTCTCTTTGTCTCTGTCCCTGTCTCTCCTGTTTCTCTCTCCCTCTCTCTCTCTTTCAGACACACACCACCCTTGGGTAGCTAAAATAAAGACTGAGTGGGAAGAGATGGGGTGATGATTCAGTAAGACCTCACAGTTGTAGTATAAGCCACTGGCAGGCAGTTCATTTCTTCTGCATAGAAATGAGTCCCAAGAGAATGATTCTGGGATGCTTTGGAGACAATAGACTTGTGGGCAGATTGTTTTATATTCCATTCAGACCCTTCCTCCAGCCTGCTAAAGAGCCTATCCTCCAAATCCTCTTTAGTTTGCAGGTTCTCATTTAGTTATTAATAGATGTACATTACTGATTAATAAAATGAATAAAGGTTCTCTTAATCCTATGAGCAAATTTTCTTTATCAAAGAGGAAATTGTTAATTCAGATGAATCTAGAAAGTTGCATCTGAATAATATAAGGAACAGGATATGTGGACATAGCCTAGTACATTTTTTTCTACATATTCTGTCTTTTAGAGCTTAGGAAATATATTGTTGTGGAGGAGCAAGTGTGTAGTAATGGTGCATGAGGAGGTCAAAGTTCTCTTTTAAAAACCCTTCATTTTTCACAGTAATATAAAGTAAGAAAACAGAACAAGCCAAAATCGAAGATTGTCCCAAAGCTGGGACAATACCCAAAATTTCAGCTTGCATATGCATCTAAATTTGGAAAATGGGTGAAATTATTATGTTGCACAAGCCAGATATTATTGCTTTTATGGAACCAAGAAACTCTACTATCCTTGATTTTAAAAGAGCGGAAAATGAGAGAGTGTCAAGTTACTGTTAGGTTTAAATGAGTAATTACTTGTCTACATAGATCTTTGAATGTAAGATTTTCTTTAGTGTGACATCATTTTATATTAAGGGTCTTTATCCCCTACACAATATCTTGCTACTTTTAGGTATAATGGCAGTTGTGGTGTATGACTTTTATATACCACAGTCTATTTCTATCTTCAGTTTACTCCTTGACTCTCTAAGTATTAAAACAATTTTAAAGTGGGAGTTAAAAGTTATTACTCATATGTTTTCAGAATGTTCATGCTCAGCTTTAGTTGGTCTTGGCATTCTCTCTCAGGTTTGTGTTGACAAGTAAGATTGAAGGGCAGTGTACTGGTATGTATAAAACATAGTACTTCTATAATTGTACCAATCACATCTTACAGTGATTCTTTATTTATGAGTCTGTGTCTCCAATTGCCGCCCTCTAATTGTGATCATTTCTTGAAAAGGGACTGTTTCTCATTTAGCTTCATGTAACGGTAAATCTCACGTGCTCATTGACATTTTGTTGAGTTTTAAACTGAATATTTCTTGAATGAATTTCTTTATTTTTTAGAAAGGTAGGTGGGGATGCTGGAGATTATATAAAATTTAGTTCTTAATTTATCTGTGATTTTATAAAGTCTTAATAACCAGCTAGTGGAAATGCCTACATATATTGCTTTACTTATAAAACTACATTTTATTGATATTTTTATTTTTGTTTATTTTGTCTTTGTTTTGTTCCAAAGTAAATCATATATTCTAGGAAACAATAGTAATTTGGATATTGAGCTTAATGTTTAGACCTAAGGTACATTAAGTGGTACCTTAGCTTCCTGAAAGAGTGAGTATGCTCAGTTTATTCCCAGGTAAAAATTTATGAGGTGTAATAAAAATATGGTTGAGTGAATTTCCTGTTACATTGTAGTGGAAGTATCATGTGAAGTTGATATTCAAAGACTTATCTAAGAAGGTTAGCATTTTATGAAGTGTTCCATTAGTAAGGAAATGTTACTTTCGAAAGACACAAATAACTTTCTCATGTACTTCAGACTTGGAAGTTATCAGAAGAAATTTAATGGCATGGAAACCATGCTAGAGTTTTATTTTATTTATTGATACTCCATCTATATGCATAAATGAGATGTAATCATGTACTAAAGTACATTTATCTACCATTTCATGTCTATGAATAGGTGAAAAACCCAGCTTTAAATGAAAACCATTTGTTTTATCTTCTTTTCTTGCCTAAAGCCAACAATTGATCGATTGCTGTAATAGGAATTTAGAGGTAACTAAAATCCCAATACTGTTGAAACTATGCTACTATATAACCTGTCAGTTCTTAGTGATGCACATAAAAGCCAAATATGTTTTCAGTTGTTCAGCGTATTGTGAAAAGTCTAATGGGGCTTTTTTTTTTTTTCTCTTGCAAATTCTCCATGGGCTTTGAGTTACCTCTTAAGGGCTGTGTTGTAGTTTTGCAATTAACCTGTCATACTGAGGAGTACACACTTTGTACTTTGTTGTCGTTATTTCCTTTTATACCATATTCCTTCAGTTTATATTTACCAGAAACAATCTATAGTAGCATTGGATGAAAAGAGAGCAAAGCTTTAGTTTTTAAGTTCTCTGTGCAATGTGATTTTTGTTGCTATCACTTCTCCTGGAATGTTCTGGTAGGAAAACTTCTAGATGCTTAGTCTATAATCATAGTTGCTTGTGCTTCTTTCATTCTGCCATTGCTCCTCAGTGAAGGATATTTTTTGTTTTGTTTTGCTTTGTGTGTATGTGTGGTGTTTGTTTTGCTTGTTTTAAACTCACAGAGATGATTTTTTTCTGTGCTGTTAGCTTCCTTGAGATGGCAGTGTAAGCTATTTACTCTGGAATAAACTGCCTTTTTATTTTTTTTTCAAGAAAGGAATCAGTTACAGATTTATTTGAAACTAACATACATTGTATTGTTTCAGAGTTTTAAAATTTCATAATTCTATAAAAGCTAATTATATGTTAAATATTATGCTGGGTGTTAGTCTAGTTTTACAGTAGATTATTCTAATAAAATAATAATCATTCATGTACATTTTGGAGAGTATTGATTTTCATTTTGTAATTTTTTTTCTCATTTATTTTTAGGTTACTGTAAAAAAAATCTTCTAAGAGATGATAATAAGAAACATCTAGGTCACGTATTTATTTCTACTGACCTCTGATTCTTGGAGACTTGTGGAAGAGAAGAATTGTAGTCAGTGAACTAGAATATTGGTGATCATTAGCATCAGTATTACATAGAGAAAGACATTAAAATTAAAACAGTCTAGAAAAAGTGGAGATCTGTCTTTCATCTGTGCAAATGATGAACACAGCCACATTTAAAAAAAATTATTTTCCACTGTTAAATATGTTCTGGGATTTTAAATTTATCAAAGAAAAAAATCTTCAGGTTCCTAGCACCAAGGAATACAAACATAGTAATTTGTGCCAGGGTTGTAGAAAGAGTATTGTGAGAAGCTTAAGGGTAATATTTCTTCTTTCCTTGGGAACAGAAAGTTGGCAAATTGTTCATTATTTTTCCGCATGAAGAAATAATAATAACAGTAAGAGAAAAACACTGTATACAAGGCTCTTGTATAAGTGCTTTATGTATATTTTCTCACTAATCTTTCCCAAAGCACATGACATCATTACTGTTACTAAGAACTAGAGTTGAAGAGATTGATGTACTGGAAAATCAGAAACGGAACAGGGTGCACGGCCCAGTCAATGAGATTTGAGTCTGAGATGTTAACTCTGAAGAGATAGATTTTTGTATTAGAAGAGACAATAACTTTGACACTTCTTTTTCCCTTTCTACATTAGCATTTCTACTTTCACCTTTTCTTCTTTATCTTACAAATAAATCTTTTCTATGAGTGTTATGATAACTACAACTTCTGTTCTCATCTAAAAGTTGGGAGCTGATAAAGCTGAGGTACAGTGATTCCACAGCACAAAATATATGTACATTAGTTTTCCTGATAAAATCTTTAGTAATAAAACTGGTTATATTATTCAGTAAGTTGGGCTATTTAATAAAGTTTTAAAGGAATTTTCCATTGGCCAACACTAATCTGAATTTATTTCATGGCAGTCTATTTTTAATATAGAGCTTCTCTCTTTATTATAAACATGTTGTTGCTTTTACAGATTCAATGTTTGGAACCCATGTGAGAGCTTAAGAGCAGTCTCCTAAAAATGATTGATTTTTAGTTGCTCAATAGATACCATTAACCAAAACAATGTTAATCCAAGAGTACTATAAAATTCTTAGGATGCTTAATTTAAATCAGAGTGACTCTCTTGCTTTTCATGGGCTTTGGATAACCCCATATGCATTAGTTGAATAGAAATATGTCTGTATCCATTTAGTGGAGAGGATATCTATCTGTGTCCCATGGGGAAAGGTCAAGGATGAGGAAGATGTTTTGTGCCTTGATCCCTTGGTCACTCATTTGTTCAGGTTTATAAAGATCCAGGAGTTACATGACATCAGTCTATAACATATCCTATTGATAGGTATTTCATGATTCTTTACATGAATAAAGACACTTTAATATGTGGAATAAAGGCTGATTTCAATGTTACCTATTTGACTGCAAGGCTTATATTTCGTCACCTACAAGACTAGAAAAATATGTTTGACTTTTAAGAAAAAATTCCTTGCATTTATTTGGCAAATTATAAAAATAATTTGTCCATTTTTTAGATGATGTTGATAACCTTTTATTTGAAATAATATATAGACAAATTAGATAGTATCTATATTTACTTCAGAAGTTACTGTCATTTATAAGGACATGTATTGCTAAAAATAAACACTAAAAAACTCTTTATCATAGATATTAAATTCTATAGCAGTCTTCTTTTCTACCCACTAGGTGCTGCCAAAATTATGGTCCTAGCAAAGAATGCAAATTGGATCATTAACGTTGGAAAGAAAAATGAAGAAATTGATTGGAATAATTATGTTAGATTTAATGAAAGCTTGGCAGAAAATGGATTCTGCTTACTAATATAAATGGCCTAGCTAAATGAGCAAGCTACTTTCTATTCTTAAAACAAGTAGAAAATACATAAGGAATAAAGAATATGGAACAACATTGAATTAAAATAAAATGAAATGAAAGAACATATAATGGTGAAATAAGATTAACAAGAACATGTACAGGCATGGATAACACTAGATAGATGTCTTTATGCTTTTCTTAGTACTACAGAACATAAGTCTCTATTTTTTACTATTTTTAACAGTGCATGTTCATTAAGTAACTACTCGTGTCAAAAATTTTGAGTCCTGGGACTTCCCTAGCGGTCCAGTGGTTAAGAATCCGCCTTCCAATACAGGGGATGTGGGTTCCGATCCCTGGTGGGGGAACTGGGATCCCACGTGCTGCGGGACTGCTAGGCCCGTGCACCACAACTACTGAGCCCGTGTGCCACAACTACTGAGCATGTGCACTCCAGAGCCTGCGCGCTGCAACAGAAAGATCCCACATGCTGCAACGAAGGTCCCATGTGCTGCAACTGGGACCTGACGCAGCCAAAAATAAATAAATTAATTAAAAAATTAAAAAAAAAATTTGAGTCCCTTTTTGCTATCTATGTATTTTCACATGCATTGTTCCACTTGATTTTTACAAGTTAAGTTGTTTATATTTTTAGTTCCCATTTTTATATATTATCAAATAGAGACTCAGAGAGGATAGCCTGAAACTGGTACTTTAATAACTAGCCAGTAAGAGATGATTAATTTATTTCACATGTGATTGATGAGGATATTGATGATACGTTATCACCAATCTCTTATCTATCTTTTAGACTCTATGCTGCAGTTCTAAGATATTTTTAAATTTTAAAATATTAGCAAGAATACAGAGTCTAAGCTTAGTGACCTATCCCTTTTGTTCATTGACAACTACTCTGACTTTTTTGCATTGTTACAAACCTGTAAATCACACCAGGTTGTGCATTTTCTTGGACAAACATAGAGCTGTAAGATATACATTGTACTTTATTTATGCCTATAAACCAACTCTGACATTAAAATAAAACCTGAAAATGTGGGGAAAAAATGAATTGGTATTCCTTGGATTTCAAATTCTATAAGTGATTATAATCTCAAGGATTTTTTTGCACTTCCTGTGAGGACACTGCTGCCAAGTCATAGGAATTTGAGGTTGGACTTCGTCCTATTTAGCTGGTAATTGATGATATGCCTGCACTGGTTTATCCCTGACCTTTGCATAGTTCTCTACTTGAGTTACTGTATACCTCAGGTCCATGAAAAAGGCTGATACTCCACAGTATATATGGGGATTGAATACTAGTTCTGCCCATTAACTAGCATTTCGCTAATCACTAATTATGATGATTAATTAACAGTGTGAACAGTATGCCATCTGTAAGTTATCTAACCTATTCAAAAATGAAAATTTAAAATTATCTATAAAATACTTAACCTAATTAAGATTAGTTAATTGTATTAAAATATGCAATAAGCTGTTTAACCTACATAGAAATTAAGATTTTTAAAATCAAATAGTTTTATGAAATGCATTCATGTGCAGAAATGTGTATTTTGATCTCATAAGAAGACTGGTACAAGGGGACTAATACAGAGATGTGCTATATGGAAGATCATATGAGCAAGAGAGGCTGCTGAATGAACATCAAGGAAAATAAGACTCATTGAGAGACAAAAAGAGCAGTTAAGAAAAAATCATAGTGACTGCAGTCAAAAGAAGCGGGAACCCTGTTGGCCAGGGCTTCTGAAAATCTGCTGCTTGGCAGGCAGCCTCCAGTGGGGTTGATTAGAAAGAGCCCCAGTCTGCTGGGTCACCAGAGGCCTCCTCGAGGTTAACAAGTGGAGAAGTGACAAGGCTAAAAGGAAATTCTCAGGTACTTCACTGATTTAACCATGCAGTGGCATCTTGAGAATAGCAGCAAACGGTTCCTAAATTTTCCGTTGCTGCTCAGGAGAAGCAATAAAATGATACTGTTTGCAGAAGATGCAAATGTATGTTTCTGATTGAAACTATATAGGTGAAAGTGGCTCATGTAATATTTAATGTAGATTATACAGTATAGTATTATATATTCTGTTGATTTAACCTCCTAACATCACTTTTGGTAAGACTGTCTTCTGTCTCAGATAGTCCCATCTCTGCTAGAGGTTAACCATTGAAGGGCATGGTTAAAGAGAGGGACCCCCCTGTAATAATTGTCTGGAGGGAATTTTTGAAAGATGGTGTTGGTTATGATGCTGTATCAGTTTTTACCAAAATAGATTTGGTTAAATCCAAAATTGATAAATCCAAAATTGACCTCTCTCTCTTTCTCCCCTTTTCCTTCTCTTCTCTCTCTCACCACTTTTGGCATGAGGGATAAAAATAAAATGAGCTATTAAACCAAAATAGAGTTAGAAAATGTAAAAAAAAACAAAACAAAAAACAGATTAAATTTTTCTTGTGGTTCAGAATTGTCACTACCAATTTCTTACTACAGTGTGTTGTATTAGTAAAGTTTAACTCCAGTTAATGAACTAGGAAGCTTTAGTGACACCATTAATTCTCTGAAAATTTTATGTAGAGATGTTTAGGAATTAACATCTGTCACCTCAAGGACCCACTTCTGTGACAATCAGTAAAGACTTTTGACTTCCAGAAATTCTTGTTTTAGTAGCGGAGGTAAAAATAATTCCATATATGAAACACTCTCTGCTATTCAGGTACAATATTATAAAGCTTTGAACATTTGAAAAACAACTGTCTCTACAGCTTTATTTATATTTTTTATTTGGCACCTGGATATTTTATTTCTGTTATTCTTGTAGAACAGAATCCCATAATGATCGTCCACATTTGTAGAGCAAATTGTCTCCCTTCCCCTGAACATTGCAATTGCTGTAAAAACAACAGGTTTTAACCAACAGGAATAAACGAACAGAAAGAGTGTGTATTCATTTATGTTTTCTATGATTCCATATACTTCCATTTTCTTGTTTTATTACTTTTTCCTTATCTAAGTATTGAAGTCCAAATAAATAGGGATGAGAATGTTTATGTAAAATGATTGCTAAAATCATGAAATACGGCAGGAATAAAACATTTGGAATTGTAGGAGGAGGCACTAGAAAATGGCCAGGTTATAATGGGACCACTATAATCATAGGAACCAAAAGTTTTAATTCCAGCTCCATCATTTATTAACTCTGTCAATTAGAAAAGTTACTAAGCCTGTCAGCCTCTTTCCTCATCTACCTTTGTGGATGGGTGAGATTGAACAAGGATAAATGTGAGAAGTTCTTAGGCAAAAGTAGATGCTCAAAACATGTTGACTGCAATTTTTTAGTGAAATGGCTCATGTTCTACAGGAAGGATCAGCTGACGGTACAAAATTTTAGTGAGATGAATGTCAGTAATTAAAAAGCTACCAAACCAAATTTCGAAGTAAAGTAACATATAGTTTAAAAGAAGACATTGGAACATACAAAGAATTTTTTCCTTGATCATTATCATCATGAGCAGCAGCATTGTTATTACTGGACATTGTTTCAGACCAGCACAGATGCTATTTCTATTAATTTGTAAAATAAATGCAATTAAAAGTCATTGTTATAAAATTGGCTACTACCCAGAAGTAACATCAGGCTAAAGAAGTGTATTTTTAATGCAATTTCGAAATCACTGTATGGAATATTTGGAAATGTTTGTTGGAGACTGGCCAATGAATCACTAAGGAATTATAGAGGTAATTAGCTTTATTAAGTGTTTTGTTTTCTGGAATCTGCTGTGTGTTCATTTAGTTTTCAGATGGTTTTAATTTGTGGTGGTTTAAATAAGAACAACTAGATGTTCAATTATACAACAAGTAAGAAGCAATATATCTGTAGGAAAGTTATGGATTGTTCATAGAGATAAATGTGGTCTGGAAGTTTTAAGATTCTAAACATCAAATATATCAACATGGTTATAGAATATAGTTGATGATACTTCAGCTATATTTGGAAGATAATTACTGATTCCTATCAGACTGTGTGCTTTGACTATCAAAAGGTTGAGTTTTAAAAAAAGGAGTATAGACATTGATTCTGGAGTCTGTGAACATAAATAGGTCTGAAATTATCAAAGCTCATTGCTTTTGGTGATGTATCTTGCATATAGATTATTCAGAAATATTGGTGAAAGTGAATCAAAATAAGGAACTAAATTTCCACTTTCAGTAAATTGTCCTAATTAAGCTTGGAGATAAAGAAATATATTACTAAAGTAAAAGCAGGGCAGTTCTAGTCATTAACACCTTATGAATTAACTTAAAAAAAAAAAGGCCTACACTATAGTGACACATATTTTGAATTTCAAATATTTCTCATATCTGATAGTTCTCACAGTTGCTTTGATTTATATTATTTTTATGCATTTATTTTATTTTAAAATTTCTGTCTTTCTAAAAAATACTCCATACCAAATATGCAATATGAAAACATTCAATTTAGAAAATACAGTGAAATTTATACCTATGTGTATTAAAAATAACATACATGCTTTATAATACCCATTATTAACTTATTCTTTTACACTTTCTAGGTTGCAGTCATAGCAATAGCAAATGTTCAGATAAGTGTTGGAGATTCTGAAAATTATTCTGATTTTTTAAAAAAAATCTAAGCACTGTCTTCATGAAAGTTTGAAATGGTTGATATCATTTGAATGGATTTCATATTTTAATCTTATTATACTCCTAAAAAAAAATACAGTGCTTTAGAGTTTTTTTTTTTTGGTGTGTATTTCTCCATTTGAAAATGCCAATATTTGAAGAGTTATTCCTGGAGAGTCCAGGTTTTCTGCGACCTTTGTCTTTGGTTCTAAATTACCTCGATTTTGCAGTCCATTATTAAGACCTGATACCTTCCACAAAAGCAATTGAAAAATATATCAATAACATAAAAGTGTTTTTCCTAGTTTATGAAGCTGATGGTAAATACATATTTTCCTTTTCCTAATTTCTGCTACAAAGTCTTTCTTTTAAAACAGTAGATTTTTAAAAACTGTGTAATATCTTGTACACTGTCTTTAGACACTAATTAGTTGCTTGCTATTAAAAAAAGTTTGAATAAATGGCTTTATACATTCTTGATAAAATACTAAATGCTAATGTTTGTATTGATGATAGTTAATATGACCATCAGAAGTCTTGGCTGTGGTCTAGACTCACATTCAGTTGGTATTCTGTGCTGCTCTTATGTTTATTTTTTACACTCTACTGAGTAGAATAAAGAATTAGTGGCAGGACTTTTAAAAACAGTAGTATAATATGTTTTCACTACCACTACGCATGCACACACATATCTAAAGCATATATCAATATATACCCCTCTCTATGTATGTGTGTTTATTTACCTATATAGAGTTTTTCCTATAATACACAATCACTTAAAATATTATTCTTTATGGTTAATCACCAAGAAGATTTTTGTTTCATATGAAATGGAAAGCAAAACAAAACCTCAGTGTTATTGGGCATTATTACCATGCTTTCTTATGTTTACTCCTACTTAATATTAAACTCATTACTAATCCCTTTGTGGAAAAAAAGCAAGTTTTGAAACACTTAAATTATTTAAATTTTGTTGGGAAATTGTTTCTATGTCATGGAAATATATTTTTATTCACTGATTGGTTGGTTCAAGCGAAAATTTAATATTTCTGCTGTACAGAGACAGATAACTATCAAGAATATACCATTTACAGGAATCTTGATAACAGACTATAAATCAGGATAGTTTATATTTTGTCTTCTTATTGTCCTGTGTAATTATATTATTTATGAAAACAGTATGTTAGAAAGTGACCACCAAAGAAAATAACATTATGCTTTCTTCTGCCTTCATTTGGAAAAATTATAGAGCTATCATAGTCTCTTGGATATGTCTCAGGGTATTTCTCACTCAAATTTAAATGGAAGAGAAAACAAAACATCTCTTTTAACAGCAAAGATAACTGGCCAGATGGACTTCCATCTCCACACCTGGATCACCACAATATATGCCTAGAACAATCAAAATGCATGACTGATGCCATTTGCACAATATGAAGTTATAATTACATGTAGGGGATTCTTGGGATGATTTATTTTACTCTGAGCAACAGCTGCTAGAACTTTAACTCAACTTCATGTCAATTATCTAGAAATACCTTTGAAATTAAAGAAATAAAAGTAAATGAACCATTCTGACAAAGAGAAAAAGATCTCAAAGGAAAAATCAGGCATCTATTATCTCTTTTTTTGTCTTAAACACACCAAAAGTAATGCAGATAATGAAATATCAGTATGCAAATCATGGTAACGCCTGTTTAAAAAAAAGGAAAAAAACTTGTATGCATGCAGGAAAAAAACCCAATAATCTTCAGTATAGTAGATATTTATCAGTTTTTTTTTTTTTTTTTTTTTTTGCTTGCCCAATTTTTATCTTCCTCTCTTTATTTGTATCTTGGTAAGAGGGTAATTCCTAGTGACTACCTCCTGGAAACCAGTCAACCATATCATCACTCTGCACTATACACATAACGGGGCACATGAGATAAATTGAGCTAGTCAGCTGCACTGTTGTAGGGCTTTGCCTCTTCATCTGGTGATATGAGGATGAGGGGAATCATCCACTGTCGTGGTGGAGGCAGTGAGTTCTGAGTGGACACCACCTGCTCTGAGATTGCTGCTGTGATTTCTCCTTCCTGTCTTGGCACTGGCCTGTTACTCAGCTGGTTCTTGAGCTTCCAGCCAATTCCATGTCCTGAGCTATGTGTCTCTAATACACTTCCAACAAATTATTTTTTCTAAAATTTGCTAGATTCCATTCCTGGTTTTTGAAACCAATTGTACTAACTGATGAAGTTTTAAACGTATTACTTAATTGACGTAAAGTTTAATTTTCTTCTGTTACTTCCATGGGACGATATATGTGAACACCTGATTATCTAAAGAATCTCTAAAACAATTGAGAAATTATCTATTTCATTTTCTGTCTGCTCATCTGCATGTATGTATCACTTTTTGACTTCACTTTCTTTTTATTAATCGTGATAAAAAACACATAATGTTAAATTCACCCTATCAACAAATTTCTAAGCATACACTACATTATTGTTAAATATATATTCATTGTTGTACAGTAGATATCTAGAATGTCTTCATTTTGCATGAGTGAAACTCTATACCCGTTGCACAGCAAATCTCCATTCCTCACTCCTAACCCATCCCCAGCCCCTGGTTCTAATTTCTAGTTTCTGCTTCTATGAGTTTGAGTACTGTAGCTACTTCTATGCGGGGAATCATGCAGTGCTTGTTATTTGGTTACTAACTTATCTGATGTAGCATAATCCTCAAGGTTCATCTATGCTGTAGCGTATGACAGAATTTCCTTCTTTTCCTAAGGCTGAATGGTATTCCATTGTATGTATATGCCACATTTTCTTTATAGTTCAGCTATCGATGGACCTTTGGTTTTTTTCTCCCTCTTGGCTATTGTGAACAATGCTATAATGAACATGGGAGTGCACATATCTCTTCGAGATAGTTTTCAATTCTATTGGATACATATCCAGAAGTGGGGTTGTTAGATCATAAGTAATTCTATTTTTGATTTTTTGAGGAACCTCCATACCGTTTTCCATAGCAGCTGCACCATTTACATTTCAACCAATAGTGCACAAGGGTTCTAATTTCTCCACATCCTAACATTTGTTATTTTCTGTTTTTTTTTTTTTAATTTTGTTTTGTTTTTTGTTTTTATATAATGGCCATCCTAGCAACTGTGAGGTGGTTTCAGTTTACATTTCCCTGTATATTAGTGATGTTGAACATCTTTTCATATACCTGGTGACCATCTGTATGTCTTTGGAGAAATGTCTATTTAAGTCCTTTTGCCCATTTTTAAATTATTTATTTTTGTTACTGAGTTGTTTGAATTCCTTATATATTTTGAATATTAACCCCTTATCAGATATATGGTTTGCAAATATATTCTTCCATTCTATAGGTTGCTTTTTCACTTGGTTGATCTTTTTTTTGCTACGCGGAAGCTTTTTAGTTTGATGTATTTGTACTTGTCTGTTTTTGCTTTTGTTGCCTGACTTTTGGTGTCATATCCAGGAAATTATTGTCAAGACCAATGTTATAAAGCTTTTCTCCTATATTTTTTCTAGGAGTTTTATAGTTCCAGGTTTTATGTTTAAGTCTTTAATTCATTTTGAATTGATTTTTGTGTATGGTGTCATATAAGGTTCCAGTTTCATTCTTCATGAAAGCATGTGGATATCCAGTTTTCCCAACAGCAATTGTAAAAGAGACTATCCTTTCCTCATTGTGTAGTCTTAGCCACATTGTCTAAGATGATTTCACCATATATGTGTGAGTGTATTTCTCTCTATTCTTTTCAATTGTCTTTATGCCAGTACCACACCAGTTTCATTACTGTAGCTTTGTAATATATTTTGAATTCAGAAAATATGAGGCCTTCAGCTTTGTTCTTCTTTTTCAAGATAGTTTTTGCTATTCAGAGTCCTTTTTGGTTCCATATGAATGTTAAAATTGTTGTTTTCTATTTCTGCAAAAATCACCATGGGGATTTTGTAGGGGTTTCATTGAATTTGTAGCTGTCTTTGGGTAGTGTGGGCATTTTAACACTATTTAGGTGTTAAACCCATGAACATCAGGTGTCTTTCCATTTATTTGTGTCCTTATTGTATTTCTTTTTCTTGCCTAACTGCTCTGGCTAAGACTTCCAGTACTATGTTGAATAGAATTGGTGAGAGTGGATATCTTAACCTTATCCTTGATCTTAGAGGAAAAGGTTTCAGTTTTTCACTGTTGAGTATGATGTTAGCTGTGAGCTTTTCATATATGGCCTTTATTACATTGAATTAATGTCTTCCTATTCCTAGTTTGTTGAGTATTTTTATCATGAAGGGATGTTGAATTCTGTTAAATGACTTTTTCTGCATGACATGATAATGTGATTTTTATCCTTTGTTCTGTTAAAGTGGTATATTACCTTATTGGTATTCCTGTGTTAAACCATCCTTGCATACCACAAATAAATCCCACTTGCTCATGATGTGTGATCCCACTTGGTGCTGATGTGCTATTGAATTCAATTTGCTAGTATTTTGTTGAGGATTTTTGTATGTATACTCATCAGAGATATTGGCCTGTAGTTTTATTCTCTTGTAGTGTCTTTGTCTGCCTTTGATGTCAGAGTAATGCTGGCCTCATAAAATGAGTTTGGAAGTATTCCTTCTTCTTTAATTTTTTTGGAAGAGTTTGAAAAGGATTAACATTAACTCTTCCTTAAATATATGGTAAAATTCACCAGTGAAGCCATCTTGTCCTGAGTTTTTTTTTGTTGGAAAGTTTTTGATTACTAATTCAATCTCTTTACTAGTTATATGTCTGTTCAGATTTTCTATTTATTCATGATTCAGTCTTGGTAAGTTATATGCTTCCAGTAATGAATCCAAAGCTGGGGTTTCCTATTCTGCTATCTCATCAACTAGAACTCATTCATTTCCAAATGCAACAATGGTAGGGAAAAAAATCTCATATGGCACTGGCTGTAAACATGAAAGTTTTAGTATTTGGAAATGTTATTAGTTATTTATTGCTGCATAATAAATCACCCCAAAACCTAGTGGCTTAAAACAATGTTTATTATCTCACAGATTCTGCAGGTTAGGAATATGGGCATGGCTTAATGGGGTCCTTTAGCTCTCATTTTCTCACAAAGCTATAATCAAGGTGTTGGCTGGGGCCACAGTATTCTCAAGGCTCATCTGGGGTAGGATATGTTTTTAAACACACTCATGTGGTTGTTGGCTGGATTCAGTTCTTCGTGGGCTATTAGACTCAGGATCTAAGTACCTCTCTGGCTGTTGGCTGCAGGCTTCCTTCAGTTCCCTTTCTTGTGAGCTTCCATAAGGCAGCTCACATAATAGCAGCTGGCTTTATCAGTGTGAGCAAAAGAGAGAGCAAGGGGATGTGCAGGCAAGGCAAACCACAATATATAACAGCCTAATCCCAGAAATGACATGCCATCATTTTTACCATATTCTATTTGTTAGAAGCAAGTTACCAAACCCAGTCCATAGTTGAGAGGAAGTCATACAAGAGTGTGAGTAACAGGAGTGTGGGTCATGGTGGCCATGTTGAAGCTGCCAAATATAGAACTTGTCTAGTTATTTTGGATTATCTAATCAATCTAAAAGAGAATTGTGGGCTTCCCTGGTGGCGCAGTGGTTGAGAATCTGCCTGCCAATGCAGGGGACACGGGTTCGAGCCCTGGTCTGGGAGGATCCCGCATGCCGCGGAGCAACTAGGCCCGTGAGCCACAATTACTGAGCCTGCGCGTCTGGAGCCTGTGCTCCACAACAAGAGAGGCCGCGATAGTGAGAGGCCCGCGCACCGCGATGAAGAGTGGCCTCCGCTCGCCGCAACTGGAGAAAGCCCTCGTACAGAAACAAAGACCCAGCACAGCCAAAAATAAATAAATAACTAAATAAATAATTTAAAAAAAATAAAAAAAATAAAAATAAAAGAGAATTGTATGATATATCATTTGTGCTGTCACAAAGTTTGTATGAACCTGGGTAAATTGCTTATACACCCTGAGGCAAAATGGGGATAATGATTCTTACCTATAAGGGTGTATAATGTAAGTAAGTAAGCTTTTAATGTGTAAAACACTATGCAAATGACTGATGGATATCATTAATGTGCTGTGTGCTCACCCGTGTTTCATGGTTGAATAGAATACTTGAATGACTGTCTCATTCACAGAATTTGAGAAATAAATATGTGTCAAATGTAGAAGAGTGAAATAAAAAATATTTAACTAGAACATTTTTAAAATTGGGGAAAATATACTAGTCAGTAGCTGTATTGGAAAATATGAGAAGAGTGTGTGAACGTGCAAATAGTTCTGTTTAACTAGATTGTATGGTGAGTAAAGGGCAGTGATGGGAGGCAAGGTCGGAAAGATACTGTGGGCCCTGAATATCTGGCCTGGATTTTTTCAGTAAACATGGGGGGAACCTTTAAAGATTTCTGAGCAATGGAGTAGCTGTGTAATTTGGGCAGATTTATCACATTCACTGTATTTATCATAAATTAAACCTATTAATACATATTTCAAGTGTTGTCTATAGCTTCTATTTCTCTTTATAAATGCCAGATCACTTTATTAGAGGCATACCATCATAATATCAGTTAACTGTCTGCTATACTCAACATGAGTAAGTGACAAATTTGTTTTTCTAAATTTTTTAAATTAACTTTTATTGGAGTACAGTTGCCTTTATAGCTTTCATTTTTGGAAGAGTTTTATTTTCATATGATACTCTTTGATTGAGACTACAGTAGAATAAGACTGTCTGAGAGGCACTGTCAAATACTCTGTAGTTAGGTTTGATAGGCAAACTATGGAAATAGAGTTTGCAGCTAGATTGAGAAGAAAAAGAGAAACCTCACTCAGTGCTAAAAGATATTACATCTACCAAATATTTAATTCACCAGGTATTGTTTGAAGAACTTTGTATTATTATTTTATCTTTGTAATAGTCCTATAAGGTCTGTATTATTATTATCTTCTCCATTTTATAGATCAGAAACTTGCGGTACCGATAGATTCAATACCTTAAACTTACCTCATATCATAGAACTAATTAGTTGAGAAATTAAGATTTGAACCTAGCATTTTGCTCTAGAGCCTTACTACTAAAAGTGCCATCTGTGAACCAGGAGTATCTCATCCCAGTGTCACATGGGAGATTGATGAAAATGCAGAATTTCCGGGCTTTACCTCGTTCAGCACAAAGATCCTCAGGCAAACTAGAGTCCACATGTGTGAATAGTTTTTGAGCCCATGCCCATAACTGTTTTACTGTGTTGTAGAATGAATGAAAAAGAGACAAAGTCACTTACAGCAATTTATTGTGGAGGGTAAAGAATTGCTAAGTCTTGTCATGAAGTTACTCTAACACATATACTCTCTCTTTGCACTTTACAACTGAAGCTCCCCAAATTGGTAGTCGTGTGATTTTTCTTACGAATCCTTCCCCTCCCCCATACACTCACAGAATTTTTAACCTTTGATCTATTTAACTTGAAGGCTGATATGTGTGATAACTGATGCATTGTGACCCAGCAAAATGTGTGTGACAGTGCCTTGTAAATTGTTATAGTCAAACTACTTTCCTAAATTATGAGGACTGGTAGGGCCATTTAGCCCACCCCTCCAATTACTGATGAGGAAACTGAGGTTCCAAAGGGGAAAAGTCACTAGTTAAAAGTCATGGTTATGTGGTAGCATCCTGTGGGGATATCTGAAATTGCAGTTTCTTTGATTCCTTTCTAAAGATACCAAGGGTAGAGTAAAGTTATAAAACAATGCCTTGGACAGGATTCAGACAGTTGGAACTGAGAAATGCTTTTCCACAGTGCTGATTTTCTGAAATTGGTATGTATTTTCTTGGATTGAGCAAGAACTGGACAACCAAATAAGAAATTATTTATTTTAGTGAGATGAAATAATTGCTGTTCTCAGGACAGGTATATCTATACATAAATATATCGTCCATTTACTTTCTTATTTATGCACAAAAGAAATTTTTGTTGAGTTTCTACAAATGATACGCTGTAGGGTACCTTTGAGTTTGAGATGTTTTTAGGACAGCTGAGATGATGTGGTATCAACTAAGCAGCTGCAGATATGGCTCTTAAGGTGGAACAGATATGTGTATTTGGAACTGGAACTGAGCAACACTTGAAGCTCTGGTTGTGGATGATACAACTTATGAATGTGTGAGAGTGTGCAGAGTGAGAAAGCAAGCAGGCTGTGGGCTGTGAACTGACAGCTGGAGAAGAGTAACATATAAGAAGTAAATGGAGGAATAGGTGCTTATGCAAATGACTGAGAAGAAGCATCCAGAAGAAAGGGAGACAAGCCAGCAGAGAGAAGTGCTACATGAGTCAATGATGAAGAGATATTTTAAGATAAAGGGCATATGCAACCATGTGAAGTGCTCCTAAGAAGTCAAGTAATATAAAGGCTAAATATCAATTTAATTAAAAATATATATTGGTTACCTTGGAGAGAGTAATTTCTGAGGAGTGGTAGAAACAGAATGCATGGGAGAGCAAGAAGTAGAGACAATATTTGTAAAGTAAATTTTGGAAATAATACTTTATAAGGGATGAAGAGAGAGAGGGTAGTCACTGGAGTGGGACACTCCTGAAAATAATTGTTATTTAATTTTGTGATGTTAAGGGCATTTGAACAAGTTTGTATGCTGAAGGGAAAAATCCCATTGAGAAGTTGAAGATTCATGTGATGGCAAAAATCTAAGCCATGCCTGTCCTTCTACCCAAGTTTCCATCTTGGATTAATAATGGATTTAGGTGTGTCCCTTGAGATTGGGGCAAGGGATACTTCCTAGCAGAAGAGGACATCAATGTGTATGAGGAAGGGAGAGGTCAGGAGTGAAAGGAATCTCAAACTGGAAATTTTAAGAGAAAATTTGTTTTATTAGTGAGCTGGTCATGTCAGGTGATCCAAGAGACTTTTAAAAATTAGATGTCTAAGCTTTTTAAAGGAAGGAAATTCTGACACATGCTACAGCATAAATGAGCCTGCAAGACATTATGTTAAGTGAAATAAGCCAGTCACAAAAAGAAAGACACTGCATGATTCCGCTTATACAAGGTGTCTAGAGTAGTCAGATTCACAGAAACAAAATGTAGAATGGTGGTTGCCAGGGACTAGGGAGAGGGGAAAATAGGGAGTTGTTTAATGAGTATGGAATTTCAGTTTTGCAAGATGAAAAAGTTTGGGAGATTCATTGCACAATGTACATTTACTTAACATTACTGAATTGTACACTTAAAAATGGTTAAGGTGGTACATTTTATGTTATGTTATATGGGTCTTACCACCATTAGGACATGCATGCATGTCTATATGCATGTCTGCTTCCACTGGAGCCCATTTAGAAGGCAATATCTATTTTTTTAGTGAAAGCTTTCCTTTCATTATGTCGGGAAAAACTATGAGTTTTACCTCCTTGTGTGTATAAAGGAACTAAGTTAGTAATTGACATGACTAATATATGAGGATATTGCCATACCCATACACAAGTGTCAGCTACAAAGAGTTCTTACCATAAGCAGACAATACCAGCAATTCCAGTAAAACAGCATGCTTATAAATATGTTATTCACCTTCATCTATCCTAAAAAAGGTTCAAATTAAAACAGTAACCAAAATTGGAACCTATAAATGATTATTGGATTGAAGGATTAGAAAGAATTAGAAAAACAAACAAAAAAACTCAAGTTGATAAGGCTCTAGTTAAACTCTAATATATATGTATATCATATATACTATGATTGGAAAAGTAAGTTGATGCAGCTAATTTTTACCACTCTGGAAGATGATCTGATGGTTATGACTCTAAATCTCTTAAGGATTTATACCTTTGATATTGTAAGTTCACTTTCAAAAATATATCTTATAGGGAAAATATATATATTTATAGAGATGTTTCTGAAAGTGTTATAAATGATATTGTAAAGATATAACAACTTTATAAGACATACAAGAGAATGGCTAAATCATGATAAAATAATAATGGAGTATCATACAAACATCAACCATAATCCTCTAGAACTGTTTAATTATTTGAAATTCTCATGACACAATGTTGGGTGAAAGAATTATTCTCCTGCCTGTCAGCCACCCATTCATCCATGCAGCTGATTTTATTAATCAGTGACTGTTATGTGGTTCCATATATACACAGAAAATACAACTATAAGACACCAAAATATCATGTTATTATTTCACAGGTTGTGAGGCTATGCATATTTTCCAAATTTTAGACAATGAGAATGCACTTCTATGATAAATAGAAAAAGAGATCTTTATTTTAGAAAGTTATAAGAAACAACTATATTGTGTGAGGGAGTATTGATGATAGACAGCTTTGGTTAAGATTTTTCCCCAGACATTTTTGATTGTTTTATATGAATATACCCTTTATGGTTGCTGAGGAGTTGATTTCAAATACGAATATTAGTTGGAACACAAAGGATTTTACATTTTACTTTATTTGGTACAAAACTGGGTACATAAATGAATAAGTAAGTCATAGTCATTAGCAATTACATTTTAAATAACTGACTCAAACCATATTATCAGGGAGAGCAAAGGACTCCTCATTCATATTTTATGGCCTGCATGGAAAACTTTAGAGATTAAAGCTATTAAGTGGAGAGCCTTACATTATTAACTTTAACAGCAATGAATCTTCTTCTTCTGCATGTCTGTGCCTTTAGTGAGGGAAGGAGGGGGCTCTGTTCAAACCGTACTCATTTAGCAGATGGGCCACTGAATAGACCTCATTGTACATGGGGACCAAGTAAGATGTTGTATGGTGTTAATAAACATGACCCCTGGGAAATTTTGTCTTTTGTTTGGGAAAAACAGCCTACTCATGTTGCAATGGCATTAAGATTGACAGTGATGGATTAGAAGTTTTTTGGAGTGTTCTTTAGTAACTAGAAGCTAAAGTAGAGCTATTTCTGACAAATGTTTCGCTATTGTTGCCAAGAAATAAATGTGTCAGTTACATGAGCTAGTAAAAATATTATTTCTTTGACATTTTGCACTTTAAAAAAATGCTGGAGTAGGAGTCAGGGACAGATTGTCCAGTCCTAACCATAACACCAAGTCCCCATGTGATACTGAGCAAGTCACTTAAGTTCTCTTGCCCTGAATGTGCACATTTCTATTAATTATTTTAAGGACTATAAAATAATAATTGTTTTCAAGGTGCTTTAATATATTGAGGAAAATATATAAGAGCAAGGTTATTATTAGTGATAATAATCTCTAATGTTTAGAAGATGAATCCATTGATAAGTATATGGACAAGTCAGAAAAAACTGAAATAGTGCAAGAACGTAGTATAACATCTCAACCTGCTCCCTTCCAAATTTTTTTTTCCTTTTTTTTTTTTTTAAATTAATTTATTTTTTTGGCTGTGTTAGGTCTTTGTTTCTGTGCGAGGGCTTTCTCTAGTTGTGGCAAGTGGGGGCCACTCTTCATCGCGGTGCGCGGGCCTCTCACTATCGCGGCCTCTCTTGTTGCGGAGCACAGGCTCCAGACGCGCAGGCTCAGTAGTTGTGGCTCACGGGCCTAGTTCCTCTGCAGCATGTGGGATCTTCCCAGACCAGGGCTCGAACCCGTGTCCCCTGCATTAGCAGGCAGATTCTCAACCACTGCGCCACCAGGGACGCCCCCTTCCAATTTTTAAAAATCTATTATGTGGAAAATTTTACTCTTTTTCTACACAAAAAAATGCTGTTTTAGAAAAATTGGCCAGGATTATGTCTTTATCAGTATATAATGTTTACTGAGTAACTTACTCTTTTGAGAAGGTAATCTGGCTGTGTCAAGATTGATAGAGTGAGAGTTGTAAAAAGTTGGAGGAAGCTACTGACAATCTGTGAAATAATGAAGTCCTGAATATCCTTAGATAACTTACCATGAGAAATTAAATCAATATATGTTTGTTTTAATTCCACTATGTGCATGGAGGGCATTGGGCTGTTGCTGGTTTTTACCCTTCTGGAGAAGGTCTTAAGTAGGAAAGAACAGTAAAATATTGGATTCCCAGAAGCTTTCAGCTGGAAGAAGCATTTAGATATAGCTGTAATATATGGCTGCCTCTACTTTTGTGGCTGAAGTATAACCTTTGGGAATGTCTCTTAGTAAGATTGGTAGAGAAAGCCTGTCCCTAGCAAGAGTGCCTTGTGGGTTGGAAGTGGTTGAAGGCAGAAGAGTCAGGAGGGTCAGAGTCTTGGTTACTGAATGAAATGAGCTTTAGCAAGAAGCTGTGCTGTGCATCAGGCAAAGATGTAAACAGGACTGAGTCACATGGCAGGACCGTTTAGCTGCAATTGAGAATGTGATGTGTAAACAGGTGGAGGAAGGAGTTCAGCACTAAAGTTGTGATGGAGCGAGGTGTCAGGGGCTCATTATTTTTCTCCTGCCGGTTGTATCACGCAGGGCTCTAATGATTTAAAGAAGCCACCCACCTGGGTTGACCAACATTCTTTGTCAGTGATCTCCTTTTTTCAAGTTCACTACGTAACGAACTTGATGAGCTTTTTCTGCCTCATCCCCACTTTTTGCCTGGGTGAGCCTGATATTAGGGAATCAGATTGGCTTTCTGGACATCTTTGATAGCATTCTCACCACAAGGTTATTTTAATGAATGAATAAAGTGTGTTCCAAAACACTGAGCTATCACTAACAGATGAAGGTAGAGATTGCTCATGCTAGCAGAATACCAGGTATAATGATAGCCATATTATAAACACAATACACATGTACTTGCAACAATAATCCTCTGTAATGATAAATTCTTTTGTAATCCTGTCATCTATTCCTGTTTCATTTTGGCTGTCTCCTTTTTTCCACAGACCCTCTTAGCTGTTGTCTTAACCTGCTTGGGATGTCATAACAAAATGCAATAAACTGGGTGGCTTAAAAAAACAGAAATTTATTTTCTCATAGTTCTGGAGGCTAGAAGTCCAACATCAAGGTTCTGGCTGATTTGGTTTCTGACGAGAGCTCTCTTCTTCGCTTGCAGAGGTGCCTTCTTACTAAGTTCTCAGGTAGCCTTTCCTCAGCTTGTGCACGGAGGGTAGAGGGAGCAGGGGTGGGGAGAGAGAGCCGAGCACACACTTTCACTCTCTGCTGCCTTTTCTTATAAGAATGTTAATTCCATCAGGTCAAAGCCTTACCCTTATGACCTCATTTAACCTTAATTACTTCCTTACTCCAAATATAGTCACTTTGGGGGTTAAGGCTTCAACATATGAATTTTCGAAGAACACGATACAGTCTATAGAAGCTGGAAATACAGCTAAATAGCTCACTGCCCACTTGTAGGCAATCTGTTTCTCTCCCTCAAGATTCTTTGTCATTTTGTTCATTTCTTCAACAGATGTATATATGATACATCTACTATGATGTATGTATATATACACTCATATGATACATGTATATCTACTATGTGTTAAATTTTGGAAACATAGCCAAGGCCCCTGCCTTCAAGATTTCATTCTAATGGGGAAGACATATCAGTGAATAAATAACCAAGAGAATTCCAGGTATTGATAATGCTATGAAAAAACTAGGAAAAGTGATAGAGAGTAAATGAAAAAAACAAGCAGTGATTTAAGGAAAAAAGCTAGTTTACATTGTCAGGACAGGGAAGACCTGTCTGTAAAGGATACAAATAAGCTGAGAATTGGAGGATGCATAGGAGCCAGCTCTGTGAAGATACTCAAAGGTTAAATATTCAAAGGAAATATGACAGCAAGTGCAATTATCCTATAACATAAAAGAATTTGATGTTGAAGGAACTGCAAGCAGATCATGGTGCCTATAGCATATTAATCATCAGGGACACTGATGATGGAGAAGTAGCCATGAGTCTTACCATGCGTGTCTTGTAGATCATTAAAGGGTATTTTGTTCTAAATCAACTGACAAGGCATTTAAGGACTTCAAGTGGAGCATTACATGGTCTGACTTGTGTCTTAAAAGATGGATTTTTGAAAGAGACAAGAATAGAAGCAGGTGGGCCAGTGAAGGGACTGATGCAGTAATCCAGGTGAGAAATGATGGAGGCATGAATTTGAGGAGTGGGAATGGAGAAGGAAAGATAAGAATTTTCAGTACCCATTTTTGAAATAAAATGAAAAATCATCAGATTGCCTAGTTCTGCTATATGGTTGTGGTTTAGAATTAAGTCACCAAGAACCTAGAACCATCATATACATAGGGGATTTATATTTCTCCTTAATTGTATTTGCTGCTGCTTGGATTCCATTCTCTCTTCTCATAGACATGTTCCTCTCTTTACATTTGTATTTTCATTTTTTTAATAAGACACAGATTCTGCTTGCTCCTTCTCCTTAGTTATGATTGGACACAAAACCCACTGTAACAGGCTACCAATGAGGCAGAAGCTCAGCCGTGTGCCAGTTCAGTGGCTGCTGGTTTTGCTCATGGCAGTGCTCTTTTTCAGGACTAGAATGGTGCCCCCACTGGGCAGAACCCATCCTGCCTGCAGTGACTGGCCGTTTGAGACACCTTGGACCTCTGTGCTCCTCCATGGGCATCCTCTGCATAGAGGCCGCTTCTGCTGACTTCTTTTCTGTCCTTACACATACAATTCACACCAAGTCCTGTGTTTTTCTCCTTTCTTATGGTGCTCAAGTTGCAATGAGATAGCCCTTAAGTTTTGCATAAATTATTTGAAAAACATAAGGGGGCTTTTTAGAATATAGAAACACTTGCAAAAGAAGAAGTATACAGGATTGTACTTGAACTTATTTAATATGGTGTTTAAGATCAATCTGTTTACATTTATGCATTTTTATTTTTTTTTAAGTTTTTTGAATTAGTATTTTTTTTTTTATTGGAGTAAAATTGCTTTACAATGTTGTGTTAGTTTCTGCTGTACAATGAAGGGAATCAGCTATATGTATACCTATATGCCTCCCTCTTGGACCTCCCTCCCACCCCCACCCCCCCATCCCACCCATCTAGGTTGTCACAGAGGACCAGGCTGAGCTCCTTGTGCTGTACAGCAGGTTCCCACTAGCTATCTGGGGTTTTTTTTTCGAATTTTTGTATTTTATTTTATTTATTTTTTATACAGCAGGTTCTTATTTGTTATCTATTTTATACATATTAGTGTATATGTGTCAATCCCAATCTCCCAATTCATCACACCACCATCCCCCCGCCACCACTTTCCCACCGTGGTGTCCATATGTTTGTTCTCTATATCTGTGTCTCTATTTCTGCCCTGCAAACCGGTTCATCTATACCATTTTTCTGGGTTCCACATATATGCGTTAATATACGTTATTTGTTTTTCTCTTTCTGACTTACTTCACTCTGTATGGCAGTCTATAGATCCATCCACGTCTCTACAAATGACCCAATTTCATTCCTTTTTATGGCTGAGTAATATTCCATTGTATACATGTACCACATCTTCTTTATCCATTCATCTGTCCATGGGCATTTAGGTTGCTTCTGTGACCAGGCTATTGTAAATAGTGCTGCAATGAACATTGGGGTGCAGGTGTCTCTCTGAATTATGGTTTTCTCTGGGTATATGCCCAGTAGTGGGATTGCTTGGTCATATGGTAATTCTATTTTTAGTTTTTTAAGGAACCTCCATATTGTTCTCCATAGTGGCTGTATCAATTTACATTCCCACCAACAGTGCAAGAGGGTTCCCTTTTCCCCACACCCTCTCCAGCATTTGTAGTTTGTAGATTTTCTGATGATGCCCATTCTAACTGGTGTGAGGTGATACCTCATTGTAGTTTTGATTTGCATTTCTCTAATAATTAATGATGTTGAGCATCTTTTCATGTGCTTCGTGGCCGTCTGTATGTCTTCTTTGGAGAAATGTCTATTTAGGTCTTCTGCCCATTTTTGGATTGGGTTGTTTGTTTCTTTAATATTGAGCTGCTTGAGCTGTTTATATATTTTGGAGATTAATCTTTTGTCTGTTGATTTGGTTGCAAATATTTTCTCCCATTCTGAGGGTTGTCTTTAGTCTTGTTTGTAGTTTCCTTTGCTTTGCAAAAGCTTTTAAGTTTCATTAAGTCCCATTTGTTTATTTTTGTTTTTATTTCCATTACTGTAGGAGGTGAATCAAAAAAGATCTTGCTGTGATTTATGTCAAAGAGTGTTCTTTCTATGTTTTCCTCTAAGAGTTTTATAGTGTCTGGTCTTACATTTAGGTTTCTAATCCATTTTGAGTTTATTTTTGTGTATGGTGTTAGGGAGTGTTCTAATTTCATTTTTTTCCATGTAGCTGTCCAGTTTTCCCAGCACCACTTATTGAAGAGGATGTCTTTTCTTCATTTTATGTTCTTTCATACTTTGTCATAAATTAGGTAAACCCATATATGTGTGGGTTTATCTCTGAGCTTTCTATTCTGTACCACTGATCTATATTTCTGTTTTTGTGCCAGTACCATACTGTCTTGATTACTGTAGCTTTGTAGTATAGTTTGAAGTCACAGAGTCTGATTTCTCCAGCTCTGTTTTTCTTTCTCAATATTGCTTTGGCTATTCAGTGTCTTTTGCATTTCCATACAAATTGTAAAAATTTTTGTTCTAATTCTGTGAAGAATAATGCCATTGGTAGTTGGATAAGGATTGCACTGAATCTGTAGATTGCTTTGGGTAGTATAGTCATTTTCACAATATTGATTCTTCCAATCCAGAAACATGGTATATTTCTCCATCTGTTTATGTCGTCTTTGTTTTCTTTCATCAGTGTTTTATAGTTTTCTGAGTACAAGTCTTTCACCTCCTTATGTAGGTTTATTCCTTCATATTTTACTCTTTTTGTTGTAATGGTAAGTGGTATTGTTTCCTTAATTTCTCTTTCTGGTTTTTCTTTGTTAGTGTATAGGAATGCCAGAGATTTCTGTGTATTAATTTTGTATCCTGCAACCTTACCAAATTTATTGATTCATTCTCGTAGTTTTCTAGTGGCATCTTTAGGATTTTCTATGTATAGTATGATGTCATTGGCAAACAGCGACAGTTTTACTCCTTTTCCAATTTGTATTCCTTTTATTTCTTTTTCTTCTCTGATTGCAATGGCAAGGACTTCCAAACCAATGTTGAATAAGAGTGGTGAGAGTGGACATCCTTGTCTTGTTCCTGATCTTAGTGGAAATGCTTTCAGTTTTTCACCATTGAGTATGATGTTTTCTGTGGGTTTGTCATATATGGCGTTTATTATGTTGAGGTAGGTTCCCTTTATGCCCATTTTCTGGAGAGTTTTTATCACAAATGGGTGTTGAATTTTGTCAAAAGCTTTTTCTGCATCTACTGAGATGTTCACATGGTTTTATTCCTTAATTTGTTAATATGGTGTATCACATTGATTGATTTGCATATATTGAAGAATCCTTGCATTCCTGAGATAAATCCCACTTGATCATGGTGTATGATCCTTTTAATGTGTTGTTGGATTCTGTTTGCTAGTATTTTGTTCAGGATTTTTGCATCTATGTTCTTCAGCGTTATTGGTCTGTAATTTTCTTATTTTGTGAAATCTTTGTATGATTTTGGTATCAGGGTGATGGTGACCTTGCAGAACGAATTTAGGAGTGCTGTGTTTTTGTTTATGTGAGTTTTTGGAAGAGTTTGAGAAGGATAGCTGTTAGCGCTTCTCTAAATGTTTGATAGAATTCACCTGTGAAGCCATCTGTTCCTGAACTTTTGTTTGTTGGAAGATTTTTAACTACAGTTTCAATTTCATTACTTGTGATAAGTCTGTTTATATTTTCTAATTCTTCCTGGTTCATTCTTGGAAAATTGTACATTTCCAGGAATTTGTCCATTTCTTCGTGGTTGTCCATTTTATTGGGATACAGTTGTTTGTAGTAGTCCCTTATAATCCTTTGTATTTCTGCGGGGTGAGTTGTAATTTTTCCTTTTTCATTTGTAACTTTACTGATTTGAGTCCTTTCCTTTTTTTCTTGATGAGTCTGGCAAAAGGTTTATCAATTTTGTTTATCTTCTCAAAGAACTAACTTTTATTGATCTTTGCTATTATTTTCTTCATTTCTATTTCATTTATTTCTGCTCTGATCTTTATGCTTTCTTTCCTTCTACTGACTTTGGGTTTTCTTTGTTCTTCTTTCTCTTGTTGCTTTAGGTGTAAGGTTAGATTGTTTATTTGAGATTTTTCTTGTTTCTTGAGGTGACATTGAATTACTGTAAACTTCCCTCTTAGAACTGCTTTTGCTGTGTCCCATAGGTTTTGGGCCATTGTGTTTTCGTTGTCATTTGTTTCTATGTATTTCTTAATTTCTTCTTTGATTTCTTCAGTGTTCTCTTGGTTATTTAGTAATGCACTGTTTAGCCTCCATGTATTTGTGTTTTTTAGTTTTTTTCCTGTAATTTATTTCCAATCTCATAGTGTTGTGGTCAGAAAAGATGCTTGATACGATTTCAGTCTTCTTAAATTTTCCGAGGCTTGATTTGTATCCCAAGATGTGATCAGTCCTGGAGCATGTTCTGTGTGTGCTTGAGAAGAAAGTGTATTCTGTTGTTTTTGGATGGAATGTCCTATAAATATCAATTAAGTCCATCTTGTTTAATGTGTCATTTAAAGTTTGTGTTTCCTAATTTATTTTCTGTTTGGATGACCTGTCCATTGGTGTAAATGGGGTGTCAAAGTCCCCTGCTATGATTGTGTTACTGTGGATTTCCTCTTTTATGGTTGTTAGCATTTGCCTTATGTATTGAGGTGCTCCTATGTTGGGTGCATAAATATTTACAATTTTTATATCTTCTTCTTGGATTGATTCCTTGATCATTATGTAGTGTCCTTCCTTTTCTCTTGTAACATTCTTTATTTTAAAATTTATTTTTTCTGATATGAGTATTGCTACTCCAGCTTTCTTTTGATTTCCATTTTCACAGAATATCTTTTTCCAAACCCTCACTTTCAGTCTGTATGTGTCCCTAGATCTGAAGTGGGTCTCTTGTAGGCAGCATATATATGGGTCTTGCTTTTCTATCCATTCAGCCAGACCGTGTCTTTTGTTTGGAACATTTAATCCATTTACAGTCAAGTTTATTATCAATATGATAGTTCCTATTACCATTTTCTTAACTGTTTTGGGTTTGTTTTTGTGAGTCTTTTCCTTCTCTTGTGGTTCCTGCCTAGAGAAATTCCTTTAGCATTTGTTGTAAAGTTGGTTTGGTGGTACTGAATTCTCTTAGCTTTTGCTTGTCTGAACAGCTTTTGATTTCTCCGTCGAATCTGAATGTGATCCTTGCTGGGTAGAGTAATCTTGGTTGTAGGTTTTTCTCTTTCATCACTTTAAATATATCCTGTCACTCCCTTCTGGCTTGCAGAGTTTCTGCTGAAAAATCAGCTGATAATCTTATGGGGATTCCTTTGTATGTTATTTTTTGCTTTTCCCTTGCTGCTTCTAATATTTTTTCTTTGAATTTAATTTTTGTTAGTTTGATTAATATGTGTCTTGGTGTGTTTCTCCTAGAGTTTATCCTGTATGGGACTCTCTGTGCTTCCTGGACTTGGGTGACTATTTCCTTTCCCATGTTAAGGAAGTTTTCCGCTGTAATCTCTTCAAATATTTTCTCAGACCCTTTCTATTTCTTTTCTTCTTTTGGGACCCCTATAGTTTGGGTGTTGGTGCATTTACTGTTGTCCCAGAGGTCTCTGAGATCGTCTTCAATTCTTTTCATTCTTTTTTCATTATTCTGCTCCTCGGAGGTTATTTACACCATTCTGTCTTCCAGCTCACTTATTCGTTCTTCTGCCTCAGTTATTCTGTAATTGATTCATTCTAGTGTCATTTATTGTGTTGTTCATCTCTGTTTGTTTGTTCTTTATTTCTTCTAGCTCTTGGTTAAACATTTCTTATATTTTCTTAGTCCGTGCCTCCATTCTATTTCCCAGATTCTGGTTCATCTTTACTATCATTACTCTGAATTCTTTTTTAGGTAGGTTGCCTATTTCCTGTTCATTTATTTGGTCTTCTACGTTTTTACCTTGCTCCTTCATCTGTGACATATTTTTTGTCGTCTCATTTTTTTTTTTTCTTTTTTGATGGGTGGGATTGTGTTCCTATCTTACTGGTTGTTTGGCCTGAGGCTTCCAGCACTGGAGTTTGTAGGCTGTTGGGTAGAGGTGGGTCTTGGTGCTGAGATGAGGACATCCAGGAGACCTCACTCCGATGAATATTTCCTGGGGTCTGAGGTTCTCTGTTATTCCAGTGATTCAGATTCAGAGCTCCTACCTCAGGAGCTCTGGACCAACCCTCAGCTTGTGAACCAAGATCTTGCAAGCCATGCGGGCGGCAAAAAAAAAAAAAGGAGCAGAATAATAACAAAGAGTAAAAAATAAAATAACGTTAGAAAAGTAACAGATATATTAGAAAGAATAAATAAATAAAAATATAAACGAAACAGCAACTGGAATGTAAAACAGAACCACAATAGTAAAAAAGAGGAGGAAAAAAAAAAAAAGCTGGTAAGGGCCTTGGATGTGGGGGGTGGGGCTTATGCAGGGGTGGGGTTTAGTTGGTGGGAGGGGCCTATGCTTGGGACCCACAGGGCCGGAAAAGGCCCTGGGGATGCTCGGTTATGCAGCTTAGCCTCAACAGCAGCAGGAGGGGCCCAGGAGTGCCTCTCACCTTGAAGATCAGAGGACCAGGTCCAGGACCCCTAGCAGGCTCACCTAGTGTGTGGGGGAAAGGCTAGGCACATTCCCCTCAATTCTCCAATCCAGAGGGCCCCTCCCCATTGGCCTCTCTTGTCCCCCCACCCATGCCCTTAGGAGTGACATCGCCAGTGGGGGCCCTGGAAGGTAGGGGACCAGACCTGGAAACCCAACAGGCTTCCCGGGGCTGAGTGGGTGGAGGAAACACCCTCCACTCCTCCCCTGATCATCCGATCCTGGAGAGCCCCTGCCTGTCTGCATCTCCTCTTCTCCCCCCACCTCCCTTCTATGCCCCTAGGACCAACACAGCCTGGAGCGGGCCTTGGAGAGCGGGGGACCTGGCCTGGAAGCCCAGCAGGCTTCCTGGGGCCGAGTGGGTGGGGGAAACACTAGGCACATTCACCCCTGATCCTCTGAGCCCCTGAGGGTCCCTCCAGACGTGGGAACCCTCCCCCCTCCCAGCCACCCCTCAGGGGCGCCAGTCCTGTCTGGCCTCCACTTCTCCTGCCCCCTCACTCCTCCCACGTCCTACCCAGTCGTTCAGGGGTTCCTCCCATCTTCTTTTATATTTTTGCATTTTTAAATGAAGAAAAAGGTTTTATAGATTTCTTTATTGAGATTAATTTCATAAGTAGCCTGAAAAACTTACTTTCTATAACAGTAGATTACACATCATTTCTGTGTGTCATGCATTGCCATAATATGGGCTTTGTTTATAGTATGTCATGTGAACCACTGTGGTAGGTACTGTTTTCCTTATTTTATTGATGAGAAAACTGAGATGTAGTAAGGTTAAATGATATTTTCAAGGTCACATACCTGTTTAATGGCAGATCCTTAATTTAAATTTGAGGGTCTACTCTTAACTGTATTGTGCTGCTCTTCCTCAATTTTATGTCCTTTATACAAACACATGTGAAATTACTTTTTACTCCTCATCTTCTTTTTAAACTATTCCTCTTCAGTAATCCTGAGCACCTTAATTGGGGGATGATTGACTGATAGATTGAAAGAGCTCAAGGGGGAGAAAGCTTATTTTCAATAGATGTAAAATAGCTACAAAAATAATGGTGCACATCAAACCGTTTCATTTAAATAGGTTTATAATAGTAATGTTACATTTGGTTTTTTATCATTTAGATCAGAAATAATTGAGTCAGATAAGTCATTGGTTCTTATTTTGTCCAGAGTCTGGTGAAATTGATTTTTCTATTTCTACTTGGTTAGTTATAAATAAATATGAATAAAAATCACCCCATTACCACAATAAAGTTGAGAATCTCAAAATAAACTTTAGCAATCTCTTTACTAGTTCTAAAACAAGCCATGTATTCATGAGGATGTAGGTATTAAATGCACTACAAATACTTCATTAATTTTACATTAATCTGTTCATTTGTAGTCATCTACACTTTAATTACTTTAGTGAGTTTTTTCTAGTAAGTGTAAGCAGTTTCACAGAATGTTAGAATGTCGGTAAGTGCTGTGTTTATTGGTTGTTCCCACTAAACCTAAACATCGTTTCAACCATGATTATCAAAACCAGTAAGGTTCAGCAGTAACAACATATTTAAATAAAATATTTAAATATTTGTATCAATACATTAGCTCATGGACCTATCAAAGTTTGTCATGTAATAACTTATTCTAAACTGTAATAATCTTTAATTGGTTATTAGACCAGATTTTAATTAGGTAATAAAACTTTTTTTGTTAAATAGAAACTGGGTCTTTAAAATATTTTATTTAAACCATGGATATTTTTCTTTCAGCGGGGACAACAATATAGCATATGTCTAAATCATGTTTCCTATTTGAAACAGAATACAAGATAATAGAACCCCATTATAGTTCTGCACAACATGATTAATGTTTGTTATGAATTAAAATATTATAGTAAAGTTTTATTGTATTAATTTGAGATTTTCTGTTACTGTTTTGGAGAGAACTGCCTGAACGCTTTATATAATCTTAATAAAACTCAAAATATATCATAATAAGGTATTAAAATGTAAATCTTTGTACATTCTTCAGGTATTTTAACTCAGAGATGTGCATTTTAAAAAGCCTGTTATTTAAGACGCTTGCTAATGAATTTGTTATCATAAGAGTCTTGTTTACCTCTTCACTATCTAGGAAAAATTTTCTTTCTAGGCAAGTAGTATTGGGGATAGGGGAAGTTTGTTTAAAAGTTTGTTAAAGTCTTAGGAGAGGACATAATACCTTAGCCTATTTTGTGCTGGAAATTATATTTGAAATGGTATCCATAACTTCTCTAATTTGGATTTTTCACTAAATCAGGCTGACTACTCCTGAACTAGTGTCAATGTGTGGAGTGTACTTTTGTCTAGAAATGTTCCCATGTGTACAGTTGGATGTTCATGCAGTGCTTATCCAAGTGCGTGAAATTCACATTGCAAGAGAGTACCAGGTTATACTCTCTTGCTGGGATGTCCTTGGGAAAATGTTCACCGTGAGTTCTTGGGTTTGAATTGCCTATTTCATTGACTATAATTATAAGCTTAAAACTATATACTGTACTTAGAAATGACAAATTTAGCCCACTTTGCCTTCTCCTGTCACATGAACCTTGACTGTGTGGAACTGAATGACTATCTTGTGCATTGTAAGCCCTTGCTAATCGAAGTGTGGGCCTCACCTGGGAATATACTATAAATACCGATTCTTAGGCACCACCCCAGACCTGCTAAATGAAAATCTATGATTTGTATGCACCTTTAAGTTTGAGACATGCTGAACTAAGACTTGGTCAGTAACAAAGCTTGACCTGATCATTACTCTCCCCCAGGACATGGCACAAATTTGCACTATGTATTTTTTTAATTGACTGACCACAGTCAGAACACACGTACTAATAACCCTGGGCCATTCTCCATATTTGGTTGTGGAATATGGGACAGAGAAGAATGACAGCATTTTCTGTCTCCTTTGTATTTTCCTGTCCTTGCAATCCTATTACTTTGTTCCAAGCAAAGTCACCTTTGAAATTTTCTCCAGGTGAATAAGAAAAAAATATATTTTAAGACGATCTGAGGTTGTTTGATCTTCAAGCACACTAAATAAAAAGATTATCATCTTTTTTTTCACCTGATTGCATCTTAGTGAATGCTTAGAAAAACATATTTGATGAAATTAAATGTGGCACATTTTATTAGAATGTGATACCATCTTATACATTTCACCTTCTGCCTTATGAGACAATAGATTCCTTCATGAGGGGCCACTGGGTCTAATTATGTAGTTTTGTCAGAGCCTATACCTCAACACAAGTCAGTGCATACTTTTCTTGACTAAGGACTACACAAGCAAACACAGAGTGATTTGCATTTTATTCTCCATGGTAAAAAATATTGTATTCCTAATTTCATTAGGGTATTAATTTTACAAAGTACCTCAAAATGTATTGAACCAATGAGACTTTTTTCCTTGAATTGTTGACATTTTTAAATATACATATTTAACTTCTCCAGTCATAGGAATAAAATAATTTTTTTGCAATTGATGAAGATTTCTCTTTTCCTTAAATTCTTCTTTTCATGGAATTTGTATTTTGTTGGTTTTGCCTTCTAAGGGAAATATTTTACCTTTTTAAAAAAGATAGGAATATAGAAATATTGGTCCCCTGTACCATCAATCTCTAACCTAAAGTCCCCACTTTAAACTCTGTTACTTCAGGTATTTACTCCATATTTCCAAATAGTGTGTATACAAATCGAATAATATTTTTTTATTAAACCAATATTATTTTTTGTTTATTTTTAATTTTTTGGCATTCTTTATTTTTTAAATTGAAATATAGTTGATTTATAAACCAGTATTATTACTATCAAATTTCAGAACATCAGAGATTAAGAGAAGATCCCAAATGTCTCTAGAAAGGAAAAAGTAAAATCGGGGATCGAATGTCATTTGACTTCTTAATATTTAGCAAGAAGGGAAGATGGAGTGAAATGGCAACTCTGATGCTTTTCTGAAATGTGGTGACAGTGTGCCTCCGTGTCGGTCGTCTTTATCTTCTTCATGGTCCTGTGCGCCCCTTCCATCTGGAGATGCATTCCCTTCATTTCTGTAAAATTTTATTATATCATTTCTTTATTGTTACCACTTCCTTTTTCTCTAATCTTCCTTTCTTAATCTCTTATTAGTTGAGTTTTGGGTTTTCTGTTTTTATCTTCTTTACTTAAATTGGAGGTGAAATTGAAAATGGAAAAAGCAACCCTGTATTTTAAAAATTTTCAAATTTACCCCCAATTGAAAAGTTTGCATTGGAGTGAGTTTTCCTGTTTGGATAATGAGACGAGTAAGAAGATTTTGAGAGTTTTTTCTTAACTCATTTTTTTGTTTCTGTGGCTGAAAAAATAAGCACTTTGGTGGGTTTGTATAGTTCTCCTGGAAATTGTTTTTATAAGAGTTCTTGTATCATTTTGTCAACATACCTAAAACTTTTGATTGTAAACCTTTGTGTGTCCTTCTATGGAGCAAAGTACACTTTTAACTTATTGGACATTGGGCTGTATATCTCCAACATCTGAGCCTCTGCTTGCCTGTAGGTCAAGAAATCTTATTCCCAACCCCTTCAAATTTCTCTATATTTTTAGAAATTTGTTTGCAAGCCTCTGGATTTCTGGCAGCAGGTAATGTGGAAATAAATTATATTCTTTAAAGTTTTTACCAAATCTCAGTGGTAAGGATAGATATTAACCATTTGATGCATTTGTCCAGGTCTCAAATTTCAGGTGAAGATTATGACATCTCTGCATAGCTTTTGTTGCCAAGATCTAGTCGTGATTGGAATAGATAACATTTACTGAGCATTTACATTGTTCCAGGTGTTGTGTTAACAACTTTAGGTACATTAGGTCGCATAGTTCTTACAATAATTCTATCATCCAGTTACCATTCAATATTATCCTCATTCTATGTAGGAGGAAACTGAAGCTTAGAGAAGTTAACTTGTCTAGTGTTGCACACATAATATGTTTCGAAGCCTTGTTAAAGTCTAGTTTGTGTAACTCTAATGGTCAAGATGTTTTGCAATATTCCTAGAGGTGCAAGTCAGGACTAATATCTTACGATGTATTTTCAGTGTCAGGGTACAGAGTTTTATTAAGGAATATAGTACAGAAAAAGATTATTACCTGAAATCCTTTTATTTGGAGCATTGGTTGTTTGAGGAACTTAATATCTTATGGAAAGAAAATAGAGTTGAACCACAAATGGTAGTTAATTCTATCCTGCAAAATTTTTTTTAACCATTTACTAGAACAAAACAATAATACAATACAATAAATAAACTGAACACTGATCACATAATTTAAATGTATATTAATTGGTAGCATAAAATTAATATTTCTTTGATGGATTTTAGGTTCTACATCCTCAAAGTTTCAATGACATGTTCTTTTTTGTGGTTCAAATTACTGTAATATGATTGCTAAGAGCTTGGTTTGTATGTTAGTGTGTGTTGTTTTTCTAAACTATCATCTGGATATCTAATGCCACTTTTATGTTTTGGATTTGTGTTTGAGAGATGATTACTGTCTTCCTGGTCTCAAAGTGATTGTGGAAACAAAGACTGATAAACTTGGATGGCTCTTGGGTATTGATATTCCTCAAGTTTCCTTCAAAATGCATAAGAGTATAACAGCTTTTTCCACCTATGATATATTCATGGCGGCAAACAGCAAAGCAGAATACTTCAACTCGGTTCACTCAATCTCACTTGCACAACTTGTATTCATTCTCTCTCTTGCCCTGTGTTCCACCTCATGCATTTCTAAGATCCCAGTTTACCTATTTTCAAACAGTAGTTCTTAAAAATATACTTATACATGTAATTCTTATGACTGAAAACAAAGTATAAAGATTTTATGCAGGTAAACTAGAATTTAAGGTAAGGTCATCTTGTGGTTGCTAAGAAATTTTTGAGTTACTGCTTAACTCAAAGCTGATGACTGTTCACAATATCCTTCAGTTAGAAAACTATAATTATAATATTTCTTACACTAACAGGCCTAGTTTTGCATATATGCTATTTCTGTTATCAGTATCTACTATCTTAACTTTAGTTTCCACTCAATGCAGATATTTTTTCAAAAATTTCTCAGCAAAATATTTTTGTAGCCAAATAGTAGCATGCAAATAAAACAGGTAAAATTTTAACCAATCAAAACAAATAAATTCAGACAATTTGATATGTGAATAAGAGAGGTTGCCAAAACATTGCTTTATAACATTGTAATTTCATGTTTACATCTTACTGTAATTGTCAGATCTTCATCAGACTTCTGATGCTGTCCATTTAAGAGTTTTTCTAAGAGCTTCAATGAACATTTGAAGACTATCAGTTAAGGATAAGGTAGAGCAATCTTTAAAATGACATACATTTTATTGGTTTAAACTTTAGTTCCTGTAGTCTATGAAAGCCATATAAATTCCTTCCCTTCTTATCATCCCTGGCCTTTTAAAGATTTTAGATATAGATAGATGATCGATAGATTGATTGCTTGATAGATACATGGACAGATAAATATAAAACTATCCATCCTTTCAGGTCTATCTCAATTTAGTCCTAATATTTTTATATTATTTTTAATATTTCTAATATTGTGTCATATATTCCTTAACTTTGTGGCCATATTCTGAATTCAGAAAATATCTGTTACCTAGTTTGCTGTTTTTTCTTTATTTTTTTTACAAATGTCATTTTAATTACCATCAAATCTTTTTTTTTTTAATTAATTAATTTACTTATTATTTTTTTGGCAGCGTTGGGTCTTCATTGCTGTACACGGGCTTTCTCCAGTTGCGCCAAGTGGGGGCTACTCTTCGTTGTGATGTGTGGGCTTCTCATTGTCATGGCTTCTCTTGTTGCAGAGCACGGGCTCTAGGCGCGTGGGCTTCAGTAGTTGTGGCACTCGGGCTCAGTAGCTGTGGCTCACGGGCTCTAGAGCACAGGCTCAGTAATTGTGGCACATGGGCTTAGTTGCTCTACGGCATGTGGGATCTTCCCGGACCAGGGCTTGAACCCGTGTCCCCTGCATTGGCAGGTGGATTCTTAACCACTGCACCACCAGGGAAGCCCAACCATCAAATCTTGAAACACTAATTTCCCATTAAATTATCATAGTTTGTTGGCATCATTTACTTGGGATCTGGCACCATCAAATGAAAGGTATAGGGTGGTATAGAGAAGTATAGGGTGTAATCAGTCAGTGATGAATAAGTGCAGAACAGCCTACAGTGTAAATTAACCTTCCTTAAACCCAGATACCATCAGAAATCAAGAAATTCTTATAACTTCCCTCTGTATCTATACTACTATTCAGAGGCAGTTTTACTAATGTTTGCTTTCTGGTCATCTCCACAGAGATCTTGGTCAGCTCTTTTCATATTAGGGTTCTGGGGTGAAACAGAGAAGCTGCTGCTGCTTGTTTTATTTAGGAGTCTGGGGGTCCTGATTTTTAGAAATAAAATGGAGAGAAGAGGAAGAAAGAGTTCATTCCAGCACAGCATCCACTTACTAAATATTGGTACTGCCTTTTGTTTTGAAGCAGGCACAAATGTCATTTGGTTTATCTAAGTTGATAGAACACACTCTTAATAAAGTATAACTGGACTGCAAGAATCACTTAGAGGCATGAGTATTATCCTAATTTAGCATCATATTAGCTGACTTTGCTGCCCCACCAGATTCACCTTTATCAGGCAGAAGCACTGATTTCCCAGCTGCTGTAGACTCTGGGCTGATAACAGTTTATAGCTGAATCCTCTGAGAATTGCCCTTGGCTGATGGGAGCCTGTGGGGGTTATGTCTTTTTCCCCAGGGCATCCCACAGTTTAGGACTGACTGATTCTGGTATACTAAAGGCCAGCCCCCTTGCCCCTAGGTGGGATAACTCTGTGGTGTTTTTTACATTCTAGAAATCTCTGAAGGATCAGTCTAACACAGAGGTGTGCAAGAGCCAGCTTGCACTGAAGCTGACTGTTAAGATTTCCTTTAAACTCTGTATTCAGTGACATCATGTGTATAACTTAAAACTGACTGTGGTGAGAGTATTTTTACCACAGAAATAGACACATTTTAAAAATCACAGTTTTTTTTTTCTTGTTTCTTATTCTCTCCTAGAACCATTTATAATACTAGCAAATAACTGAACTGAACCCACATCTGTGACTAGATTATTTTTCTTCCCTGTCCTGCTTCCTTTGCTTTCAATAAGTTTGACCTGAGAGGATACCCTCAATACACGTTTACATAAAAATTACAATTTCAGACTGTTGCTAGGAAAAGTGACCTAAGAGAAGTACCTACTATGTGCCAAATGCCATACTATGTATTTTACATAGATTGTGTGACATAATTCTTGGAATACTCCTTTGAAAAATACATTACTCTGATTTTCTAGATGAGAAAAGTAAGCCTTATGTAGCTTGTTAAATGTCTCCAAAGTGCATATCCTTTCTAATATGTCATACTCTATCCAAAAGATGAAAAGGACATTAAAAGATCACTTAGTCCATTCCTCTGTCTTTTGGCATGGCTTTATGTAAAATATTCAGGAGAATTGATTATCCTTCATACTTTAAATGGGTGGAGTTTTTAATGATGAAAGTAAATCTATTTAAGCACAGTGACAGCTATTTAAAGATGTGCTGTGTGTGAAATATTATACTTTGTTCTGAAAAAGATGATTTTGGTTTTCTGCAATATCCTCGTCCTTTGTCAAGCCTGTCATTGACGTTTCTGTTTTTTTTTCTCTTGAATATTACCATCAAGTTCAAATACTGTGATTTACCTCATAGTTTAGAAGAAAAAAGTGATTGTACATCTTCTGGAGAATGATTGTAGTAAAATGAAACACCACCCAGAGTATTTAATCTGATCAGCATTTTAGAGTTAAAAATAAGTCTTTTCTCAGCCTTTTAAGTTAGTAAAAAGAAATAAAGCATTCTTTGCAGTTACTATTTAACTTTAAATTACAAAAAGAATATCATTGAGACAAAGGTGATATAGATTTTATGCCATCTTTATGGAGGAATTTATACTTAAAAATGACAGATATATGCACTGACAAATTTGTTGAACAAAAAAATGCTTGCTTTATGACAATATTGATATGATATAACAGTACTGATGATAAATCTAGGCATTTTGTCAATATTCTTTATGTTTTGCCAGTCAGCCCTAGGATGTTTCATGATTTCTCAGAGGTTATGAATGTGACAAATATCTTTCTTTAAAACAATTTTTATTATAGAAACAAAATTATAGATATGCACTTTATGTTTATTTTATATCTCATTAGGAAAGATATCCATTAAAATCACTTTTCTAGTAATGACTGAATCGGATATTGTATTAAGTCCCTAATCATAGCCCAACTTATCCTCTAAGTTTTACAAAAATATTACTAATTTTTTCTAGTACTCCCTAGTCAACCAAAACCCACATGGTTAGATAGCGGCAGTTTTAGCCAGGAATGAATTTAGCACGTCTAGTTTCCATTTTAAGTATCCCACAATAGATGATACATAGTTAAAACTCAATTGGCCAGCATCGTAGAATGTTGTAATTGGTGGGCTTTTCTAGGTTTTATTTGTCCTGTAGTTGACAGGGGAAAAGTGGCTTCATTCTGAAAGTGTAAAACGCACAAGTGTTTCTAAGAAAATGGATTTTATTGCTTATATTTCTTGCCTTTGCATACCAGGAATTTATATTCCTCAACAGCATATCCTGAGAAAAACCAGTAGTTTTAAAAATTATCTTAGTTGTATTTCTTAATAATAATTATTATAATAAATAATACCAGTATAATATAATTATTAAAAATGTTAATGATGTTAACATTTTTATATAAAAGATTACATTTGTTTTAAAAAATAATTCCATAAAGTCAAAATTTTGGCTTATAGTGAGTTTATCTTTGTTGATTTTTACAGCTTTTTCTAATGGGAGTTATCATATTTTGTTTCTAAACCCAAAATTAAATTCAGAAGTTTGCTGGTTTACTGAAGATCACACAGGTTGTGATAAAGTCAAGACTGGGGTTTTGAACATTTTACCTGCCCCAAACAATGTAGAAAGATTGTTATATGGAAACAATTCTATTATTTATTTGTTCTTAGTGGATTTTATTACCTAGTCTAAAAATTAAAAATTAGTTGAATGCAAGTTGTTTTCTATACTTTGCCTGTGGTTTCTCATTTTCCTATCTCGTCATATTTGGTATTTATTACCAAATACCTTCCAAATGAGTTTGCAATGTAAATTCCTGTGTCAGTTCCTTGGCTTGGTCACTCTCAGGTTGAGCATTGGCTTAAATTTTATTAATTAAATGGCAAAAAAAAAATCTTATTGTCAGTGAGGTGGTATATTTGCAAGTTATATATTCTCCTTTGGTAATTATCGTACTTTGGCATTGACAATCTATCATTGACGGCTCTGATTGCCTGACTTCAAATTCTACCTTCCCTACTTACTAGATGTGAAATGTTGGACTAGTCACTTAAAGGGAATATGAGAATTGGGTGGATATTAGAATCTACCTCAAAGGGTTTCTGTGACTATTAAGTGGGTCAGTACATAGAAAGGTCATAGAATAATTCCTGGTACAGAGTAAGTACTATGTGGGTGTATTTTATTCATCAGCTTCTAATGTTAAGGATCCCTTTAATACAAGCCCTGTTTACAACATATTTATCACAGAGAAGGATAGAAAAAATATTTAATTATATTCTCTCTATAATGGCATTGATAGACTTGTTCAACACAGGATGCCACAAACCTTCAATTTGTAAGAAAAGCAATTTCTGCGAAACACAGTAAAGCAAAGAACAATAAAATGAGGTGTGCCTGTATATATATCTGATATTAATGAATACTCATTCGATGTTAGAATTAGATATTATGCTCCTACCACACTCCAAGCCACAAAAATTCTCTTCTCCATTAATTAGATGCTTGAACATCTAGTCATTCTGCCATTGGTAGACTGTACAAGAATATAAAGTATGCAAAATAAAATAGTAAATCTGCTAAGCTGTGAAGTAAATAGTTGTTATAGAAGTCATGCATGTTACTCTGCAGAAGAAAAAACTAGGTGTATATATATATACAGGTTCTAATTTTAAACCTTTCAATTTAGCAATGAGTCAACAATTATTCTTTCCAAATTCTTTTTTTTCCCATATAAATTTAGCTTCTTTCTGGGTTTTGAGGGACAGGAAGTTAGAAGTGGTGAATGTAGAAGGCGGTTGTTGCAAGACAACAGATATGCTAAGAACTGAGAATGAAGGAGGGGCCATAGGCATCGGCTGCCATATTGGAACATCAACCTGCCATTTAGCAAAGGAGCAACTCATTGAGCTCAACTTAGAACAGGTTGAAGGGGATAGTAAGTCAAAATGTGGTACAGTGATTGAAATCCATGCTGCTGATGACTCTGAGTGGACAAAACACCAAACAGGTTACAGGTTAAGTTGGTTTAAGTGCATTGTATTTTGGAAGGAAATTGTATTTTAAAATTCATAAACAGTGATTTTTCAAAGGATTATTCTTAAAATAACTTTCAAATATCTGTAAGGTTCGTTTAAATAGGATCTCTTAAGTATCTTTGATATTATAGAAAAGAATCAGTGCGCAAACACTTGCTTGACATTTGTATGATTGATTGCTAGTAACCAATTTCAAAACTAACTTTTAGAGGCTACTAATTGTGATGATGTTTCTACTATTAAAACTGTAGTTGTATAGACATCTAAGAGGGAATTAATTATGGCAGGGATGATACCTGGCATTCCCAGAATTATCAAGACATCATTTTGAACATTTATAGTCCTTTGTATAAGGATTTCTTAGAAGGGCCAGTGAGAGGCTAAGTACACATTTAAGTATTTCTGAAGTATCCACTTTCCTCAAATAATTTCAAATGCACATATTTTGCAGACATAAGCACTTTAAACCATGTCTAATTCTTCCATGAGAACTAAGTTTTTGTTTTTTGTTGTTCTTTTGCTTGTTTTGTTCTTACTCACTGCTACATTTGTTTTCCTAGGTGTGGTATCTAATGGTCCTAAATTCCTTTACATTCTCCTTATTCATTGCCAGAAAGTATCTTCGCATCTAGAATGGGGAAGGGGGTTCCTTATAGACCTATCTATAGAAGAGGCTGCAGTGTAGTGATCAGAGACTGGGGTCTGTTAGCAGCTTTTTTTTCTAATACCAGATTATTGCCACTGGTGCCTTGGATGTCCAAGCTCCTTTACAAATGAGCAGCTTTACTAATACCGCTCTAATGTATAAATTTCTGCATTAACTCTAGGTATTGCAAATGGTAGAGAAAAGCGAATTTGTTGTGAAATGAAGATGTGTGCCTATGTAGGCTCACTCACCAAGCGCAGTGACTTGTTTGCCTCACATATTTAATATTTTCCCCTCCCACCTTTAATACTTTGTACGGCATGAAATTGAAACTAATTATTACTGTGTTTGTAGACTTTCAGGTTGCCAGGTGCTTTTAGGCATTGCAGATATTAAATTGAGATGCCCGTAATCTTCATACTACATGAACCTCCTCATATATACATAATTTATCTACCTCCCAAATTTGCAAGATTCAAATGTCATTCATTTTGGGTGAGATTTTAGAAAAGTGTAAGAGATTTTATAAATATACATTGCATTTATCTTGCAAATTATTTTCTCTTCTCATATGAAGTAGAGAGAGTTGGAATACATAGAAAGCTTTAGGTATAACATAAAGAATTTTCACTATCATGGCCAGTCATTGACACAGTCTACCTTCTAAAGAAGCAAAGACTACTGTGGGCACCGCAACAGATGAAATATGTAATTGAGCTTCTAAAATTATGCAGGTGGAAATAAATTGATTTAGTTAAGCACTTTATGAAATGGCTTTTTATTCACCAGACTTTAAAAAAATCACTCACAAGCAAAAGAAGTGGTAAAAGCTTATCTGTAAACCCAGTCTGCACTAATGGTTGATATGGAGATATGTAGATTTCCATTCGGTTTCATACCCAAAATGAAATTGAAATAGAAAAATGCTTTATTTTTTAGTAAAATGGTTCTACCTATTATGCAAGTAAATTTCATCTAAGTCAAGGATAGAAAAGAGGGAGTTAGACCAAGTGTAGAGTACAGCTTTGCAAATAATTAGGCTCACAACAATTCTAGTTCATAAACAGACTTTGCAATAACACATTTTGCTGGTTTGCATTTATTCATGTCACGTGCCTCATTTCCTGGCTAACCCCCAAAACACAGTGTTGGTGCCCACTTCAATAAATTAACAGGAATTCAAGCATCTTCCTGTAGGCAAACTCATGCAATTAACTCTTCATTATCCATGTGTTCATTAATTCTAAGATGATTTCCCTTTGCTTCTGTGCATACCTCTAAAAGGCTATTCCTCCTATCAGCTGATGTCTGCCTAGGGAATGTGGTCTAAATTTAATATTTGCCTAAGTAATATATAATTAGCATAGCTACTAATCTGTAGTGCAGTGCATTTGTGACCAAATAGAAAGATGCTTTTAATTTATAGCATCTTTGCTCCTTGCTGTTAGCTTACATCATTGAGAATTCATTGAACCCTTGTAAATTCTATAGCCTTTGGAGGCAGGTTTCTGTATTTCCTTCAGGCCTAGTGATTGATGCTTTCTGAATCCATAGCTCAATTTTTTTAGGCCCACCCGGATTTATTTTAATCTCTTGGAATGTGCTTATTTGTATAACCAAGCGAGTGGAAAGTTTCTACTTTCTAGTTGCCTAATCTTCCATTTACTAATTGCTTGATTCAACATTTTCTTCCAATCTGAGAAGCATCTCTTGTTTATGTTATAGCAAGATCATCTTTGCAGGTGTGTTTTCTCCCAATTAAGCAATGGAATAATGCAGTGGATAAATGAATGGCTGACTGCTGCGTGGCTGTTGCAGCAGTGACTGTTGGAATAGGAGTAAGAATTCCTTGTCTAATGATGTGGAAACAGACAAACATTTAGTTTTGCAGTGCCTTCCTTGAGCCTTTATAGCTCTCAGGTGCTATGTGTGGTCCACAGAAACTTCAGTGATTTTGCTTGCAGCTGCCTAACCGTGTTTTCCTTTTTAAAAGGATTTAATTTATCTTTTCAATCATAGAATACTCCCTCAGCATTTTATACTTTTTAGTTTTCAAGTGGCCAGAGGAGCAAGACATAAGGAAGAAGATGAAATAGAGAACTAAAAGGTATTTGCCTTATTCCAGGTGTCACAGTGGATTGATGCAACATCAAGAGACACATTGAAATGATTTAGATTTATGTTATAAAGTACTATAAAGCTGGATGCTTGAGAGTGACTGTTGGCAAATGACGATTGCCAAAGAAACAAAAGAAAGGTGCAGACATTCTTGGATAACTGACCTTCTCTTCAAGATTTTATTCACTTTTGAGAATTAATGTTTTTCTAAATATAAAATAATAGCTGTATAGCCAAGCCTGTGTAAGATTTTAAAAGCTTGAATTGTTTTATTAAAAAAAAAGTGAAAAAGACAATCCTTCTGGGCCTTGAAGTGCCTGAGAGACTTTGATAGCCTTTTATATTCTGGAGGAAACAAGTAGAGAAGACCTTTTTGAAGAGATGCCTTCCAGGATGACTTATTTAAATCCTTGACTAAAACTCTGAAGCAAATTGCTTAATAAGAGATTTCTTAAATTTATAAAATTCATAATACAGAATTGAAAATGCATGTTGAATGCAGAGTACAAAAATATTTTTCATTTCTTTATGTACTGTGGAATAAATAATTTATGACAAAATTGCTATTAAGTGTAGTACAATCTATGTGAATTTGTAAATAGGATTTGAGAAATTCATGACTTTTAACAATAAGCATTAATTTCCCTGGCCAGAACAGGGCATAATTTTATTTCAATGGTATTATATGAATACATTAAGCAATTAATGATCAGGATAGTATTACACATAAGAGCATTTTATACTGTCAGATAATGAGTGTGGTATGGATAGATGCACGAGGTTATATTTTGTAGTGTAACCCATAAGAACAAAAGATTATCTGGTTGGAAGCTCTCTGGTATTTATTGGTATTCTCTGCCACTTTTCTGCCCTGAAATTCCCCTTATCACAGGAACATGAAATCATGGAAATAATTCAAGCTTTAGAGCAGACAGATCTGACTTTGTGTCTGCACTCATCATTTAATAGCTGTGTGACCTTAATCAAATTTTTCATCAAATCACTCAATCGCGTCAAAACTCAGTTTCCTCATTTTTAATAAAGAATTATAACTTCTTTCCCTGCTTATTTTAAGGGTTAAATAAAATCCTTATTTTTTATTTAAAAAATACACTATTGAAAAAGTGTATAAAGAATGTATGATGTCACAGAAACTCCATTAATAGTTACAATTATTATGAATATTATTTTGCTAAACTGTAAGAAGTATAATAAGCTCTGTGTCATGTCCAGAGTTGCTGCATTCAAGCAGCTAACAACATATCTTTAGCGTGTGAAAGGTGCTTGACTATGTTCCCAGGGCAAATCAAGGGTGCAATGAAATTAACAGGGTAACAGTCCTCTTTCTTGCCTTATGTGGCACCTTAGGTTCCTCAGAGAATTTAGTGTGTGCCCATCTGCCTTAAGTGTCTAGGGAATTCCTAAAGGAAATTGTTGAAAGTTGACAGTAGCATAGTAGAAAGAAAATGAGTTAGTAATGGGACTCCTGGAACTTTACCTCTTATGGATTCTATTTCCTTATCCATGAGGTGGGAATAAGTAGTCCTTGCCATATATATCTTATAGGTTTAAATACTGCAAGACTCTATCCAAGCATAAGTGACAGCAAGGTTATTTTCTGCCAGATTACTGAGACTATGCTGAAACAAGCATACCATTTCCATTTAAAATAATCCAATCAAAAATATATTAAGTACCTAAATATCTACCATGGTATTTTGTATCTTGGAGATTGTACAAAGTATAAAGACTTGGTCTCTGCCTGTCTTAGTTTTCTTTTGCTATATAACAAATGACCACCATTAGCTGCTTAAAGGAATGCACATTTAATATCTCACAGTTTCCATGGATTTGGCATGTTTTAACTGGGACCTCTGCTTAGGGTCTTATAAAGTTGAAATCAAGGTGTTAGTGTACATGTGTCCTCATGTAGTCCTTTGATTAGGGAAAGAGCCACTCCCAAGCTCTTTCAACTTGTTGGCAGAATTCATTTCCTTACAGCTGTAGGACCAAGGTCTCCATTTTTGTGCTGGCTCTCTGAGAAGGGGCTGTGGGGGAAGAGATTGCTGTCCGTTCCTAGGGGCCGCCCTGGGGTCCCAGACACATGGTACCTGCATAGGCAGTTCACAGCATCACTATTTACTTTCTTCCAGGACAGCAGGAGAATTTCTCTAACACTATACCTTCTGTTAAAGGGATCAAGTCCTTGGGTGAGGCCTACACCAAAAAGGATAATCTCCCTTTTGATTGACTCAAAATCAATTGATTAGTAACTTAATCATGGGAGTGATTTCCCATCATATTCACTGGTCCCAGGCACACTCAAAAAGTAGAGATTAGGCAGAGCCTTATACCGAGGACAGGAACCGTGGGGGCCATTTTAAATTCTCCTTATCAAATTCCCTGTGAATTGACACTTTCTATATTGATGACTGAATTTTTAAAGAGTATGCTGGGAGAGCCATAATCTTTGACTGTTAATTCTCCCATATTGAGATTATATAGAAAAACTCACCTTTTTTGGTGACATGAGAATACACATGGAAACCTCTAAGCAGTTCTGTAATGCCATTGAGCTTGCTCTGCTTAGTTTGCTCTTGATTAGCCTAAAATGATATGATGTTAATTTAAATTATGTCTCATTGTTTGCTAATATAGATAAAGATTTTTCTAACATTTTACCATTTGTCTTATTTTGATCCTGTAACGCGTAAGCTGCTCAGATGCCTCTGACTCTGTCCTCTTGCTGCTCAAGTATTTGTGGAATAAATACAATGATAATTTGATGAGTTAAGTTCCTATTCAGCCTGAATTTTTTGGTTTCCAAAAGAATACAAATTAATAGGGTCTTTGGGTTTAGGATTCAAAAGGTGTGATTCCTACTCCCAGCTCTATGCCTGCCTTACTCTGTACCTAAAGAGAAGTTATTGCGTTTCTGCAGCCCCAATTTACCATATGTAAAATGAGGCATCCCCTCTGACACCAACATTTTATATCCTTGTTGGTATTACTTACATAAATTTGAGATTTTCTTTTAAGGAAAAGTGCTTTCATTATTTTTGTATAGAAATTCAACCTTCATAAGATTATTAGCATTTGAAAACGAGGTTGTGATTGTGGATTTACATGACAACAATTTTAAAGATGTAGGGTACTAACGCACAATAGTATAACAGAAAAAATAGGCTGAGTATATTTCCAAATAAAGAACGTAACTGCAGAATAAATAAATTTAAAAGTCTGATAAAAATTTTGCTTTTTGGTATTTCTTCTGACAAGAAAGAAACCATTATTCACTGTTTACATTTCAGGTCTTTGCTTTTATTCACCCAAGTGTGTGTTGTTTCAGATGCCATATTTTAAGTAGCTCTTCCAGCCCTTCCTTTCTGTCTCTTATTTGGTGTTACAGTTGAAAACTAATCAGTACTCAGTTTTACTGAACACTGACTATGTGTCACGTACTGATGTTAAGCACCTTACCTGCACAAGCTAGTTTAATCCTATAAAATGGGAGGGTAGATGCTCTTGTCCAAATTTAAAGTCGGGAAATGAAGCTCGAAGAGGTTATAGACATCTCCGTGAAATGCAGTTATTAAAAGTCATAGCTGGGATTTTTAATCCAATTTTTGTTTCATCCTTTTCTTTTCTCTGCTTTTACTATTTTTTAGTATTGATGTGCATTTTCTCTATTATGACTACTTGATGATTTAAAAATTGATATGAAATATGGGTCTAACTGTGGGGTACTCTACCACTACTTCTGGATATTGGTATTGAATAGGAATGGCAGACTTCAAGGTCCTTGAAGATGAGAACCTACATCTCAATTACAAAATTCCCCACTAGTGATTTTAACACCAGGAAAAAGACAGTACTGATATTTGGAATTTATTCCATATATTAGTGCTGTAATTTCGTCAAAATGTGTTTAGAATACATAAAACTTTTAAAATAATTAAACTAAATAGTCAATACATTTCAAACAAAGATTATAAACCTATTACCAAATATCAAATAAAATGTAAGATTATTAAAGATAAATGTGGAACATGCAATATTATTTTATTATATAGTAGTAGCAGGTAAAATAAGTGATCACTCATTAATACGTTGAAAACTATTAAAATGAAGAAATTTTGAGTGTGGAAAACCTAAAGTAAATATTATTTCATCACTTCTTCACAAATTCCATCTTAAGTATGAAGCTCATCAGGGTGTGATTGTAGAATCACAAGTACATTTTTGTGTAGTTGTCCAGCTGCTGTAAAATCTCTTTATAACTCTATATAAGTTCAGAGAGTGGTGAAAAGATAGTTATAAGCTAACACTGAATACTTTACTCTTCTGTGATTGTTTAAAAAATAATTTCGACTCTTGTTTGAGGTCATCTTTAGATAACGTTTTGGGGGTGCGGGGTGCTGTGGATAAACTACAGTAGCTGTTATAACAAACTGAGGTTACAGCAAGGTTGTTTTCTACCTAAAAAGTGCATCTCTCATCACCTTAGTATTCCTTTGTTTCCTCAAGTATTTTTAGAGATTCTGTTATATTTTATTTTAGCTTGTTATCATGTTCATATTCAGCTTGTGTGGCAAATTATTAAGTAAAAGAAACGTTATCCTTAAATAGAAGTGTTGCTTCTTTGAACTGGCATTTTCTTCCTCTGTTTGGAAATTATAGAAGTAGAAAGGATGCTTTCTAAACATCCTTTGTTAGATTCAAAATTGTAATGTAGGATGTAAATGTTCAAGTTTGTCTCTAGATATAATGTTTCATATTTCATATATTTTAATGTACCAAAATAGTATTATTATACTAACAAAAATAGTATTATTTCACTATGTAAAAATAGCACACGATAACAAATACTGTAAAGTAGTGTTGTAATCACTCTTTCCCTCAGACCCTAGCATAGTCTTATGGAGTAAGTGTACACACACACACACACACACACACACACATATGGTATATGATATATACATATATACATAATCCCTTCCTTCAGTTTAAGATAAAGAACTGAACTTGAACCAGGATATATGCTAGGTTAGGTTGATATAAAAAGGAAGAAAACTGAATCCTTAGATTTGAGGAACTTCCAATCCAGTGAAACTCAGACCTCATTATTTATATGAGTATGTTTTTAGTGGAGGAATTAAAAATCTTTGACAAGTAAAAAAAGAAATTTAGTACTATCTTCTCCTATAAATGCCAATCCCCATTGTTCTGTTACTGGAGAGAACTAGAATTATGCAAACAGATTTTGTTTCTTTTAAAACTGCAGATGTTATTAACAAATACAAGCACACTTCACTCTCTGATAGATTAATCTCTGAAAAATCACGTATAATTTAAAGACTATTATAAAATACTCGTGAAGCTGATTTAACCAAAGAACGTTTTTTAAAGCAAGGAATTGGCTCATTTTATATATATATATATGTATATATCTCCATCCATACCATTTGTCTCAAAGTGTACCTTTATCACATTCTCACAAGGCATGCTGCAGCTAATCTCCTGACAGTTCTGTTGGCTAGTTCTCTGAATGTGGAAATTAAATTTGCATGTCTGTGTTTCAGTTATGAGTCCTTTTTCATAGATTTATCCTACACTGAATCTTCACTTATGTCTCAACCAGTCCTGATATATTTTTAGAATTATAGGTTGTAGTTTCTTTGCAGTTTGTTGCTGTCAGACCTACTAGTGTGTTTGATTAATTTCATGAAATGTGATATACTCTATTACTCCTTTCCAAGTGTCAACACTCTTATCACATAAAATGTGTGTTTTTCTTATCCCTAAGAAATTAAATGACCTTGCTAAAGTTATGACATCCTTTAGCCATAACGAGAGTATTACAGGAAATAAATAATATGACCACCATCTTCCAATAAGAATGATAAAAGCTCAGGGGAAATAAATAAACCTGTTCATGAACCTGAACCTTGTCATTTTCACTCTTCCGTCCTCATCACCACCATTTTAGTACAACTCATCATTGCTTTCTGCCTGGACTAAAGCAGTTATTTCTTAATTTGTCTCTCTTTAACTTCTCTTGTCCCACTATAATCACTTCAGCACAGGGTACTCATACATTGTTTTTAATGCATACATGATCACAGTGATAGCATTATCCTGCTAAAAATTATCAAAGGCATCAGAGATAGAGTTTATTTTCAGCAGTATCATGGATTTTAAATCCCTGCATGATTTAGCTTTGGCTATTTCACTGGCTCAGCTAGTGCTACTTTCTCCCTATCTCCCCACACTCTGTCCACAGTGGCCTTTAAAATCTATTCTATTTTTCTGCACATTACGAATTTCACATGCTGTTGCTTCTTCAAAGGTTGTCCACTCTTCAACCTCCCTCCATGGCCTCACTGATATTTATATATCCTCTTCATCCTTCAGAGCTCAGCTTAGATCTCTACTTCCACCTTCTTGAGACTAGATCATTGCCCTGTATATGCCTTTTTAGTATCTTATAATTCTACTTCCTACCATTTCTCATAATTTTGTTAAGTAGTTAATAGAATAAGTAGTAATTTGATATCTGTCTCCTTGATGAGAATGCAGAGGCAATGGTTGTCTTGATCACTACTATATCACTAGTGCCCCTAGTGCTCAGTCACTATTTGATGGATGAATGAATGAATGAATGTGTGAAGAATAACCATCAATATCCAACTAGCCTTTTTTACTATGGGACTTCATGCCGTGCATCTACTGTGGATCATTTAGATTGAGCCTAGGGATTTTTTTCATTCATTCATCAAACAATGGCAATTTGTCTATTATGTTCCAGCATTGTATTAGATCAAGAATTCATAGATAAACAAAACAAATCCCTGTATTTTATTCAGATGCTACTTTCCTCTTGGGGGGTTTGGGAAAGTTTTCATGAATTCATCATAATCATTCTGGTATATAAGTAATTATAGTTCTCGTGCTACAGGTAAAAACATTGAGGATTATTAGCATCACCTTGAGCTATATTCAGAGGCTGTATTCATCCTAAATCAGATTAGCTCTTATAGTATTCTTGTTAAAGATTTAAATTCCTGAGACCCATCCCACTAAATCATAATCTCCAGGGAAGGGGCAAATATTGATGTAGTTTGTTTTCTGGGTTGGGGGCCGCGCTGCGTAGCTTGCGGGATCTTAGTTCCCTGACCAGGGATTGAACCCGGGCACCAGCAGTGAAAGCTCCAGGTCCTAGTCACTGGACTACCAGGGAATTCCCTAGATGTAATTTTTTAACTAGTACCACTGGTGATTCTTATCAACCATTTGAAAATAATTTAAAAATATTTGGATTGTCAGACTTTTAAAAATTATACTGTAAAATTTATTTTAGTACAACATAGAAATACTCATAGCATGCAGAAAATGTTAAACTTTTCTACTCACAGAATTGTTTAATTTACTTTAAATGACTTGTGTGAGAGAGGCCATGAAAAGGAAAATATCAAAGATGGCGTATGGAGTGTGATTTAGGAGCTAAATATATATTAAATTATAAAATTTTAGTAGGTTTTGTAACATCAAAAGTAGATCAAAAGTGCTTTCAACTATTCTTCCATTTTCCACTGAAATAACTACTATTTAGTTTTTGTGTCCTGTTTTGTTTATCAATGATGAGATAAGGGAGAAGGCTTCATAATGCTATTTACAAAACCTCTCTGAAGAATAATACATTTAGAATGTGTATAGACCTTGTCATGACATATGGAAAGAAGAACAGATACAATTCTTATTAAATGTATATTTTTAAATGTTGGTGTGTGATGTGCAAGAGAAACCATGGGATGCTGCTCTTTTGGGAATTTACAGAATTACTGTATTATGCTTCTCATTAACTTATAAAAATTCCATAACAGTTTTTCTTATGTTTCCTGCCTCTGAGTAGGAGTCATTTGTGGGACAAATTTTACAAACTAAATTAAATTTTAAAATATATGACTAATTTAAATAATTAAAATCAGTATAATCATCAAAACCCTCATGGCCTCTAGGAATACTGTGTTCAGCTGAAGAAAAAAGGCAGCCATGAACATATTCATCCAGTCTCCACTATCTCCTACACATAATCACCCAAGATACACTTAGTGTTCTTTCTAAAGGGGAAAATAAAATATTATTATTTTATTATTAAAAATAGTAATAGAAATAGCCTTTATTAAGTCTTTTCATGGAAGGAACCCTATGAAATAGCCTCATAATCTCCTGAAGGTTCACAGATCTCCATTTAGGAAATGTGGGTTAAAAAGAATGTAGACACCATCTAGTTCTACCTTTGGAGTATGTATATTCAGGTTCAGAGAAGAGGTTGGCCCAAAGTCATTTTATGGCAGAACAGCCTCCTGTTTTCCGACTCCTTTCTGTTTTTTAAAAAAAACATTGTCATGCTGTCTTCCTTGTCTTCAGACATGCATCACACAAATAAAAACCCAACCTCACCATGATGTCAATGGTAACATCATTTGGCGTTTGGAAAGAGCTGCTGGAATGGGAATTAACGATGACTAGTTGGTGACTGATGAAACAGGAAATCCAGAGTCATTCCATTCTAAGGACTAATCATTGCCAGCCACTTCTCAACATCTGCTCCTTGATATCAACTCAGTATGTCCCTCATCCTCACAAGCTCTCAGTGGTCTTAAGGTACTAGAAAATTGAAAAGGAAACGCTATTCCATGGAATGGTTGGGTACTCCTGTTCTAATGCATCTGTATTACTTAGGACTATCTGTGTCTGGAGATGACTTCCGGATGGGGAGGAGTAAAGGGAATCCTCCTGATTTGTATAAAGTCATTCCAAATCCAGTCCTTTATAACAAGTGTTATCTGCCAATCCTTAGAGAGTACACAGCCCTCAGAAGTTCATTTATTGAAGAAGCCTCAACTGTACCTAGTAATTTTGGCCAGAATTTAAGGGGAATGTTTATTGCCTCCCCTATGACATAGTTCTTGCTTTCAAAATATTGGCTCAGTGAGGACATGTTTAGGTACCCTGTTGTCCATCAGGTAAAATGCTTTGAGTTAAGGCTAACCCACTGTGCTTTGGGTGTTTTTTGTTTTTTGTTTTTTCATTTTTGTATTCATGAGGCTTTTAAATTAATCAGTTTTCAGCTTTCAGTCAGAACATGCTTTAACTTTGACTTGTAATATAAACATGATTGTTTTCTCCTTTTGAGAAATGTTGTTAGCTATTGTCATAGTTTAATCAAAAATCTATTCTTACTGGAATTATCTTCTATTATTCTCTTGTGATAATGAAAATTCAATACTCTGTTTCTCTTTTTAGCCCCTTGCCTTGCATGCGTTTATCAAAGAGTAGAACAGATTTTAGATGACTATGGAGTTTAGGGAATAACATCTTAGAATAGTGAAATTAATGTGTATTAAACAAAGTGAAGCACTCTTTATGAAGGACAGAGTGTTAATGAATCTGTAAACATTTCTGAAAGTAAATAAGCCTATGTTGATTGGTCTGGTATTTAGATTATATAAATACACACTCTTGAATGACAAGGGAGAATTTTTCCATTGGTTGACTAATGAAAAAAATGTGAATTTTATATAATAAATTACTGTATGTACTTGGAATCTCAAAAAGAGGTATCCCTAAAATAATGTAAAAGGTAATGGTCTGGAACAGCGCTGTCAAGTAGAAGTATAATGTGAGCTACACATGTAATTTTAAAATTTCTAGTAGACACATTATAAAAGGGTACAGTGAAACAGGTGAAAATGATTTTAATAATATATTTTTGATATAGTTTATCTGAAATATTATCTTTGAACATAGAATTTATGTAAAAATATTATTGAGGTATTTTTTGTCACTTTTTCATAGTAAGTTGCCAAAATCTGGTATGTATGTTTGAAAGGAAAAACTCTGCTTCTCCTTGTGACTCTCAGTACTTTTGACAGCAAGTGTGTGCGGATTTTTCCCACATCAAGTAGTTTCCAATTTTTGTCAGACATCAGCTAGATGTCCTACAAATTTAACTGAATTCTGACACTATCTACCTGGAAATAGTGCAGAGCTCACAGGGTAAGGGCTCAGTCCCACAAGACTGCCCTCACTTCAGATGCCAATTGCAAGTCCAAATTGTCACCTCTACTTCTGACCAGCCAGCTAAAAACTGGGGCTTCCCCTGATCCCCTCCTCAGGCTTGATAATCTGCTAAAAAGGCTCACAGAACTTGGGAAACTTTTACTTACATTTCCTGATTCATTATAAAAAGGTAGAACTCAGGAGGGGCCAGATGGAAGAGATGCGTAGGGCAGTGTATATGGGAAGAGGTGTGACGCTTCCATGCCCTCTCTGGGCCCACCACCCTCCCAGCACCTTCACATGTGCCAAACCTCAAAGCTCATCAAATCTCATTGTTTTATGAGTTTTATAGAGCTTAATCTCCAGCCTCTCCCCTCCCCCTTCCCCTTCCCAGAGATCAGTAAATGGTGCTGAAAGATCTACTCCTCTGATCACTGTGTATTTCTGGTGACCTGCCTCCATCCTGGGGCTATCGAGAGGCTCCCGCCTCACCCCCACCAGTCACCTCATTAGCATAAATTCAGCTATGCTCAAGAGGGGGGCTCCTTATGAACAACAAAAGTACTCCTATCACTCAGGAGATTCCAAGGGTTTTAGGAGCTCTGTTCCAGGAACTGGGAACAAAAACCAAATACATTTTTTGTTCTAGCACAATTTTACGTTTATAGCACATCTCAGTTCCAGTCAGCGTATTTCAAGTGGGTAACAGTCTGTGTCTCTAGGGGCTGTTGCGTTGGGCAGGCCAGGTATAGGAAGATCACTGAGTATGCTAGCTGTGAGATTTAGGCAACCCACTTAATTGTTCATTACCTCAGTTTCTTCATTTGTGAGATAAATAAGGTTAGATGAATTGTTTATGCTATTATTTCCAATATTAAGTTCTGTTACTCTGGAAAGTTATATTATACAACTTAAGAAAAGGCCATATAATATATTGTTGAAAAGGTTTGTATAAGGAAAAGAAATGTAATAGGATGTGCCCTCTTCAGTAAGGTACATTGTATTAAGTTAGAATAAAATATCACAGTATTCTGTGCATCATTATAAAATGCCTTTAATGTATGAGGAGGATTAAATTACATGTATACCTTTAAGTCAGAATGAAGTATAATTTTGGCTCTAAGGGATTAAAGAATTTTATTATTACACATATTTACTTCTCTAGGTTTTTTGTTTTTTAAGGTCACTCTTTAATGACCAAGTGCTTTATCTGATGCTATATCAGTTTGCTCAAATAATTAAATACTCAGGGATCAAGTAACACACAGTCTTCAGAAATTAGAGAGCCCATGGATGACCTGGCAAGGCAGAAATTTTTTCTGACTACAAAACTGTTTTAAATTAAAATATAGAATTTGTTTTTAATGAATTCTGTTGAACAAAGTAATTTGAAAAGTCAATCAAGTTGGTCAAAATTGGATGAAACTTGCAAAAATGTTGTTTATTAAATAAATAGTTCAACATACGCAAATCTTTCCTTAGGGCAGGGAAAAACCCTGTGGTTGTTGACTATTCTTAGAAATGAAGTGTAATTTCCACTATCTTCTGGTATTTCTCATTTATATATTAATGTTCTTTTTAAAACTCAAGAGACCTTTATAACTACCTAATGATGCAAATTGCACAGGTGACCTTTTAAATCTGTGCCTGCTGCTGGGTTCTCAGACTACACTCTGTATTCTAAAGACTCTTAAAGGTAGAGTAGAAATAGTATTTTCTAGTTTTTAATATAAGCAATATTGTTTAGATGTTACATTTTAAGTTGTTTATATAATATGTGAAAAAATAACAGATTAATTGATTTTAACTAGCTTTTTTTTTAGTAAAATTTTGTATGAAAATTGATAGAATAAATTATAATATAGGGTAGTTGAAAGAGGTTCATATATGAAAGTGTTTTGTAAATGGTAAAATGCTATACAAATATTATGTATTTATTATTAGTGACAGGAATAATAATGATAAAACAAATTAGTATAGGATGTCAGATACATTTATCTTGATATTGGTTCTGATTCAGGTGGAAAACAAGGCTTCTGAATTATCTTAGTTCTGGATAAAACTATTGTCATGATGACATATATTATTTTACTGTTACTGTAAACTGCATGAATTATTTCTATAAGGAGCAGATATAGATGTTAAAATATAAGTCATTACTACAGGATCTTGATTTTGTTTATAAAATATAACAAATTATATGATTTTCTCTAAACAGTCCTTCCTATAGAACAGATTATTATATATATTAACCATAATATAAAAATCGACATAGTTTTTCAAGTTTGTCTTTAAATACATGAATTATGTTCCCCATTACTTTTTAATTCTCTCTCCCTGTCATATGAAACATAGTAAAATTCATCACACTCATACTGTTATGGTATTTATATCACTGTATGAAGTTAAGTTAGGTGATTCTGCTGAGTAAAAATAATACTGGGTTTTACAGTTAACTATTAACTACTCTTGATTTTGTACTTTTCTTTTCCTATTTTAAAGCCAATAATTTTCATAAGTTCCTAGCCATCTTTTTGGTCCTATGTACTTGTCTAGAATACTAGTGGATAAGATGGCCTTGGTTTTTAGATCTTATTACCTGATTGTGTTATGCCTGGGACACAGCAGCGATAAGGAACACGGGCTTTGGAACTCAGCAGATTTTGGGTTGTAACCTGGCTCCACCACTTATAGGCATGAGGATTTGAATATGTTGCTTTCTCTCTCTAAGTCTCGGTCGCCTCATCTTTACAATGGAAATATTATCAATACCTAATATTATCAGTACCTAATTTATAGGAATATTGTATTATCTAATATAATTTCAGCACAGATTCTGGCAAAGTACCTGGCACATAGTAACCACTCAATACGTGTTTATGGTCATCATTCTTCTTTTTTATGTTTATTATTTATTATTACTATTTTTCTAGTCATCAAGGATTGTATCACTACATAAATAACTAGGATGTTTTGGGGGGCCATATATAATTATTTACGCTCAAGTACTTTTGCAGTTTTCTATATGAATTATGGGAGACTGAGGGCCAAACTACTTATTAGTCAAGAAAACATTGATCATACCTTTTAAGAATGGAAAATAGAACCCAAAACAATAATATGTGCATTTTATCCACTTGCTTTCTCTGTGGGTCCTCTTCAAAATTTTGGAACCTATAGAAATTCAGGTATGAACCTAAGTAGTTAGTTATACCCAGGGCAAGGTGAATGGATCGAATGTGGAATTTAGAGTCAAAATTATTTAGTTATTACGGATACTCCCCTGTGATTTGGAGAAGGCAGCATTTGCTGGAATTTTCCTGTGGCCAAAGTAGACATTATCTGTAAATTATCAGGTGATTGAGAGCGGGGACTCTTCACTTTCTGCGCTGCAGAGGAGGCTTCATTTCTCCGGTGGCCCAGATTTGCAGATCTAAAGTAATACGTTACAAAGCTCTCTGGTAACTGGTGCTGGCTGAGAGCTATTTCACTCTCAACCAACCCTTGAGTTTAAATAAAGTGGATTCGGTTTTTCTTCATTATCTGTTTAGCAAAAACAGCCATTTTGGAAGTATTATTATTTGCATGGAATTTTTCCTCTTCCTACTACTTAAGACATTTAATTTTGAAAATAATGTCTGTAAATCTAAACAGTGGAAGAGTCTGTGTTACCATGGGGGTCCACTGGCATAACTGAGAAACATAAAATAAAGAAAATGAATAACTCTTGTCAGCTGTCCAAATAGGGCATTCGTTTGAAGCTTCTGCTTTTCCTTTCTAATAATCCTTTGATAATTTCCCAAGGGATGTCATGTTTGGAGTTTCAATCTTCAGTGCTCAAGAAAATCTAAATTTCATTCAATGTCATGACTGTCGATGGAAAGCCTGGACAAATAGGAAAGATGAAAATTGTATTTCATTTTCCCAGTCACCTTAAGTGGGACCAAAAGAATTTGTGTTTCAAGCATCTTTTTATCTGAGAGGAATAAAAAAATAACTGTGTATGTAGAAATTACAATCAACTAATGTTTCTTGTGGAAGATAATTTCAAGATCGTAATTACAGAAAAATAAGCATCAGATGTGCAGTAAATGACTCCTGAATATATATGTGTATATATATATATGTTATTATTACATATTATACTATATATATAAATACTATAATTGAAAATGTTGCAATTATTCCTACTTAGTGAATTTATTATCTAAACACATCAATTAATCACGTCAGGGACAGATACCTAACAAGTTTACTGAAATCCTGACTTTAGTTGGCATCATTTAGATTGCACGTCCGATCATTGCTTATGGCTTTCTGCCCTTGAAATTTCTGGGTTGTCATTTTGGGTTGATGAATAAACCATAGTCAGAATTTAGTTCCTTCATTGTGAAAACAATTAATAAGATATGCGTACGATATTGTACTGTCTAAACTCTCTCAGATTATGAGAAAATAGGTTGCTAAATTGTCATTCTTTTAGTTTGCAGCAATTTAGAACTTGATCTGTGCTAAGAACTGTGTTAGGCACTTGAGATTAAAAAATGATTAAGAAGAAGTCTCTTAAGAAACAGAGATGTCAGAGACAGACATGGACATGGTAGCACCACATGATAGTGGCTCAGGATATTTGGAAAGGAAGCCCCATGTGACTGGTGATGAACAAGTATTGAGGAAGGAATATTTCAGAGAGGAGGAATATTTGGGGAGAACTTTGTCCAGTATGGAGTTGGGCAGTGGAATGATGGACCTGAAGGACAGATGGCATGTCATGTGACAAGGCATAGAGGATGAAAGAGCATGATATGTATGGGGAATGAAAAAACTCATTACAATACATTGTGACAGATGCTAGCTTGGGGGTACATTAGACAGATATGAGAGCAGAATACCTCTGTGCATCAATCACAGTGCCTGACACATTAAAAGTATATATATATATGTATATAATAAACACAGAAGACTGCCCCATAGTTACACATTCTTTACATCTATCTTAATATGTAATTAAGTTATAACAATTTATTCTTGGAGAATAAGAATTAACAATAATGGATATTGTTACTTTGTTTTAGTATGAAGAACATTAAAATTATATGAATCATTCAACATTTATTCAACATGTATTTATTGAGCACCTAGTATATGCCAGAAACTGATTTAGGCATGGGGATACAGCAATCAACAAAACAGAAGATCCTGTTTTCTCACCAACCTTCCATATCGTTCCATGTACTGTAGGAATCATGGCATAGTGATTGGCTTTCATAAAACTAGGTTGCATATGAAACACCATATAAGACCAAGCAGATTTAAAATAAAACTGTCATTCACCCACAAACTCATCAAAAAAATATTTACTGAATTCTAATTTTGTACCAAACATTATGGCTAAAATCTAGAAAACTAGAACAAGAAATAAAGGATAAGGAGAATGAGAGTATAGAGACTTTGAAGTTTATTTGGTTGAAGTAATTTTTTAAAATATTCTATCATATTAAAATTGATCTTTGTAAGTATTGTTTCTTTTCTCTGCCTCTTAGTTTTCATCATTATTTATGTGCAGATATGTAAGCAGTTTGGGAGAATGTTAAAAATAATAATAGTATTACTGCTTTATAGCTGTTGGAATTACTGTGATACGTTTGAAAGGCTATGCTCATTTACTTGACAAGAGTATACTATTGTTCAACCAAAACTACTGTGCTCTGTTCTAAGAGAGATATTAGTATAATATATATAAATAGAACAGACTGTAGTGTAATCATCGTGAGTTTAATGCTGTTTTATGCCTATAGCCAAAATCCTACTGATTTTAATTGCTTTATGAAAACTTTGTATTTTTAGTCTACTCCAAAAAATGAAGGGGTGAAAGTTTGGGTGACATGTCAGTTTACCTCCAATAAAGATGTCTAAGCCCTGGATCTATTTCCTTACAATGTGATAATCAGCATACACAGAGCAGAAGGCATTTTAGCAGAATTATTTGCCATCATATCAGCAGCACATATTTCATAATTTGTCAGCTGAGTTTAGCTGAAAGACATGTCAATAGAGTTGATAGAAGTACTTTAGTTGCATTTTAGCTATATGAAAAATTCTTTCAGCATTCCATGAGTTTTTTTTCTATATTGTCAGCATTGCAGATTCTGATACAACTCTTCAAATAAACACATTTACATCCATTTTAAATTGAAAGACTGTGAATCCATAAAGAATATCTTTGAATCAGACTTGCATTTACATCTGTAGTATATTTGCCAAAGAAAAACAATAATCCTCATAGGTGTTGTCTTTGATCTTATTTTACCTAGCAAGATGCCAGATTATGTTTCCCATCACTTTTTCAGTTAGAAGGTATTATAAAATAGCAGTGGGATCAAAATGATCATTGGACACCTGCTGTAGTAAGAAATCAAAATCTGTGTATCATTTGAACAAGAGGTGACAATGAGGTGAGATCTATGGTGTAAAAAAAAGGTCCTCTGGCTCATGAATGCCTCTGATAGTCATGACTTTACAGTACATTCAGAGTTACCTCTTTAGAGTAAGGCTGTGGTCACAGTTTGCATATATTCCCTGTTGGAGGAAGTGAGCAGTACTGGTTTTGCCAGAAGAGGATTGTATATTGGCTTGTAGACTGGAACCTTAGGGAACCAGGCCTAGATGATATAGGACATAGGAAGATGAAGGACTAAAGGCTGTTAGATGTGGTCAATGCTTTGTGATCTTGAAAGCAATATCACACTAATAAAGCTAATATATTATTTGACCTTACTATGAGATAACTTCTAAGGACTGTACAAACATTTTCTCATTGAATTCTCACAGCAGTCCTTTGAGATAGGCCACTCACTTGATGGATGAGGAAAAGAAGGTGCAAAAAGTAAAACTAAATGGATGTATTAATGATATATTTAAAAAGGCTTTCATTCATTGAGCACTTAATATGTGTAAGCACATAACCTATCTCATTTAGCCTATATATTTAATTTTTAGGAGGTAGGTATTATTGTTATACCCATTTACAAATGAAGAAAATTTTTGTATTGAGAAGTCAGAGAACATTCCCAAGATCCCATAGCTAATAAATGCCAGAGCTCGGATATAAACCCAGACAAAAATGCCTTTTTCTTTAGTGAAATAAGGGCTAATTTTCCTATTTCCAAAGCACCTTATCTGCCTAAACCCTATACTCTGCATTATAGAAACATGGATTTAAAACAGAAGATACTTGAGCAACTTATTGTCTAATTAGAGGCGGGACCAAAATATTCAAGATGAAGAGATGCAGTATCTTCAAAAGGATACCAGTGAGAGAGCTCCAGCCTGGGGAAACAGTGTGGTCTGGTCTTAGGGAAAGTACACTTGAACTTTAAAATATAATAGAGCTAAGTTTCCATTCCAGTTTCATTACTTCCTAATTATGCACTAATGGGAAAGTTATTTAGTCTCTTCTGAACTTCTGTGGTTAAGAAGTTAACCACATCACTGGGGAAGCCATGAAACTAGGCTTTAAGTCTATGTGATATAATAGAGATCATTGCTCGTGATCATTAAACTAACAACTTTCCCAAAGTAAATACTGAATGTAACTGGTAAATGTAGCAGTGGTATGTAAAATTTCTGAGACTAGATCTAACTTGTAGCTCCTACAGTGGACCCATATACCTTATCTGTGTCTTTGATTAGATACTTTTGTTTGGAAATGCATTAATTAATACTACAGGGAAGAAAAAATAGTGTATAAAAATTAAAACTCTTTACCCTTTTTATACTTTGAATTATTTATTTAACCTTCTGCTATTACTTTTCCAGAAGGGCATTGAATAATTATAGATTTTCTCCAGAAACATTCTTATAATTTTAACTTGCCCAATCCCTTCATATTATTGAGAAGGGAATTGAGGGCCAGAGAGGTGAAGTCTTACCCAGGTCCAACTCATAATGCCAGAACTAGGATGAATACTCAGGTTTCCAGTGCTTTTTTGTCAGTACCACACAATCTGCATTAGTTAAAACCCTGGGTGGGTTGTTGCCCGAGGACGGGGGGACGGTCCTTCATAAAGAATAATATATTTCCTAAAATAGTTCAATCCTATTAAAAATTTTAGGACTATATCTCATAGAATTTTCTAAGATGAACAATTGAAGAGAAATATATATTCTACTCAATTAAGTCATCATTCTCAAGCAGTTATCTCCTGTGTTTCTTACTGGAGTTCCTCACATCTGTACTATAAGAGGCATATTAACAGATATGTTCTCTGACCTGTAAAAGTTCAGAGCCTGATGGGTCCTAAATTGTCCTGTTTTTGACTACTTTAATGTTTTGCCTTACACATTCTTTTGTTGTTATTCCATTGGTCCAATTAGACAGCAAGGAGGTGAGATGAAATGGGCCTACCATCCTCTCACCTCTTTCACTGTTCTCTCATGTCCTCCAGAAAAACAAACATGTGCCACTATTTTTTTTTTTAATTTTTTATTTAATATTTATTTATTTATTTTTATTTGGTTGTGTCAGGTCTTACTTGTGGCTTTCTGGCTCCTTAGTTGCCGCATGTGGGCTCCTTAATTATGGCTCACCTGCTCCTTAGTTGTGGTATGCAAACTCTTAGTTGCAGCATGCATGTGGGATCTAGTTCCCTGACCAGGGATCGAACCCGGGCCCCCTGCATTGGGAGCGTGGAGTCTTAACCACTGCGCCACCAGGGAAGTCCCATGTGCCACTATTGATTCAGGATCACATATGCACTTGGCTGTGGTAAGACCAAAGTTGTAACTGCAGAAGGTGGAACTACTTACAGGAATATGTAGTGTGGAGGCTAAGAGCTCAAGTCATGACCTTAGAACTGGATCTGAATCTTGGCTGAGTCATTTAACAGCTATGTGTTAATCGGGCAGGTTACTCAACCTCTGAGTCTCAATTTCTTTGTCGATAAATTGAGGATAAACATTTATGTAATAGTACTTATACCATATTTATCTTATAAGCTTAAGTGGGAGATCATGTATGTAAAGTGCTTGGAACATAATAAGTGCTAGATTGATGTTAGCTATAATTATTAATGTCACAGTAATATTTAGCTTCACAAAGCTTCCAAGAATGAAATCGTATCTTTTAGCTGTTCCTTGATGTTACCCTTCATTCAGGCAAAAACTGTTAGAAGTTCTGCTTCTATTCGTTCATTCATTCATTCATTCATGTGGACCCCAAAATTTAGATATTGTACCTCTATGGTCTTTGGTCTTTGATTTCTTCTTTAAAAAATGTTAAAGGAGGGTGATACACATTTTAAACAATTATTGTGAGGAATAAAGGAGTTTGTGTCTTAGCTTTGGCCCTGATATATAGTAAGCAATCAGTTGATGGTAGCTGCTATTATTTTTCATCATTAGTTCTATGTTTCTCAAGAGAGCAGATATCTGAATATCTCCAATGGTTTAATTTATGCTTTCCTACCTGTCATAGGACACTTAGTTGCTTCCTGTTGAGCTATTTAATAAGTTGGCGACTTTCTACAACTGAGAGACTACAGTATAAGATGAATTTTTTGAAAATCAGTGAACCAAGCTGCCAAATTTTGAATCCTTCAAGTATGATAATGATGAAATAGATTAATTAAGAACCAATTCCCACATTCAATTGAAATGTTATCACAATACATTTTGTGTGGAAAGGAATGTGTCTGTGACCTAGGTTTAAAAATAATTTGGTGAGTGAGTTGCTAATTGAACAGTAAAAAATAAAACGAATTACAACAACACCTATGTTGAACTTTCCGTCAAGTTCTTTCTATTGAATTATTGCATTCTCTCATTCACTCATTAAATCATTTAACTGCATACATTGAGTGCCTCTTATGTGGCAGGTACTCTGGAGTTCTGGACATCTGGTAGTTCTCCAGGAGCCTACAATTTAGCGTAGGAGAATCAGACATTAGTGTAGGAGAATCAGACATTAATGAAATAATCACATAAATGCTAACTTTTAATTTTGGCAGGTGTTACAAAAGAGATGTGCTCTTACAAGTAGAATTTGACATAGTCAAGAAGGTCAGAGAAGGACTCTTTAAGAAGGCTTGCTTGATCTGAGATCTAAAAGACTTTATATGGGGCTCAGGATCAGATTCTGTATCAATTCATTAGATGTCACAGATCTTTATTTAGTGCAATCTCATTATCCTAAGTGATTGGTTTGAGCAGACAGTGAAGAGAAAACCTATCCTAATGATCTGATTGTATTTTATACTACTTCTAACCTCTAAAATGGAAAACAGCACAGGTAGGAGGTTAAAATCGTGTAAAATACAATCAAATCATTGAAATAGGTTTTCCCTTCACTCTGCTCAAAACAGTCACTCAGGATAGTAAATGTCTTTCTGGGAACACAAAGCTAAAGTGTTCTTGCTCTTCTTTGATTAACAGATGGCTACAGCACTTCCTTGTCTAATTTTTTCCAATGAAAATAGGTAAGGATTAGAATGCTAATCACTTTGCATTTTCTTTTAAAATCCCAACCACTCTATAGTTGAATAATCCAGATTTTATTTTTGAACATAACTTTAGCATGAGTTGAATCATCTATTTTTTTCTCCCAGAAATACATTTCAAAAAGCAAGAGTTCATATTTAATTATAATTAATTACTTAATTATACAGTTACATTACAGTAGAGGGTTTAAATCAAATTTCTGAATTTTTTTTCCTACTTGAATTCTACCAAAGAGTAAGGAAGACATTCCCAGAGAAAAGATTGTGCCCCAGGTAGTTGGTGCCATTCTTAGAGACTAAAATGAAGCACCAAGGTACTAGGTAGAAGGCTTATCATAATACGTGCTATGGGGCTTCTTAAGATGAGTTAATATAACTAAGAAATCTCCTGGAGCCAGTAGCCTATAGGTGTCTGAAGGCAGATGACAGTGTGGGATGAGAAAGTCAGGATCTTGCTAATCCTATGATTGTAGTCCTGGAAGGTGATGGAAGTGACATTTACAGGTGGATTTCACCAGTGTATCATTTATACCTGGATGCTTATATAGCATCTGGTGGAATCCCATAATTCAAAACACAACCCCTGGTTCAAATAAGGCATTTCTTTGCAGTGTAAACTTTTGAGTCCATAAAGCTGGGTTTCCATCTCAGCTATGGCAGTTTAAAGCTGCATGGCTCTGGGCAGATTATTTAACCTATCAGAATTTCTTAGTTATTCTACTGTAAATGGTGAGTCCTCATACATATCTCACACAATTGTTGTGAGAAGAAAATGTTCTGATGTTTGTAAGATGTTTACTACAATTCCTGGTACATAGAAAGAACTGGCTGTTTTTATTTCTCATTATTAACAATATAGTTATTACTCATAACATAACATAGTTGAAATATTTGCTCAGCACATGCTTGTTCTTTTTTCTTCATCATCTATTATTCTGAATTATATTTTTCATATTTTCTACAGTACAGGGATTCTTTGATAATGGACCCACATGTCCTTATATTTGGAGAGGCATAATTTGCTTATCTGCCAATGCTTGTATGTTCTGAACACGATCTGTAGGCAGTGGAGCTCTTCAGCTGAGGATTTCTATCTAAACAAGTTTATGTGTGATCAGTATTTTGGTAACATTTTCCATAGGCTTCTCTGTCTTAGAATAGAACACATACCTTTTTGCCAATTTTAGGTAAACTAGTATGTAAAGATAGAAAATCTATCAGTTTCATGAAATTGTGGATATTTCAGATATAAATATTGCAATCTGTAATTATCTATATTTAATAGGAATCACTATGATAACTATTTTATAGGGAAGCTATATTCCTTTTAGTAGGTATTTTCCTCTTTGAACTATGAGTTCTCATTGCTTCTCTTTTGTTTATGCATATTACATGATTGATTCATGGCAGAACAAGCTAAAGATACACTTTTTACCTTTTTCCATTTGTCCTTGGCTCCATTTTCAACATACCAAGAACAGGAAGGAGGGACAAAAGGCAAAGAAGAATTTTTGTGATGATTGTTTTCAAATTCATGCACAGAACACATCTATCATAGCATGTTTATCTTGTCAAAACAAATGATCCCCTGTCTATACCCAAATTAGGAAGGAGGTAGAATAATTCAGTAGTTTAGTGGTTGGACTCTGGAGTCATATTTGAATTGAACCCTGGCCCTATAACTGTGTAGCTGTTTAACAAGGTCATCTGTAAAATGGGGCTTTTAGTGTAGTACTTCTTATTTCTTAAGTGTGATATAATGATTCAATGAAATAGTAACTATAAAGCACTTAGTACAGCTTCCTAAGCCCTCTAATAATAATTCAAAAGGTTCAGCCTGGGACCTAGGAATTTGCACATCTTTATAGCTATCACAGGGAATTCTGACTTAGATGGTCAATGGAGCAGTCTTCAAGATAATGTGACAAATTGCTCTTTGTCAGTCTGGATCACAAAAGCCATATGTCTGTTTTGATCTATCTGACTTGATAACTTTCAAAGTAAAAGATTGCTATAAATTTAATGAAAGGTTAATTGCAATTTTGACTTGACAAGCGGCCTAATTGGAACATATGTGTGCATATATCCAAATGAACAGGAATGAATCAAATTCTGAGAATGAGAACTGATGCTTAGAATGTTGTGACAAATGATGTGTTTTTATTCAGTGAACAATTTTGAGGCTGATTCATAACAATGTCCTTGACAGTTGTGTAGTCCAAGTCGATGCATAGAGAAATTTCTTACGAATGAATTGGTACTTCTAGACTTTCCCTGGCCTGATTAAGAGATTTCATTTTCTAATTTACAAACATGAAACATAAGATTTTTATTACCATTGTGGTTAGTCATGCTACTCCAAATGCTAATCTTCATTTCCTAAACAGGTTATTAAAGTGAAAAACCAGTCCTTCAGATTTTCATTTGGTGTCTTTAATTTCAGTCCCTTCCCTCTAACTAAATAGAAACCACTCTGCTTAGAGAATACTTATTCTATCCCTCCTCCCTCATGGTTTTTCTCTTAGTTTTCCTTCTAACTGCAACTCTTTTTCCAATCTTTATTTTTTCTTCAGTTTCTTAAACGTTGTTAGGGAAGACTAAAGGATTCCGCAAGTGTGATTCCTCTGTCCCATGCAAACTCAATCCTCTCCTATGAAAAATGATGATTGAGATTTTCAAATTTTAGATGGGTTTCCAACATGGTATTTGCCTTAACTCTTAGTTCCCATTCTTTGAGAATTGATAGTTGCTGCTTGTCTTCAGTTGCCTACTTTTCCCTTCAGACTTCATATTTATTTCTATGTTAACACTGGTTTTTAGAAAACCAGTGTGCCTATGACGGGTTAATGTTTCCCCAGTTTTTTGTTTTTGATGGCATATCAGCACATGAGTTTTTATTTCCTTTTATAAGCACTGCTCAGGAAGGACCATGAAAAAAATTTCCATAATCTTTCATTTTAATTTATATTCATTTTCATTTTTTTACTTCAGTTTTTCATTTTTGCTAAGGTGTAACTAAAATTGTAATATCTTTCAATTTTGATTTGTTTTATAGTTAAGTTCAAAAGATATTTATTGTTTTTTTAATTTAGTTGAACAAGCATTAAATATTTGTTAAATGTTTAATGAATTAGTTATGTAGATAATATTGTTTCCACAAATATCTTCCTTGATCTACTACAGTATATTTTAGGTTGTATCAGATCTCATTTTTCTGTGTTGTACTGACATAAATAACTATAAATTCAGGGTATATTCTGATCAAGTAGTACCTTGCAAGTCATAAAGTATTTTTTAAAAAAATCTCTTGAGCATAGATTTCAAGAAGGGTGCATTTGTTTCTTTCCATTAGTTTGCAGTTTTAAGATTTCTATATTTTTCTTTAAATATAGCTTAATCATTCAGAATCAGCGCAACTCTAAAACCATCTCCTTTTTTTCCTTTTTATGATAGTTATTTAACACAAGTTGTATCAGCGTATATATACTGCACATTTGATACTTATTAACAAAACAATTAGGTAAAACTATTTGAAACCCTTTTCTTGGTCTTTTGCCATATTTTCATGTTTCAAAGTAGAGCATGACAGTAAATATACTGAATATGTGCTACCACCAGACATTGACAGCGTGAATCAGTATGATGAGAGTGGCAGTATGGTCTACAGTAGTAGTTAAGAACTTAGGCTATATAGTCTCATATTTACTTCCTTCCCTCTCTTTTTAAAAAAAATTTACTGAATTGGTACTGCCATTGCTTACTTCTTCCCTACCTTCAACAACTATTTATTTGACACTTATTATATGTAAGAATTGTTTTTAGGCCTTAGAGTTTCAGCAATAAATAAGACAGAGGAGATCCCAGCTTTCAACAATCTTAACGTTCCTCCAGTTATTACCAGTAACTTCTCAGATATAGCATAATATAAGCAATTGTTGAATGTAAACAATATTTGATATATTAAAAATTGGAAATTGAAATTAAAAAAAATTAATCAAACACTAAGTACCAGGCTATATTTTGAACACTTTACAAATATTACCTACTATTATTTTCATTCTGCTCATAAGGGGAAACCAAGGCACAGCAAGATTAAGTAACCTGTCAAAGATTACACAGTACTGGCTGAGTCAAGATTGAAACCAATGCAGAGTCAATACTCTTAACTACTCTGCTAGGCAGTAGAATCCCAGCTCTGCTCATTACATGGTGTGACCACCAGGGCAAATTTCTGAATATTTCTGGGCCTCAGTTTTATCATTTGTACAACAGGGACAAAAATAATACCAACCTCATTACAATGTTGTTTTGAGATTAGAATGTACCTTATCTAGTGCCTCCAAGGCACACAGTCTCTTTTAAGAAATACTGTTTAAAGTTGATGTGACATGGAGGACAGTTATTACTACCACTGCCTCAATCAGACTTTCATATGAGAGGTTGTCTTCTTGACTGACATTGTAGTGCCTTTCTTGTTCCCTTTTTTTTTCTGGGAATCCTCTTCATTGCTGTTTATGACCCTGTCTCTTCCAAGGCTACAACTCAAGTGCCCCTTGTCCTACTTGAAACATCAGGACTTTAAATTTACTTCTTTGCTAATTCTTCTTAATTAAGAGGTCATTTTGCCCATGTGGCTGATATTTAATTGCATTGGAAATAAAGGAATAGAAACAAGGGTGTGAATAGGATGAATCTTTTTGTGGATTTAAGCCTTTAAAGAGACAGAATTCCAAATAAAAGGAGGAGTATAGGGGGAAATTTGAGTAGGGATCTTAAAAGTTTCTAACGTAGTTATGACATTATTCCAAAGGGGCACTCCTCTCACCCCAGTATATCCCTCAGTGTCTTGGATATATTTTGGCAAATTAGAACTTTCTTCATGTAAGAATGGAAAAAGAGCGTTTATAAAATTAAATATTCTGGCAGGTAAATCTGAGGTATTATTTATTATTCTACTTAAGAGGACAATTACAGTTGTTTGATAAATCATTTTGAGCAATCTAATTCAGAATTTGTCTGCATTCTTTTGATTTTATTTTGTTTTTTTTACTAATACCATTAAAGTTGAATATAAGGAATGAATAGCCTGAATTCTGAAATTGCCTTTTCAGAATTAAGCAATCTTAAGTCACGATTATGAATACCGTTTTAAATTAAGAACACATTTTCCAAAAATGAAGATACAGTTCCAGGTATCTTGGGCTAATCAGAAGAAGCATTTTGAATCATGAATTTTTATGAGTATCACAATGCAGGTTGAAAGTGATAAAAAAATCGAGAGCATGTTTAATTGCATATGTGTTTAATGGAAAACAAATACACAAAATGATAAAATCTGATACATGTGACCCTCACTTATACTTCTAATTGTAAATCTATGGAAATGTCTTCCTTGTTATGCCTTCCCAGGCTTTCCATGAGGTTTTCTGGAATATTGATGATGAGATGCATTCTATATTATTCAATATAACAAAATAAAATTTTGATATTAAATGAATAAATGAATTGAAAAAGGGAGCCAGAGGAAGGATGCATCGAAATTAATGTCACTAAGGTACTTTATAAGAGTTAGTCAGTATGAATTTGGTGCATTTTAAATAAAATACATTTTTATTTAAAGGTGCATATATTTTAAGTATGAGCTCCCACCTTCTATCAACAGATAAGAATATCAATAAATGATTTGATAGTACTTAATCTGTTGCCCCGTTGTTGATTGACTGCATTTGATTTACATATTGATTAATTTGTGTAGATTTATCAAATAAGATTCTTCTTTAAGACTGACAGTTTTTTCCCCATATTTATTGCGTGCATCTTTGGTTCTACAAAGTAAGGGTACCTGCATCAGTTGATTAATAGTAACTTGAACGTCTGTCTTCTAGGTTTTTTTAAGAACAAAAAATCAAGGATTTAATTTTAAAGATAAATTGTTGCAACAGTCCAAGATATAAATTATAATCATCGTAGTATTTGGGTATTTTTCTGAATAGTTTTCATAGTTACAGGCCTTTTCAGTACCAAACATAGACTATTCAAATTTAAGATAATGGAACCTCAGATAGTCACAGTGGTTGAGGCACTACAATATTAAACTTGTAAAACAGTTGCATTTGGTGTACCAGGAAAAAACTCAGACTAATAGATTTCAGAAAGCTTCTCTATAGCAAAGATTGGAGGCATTAAGATTGGCCACAAGTTATTTTTCTCTATATTCTCATTTTAGACCAAGGGTTGACAGACATTTTCTTTACAGGACAAGACAGTAAATATTTTAGGGTATGTTGGATGTTTAATCACTGTTGTAACTGCCAAACTCTACCACTGTAGCTTGAAAGCAGCCATAGAAAAAGCATAAATGAAGAGCGTGGCCGTGTTCCAATACAGCTTCATTTATCGACACAAATTTAAATTTCATCTAACTTCCATGTGTCACAAATATTATTCTTTAATTTTTTTCTATTTAAAATTGTAAAATTATTTTTAGCTCTTAGTACAAAAACAGGTTGAATTAATCCTGTGATCTTAGTTTACCTTCCCCTGCCTTACACTAAGAGCTCCTCAAAGGCAGTGAAAGGTGTCTTGTTTACCTTGATATCCCCCAATACTGAGCATGTAATAGATACTCAGAAAATGTATGGGAAATAACTACTCTGAATGATGCCTTTAATTATAAATTTAATATTGATTTGTTTCTAATGTTGATTTTAGCTTAGCAAATGAAGCTTTTTTTCTGTGTTTATATGTGAATATGTATACTTAAGTATATATGTTATCTGTATATATGTATATATATTTATGTATATACATTATCTGTATATACATATATATGTTATATGTATATATATTTATATATCCTTTCCTTAATTTCATGTATATTTATATTTAAATAGTTTCAATGAAGTATAATTTTATATGATAGAAAGAACTGACCTATCTTAAGTGTATAATCCAGTGCTTTTAGTAAATTTACTGAGTTGGGCAGCCATCACAATAATCTAGTTTTTGAACATATCTACCATCCCCATCATCCCAAAAAGATCCCATGTGACCATTTGCTGTCAATATAGGTTTATATATATTACAAAAATGGATTAATGTAATATTCTATTCTATTATATGCATCAAAAAATCAGAAGACAAATTTAGCCTTTATGAAGATATGTCAAAGCTTATGCTCTTGACACTTTTTAATTATTAACTCATGTAGTCCTCATCCAACCTAATGTGGTCATTTATATTATTATCTACATTATTTTTAACATCTTTATCGGAGTATAATTACTTTACAATGGTGTGTTAGTTTCTGCTGCATAACAAAGTGAATCAGCTATACATATACATATATCCCCATATCTCTTCCCTCTTGCATCTCTCTCCCACCCTCCCTATCCCACCCCTCGAGGTGGCCACAAAGCACGGAGCTGATCTCCCTGTGCTATGCGGCTGCTTCCCGCTAGCTATTTTACATTTGGTAGTGTATATTTATATACACGCCACTCTCTCACTTCGTCCCAGCTTACCCTTCCCCCTCCCTGTGTCCTCAGTTCATTCTCTACATCTGTGTCTTTTTTCCTGTCCTGCCTCTAGGTTCTTCAGAATCTTTATTTATTTATTTATTTTTAGATTCCATATACATGTGTTAGCATATGGTATTTGTTTTTCTCTTTCTGACTTACTTCACTCTGCATGACAGACTCTAGGTCCATCAACCTCACCACAAACAACTCAATTTCGTTACTTTTTATAGCTGAGTAATATTCCATTGTATATATGTGCAACATCTTCTTTATCCATTCATATGACGATGGACACTTAGGTTGCTTCCATGTCCTGGCTATTGTAAATAGAGCTGCAATGAACATTGTGGTACATGACTCTTTTTGAATTATGGTTTTCTCAGGGTTTATGCCCAGTAGTGGGATTGCTGGGTCATATGGTAGTTCTATTTTTAGTTTTTTAAGGAACCTCCATACTGTTCTCCATAGTGGCTGTATCAATTTACATTCCCACCAACAGTGCAAGAAGGTTCCCTTTTCTCCACACCCTCTCCAGCATTTATTGTTTGTAGATTTTTTGATGATGGCCGTTCTGACTGGTGTGAGCTGATACCTCATTGTGGTTTTGATTTGCATTTCTCTAATGATTAGTGATGTGGAGCATCCTTTCATGTGTTTGCCTGTGTATCTTCTTTGCAGAAATGTCTATTTAGGTCTTCTGCCCATTTTTGGATTGGGTTGTTTGTTTTTCTGATACTGAGCTGCATGAGGTGCTTGTAAATTTTAGAGATTAATCCTGTGTCAGTTGCTTCATTTGCAAGTATTTTCTCCCATTCTGAGGGCTGCCTTTTCCTCTTGTTTACGGTTTCCTATGCTGTGCAAAAACTTTTAAGTTTCATTAGGTCCCATTTGTATATTTTTGTTTTTATTTCCATTTCTCTAAGAGGTGGGTCAAAAAGGATCTTGCTGTGATTTATGTCATAGAGTGTTCTGCCTGTGTTTTCCTCTAAGAGTTTGATAGTGTCTGGCCTTACATTTAGGTCTCTAAGCCATTTTGAGTTAATTTTTGTGTATGGTGTTAGGGAATTTTTTTTTTAAACATCTTTATTGAAGTATAATTGCTTTACAATGGTGTGTTAAACAATAGGTTGTTTATTTGAGCTTTTTCTTGTTTCTTAATGTAGGTTTGTATTGCTATAACCTTCCCTCTTAGAACTGCTTTTGCTGCATCCCATAGGTTTTGGGTCATCGTGTTTTCATTGTCATTTTTTTCTGATTTCCTCTTTGATTTCTTCAGGATCTCTTGGTTATTTAGTAGTGTATTGTTTAGCCTCCATGTGTTTGTATATTTTACAGGTTTTTTTTTTCCTGTAATTGTTATCTAGTCTCATAGCTTTGTGGTTGGAAAAGATACTTGATATGATTTCAATTTTCTTAAATTTACCAAGGTTTGATTTGTGACCCAAGATATGGGGTCACAAATGGAGAACATTCTGGAGAATATTCCTTGAGCACTTGAGGAGAAAGTGTATTCTGTTGTTTTTGGATGGAATGTCCTATAAATATCAATTAATTCCATCTTGTTTAATGTGTCATTTAAAGCTTGTGTTTCCTTATTTATTTTCATTTTGGATGATCTATCCATTGGTGAAAGTGGGTTGTTAAAGTCCCCTACTATGATTGTGTTACTGTCGATTTCCCCTTTTATGGCTGTTAGCATTTGCCTTATATATTGAGGTGCTCCTATGTTGGGTGCATAAATATTTACAATTGTTATATCTTCTTCTTGATTTGATCCCTTGATCATTATGTAGTGTCCTTCTTTGTATTCAGTCTTTATTTTAAGGTCTAGTTTGTCTGATATGAGAATTGCTACTCCAGCTTTCTTTTGATTTCCATTTGCATGGAATATCTTTTTCCATCCCCTCACTTTCAGTCTGTATGTGTCCCTAGGTCTGAAGTGGGTCTCTTGTAGACAGCATATATACAGATCTTGCTTTTGTATCCATTCAGCCAGTCTATATCTTTTGGTTGGAGCATTTAATCCATTTACATTTAAGGTAATTATCGATATGTATGTTCCTATTACCATTTCCTTAATTGTTTTGGATTTGTTATTGTAGGTCTTTCCCTTCTCTTGTGTTTCCTGCCTTGGAAAGTTCCTTTAGAAATTGTTGTAAAGCTGGTTTGGTGGTGCTGAATTCCCTTAGCTTTTCTTGTCTGTAAAGGTTTTATTTTCTCTGTCGAATCTGAATGACATCCTTGCTGAGTAGAGTAAACTTGGTTGTAGGTTTTTCCCTTTCATCGCTTTAAATATGTCCTGCCACTCCCTTCTGGCTTTTAGAGTTTCTGCTGAAAGTTCAGCAGTTAACCTTATTGGTATTCCCTTGTATGTTATTTGTTGTTTTTCCCTTGCTGCTTTTAATATTTTTTCTTTGTATGTAATTTTTGATAGTTTGATTAATATGTATCTTGGCGTGTTTCTCCTTCAGTTTATCTTGTATTGGACTCTCTGTGCTTCCTGGACTTGACTGACTATTTTCTTTCCCATGTTAGGGACGTTTTCAACTATAATCTCTTCAAATATTTTCTCAGTCCCTTTATTTTTCTCTTCTTCTGGGACCCCTATAATTCGAATGTTGGTGCATTTAATGTTGTCCCAGAAGTCTCTGAGTGTGTCCTTAATTCTTTTTATTCTTTTTTCTTTATTCTGCTCTGCGGCAGTTATTTCCACTATTTTATCTTCCAGGTCACTTATCTGTTCTTCTGCCTCAGTTATTCTGCTGTTGATTCCTTCAGACAAATATGGAATGCTTCACAAATTTGCATGTCATCCTTGCGCAGGGGCCATGCTTATCTCTATATCATTCCAATTTTTACTATATGTACTGCTGAAGCGAGCACTTAATCTACGTTTTATTTATAAGGAACTGAAGTAACTTTCCCAAGTTTGCTTGATTGTAGAGTGACATCAGCTCAGGTCTTGAGTGGAGGCACAGAGCTTTAAACTGATGCAGTATGGCTCCAGTGTTCATGATGATAATCACTTTAAGAGTGTAGGATTTTAGAAGCCATTAATAATACTCAGAAGAATAATGAAAGGTCTTTCCTAAGAGGCAATTAGGAATTAACTTTTGACTTACCATTTTAGAAAAGCAATAATTTTCATCAAAACCATAGCTTCCAACCTCTTTAATCATATCTAAGTCAGAATGATTAAGAAGATAAATCAACTGATGTTTTAGGTGTATAGTTTCAAGTAGTAAATAGCAGGCAATTATTCTGGTACTCAGGATATGTATCCCTTTAACATTTCTAGTGTTATCCATTTCTCCAAAATATATCATTTAAAAAGAATTGTTAGAAAAATTATAAATAGGGAGAGATTTAAGGTGGCAGAGTAAGAGGATATGGATCATGTCTCCCGCAACAAACACATCAGAAATAATCTACACGTCGAACAATTTTAACTAGCTTGAAATTGGTAGAAGGACTCCTGTACAACCAGGGCTTTAAGAAATATGCACACGTAATTTGGTAGGAAGGGAAGAGAAGTGATCAGTTTGGCACCTGTGCGTCTGGGAGGAGAAGGGGATGAAAAAGGAAAATTCACAGGCAGACATCCCCCTTTTGGAAGTGAGCAGTGAGAGCCACAGATTGGGTGCCCCTGTCCTGGGGTCTTACACGGGGGAAGACCTGACTGGTTGGAGGACTAACAGGAGGGCTGTGTGAAGTCTGGAATCTGATCATGAAAAACAGGCACGTGCTGATTTGCCTCCAAGTCAGGGTGGAGGGAGATCTGTTCTAGCAGCTGCCAGGTTCATGGGACCACCTCTCTGTGTGTCTCAGCATGAGCTGAGCAAACACTCCAGCCCTGCTCGCTCCACATCACAGCACAGCCCTGGAACCGGGGTGGCCATGACCACGGAGAAGACTCGACTATGGGAGGAACTAAGAGTCAGCATGGTCCTGGGGAGGAGCCTGGGTGGATTGGCAGCAGCCATCATGGGCACTTACTCAAGCAGAGCATCAGATTTCTTATGGTGGCTGCGCCACCACAGCTTACCCCCCGTTACACGCTGAGAGTCCACTTGGGTCCCACTTGCCCTGTGGTGTGGCTCCCCAGCAGGGTAGTGGCGCCAGAGACTGGGGGCAGTGATCATCTGTGGGGCAAAGGAGACTTGAACCCGAAACTGTGTATGAATGGAATAAGGGAATCAACTGGGGGTGCCTGCAAAGACAGCACATCAGAGACAGCTAAGACTTCTGTCTGCAGCTGACATGAGCCCAGAGCCCTCACAAGCCCCACTTGCTTCAGTACTCCCCCACTCTGGGGCAAAAGTATTGGTGCAGAGAGAGGGGGGAAAACACATACTTAAAGATAACAGAACCAGCTCAGGCCAGACCCTCAGGGCTTCCACTCCAGCAACTTGAGATCAGACCTTCCCCCCGATAGGGTCGTGATGGCCGCTGGGCAGGGGGGAAGCCCCACCTCACACTCATTTTAGCCTTAGACCTTCCATCTTCAGCCCCACCTCCATCAAGGTGATAGCTGCCAGCTCACCTTGAGGAAAGACATGACTTGTGTCCATGTCAGTTTCAGCTCTGCCACCAAAGGCACTGGACACATGCAGTCTGTATAGGGACACTTCCACATAATAGCACCCGTTCAAGAACACAATAGGTAACTGTTTCACATAAATTCATAGAGGCAGAGAAGGTTAAGTAAAATGACTACACAGGAACTACTCTCAACTGAAAGAGCAAGAGAAAACCCCTGAAAAAGCAATTAAACAGAAATAAACAATTTATGAGATAAAGTACTCAAAGCAGTAATAATAAGAATGTTGTCTGAATTAGGGAAAAGAATAGTGGCACACAGTGAAAAGTTTATTAATGAACTAGAAAATATAAAAAAGAATCAGAAATGAAGAATTCAATAGCTGAATAAAAAACACACTGGAAGAAATGAATATCAGACTAAGTGACACAGAAGAATGCATAAATACTCTGGAAGATAAATAATGGAAATCACCCAATCAGGAGAGCAAAAAGAAAAACAAATAAAAAAATGAAAACAGTTTAAGAGATCTCTAAGATAACATTCAGCATACCAACATTCCTGTTATGGGGGCCCCAGAAGGAGAAGAGAGAGAAGAGGGGATTGAAGATGTATTTGAGGAAATTATGGCCGAAAACTTCCAAACCTGAAGAAAGAAACAGATATCCAGGTACAGGAAGCACAGAGGGTCCCAAACAAAATGAACCCAAACAGACCCACACCAAGACATATAATTAAAATGGCAAAAGTTAAAGGTAAAGCCAGGATTCTAAAGACAGCAAGAGAAAAACAAAGAGTCAGTTACAAGGGAACTCCCATAAGGCTATCAGCTGATTTTTCTATAGAAACACTGCAGGCCAGAAGGGAGTGGCATGATATATTTAAAGTGCTAAAAGGAAAAAACCTGCAACCTAGGATACTCTACCCAGAAAGATTATCATCTGGAATAGAAGGAGAGGTAAAGAACTTCTCAGATAAGCAAAAACTAAAAGAGTTCATCAATACTAAATCCACCCTCAAAGAAATGTTGAAGGGTCTTTGCTAAGTGGAAAAGAAGTAAGAATCTATAGAAACAGGAAAATCCCATTAGGAAAGGCAAATATATAGTAAGGACTAAAGATCAACCACTTAAACAAGCCAGTATGAAGATTAAAAAACAAAAAAATTGTAAAAGCAACTATAGGTACACTAAACTAAACAGTGAATTGTTAAACATGAATATGTAAAATATAACATCAAAAACACAAAATATGAGGGAGGGGAGTAAAATAAGTAGATATTTTAGAATGTGTTTGAACTGAAATGAATACCAGTTTAAAACAAGTAGATATAGATATAGATCAACATACATGAATCCCATGGTCACCACAGAAATCTATAATAGATACATTAAAAACTAAAAAGAAAGGAGTACAAGCATACTACTGAAGAAAAACAAATCAAACCACAGGGGAAGAAACAAAAGGAAGGAGAAATGAACAGAGAAGAACTACAGAACTACAAACACAGTCAGAAAACAAGTAAGAAAATGGCAGTTAAGTACATGCCTATCAGTAATTACTTATACAATGGAAAATTACTCAACCATAAAAAGAAACGAAATTGAGTTATTTGTAGTGAGGTGGATGGACCTACAATCTGTTATACAGAGTGAAGTAAGTCAGAAAGAGAAAAACAAATACCATATGCTAACACATATATATGGAATCTAAAAAAAAATGGTTATGAAGAACCTAGGGGCAGACCAAACAAACCAATCAATAAATGGGCAAGAGACCTGAGTAGACATTTTTCTAAATAAGACATACAGCTGTCTAACAGGCACATGAAAAGACGCTCAACATCCCTAATTATTAGAGAAATGCAAATCAAAACAACAATCAGATGTCACCTCACACCTCTCAGAAAGGTTGTCATTGAAAAATCTACAAATATATTATGGTGAGGATGTGGAGAAAAGGAAATCCTTGTATACTCTTGGTGGGAATGTATATTGGTGGAGCCACTATGAGAAAGAGTATGGAGGTTCTTCAAAGTACTAAAAATAGAACTAGCATATTATCCAGCAATTCCACTCCTGAGTATATATCCGAAAAAAATTGAAAACACTAATTTGAAAAGATACACGCACTCCAATATTCATAGCAGCATTATTTACAATAGCCAAGATATGAAAGCAACCCAAGTATCCATCAACAGATGAATCAATAAAGAATTGGTATTTATATATGCAATGGGTTACTACTCAGCCATGGAAAAGAATGGAACATTGCCATCTGCAGCAGTATGGATGGACTTATTATGCTTAGTGAAATGTCAGATAAAGATGAATACTATATGATATCACTTACGTGTGGAATCTAAAAAAATATAAAACCAAAAGTATATAGCAAAACAGAAATATACTCACAGAATTTGAAAACAAACTAGTGGTTACCAGTGGGGAGAGGGAAAGGAGGAGGGGGCAAGATATGAGTATGGGATTAAGAGATTAAAACTACTATGTATAAAATACATAATCAACAGGATATGTTGTATAGCACAGGGAATATAGCCATTACCTTATAAAAACTTTTAATGGAGTATAATCTGTAAAAATACTGAATCACTATGCTGTATGCCAAAAGCTAATACAATATTGTAAATAAACGCTACTTTAAAAAAAAACTGTACATAGAACTGATTTTGCATAGCCTGAAACTTACCTCCGTTCTTTGCTTACATATGTAACAACCTATTTATTTTTGTCAATGCCTAAAATGTTTTGTTTAAAATTATTTTATACTTCCAGTTGTATTCTGCTCATTTTATAAATTTCTCAAAAATATAACAGAGAGCAATTAATAAACCATCAACAGTAGCTGGGTATTCAATTCTCTGTAAGCATAGAAATCCCAAAAAAGTCTTTGAAGAAAATGTTAAATGATATTATTATATATTTATAAATGTTTTGGTATTATATAGAAAATCCTAAAGTCTTTATATAGAAAATCCTAAGGACTTTATATAGTGTGTATCTTCTTTTTCTTTGTGCTTCTAAGTGTAAATAATAAAATTTCATATAAAGAAACTTGGCCTCATTTTTGTGCAAGTTGTTATAGGCATGAAAATTTAGGAGACTGCCAGTTTTCTGGCTCTTTCTTTTGGATAAAAATAATGTCTTGTCAGGTGCAATTAATGGTCATAGGGTTGAGAAAGATCTCACAGTAACAAGATACTGTCATCTGTTTTCAGGAATTTGCATATGTTGTCTCCAGGAACCTCATCTCATTCACAGCTACCTGATTCCCAGTGGATGTCTTCTAGCACTTTCCACTGCATCCTTTCTGTCAGACATCAACCTGTGCTGTGATTGCAGACCTGTTATTGAGGCTTTTCACCCCACTGATTATCTGTAATGTTCCTCTTCCTCATTCTAATTACCGCTGCCACCCATGAGAATGGTGGAGGAAGGCTTGAGGCCATCACATAGCTTCTGTCTCCAAATTGGAGTTGCTGAGGCACCATAGTTTTTCTAAAGGTGTGTTCCACTCAATTCCATCTTGACATTCTCCCTGGATGAAGAAATAGGAAGCCTGAAGATCTAATATGTAGTAGTGCAATGGTTAGAACTGTGTTTTCAATTGTCTCTACTACATGTTAGCTGTGATTTTTAACAAGTTATCTAATTATTTTTAAGCTTCAGTTTTCTCATATGTTTAATGGGGCTAATAGAAGGTACTTTGAATATTAAGAGAGATTATAATAGTTAGTGAAGTGCTTGGTACAGAGTGAGCAATCAATGAATGTAAACACAAAAACTGATTTTTGTGTTTTATCTCATGTATTTAGCACTAACTATCTGGTCTGGCTATTTTCGAGTTTTAAACACTACACTACCTGTGCTGGAAAACCTGTTTTGCATATTTGAGTGTTTTTTTTTTTTTTTTTTTACATCTTTATTGGAGTATAATTGCTTTACAATGGTGTGTTAGTTTCACCTTTATAACAGAGTGAATCAGCTATACATATACATATATCCCCATACCTCCTCCCTCTTGCGTTTCCCTCCCACCCTCCCTATCCCACCCCTCTATGTGGTCACAAAGCACCGAGCTGATCTCCCTGTGCTATGTGGCTGCTTCCCACTAGCTATCTGTTTTACATTTGGTAGTGTATATATGTCCATACCACTCTCTCACTTCGTCCCAGCTTACCCTTCCGCCTCCCCGTGTCCTCAAGTCCATTCTCTATGTCTGCGTCTTTTTCCTGTCCTGCCCCTAGATTCTTCAAAACCATTTTTTTTTTTTTTTTTTTAGATTCCATATATGTGTTAGCATACGGTATTTGTTATTCTCATTCTGAATTACTTCACTCTGTATGACAGACTCTAGGTCCATCCACCTCACTACAAATAACTCAATTTCATTTTTTTAATGGCTAAGTAATATTCCATTGTATATATGTGCCACATCTTCTTTATCCATTCATCTGTCAGTGGACACTTAGGTTGCTTCCATGTCCTAGCTATTGTAAATAGAGCTGCAATGAACATTGTGACACATGACGCTTTTTGAATTATGGTTTTCCCAGTATATATGCCCAGTAGTGGGATTGCTGGGTTGTATGGTAGTTCTATTTTTAGTTTTTTAAGGAACCTCCATACTGTTCTCCATAGTGGCTGTATCAAGTTACATGCCCACCAAAAAGTGCAAGAGGGTTCCCTTTTCTCCACACCCTCTCTGGCATTTATTGTTTGTAGACTTTTTGATGATGGCTATTCTGACTGGTATGAAGTGATACCTCATTGTAGTTTTGATTTGCATTTCTCTACTGATTAGTGATGTTGAGCATCCTTTCATGTGTTTGTTGGCAATCTGTATATCTTCTTTGGAGAAATGTCTGTTTAGGTCTTCTGCCCATTTTTTTTTTTTTTTTTTTTGGCTGTGTTGGGTCTTCATTTCTGTGCGAGGGCTTTCTCTAGTTGTGGCAAGCGGGGGCCACTCTTCATCGCAGTGCACGGGCCTCTCACTATCGCGGCCTCTCTTGTTGCGGAGCACAGGCTCCAGATGAGCAGGCTCAGTAATTGTGGCTCACGGGCCTAGTTGCTCCGCGGCATGTGGGATCTTCCCAGACCAGGGCTCGAACCTGTGTCCCCTGCATTGGCAGGCAGATTCTCAACCACTGTGCCACCAGGGAAGCCCTTCTGCCCATTTTTGGATTGGCTTGTTTTTTTGATATTGAGCTGCATGAGCTGCTTGTATATTTTGGAGATTAATCCTTTGTCAGTTGCTTCATTTGCAAATATTTTCTCCCATTCTGAGGGTTGTCTTTTTGTCTTGTTTATGGTTTCCTTTGCTGTGCAAAAGCTTTTAAGTTTCATTAGGTCCCATTTGTTTATTTTTGTTTTTATTTCCATTTCTCTAGGAGGTGGGTCAAAAAGGATCTTGCTGTGATTTATGTCATAGAGTGATCTGCCTATGTTTTCCCGTAAGAGTTTGATAGTGTCTGGCCTTACATTTAGGTCTTTAATCCATTTTGAGTTTATTTTTGTGTGTGGAGTTAGGGAGTGTTTAAATTTCATTCTTTTACATGTAGCTGTCCAGTTTTCCCAGCACCACTTATTGAAGAGGCTGTCTTTTCTCCATTGTATATTCATGCCTCCTTTATCGAAAATAAGGTGACCATATGTGCGTGGATTTGTCTCTGTGCTTTCTATCCTGTTCCACTGATCTGTATTTTTGTTTTTGTGCCAGTACTGTACTGTCTTGATTACTGTAGCTTTGTAGTATGGTCTGAAGTCTGGGAGCCTGATTCCTCCAGCTCCGTTTTTCTTTCTCAAGATTCCTTTGGCTATTCTGTGTCTTTTGTGTTACCATACAAATTGTGCAATTTTTTGTTCTAGTTCTGTGAAAAATGACAGTGGTAGTTTAATAGGGATTGCATTGAATCTGTAGATTGCTTTGGGTAGTAGAGTCATTTTCACAATGTTGATTCTTCCAATCCAAGAACATGGTATATCTCTCCATCTATTTGTATCATCTTTAATTTCTTTCATCAGTGTCTTATAATTTCCTGCATACAGGTCTTTTGTCTCCTTAGGTAGGTTTATTCCTAGCTATTTTATTCTTTTTGTTGCAATGGTAAATGGGAGTGTTTCCTTAATTTCTCTTTCAGATTTTTCATCATTAGTGTATAGGAATGTAAGAGATTCCTGTGCATTAATTTTGTATCCTGCTCCTTTACCAAATTCATTGATTAGCTCTAGTAGTTTTCTGGTAGCCTCTTTAGGATTCTCTATGTATAATATCATGTCTTCTGCAAACAGTGACAGCTTTACTTTTTCTTTTCCGATTCGGGTTCTTTTTGTTTCTTTTTCTTCCCTGATTGCTGTGGCTAAAACTTCCAAAACTATGTTGAATAATAGTGGTGAGAGTGGAAAACCTTGTCTTGTTCCTGATCTTAGGGGAAATGGTTTCAGTTTTTCACCATTGAGAAAAATGTTGGCTGTGAGTTTGTTATATATGGCCTTTATTATGTTGAGGTTAGTTCCCTCTATGCCTACTTTCTAGAGGGTTTTTTTTTATCATAAATGGGTGTTGAATTTTGTCAAAAGCTTTTTCTGCATCTATTGAGGTGAGCATATGGTTTTTCTCCTCCAGTTTGTTAATATGGTTTATCAGATTGATTGATTTGCATATATTGAAGAATCCTTGCATTCCTGGGGTAAACCCCACTTGATCATGGTGTATGATCCTTTTGATGTGCTGTTGGATTCTGTTTGCTAGTATTTTGTTTAGAAGTTTTGCATCTATTTTCATCAGTGATATTGTCCTGTAGTTTTCTTTCTTTGTGATTTCTTTGGTTTTGGTATCAGGGTGATGGTGACCTTGTAGAATGAGTTTGGGAGTGTTCCTCCCTCTGGTATATTTTGGAAGAGTTTGAGAAAGATAGGTGTTAGTTCTTCTCTGAATGTTTGATAGAATTCTCCTGTGAAGCCATCTGGTCCTGGGCTTTTGTTATTGGAAGATTTTTAATCATAGTCTCAATTTCAGTGCTTGTAATTGGTCTGTTTATATTTTCTGTTTCTTCCTGGTTCAGTCAGAAGGTTGTGCATTTCTAAGAATTTGCTCATTTCTTCCAGGTTGTCCTTTTTATTTGCATATAGTTGCTTGTAGTAGTCTCTCATGATCCATTGTATTTCTGCAGTGTCAGTTACTTCTCCTTTTTCATTTCTAATTTTATTGATTTGAGTCTTCTCCCTTGTTTTCTTGATGAGTCTGGCTAATGGTTTATCAATTTTGTTGATCTTCTCAAAGAACCAGCTTTTAGTTTTATTGATCTTTCCTATTGTTTCCTTCATTTCTTTTTCATTTATTTCTGATCTGATCTTTATGATTTCTTTCCTTCTGCGAAGTTTCAGGTTTTTTGTTCTTCTTTCTCTAATTGCTTTAGGTGTAAGGTTAGGTTGTTTATTTGAGATGTTTCTTGTTTCTTGAGGAAGCATTGTATTGGTATAAACTTCCCTCTTAGAACTGCTTGTGCTGCATCCCCTAGGTTTGCATTGTTATATTTTCATTGTCATTTGTTTAAGTATTTTTTGATTTCCCCTGAGTTTTTCAGTGATCTCTTGCTTATTTAGTAGTATATTGTTTAGACTCAATGTGTCTGTATTTTTTACAGATTTTTTCCTGTAATTGATATCTAGTCTCATAGTGTTGTGGTCAGAAAAGGTACTTGATACGCTTTCAATTTTCTTAAATTTACCAAGGCTTGATTTGTGACCGAGGATATGATCTATCCTGGAGAATGTTCCATGAGCACTTGAGAGAAAGTGTATTCTGTAGTTTTTGGATGGAATGTCCTATAAATATCAATTAAGTCTATCTTGTTTAATGTGTCATTTAAAGCTTGTGTTTCCTTATATATTTTCATTTTGGATGATTTGTCCATTGGTGAAAGTGGGGTGTTAAAGTCCCCTGCTATGATTGGCGTTACTGTCGATTTCCCCTTTTATGGCTGTTAGCATTTGCCTTATGTATTGAGGTGCTCCTATGTTGGGTGCATAAATATTTACAATTTTTGTATCTTCTTCTTGGATTGATCCATTGATCATTATGTAGTGTCCTTCTTTGTCTCTGGTAATAGTCTTTAGTTTAAGGTCTATTTTGTCTGATATGAGAATTGCTACTCCAGCTTTCTTTTGATTTCCATTTGCATGGAATATCTTTTTCCACCCCTCACTTTCAGTCTGTATGTGTCCCTAGATCTGAAGTTGGTCTCTTATAGACAGCATATATACAGATCTTGTTTTTGTATCCATTCAGTCAGTCTGTCTCTTTTGGTTGGAGCATTTAATCCATTTACATTTAAGGTAGTTATCAATATGTATGTTCCTATTACCGTGTTTTAATTGTTTTGGGTTTGTTACTGTAGGTCTTTTCCTTCTCTTGTGTTACCTGCCTAGAGAAGTTCCTTTAGAATTTGTTGGAGAGCTGGTTTGGTGGTGCTGAATTCTCTTACCTTTTGCTTGTTTGTAAAGGTTTTACTTTCTCTGTCAAATCTGAATGAGATTCTTGTTGTAATCTTGGTTGTAGTTTTTTCCCTTTCATCGTTTTAAATATGTCCTGCCACTCCCTCCTGGGTTGCAGAGATTCTGCTGAAAGATCAGCTGTTAACCTTATGGAGATTCCCCTTTATGTTATTTGTTGTTTTTCCCTTGCTGCTTTTAATATTTTTTCTTTGTATTTAATTTTTGATAGCTTGATTAATATGTGTCGTGGTATGTTTCTCCTTGCATTTATCCTGTATGGGACTCTTTGTGCTTCCTGGACTTGACTAATTCCTTTCCCATATTAAGGCAGTTTTCAACTATAATCTCCTCAAATATTTTCTCAGTCCCTTTCTTTTTCTATTCTTCTTCTGGTACCCCTATAATTCGAATGTTGGTGCCTTTAATGTTGTCCCAGAGGTCTCTGAGACTGTCCTCAATTCTTTTCATTCTTTTTTCTTTATTCTGCTCTGTGGTAGTTATTTCCTGTATTTTATCTTCCAGATCACTTATCGATTCTTCTGGCTCATGATTCTGTTACTGATTACTTCTAGAGAATTTTTAATTTCATTTATTGTGTTGTTCATCACTGTTTGTTTGCTCTGTAGTTCTTCTATTTCCTTGTTAAACATTTCTTGACTATCTCCATTCTCATTCCCAGATTTTGGATCATTTTTACTATCATTACTCTGAATTCTTTTTCAGGTCGACTTCCTATTTCCTCTTCATTTGTTTGGTCTGGTGGGTTTTTGCCTTGCTCCTTCATCTGCTGTGTGTTTCTCTGTCTTCTCATTTTGCTTAACTTACTGTGTTTGGGGTCTCCTTTTCATAGGCAGCAGGTTCGCAGTTCCCGTTGTTTTTGGTGTCTGCCCCCAGTGGCTAATGTTGTTTCAGTGGGTTGTGTATACTTCGTGGTGGAGGGGACTGGTACCTGTTTTCTGGTGGATGAGGCTGAATCTTGTCTTTCTGGTGGCCAGGACCATGTCCGGTGGTGTGATTTGAGGTGTCTGACCTTATTATGATTTTAGGCAGCGTCTCTGCTGATGGGTGGGTTTATGTTCCTCTCTTGGTAGTTGTTTGGCATCAGGTGTCCAGCACTGTAGCTTGCTGGTCGTTGAGTGGAACTGGGTCGTAGCATTGAGATGGAGATCTCTGGGAGGGCTTTTGCCGTTTCATATTACATGGAGCTGGGAGGTTTCTGATGGACCAATGTCCTGAACTCAGCATTCCCACCTCAGAGGCACAGGCCTGATACCTGACCGGAGCACCAAGCTCCTGTCAGCCACATGGCTCAGAAGAAAAGGAAGGGAAGGAGGGAGTGTGGGAGGGAGGGAGGAAGGAATTAAAATAAAGTTATTAAAATAAAAAAATTTTTTAAATTATTAAAAATTAAAAAATTAAAAAGTAATAAGAAAAAGAAAGAAGAGAGCAACCAAACCAAAAAACAAATCCATCAATGATAACAAGCGCTAAAAAGTATACCAAAAAAAAAAACCAAAAAACGGACAGACAGAACCCTAGGACAAAAACCCTGTGAAAGCAAAGCTCTACAGACAAAAATCACACAAAGAAGCATACACATACACACTCACAAAAAGAGAAAAAGGAAAATATATATATATATATTAAAAATAAAAAAGGAAGAGAGCAACCAAATCAATAAACAAATCTACCAATGATAATGAACTCTAAATACTAAACTAAGATAAACATAAAGCCGGAAACAAATTAGATGCTGAAAGCAAACCCCAAGTCTACACTTGCTCCCAGAGTCCCCCGCCTCACTTTTGGGATGATTCATTGTCTATTCAGGTATTTCAGAGATGCAGGGTACATGAAGTTGATTGTGGAGATTTAATCCGCTGCTCCTGAGGCTGCTGGGAAAAATTTCTATTTCTCTTCTTTGTTCGCACAGCTCCTAGGGTTCAGCTTTGGATTTGGCTCTGCCTGTGCGTGCAGGTCGCCTGAGGGTGTCTGTTCTTCGCTCTGACAGGACGGGGTTAAAGGAGCAGCTGATTAGGCTGTGGCTCACTCTGGTCGGGGGGAGGGAGGGGTACGGAATGCGGAATGCGAGGTGAGCCTGTGGCGGCAGAGGCTGGCGTGACGTTGCAACAGCCTGAGATGTGCCATGTGTTCTCCCCGGGAAGTTGTCCCTGGATCATGGGACCCTGGCAGTAGTGGGCTGCACAGGCTCCCAGGAGGGGAGGTGTAGATAGTGTCCTGTGCTTGCACAAAGTCTTCTTGCTGGCTGCAACAGCAGCGTTAGTGTTTCATGCCCTGCTCTGGGGTCCACGCTGATAGCCACGGCTTGCACCCATCTCTACAGCTCTTTTAGGCGGTGCTCTGAATCCCCCATCCTCGCGCACCCCGAAACAACAGTCTCTTGCCTCTTAAGCAGTTCCAGACTTTTCCCCGGTTTCCCTCCTGGCTAGCTGTGGTGCAGTAGCCCCCTTCAGGCTGCGTTCACGCAGCCAACCCCAGTCCTCTCCCTGGCATCTGACCTCCGAAGCCCGAGCCTCAGTTCCCAGCCCCCACCTGCTGCGACGGGTGAGCAGACAAGCCTCTCGGCCTGGTGAGTGCTGGTCAGCACCGATCTTCTGTGCGGGAATCTCTCTGCTTTGCCCTCCGCACCCCTGTTGCTGCGCTCTCCTCCGTGGCTCCGAAGCTTCCCCTCCCTGCCATCCCCCCGTCTCCGCCAGTGAAGGGGCTTCCTAGTGTGTGGAAACCTTTCCTCCTTCACGGCTCCCTTCCACTGGTGCAGGTCCTGTCCCTGTTCTTTTGTCTTTGTTTTTTCTTTTTTCTTTTGCCCTACCCAGGTACGTGGGGAGTTTCTTGCCTTTTGGGAGGTCTGAGGTCTTCTGCCAGCGTTCAGTAGGTGTTCTGTAGGAATTGTTCCACATGTAGATGTATTTCTGATGTATTTGTGTGGAGGAGGCTGATCTCCACTTTTTGCTCCTCCGCCATCTTGAAGGTCTCCCTCAGACTTGAGTATCTTGATGCCTAGTGATTATGGTCTTGGCTTCCTATTAAAGGTAGAATAATAAAAATATTACAGTTTGAAATAACTTCAGAATCGATTATAAACTCTTTCTCAAGGTATCTCTTCCATAAAACGCCTTGCTGTGTTTTCCAAATTGTATTCACAGATTAATAGTCCTGAGAAAATTGCCTTGAAAAAAGAGTTTCATAGTGTGGGCAACTCTGCATACAATCTTCTGCTCTTGAAGAGGAGAACAGGATATTCACAATAAATGTTCCGGAATTCTCTGTAATAAAATGTTTCATAAAACTTATCAGATTAGAATACTTTGTGTAACACTAATTGATATCTGTTTTGAGAAATTATGTCTTACTGAAAGGAAATTGAGCTAAAGAAGTCTATTCCACCATGAGATAGTTCTTGTTAGAATATTATTCTTTAAGACAAAATATACCTTATAACTTCTGTCTACCCATGTTGTGTCTTCTGGAGTAGTAGGAGAAAACTGCTTTGGACATAAATACTCTATGCCCACTTATTCTTCCTGTGTCTTCCCTTAACAGGACAGCTTCCTCATGTCATATGGTATATATGCTCCTTACCATTCTGGTTTCTAATTTCTAAGCTTAAGTAAATTCTTCTTAGACTATCTACTCACCACTGAATGCAATACTCTAAATGTAGTGTGGCAATAATTAAGAACATTGAACAGTGGAACTTTCTGCCTCTGGTAATGATTACAAATCTGATGCTATAAAAAGTTATACTACCCTTTTGGTTTACATTTAATTTATCATTAAAAGAAAAAACCCCTCCATGTCTTTATTTTATATGTTAGTTATTATAAGGCCAGATTTTGCGCATAATATAATTGTGCTTCCATTCTTGCAACTAAATATAGAACTTTACATCTATCCGTGTACTGTTTACTTTTTTTTGGTTTCTACTTATTATTACTAGTTGTCAGTATGAATTGGAATCCTGATTTTGAAATCGAGTAGCTCTCTTTCATAGCTTTCCACTAATCAGATAAGAGCTATTCATTAGGTTGAAATGGAAACAGTATTATTTGCATACAATTGCTAAAATTTCATTGAAATGTGATAGTATTCAACTTGCATTCATCCTTATTGAACATAGGAAAGAAATATGTCAAATGCTTTGTTGCAATTGAGACATACTTATATCAACATCATAAGCCTGCTCTAACAATCTAATAACAGTATACAGTAAGGAGGTTTGTGTTGTTGTTGTTTTCAGTGATTCCTTATTGGTTTTTACTAGCGGTAATTAAAAAAAAAATTATCTACAAAATACATTGTTAATTATTTATTTTTAAAAGCCATTATCTATCCCAAAATTAGCAGTTGATAAGTATCCTTTGTCTATTAATATATGTCTCCACCTCTCATATCTTCCATGATTTGTTGAATGTTACTAATCTTCCCTCCTTTCTTCCTTCCTTCTCTTCCTTCCCTTCCTTTCCTTCCTCCCTTCTTCCCTTGCTCCCTCCCTCCCTTCCCTCCTTGCTTTTTTCTTATTTGCAAGGTGTGAGCAGACTCTTGGAGACTTGAATTTATTTGCAATGGTTAGTTAGGTAATTTGTTATGGTTTTTCCATCAGTATTATCAGGGAGAATAAAATACTTAAAAACGTTGCTATTTTATGCTGTTTCACTTTGATGGAGAAATACAAAAGGAAAATAGAATTTTTAAAATTCATACTTTTCTTTGTCCTATATTAATATTATTCTATCTTGCCCTAAGCAATATTCTTATGCTAGAAATAGCTATTAAAGCCTCCTGTTTGCTCTCTGTAGCAACCTTCAGAAAGCTGAGTTCATTTTGGGCTTATATTTCTTAGGGCTATCACTAAATATTTGTGTCACTCTATTTTTCCTTGAGTATGTATCCCTTCCATATTTCTTTTATTTATTTATTTATATTTTATTTTTTAGTTTTTTTAATTAATTAATTTTTTATTTTTGGCTGCGTTGGGTCTTCGTTGCTACGCGTGGGCTTTCTTTAGTTGCGGCAAGCGGGGACTATTCATTGCAGTGCGCGGGCTGCTCATTTCAGTGGCTTCTCTTTGTTGCAGAGCACGGGCTCTAGGCATGCGGGCTTCACTATTTGTGGCACGTGGGTTCAGTAGTTGTGGCTCACGGGCTCTAGAGCACAGGCTCAGTATTTGTGGCACACGGGCTTAGTTGCTCCATGGAATGTGGGTTCTTTCCGGACCAGGGCTCGAACCCACGTCCCCTGCATTGGCAGGCAGATTCTTAACCACCGTGCCACCAGGGAAGTCCCTATATTTCTTTAAAATAATGTTCATTAGCCCTTACATGTTTTAATTTAAATGCACCCTGTTTTTACTTTTACATGACCTTGTGTAATAGAAATTGTACTTCCTATCTCTCATGAGTTCTTTGATTATGGAATCACTCATATCCCCTATTCTTTTATTTGTAAAGAAGGCTTTCTAACACATAGGGCAGCTGTCTTTTTCTAATTAAAAACCTTAAGATTGTGTGTATATACACACACACACACACATATATACATACACATATATGTAAATCTACCTGTTCTTAAAATTGTGATAATATTTATGTCATAAATTGCTCCTCTCTTGTTGAACCAAATTATGTTGAAACCAGCAGTCATCCTCATACAGTTTAAAATTTCAGTTGGTGAGATAAAGAAATCCTAGGATTTTCACAGTTTAATAGAATACTTCTAAGAACATGTTTCATAGTTCATGTCCTCTTTGATTTCTTTCTTACCTGTCCAGTATCAGGAATGGAATTGTCCATATTCTTCACTTGCAGTCTGTCACTACTATTTCACCTTTAGTCTTTTTTTTCTTGAGATATATTTGACATATTGTATAAGTTTAGGGTGTACAATGTGATAATTTGATATATGTATATAATGTGAGATGATTACCACAAGAATGTTAGTTAACATATCTGTCACCTCACAGATGTGTGTGTGTGTGTGTAGAGAAATTTTAAGATCTATTCTTTTAGCAACTTTCAAGTATATAGTACAATCTCATTAACTACAGTCACCATGCTGTACGTTAGATCCCTAGAACTTATTTAAATCTTTTACTCTTTGAACACCGTTCCCCTGTCCCCACCCCTCTCATTGCTGTCAACCACCATTCTACTTTCTGTTTCTATAAATTCTGTTTTTTAGATTCCACATATAATGAGATTGTATAGTATTTATCTTTCTCTGTATGACATATTTCCCTTACATAATACTCACAAGGTCCATCCATGTTGTTGCAAATGGATGGATTTCTTTCTTTTTTTATAGCTGGATAGTATTCCACTATAAATGTGAAAATATACCATGTTTTCTTTATCCATTAATCTATCAGTGGACACTTAGGTTGTTTCCTTGTCTTGACTATCATAAATAATGCCACAATGAACAGATATCTCTTTGATATAGTGATTTTATTTCCTTTGGATATATATCCAGAACCAGGATTGCTTGATTATATGGTAGTTCTATTTTTAATGTTTTTGAGGAACCTCCATACTATTTTCCATAGTTGCTGTACCACAGGGAACACGTTTCCTTTTTTTACATCCTTGCCAACACTTATCTCTTGTCATTTTGATAATAGACATCCTAAAAGGTTTGAGATGATATCTCATTGTGGTTTTGGTTTTCATCTTCCTTATGATAGGGATGTTGAACATCTTTTTATGTACCTGTTTCATTTGTATATCTTATTTGGAAAAATGTCTATTCAAGTCCTTTGACCATTTTTAATTAGATGGTGATGATGATGATGATTATTTTGGCTGTTGAGTTGTATGAGTTCCTTATATATTCTGGATATTAACCCCTTATCAGATTCATGGTTTGCAAATATTTCTCCCATTCAGTAGATTTCCTGTTCATTGTATCTTTTTTTCTTTTTTCTGTACAGATGCAGTTTAGTTTGATGTAGCTCCAATTTTTAAAAATTTTTTATTGGAGTATAGTTGCTTTACAATGCTGTGTTAGATTCTACTGTACAGCAAAGTGAATCAGCTATATGTGTACATATATCCCCTCTTCTTTGGATTTCCTTTCCATTTAGATCACCACAGAGCACTGAGTAGAGTTTCCTGTGCTCTACAGTAGGTTCTCATTAGTTATCCATTTTATACATAGTCCAGTTGTTTCCTTCTGCCTTTGTTGCCTGTGCTTTTTGGTATCATGTCCAAAAATTATTATCAAGACCAATGTCCAGTAGCTTTCTCCTATGTTTTCTTGTAGCAGTTTATGGTTTCTCGTCTTACAGTTAAGTCTTTAATCCATTTCAGGTTAATTTTTGTGAGTGGTGTAAGATTAGAGTCCAGTTCTATTCTTTTGCATGTGAGTATCCAGTTTTCCCACCACCCCAATTATTAAAGAGACTATCTTTTCCCCATTGAGTATTCTTGGCAAATTTAGTTGGTCACTTTTAGTCTTACCTGAATACTTTATAGTGTGTTTTCAGCTTCATTTTGATATTTTCTTCTCTGATCCTATATTTCTCAGGATTTAAAATTATGTACTATGGCTAATAAGTAACTTGTGAGATTCTTTCTCTTTAATGGTATTCTCTTGACTCTTTAGAAAATGTGTTACCTCCTGCACAAAGCTCAGTTCAATGACTCTTGAGTCTCCCTATATTAAAGTACAGTTAACCTTCTCCCAGTGCACTGTTGGACAGTTAAGTTGCCCTTCTCAGCCTGACTGTAGTTAGTTCTAATAATTGCTATGTGAATATTTGCAATTGGTTAACTTAAAAATGTGTGAGGAGTAACATTGGGGGGTCTGATTAAGAAAACCATCAGAAATCAATTTTTTTTCATTTCCAGAAGCAAAAGAGTAAAGATTGCATGTTAAGACTATAACCATGTTATAATTTATGTCTTAAGTTAGAAATAATTGGTACTATACTATTAGCTTCGACTTCTACATCCTTTGCTAACAAGAAATTTTGGCTTTTCTACCTCCCCTCATTCCCCATACCATCACCCTTGCTTCAGTTTCACCTACTTTCCTGTAAATTCATCTTGCTTTGTCACATACTAAGAAGAATTTTAACACTGTAATTTTTTCCTCCATTCAAATATTCAGTGTCTTTCTGGTTTTATGACTCAGGGATGTTAACTCTTGTCTCTAGGGTGCCACTATGATCCCAAATACACCGAGTAACTTGGATGCTTGCAATGCAAAGCACTTTGCTTAACCTTTATATAACCTAGTTTGCATAGCTGAATATGTATATATGTGTATCTCAAATCCCCTACTCAGTACCCAGGATTATTAAGACTTAGTTATGCCACAGTAACTTCATGCCAAAGCACCTGCCAGCAGCCTTTCTAAAACATGACTCAGCTCTCTCACTTTTATGCTTTCTGAAAGGAAAATCTCAGGTTCACCTTAGGTTTTCTCTACACTGCCTTTGATTCTAAATCTTGTATATTTCCAACAAAAGAGACTACCACTTGAAAAATAATTAAAAACATACAGCTGAGGAAAATACATACAGAAGGAAATATTTACTATCTTGATTTTTATAGAAGAGGAATTCTGAGAATGAATTTTTTTAATGTGGTTTTTCTTTCAAGGGAATTTCCACTTACATGGGAAATACAGTTTTGTTTGAGAAGGGAGGACATTCATATGTGCTCTTAAAGTTAAGTTTTGATGGGTGAATAAAATTGAAGACAACTTCAGAGAAGGGCTAAGAACACTGGCTTTGAAGCCAGGCAGACTTCAGTTTCAAGTACTCCTACTGCATTAACTAGCTGTGTGACTTAGGGCAAGAAACACTTAATTTTCCTTACATTGAAAACAGAGGTAATTATTCCTATCAGGGCTGATGGTTGATAGGAGTAAATGATACAGTGTATGTGTAGTGTAGAGCAAAATGTCTGCCATATAAGAAGTGTTGCATAAATTGTAACACTATGCTTTGAACCCCCAGTCGCTGATACAACTAGGGTGTGCATTTCATGCATGTAAGGATCAAATGCAAACATATTTGAGCATTAGAATATCATCACTTAATTTTTTATGGAAAAAGAAATCTCCTAAGTTCATTTTTATTTCTGTTCAATTTTTGTGCCAATGTCCTTTAGCTTTTCAAGCTGTCAACAGTACATATGCCTAGCTCCTAGAGGGCATGAATAAGGTTTTATGATATCTGACATAATAATGCACCAAGAAACACACACACACACATACGTATATGCGCAATTTGGGACTTTGGTAGTGTGATAGTAACCAGACTTTATTTATGTTAGGAAGAACCCCCTTACCCCTTCAATTAAATAAAAAAAGGATCATACAGCAATCCCACTCCTGAGCATATACCTGGACAAAAATATAATTCAAAAAAATACATGCACCCCTGTGTTCACAGCAGCACTATTCACAATAGCCAAGATATGGAAACAACCTAAATGTCCATCGACAGATGAATGGATGAAGATGTGATACATATATATAGTGGAATACTACTCAGCCATAAAAAAGAATGAAATAATGCCATTTGCAGCAACATGGATGCAACTAGAGATTATCATACTAAGAGAAGTAAGTTGGAAAGAGAAAGACAAATACCATATGGTATCACTTATATGTGGAATCTAAAATATGCCATAAATGAACCTATCTGCAAAACAGAAACAGATTCACAGGCATAGAGAACATATTTGTGGTTGCCAAGGGGGAGGAGGGTGGGGGAGGGAAGCACTGGGAGTCTGGGATTAGCAGATGTAAACTAGTATATATAGGGTGGATAAACAACAAGGTCCTACTGTGTAGTGCAGGGAACTATATTCAATATCCTGTGATAAACCATAATGGAAAAGAATATAAAAAAAAGAATGTCTCTATGTGTATAACTGAGTCACTTTGCTGCACAGCAGAGAATAGCACAACATTGTAAATCAACTCTACTTCAATAAAAAAATAAAATAAAATAAAGGATCATAGAGTTGCTGTGATGATGAGATGGAAAAAAATCTGAAAATGGCGTCACAATTCCTCAGTTTGTGCCCTTGCTCTACCACCATAAAATGCATGGCCATGGACAGAGCCCATTCCTTTGAAGGGAGAATAATATTTATCCCCTTAAGTTGTTGGGAGTATTAAGTGTGATCATGTAGCAAAACTGCTGTGTAAGCTGTAAACTTGTTATTGCAGTTGGGCAGATTGTTAGAAAAGGTTTCCATTTTCTCATCCACATCTGGATTCAGGAACTTCCAACTTAGTTCATATTTGTATTAGGCCAAATAAATAGAGGTTTCCCTCCCTTACACCTTCTTTTCTTTCTCTTCAGGGAAGCTGGATGTATTAAATCATTAGATCATGTTAAGAGGTAAAATAACCCATGCTATAAGCATGTTTTATAAAAAACCTTTAAACATTAGCAGGCTGTATGAAGTCTTTTATCACATTTAATTTCTTCGAAACTATCTGAAAGTTTCAGATAATTCATAAATAGATTATGTGACACAAGGAATACTTCTCTGTAAGAAATTCCTACCAGCTGGATTTGCTTCTGAGAAAATATATAGTTTTGCAATTTAAAATGAGAAAATCTTTCCTGCCTTGTCTAATATATAGGATTTTTTTGAGATCAGCTGAGATGGGAGAAATAAAAATATGTTTGCAACTGGAAAGTTAATGAAAATTTATCATTTTCTTATTTCCCTATGCTACAGTTGCAGTATCCTTTTCCTCCTTTGAATCTCAGCATTCTGGGAATCTTGTCCTAAAACTTAGAGAAGAAGACTTATTTCTCCTATAAAATCTGAAAAATATCTCTCCCAATACTTCGGTATGGAGTCTTAACTGATTTTGGACCTTTTTTTTTAAGTCTGTCTAAAAACATTGCACAGTGAGCAATTAAATTCTGACAGTTCTATTTATGCTCTTGTTGTATATTTGTTATTCAACTGATTATTGAAATGAAAATTTCACTGGTGATTAAACTAAATGTATTCAGTTCTGAAAACAATGCCTTACTCAAGATTTCTTAATCCTTTGGATATAAGTGTGCATGGAAGGGGAAAGCTTTTCATCAGCATTTTAAGGTGCTTTTTGAAAATCATATTCTCCGTTCTTTTAACCAATACAAAGACAGCACTTATAGTACTTTCCCCTTAAAAGTAATTTGTTTTAATCATCTTTTTAATAGTAACTTTCACAGAAGGTTAGCTCCAACAGAGGGTCATGGCTATAATATATTTCTTACAGATATATTCTGAAATAGTGTAATGGATGATAAAAAATAATATATATGGTTTCCTTTTAATATAGGAGAACTCTAAGATGTTTGATTTTCTACAAATTGTTAATTAAAAGGAGTCATAAAAATGGAAAGTATAAGCCATGAGCTGCCATTTGGTCTTTTATACTCTTAAAACATAATTTTTTTCCAGTAAATTACCAGTGGGAAGGACCAAATTGAAAGAAATATTTCCTCCATGATGATGATGATCATGATGATGATGATAGCTGATAATATGTATTGAATTCTATCTTATCTCATTTAATGCCCTCAGTTCTTCACATTTAAAAATGATAAGTAGAGAGGTTAACTTGACTAAGTTTACACAGTTTGTAGTTTGTTGGAACCGTGATCTGAAGTCAGCAGTTGTGACTTTACTGCCCTTTATGAAATCTTTCTTAATGTTTCTTTACAGGCTGGTTTTCAAATAATAATGTAAACTAGTATCACGTGAGACACTTTAATATACTTCTTTAAACACCTTTGTTTTGAAGTAAAGTAAAATCTGTAAACTTTCATCTTATTAGTTAATACTCCTTAATGAAGCTTCCACTATCTCGAATCTCTTATGGAACATTCTAATATATATATCATATATAGATACCAATTTTAGTAAAGATTAGTTCTGCAAGAAATAGCCCTAATTATTTATATTCTCATACCTAGAAGTGCTACATGATGTAAAAGAAGATGAATGCATGTGCATTTAGCTTATACCATACTTCCTGTTTAAATGTCTGATCTGCCTTAGGAATGTTAAAAGAGGATTCTCTTTTTTGGTGCATTTTGTGTATTTGGGATCCACCTCTGGACAGTTGCCTCTGCTGATAATGGTTGCTTATCAGTGTCACACTAAGTTTCCTAAATCACTTGTTTTCTTATATTATTTTCCTGTGCTTCTATCATGTCTAAGCCCCTTTCACCAGGCAGCTTCATGAGCCTCCCTTCCCCTCCCTAAATCCCACTAGATCTCAGCAGGAGGCCGCACTTCCAGTTAGTTCCCTTGTGTTCATATTCTCCTCACCTGTAATGATCATGCTTTTCTCCATATTTTTATTTATGCCCTCTCCCCAGCCATGTGCCTATTGTTCTTTATTCTCTTTCCTCTTCAAAATCCTATCCATCCTTTTCTGGAGAGGTTTGCCAAATTTGCCCAAATCACAATTTTCTCTCATTTCTCTCAATTCCTGTAGGATTTTTTATGATAATATCCAGTTCTTGAATGTAGATTGTATTGTACTGATATTATCTCTGAATTTTTGGTTCAAAATTCTTACCTACTTACTAGATTATACATTTACAAAGTTAGAGATAATAAAATTGCCAGATTCTATTCAGAATCTTCCCACCTACAAACTTTCAGTTAATGTACTTTATTGACAAGTAGAAAGGAAGGGGTCAAGGAAACATACTTCAACTTTGCTGGCCACCTTCAGATGGTTTTATAAGTTGTGTGAAGTCATTTTAGTCTTGTTCATCTGGGTCAGCAGGCTGTGATGTATTCGGAATAACGGCTTGTTAACACTTGTGACAGAAAGAAGAAAGTTAAACTATACTCTTCACAGAGTTCAAAAGCAGCAGTAATTGTTTACATATTGGTACTTTTAAGTGTTACTTTGGACTATGAACACATGAATATAGAAACAAAGTTTTAGGATCTAACCTGTTTCTAAACACTAACGTATGTCCCACAAAGTGGGGACCCAAAAAGTAGTCAGTGCTTTGCTGTGTTTTCCTTTGTGGATAACGCTTTTTGATAATATAAGCTAATGTATCATTTATACACAAATATTTTTCCTGTGAAGCTGGTTAATCTGACAAATTTATATGCATTCCAGATACAGGCACACAAGTTCACAATGGGGTATATATTATGTTAAACAAATATAGATATATAATACCTCTACTGTATTACATCTGAGTTATAGTGGGAGACATGTTGGGTACTGCTTTCTGCTTCTCTGTGCATTGGTTTTTCTGGTCGCGTTCGGCCCCCTACTCACCAGAAGTGTGTGCTTACTGTGGGTGCTGCCGCGGAGGAACTGCTATATGGAGCAGAGCGTGACCCAAATCGTGGCCTAGGAAACTGTATTACGCTGTAAGATTTCTTCACTGTATATTTCCACCTTTTTATTTTTAGAGAAAAATATCATTGTTGTATTGCATCTCTTAGACGGTCAGTATTAGGAATATTACTTGTGCTTGGTCGTTTTTAAAAAGTGGATAAAGCTGTCCATGATGTTGACAGACATATCTAGAAAGAGTAATTCAGTGCTGAATTCCCCTGGGAACAAATATGTCCTGGATATTCCAGGGAAATGAGGCTTAGTGGAAATGTTGTACATCTCCCAGCATGTGGTCCTTTGCCTTGAAGTGCCTTCTTCACTCCCTTATGACTTTCACATGCTTTCATGTAATTTAGGGACATTCAACAGATAGACTCGTGGCTGAATTATTTCTGCAGATCCATGGCACTTCATTCATTCATTAAATAAGCAGAGAGATAAATATGTAAGTACAAATTAGAACAGTGAAAGTAAGAAAAAAGACCAGTAGAATCTAATTTAGATCAAGAGATCAGACCCCTGACTTTAACAGTCATCAAATATCATTCATACTATCTATTGTAGGTTATTTGGTATTATCCTCATTTTCATCAAACAGCTTAGTTGCTAAGAAGTATCCCTAAATTGTTAATAAGTAAGTAGTAATATCATTATTATGTATATTATTTATTTAAAGATTCAGATTATTACATGCTTTTCTTTCTGCTTCAACGGTTTCTAGTTGCTGACTCACAGAAACATAAGTGAAAGAAGCTTGAGTATTGAAAGTATTTTGTTAAACATTTGAGTAGCATACTTTTATAGTAATTATCTAATCAGAATAGAAATTTTATAGTTGAACATTTAATTGGATAAAATTATTATGTGGATGATAGTGCTGTCATATATGATTCTAATTACATATTTATTACAACCATTAATCATACTAAAGTAATTGCTTTGTATAACGCTGAAGTAGAGAGATAACAAATAGTATTAATATTTGAGTGGTGGATCTAGGAAGGCTTTTAAAGCTACAAATAGAGTATATTCTATGTCACATGTTTTGGTGTGATTTGTGGGCTTGCAACTAGATTCTTACACTCATTGCAGTCAGGATTTTGTGACTATTTTTTGGTTCCCAAATTGTTGTTACTTTAGGGCTGTACATTCATTAGTCTGGTCCATTAAACAATAGCTTGAATTTTTCTTATAAGTGTCATAAAATATTCTGTCATGATTATTGATCTTGTTTAAACATTTTTAAATAAAAATATAGATCTTCAACAATACAGTTGGAAATTTACTAATATTTGGCTTTCATATAAATAAGCTAAGCTTCTAATTAAGTCATAAAACTTTGGAGTTGAAGGATGGTCATAATAATAAAGCTCGTTCATTGAGAACCATATGTCAGCCAATCACCATGCCAGGTGTTTAGCTTATATCATCACCAATCTTCATAGCATTCTTGCAATGTACTTATTGTTTTCTTAATTTTATTAAAAAGTGTAATTAAAATCAACAATATATGATTACTGACTTGTTGCAAAACATACTAAAATTATAGAAGTACTATGAAGTGAAAGCCTGATGCACTCACCTTGTAATGAAGAAAGATGACCACCACCAAGTTCAACAAGTAAAATGTGGAAGGATACAAATAGATTGCTGTGAGATTCTAAGCCCTTCACTAAAGAACTATTACTGGAAGTGAGTTAGTTTGAAGCACTAATTATGGGGGAATGTGAATTTAAACCCATACAATCTGATAGAAAGCCCAACCTCTTAAACACCATGCTATCCTGCCTGTGCATCTGCTGCCTTTTGGGATGTGTTCAGGGCATTTGGAAAGCATAGTATCACCTTCATAGGTTCTTACCATAACTCTCACTATTGACTAGATATCGGTCTATTCTGAATTGTTTTATCTAGGACCAAAAAATAACTTTATTATCTGTCAGTTGTTTCCCCATACAGATGTGCTGATCTAACTGAATCATAAGGCAATTGCAAGAAAAATTGCCAGCTTCTGGATATATGTGTGATATCCACTAAGGCAGGGGGCAGCCAAGCCCAGGACCTAATTTGGGCTTTCATTAGCTTCTGGCCAGGGAATGGGGTGGTAACAAAGAAACAAATGACAGTGCAGAGAAGTTGGAAAGGCATTGCCTCTGAGGAATGAGATGAACGTTATCAGAAAGGGCCAAGAAAGGGCATGACAAAAATGATGATGCTTCTTTTATTTATAACCTGGGTAAGGTTAGGGAAAATGGAGCCAGTCTGTTTCACCAAAATATCTGCTTCAGAATTGAGAATATTAGGTAGTCACCAAGATACTTGGTTTACCTTAAGGTGATAATTTAGAAATTATAAAGAAATATAAAATGTGTTATATGTATAAAAGAGAATGGTTATATTGTATATGCAGAATAAATATAATGTAGCATGGACATATATACACTACCAAATGTAAAATCGATAGCTAATGGGAAGCAGCTGCATAGAACAGGGAGATCAGCTCGGTGCTTTGTGACCACCTAGAGGGGTGGGATAGGGAGGGTGGGAGGGAGACGCAAGAGGGAAGAGATATGGAGACATGTGTATGCATATGGCTGATTCACTTTGTTATACAGCAGAAACTAACACATTGTAAAGCAGTTCAATAAAGATGTTAAAAAAAATAATGTGGTAAATTTACATGGCATCACAAATCAACTTAAGGAAAAAATACCATTTTTTGAGGCCCTCAACATTCTTCTCCCTGATCCCTTTTCTTTAGTATCTCAGTTATAGCTACTATTTTGAGATTGTTACATTATCCTAAATAATGTATTACTTAATCATAGATGTTCTTAATATACATAATTAGAATTTGTTCTACTCATTCTTAGCTTTTCCTTCTTATCATTATCCTGAAAGACATCTTTGCTGATGCATGAATATGTAGTTCATTTATTTCCACTGCATACAGAGTTTCTTTACATGACTGGACCGCCCATTGTTTACCATTCTCCTGTTGATAGACATTTGGTTTGTTTCCAGTTTTTGCTTTTACGAGCAATGCCATGAATATTCTTTGTTTCTCTTGATGAACATGTGCAAGAGTTTCTCTAGTATATATACTTAGGAGTAGAATTGCTGAATTCTAAGGTATGGGCATATACAGCTTTAAAAGATGATGTTAATTGACTTTTTTTTTTAACATCTTTATTGGAGTATAATTGCTTTACAATGGTGTGTTAGTTTCTGCTTTGTAACAAAGTGAATCAGTTATACATGTACATATGTTCCAATATCTCTTCCCTCTTGCGTCTCCCTCCCTCCCACCCTCCCTATCCCACCCCTCTAGGTGGTCACAAAGCACAGAGCTGATCTCCCTGTGCTATGCGGCTGCTTCCCACTAGCTATCTATTTTACGTTTGGTAGTGTATATATGTCCATGCCACTCTCTCAGTTTGACATTTTCAACATATAAAAATGTATATGTCAATCAGTAGTGTACAAGAGTTCTCTTGTTTCTTATCTCACCTCCTCCCTGCAAATTAGAATTCTCTGATTTTAGTATGTGACAATTGGGTGGATGTGTATTTTTATGATTTTAATTAGATTTGATAATTTTTAATGAGGGTGAACATTTTTTATTGGTTTATTGACCACTCAAATTTCCTTCTCTGTGAAATTCCTGTTTAGTCTTATGCCTATTTTTATATTGATTTGTCTCTTCTTATTAAGAATTTTAGAAGTTCTTAACATATTTTATATTCTAGTCCTTTGTTAACATGTTACAAATATCTTCATCACTTTTCAACACGTTCTTTTCATTTTTAAATGTTTTAAAAATGAGTTCAGCCTATTGAAGTATATTTATGTACAGTAAAATTAACCATTTTAGGAGTATAGTTTGATGCGTTTTAACAAACACATATACTGTCATGTATCTACCACCAAAACCAAGATCTAGAATACAGGTATACTTCGCTTTATTGTAGTTCATTTTATGGAGCTTCATAGATGCAGCATTTTTACAAATTGAAGACTTGTGACAACTTGCATTGAGCCATGTTTTCCAACAACATCTGCTCACTTCATGTTTCTATGTTACATTTCCGCAATTCTCACAATATTTCAAACTTTTTCATTAGTGTAATATTTGTTATGGTGATCTGTGATCATACTTACAGAATCAGAGAGTAGACTGGTGGATGCAGGGACTGGGGGATTATAGAATGGGGAGATATTGATGAAAGGGTACAAACTTTCAGTTATAAGATGAATAAGTTCTGGGGATGTAATGTACAGCATGGTAAGTATAGTTAACAATACCGTATTGCATACTTGAAATGCGCTAAGAGAGTAAATCTTAAGTGTTCTTAGCAGGAAAAACAACAAAAAAAGAAAGAAAACGTTAACTGTGTGAGGTGATGGATATGTAAATTAGCTTATTGTGGTCATTTCACAGGGTATACATATGTCAAAACATCAAGCTGTACAACTGAAGTATATACAATTCCTATTTGTCAATTATACCTCAGTAAATCTGGGGAAAAAAAAGACTCAGGGAAGCTCTATGTGGATTTCTTGAGCTCCTTCTCTGGACAGCTCCTTCCTCTTTGGACCCTGTCTCACAAATTCCAGCCACTTTGTAGCCCCAAACTTGATCTCTGTCTTTTCAGCTCAGTAAGATCTCCATGAACTATTTGGGACTATGTCTGAAAGTAATGTCTGAAATTTTCCAAATTCTGAAAGCAATTCTTTTATAACTCTTCCCCCATTTTATATTTATTGATAGTGGTAGGGGCAAATCAGTTACTCTTTCATGGCTAGGGACCAAAATTTGATAGTCTTCACTTATTTTTGAGTGGCATAGTCAAAATTATAAATTTTTTAGAAACAAAAATTTAGCTTGTTCTCTGTTCTTTTTTCTGTTTGCTGTCTTTCAACCCACTTAGCTCTAACCCTCTTTCTTCTTCATTGTCCAGAATTTCTAGCTCTGCACTGTGCTTGTAGATTAATGATGCCAGATGAAGCATCCAGCTGCAAAGCTCTAAAATGTGTTGTATCAGAGGTGGCATCTGGGCATTCAGCTGGCCCATGTGGCAGAACTTTTCTTGGGCCATTTTATCTGGCCTTTTTATTTGGCTAGGGAGAAAGCTACTAAGCTTTTTCCAGAGTTGAGCTGGGGTCTGACCTTTCCCGACTGCCTTGAATTCTTGATATGCCTTTGGCTGGCTGGCTGCTATACTTAGAGAAATTGCTTGATATTTAATCTGATAATTGGGGTGCTTTTTAAGTTTTATTCTGAAAGCAAGGGTCCATTTCAGTCACCTTTGGGCTGGAAGTTTAATTATTTGGAAGTTAGATGACGCATCAGCAGCTGAAGAGGTGGGATGAAAAGCATAGTGATTAACTCTGCCGAAAGTCCTGCCTTGTAGTTTTTAGTGTCAAATGTAAATTTTAAAATCCCTTAAAAAATCTTGGAAGAAAGAACAAAAGGAAAACAAAATAACCCATATTCACTGAAAGTTTTAGGCTCTTCTAATGGTTGTATCTCCAGTAATATGGGTGTATGTGGTTTTTTTTTTTAGGTGTTAATTTTTTTTGCCAAAATTCTACTTGGCTATTAATTCTGGGTCATTTATTTGTGTTCCAGAGTTATTAAGATGAAACTGGAGGGAGGACTTTGTAGTAATAAAGCTGCCATTTAAAGACAGTCTGCCAGGAAGCTATTAATTTCAATGAAAATGTAGGTGTTTTGCCTTTCAAACTTTTTCCAGATAGGAGTAATTTAGTTATAAGTATTTTGAAAGCATTTTATTAATTTTCTTTTACTGGTAGCTTTCTGGAATTTTTCAATCAGAAATATTATATTTTTCTGATTATAGTTTTTAATGTAACTCCCTGTTTATTTTAAATTTTATTACATTTCTAATAATATCAGGAATCAAAGAATTTCATTTTAAGTGCTTAAAAGTAGCTTCAGAAAACCCTGCATTACAAGGGCATTTAGTCTGGTACCCTTAAAAAGAGAGCAAAAACCAAAACCAAAACCAGAAACACATATACATGCTTTCTATATACATATCAAATGTTGAATTTTAAAGAGCTCTTAAATTGATATATGTATGTCAATATATGCCACGAATTGTTGGAAAACCTCATAGATTTAATTCTTCATTCATAGAGATTGCCAAAAGATATCTCAGTTGAGAACTGCTTTATATATATTTTACCTTTCATAGCTACTAGTAAAAAAACAAGAGTTTAAAAAATAGTCATTATTACATAACAATTTGAGGTATCAGGCAATATTCAATCATGTAGATTAAAAGTTTAATTTCTAGACCTTTCAAAATTTAACCAAATTTAACAAGCTGCAATCTTGTTTTGTTATAAATTCATTGTGTGCTAACCTTTCTAGAAAAATTAGATATATTCTTGAGGATTTCAAAAACCAGGGAAAGAATTAAATGATGAACTTCATTTTGATGTAAGCAATATAATTAAAGTATAGATAAAATACTGTTGGAGTTTAAAGGATGGAGAGATTAATTCTGATTGGAGGAGTAAGAGAGGGAGAGGTCAAATAATCATTCAAAAGTAAGATGTCAACTTTGAAGGATAGACGTGATTTGCTAGGTGGAGATGGCAAGTTTGAGGCTTCTGGGATGAAGGGACAGCGTGACCATACTCCTAAGTACTTGAAACTGCAAATATAGCTACTGAATGTTGATTCTGGCAAGGTAAAGAGAAATACTATGTGTTTGAGTAATATCTATTTAATTTTTCAACATAAAGCTCAAATATTTAAAATTATATCTGCTTTCCTTCTTTTCCTTTTAAGTATTACTTCCCGTTTTTAAAGATCTACTGACACCTCCAGCTAAGTCTTCTTTTTTTAATTGTTTTAAGAACACTTAAGATGAGATCTACCTTTTTAACAAAATGGTATAGCCAGTATGGAAGACAGTATGGAAGTTCCTCAAAAAAATTAAAACTACCATGTGATCCAGTAGTCCCACTTCTGGATAGTTACCCAAAATAATTGAAATCAGTATCTTGAAGAGATAGCTCCCCTCTCTCGCAATGTTCATTGCAGCATTGTTCACAATAGCCAGAATGTGGAAATAGCCTAAATGTACACATACATGTGTGCACACATATACACCACACACGTGCACACACACACACACACACACACACAGCGTGGAATATTATTTAGCCTTAAAAAAAGAAGGAAATCTTGCATATGCAACAACATGGCTGAACCTTGAGGATACACTACATCATTTTTCTAGTTCTCTTTTATATTCTATACTAGGTATAAGCTACACAAAAATATTTTATATTCCAGATTTTCTCCACTAATACATTTTACTTTTTCACACTCAAAGTCTAGTTTAAATCATGGTTGAATACTCAGCTTCTCCAAGGAAACTTTCTTGGCTCATCTCATCCTATCTGCTTTGCATAGCCTCAACTTGATTTATTTTATTTTATTTCTTTAAAAAATTAACATAATATTTGTATACGGCATGCTTGCTTTTATGTTTTCATGGATAGACCCTCTCTAATTGTTAGATGTCTATGTTACATTGAGAGTATAACGTCCTCAAGGGCAAGAACTGTTTATTCCCTTTTTGACTCCGTGTGCCACATCCTGTGTTTCACAACTGTGAACACAGAAAAGAAGTTTATGGAAAGCGTGAGACTGTAGTTGAGGCCTGTGTTCTCTTGATGCTGTGGCAAGTTGTTCTTCTGGAGCTTTTATACTTTTGCTTCAGGTAGTAAATGAAAGCAGGAAAATAATTCCTTGAAAACATTTTTTGGTGCTTTGAAATAAATTTGAAAAATATCAGAAACATCCCAAACTATACAAAAAATCCAAATACATTTGTAGGCAAGAACATTTTAAAAAATGTGCCAATGCCTTCATTCACTTAGAAGGGACCCTGAAAAAGCAGTTAACCACTGTAATTCGATTCCATTTGTTTTTATAATTTGTAATACAGTGTAAACATTGAAGTCTGGGACCTTTTGAAAAACTGATTTTTAATATGTTGTAGAAATCTAGGCATGTTTAGTTTTGTTATACAATTAGTGTTGTTGATTTTTTTCTAGAAATGCAGAAACTGCTAAACACCTAAATGACTACATATGTTGATAAATTTGGGGATTAAATTTGAGCTGTGTGTTTTCAGAACTATTGTCAGTAGGTATGTCCAAATCTTCTTTCCAGAAATTTCACTGATATACCTCTATTTAGTAAGCATAGCATGGAGATGCATATTTACCTCATTACTAGTTAATATTGGTGAACTATTTTAAGATAATTAATATGAAATATCAGTAGTTTTCTTCTTTATCTCTTTCTCTCTCTTTTAATCTAACCTTAGGATATAGTGTGTCTTTGTTGTAGTCTCCTGTGTAAACTGCTATAAATTATATTCTCTTAATAGATTTTATAGACCTTTTGGTAGAAAGTATTTTCTACAGAACATAAATTTTATTACATAGAAATAATTTAGGTGGCTTTTTTCATGAAATATGACAATAACCTATTGACAAAAATGAAAACAAAAAAGAGTTTCACCGTAACACTTTTTCATGCAACAATTAGCACTCCAGAATAATTATTTCTATGTTGATTCTGAAGTAAAGAAAGTAATGTTGTGTATGAAAGTCATGATCGGGATATTTTCTTAAGCTGAGTTTATAGTCTAATGGTATCATAAAATCTCCAATTATTACTTTAACCCATTTTTCATTTATCTTTTTAATGACTTATGAAAATGCTTATTTCTTCAGTATTATTAGTTGCTTTTGCTGATGAGTTTTTCAGCCAGATTCAAGCATAAGAATATGCTTCATAATTTCAATTTTGAATAATAACTCCAGATGCAAAAGCAACAAACCTACCAGAAACAACCAGTGTTTGCCATTACAATATTTCTTTCTTAGAAAATTGAACTCAACTTTCATCACTAGGACTTGTAAGGCTGAAGGCACTTAAAACAACTATATTAAGATTATCATTAACTTTTTTTGTTCGCATTTAGGATTGTAATTAAAACTGTCAGAAGTAGCAGATCTCTTTATGTTCTTTATTTTACATTTTCTCAAAGGGTAACACATGATAATAGAGGAATTGTTTCCAATATCTGGAACATTCAAGAAAGAAGAGGGAAAAGATATTTTACAATTAAGATTGACAGAGAAGTCAAAACTTTAGACATATGAACTAAGACCTGTGTAATGATGACATTTACCATAAGGGAAGAACTGATACATTCACTTCAGTATTGGTTTGAATTTCTTAGGAAGAAAGCTTTGTCTTTTTTTCAGGAGTTTTCCTGGCAATGGGTTATCTTAATACTAATCATTCTGTGTCTGTCATTTTTCACACTTAATGCTTGATGAGTTGCCAACTAGTATAAATGGTGAATGGAGACAGCCTCAAGATCCAGATTGGTAGTACTAATGGCCCTGGTCAGAAAAGGTGTTAATTCCAAACCAAGTTTGTCTCTCTTCCAGTCAGAAGGAGCTTGTTCAAATGAGAAATGCCAATTCTTCCTTTAGTGGATGTTGGCCAGGTGAAGAGAACTGCCAAAAGAGAAATGTAACATGCCATATGTGACTTCAAATGAAATGAAAGACACAGCACGTTTTTACTTTCAAAAAAATTAAATGATCTTTTAAACACACGGATTTCTTCAAAGGTAGAGTTCTGAAAATAAATCACTTGCTATATAGAGTAAAGAGTAATGGAATTTTGCCAGTAGACAGTGCACTCCTTTCCTGCCCTGGGAAATACTTATCATAATGTGACAGCACCTTTATTATACATGTAAAAACGACAAGATTACTCTGTATTTCCAGAGCAGCAATGATCTTGTTACCAGAAGTTGTTTATGCTGCTGTTGTAGTGCTTTAATATCATTTCCAGACAGCATTACTCTCAGTTGCTCCATGGATGAATAAAAGGGCAGTACTGAAAGGAGAAAATAGTACAAATTTGAGCCCTAGTTGAGACCAGTGTGATTCCCAGTTCCTTCACCCATAGAATGAGGTTTAATATTCCATATTTGTGGTATTATAAATAGATTCTATGGTTATTTATTCACAAGAGTACCAGATTATCAGTTCTACAGTTTTGTATAAGTTGAACCATATGAAATTATCTGTTTTGTAAGTTGAAGATTGTCAAACATCAACAATTTCATATAGGTAAATGAAATCCTTAGTATGCTGTAGAATAACATTATCTTTAAAATTTTCGAAGTCCACAATCACATATATTTGCTTATTATGTGCCAGATGCTGTGCTAATCACCTTCCAAAGGTCTTCACATTTAATTTTGACAGCAATCCAATTAGTAATGTTATTATTCCTGTTTTAAAGATGAAGAAATTGAAACACGAAGATGACCAGTAGTTCAAAGTCATACAGTCAATGAGGGGTGGATCTAGAATCAAACTCAGGCTGAGTCCTACATACACTTACTACTTTTCAAATGAGCCTCTTATGTATTGTGTGTTTATTTTCCATCTTTATATCTTCTGCTTATATCTTTTGCCCATTTTCTTTCTCTCTCTCTTTTGTGAGAATGCACTTGGAAATCTGACAAGCATATTTTTTTTCTTGTTACCTTTTGACCATTTTCTAAATGTATTTTTTTTTAACTGCTGAGTATCAGGAATTCTTTATATATTCTAATTACTAGTTCTTTGTCATATATATGGTGTATGAATACTTTCCCCCAGTTCATAGTTTCACTTGTCATCCATTCCGCATGAGCTTTTGCAGAGCAAAAAGTTTTAAATTTTGATAAGATCCAATATCAATGCATCAATTCATGGATTGTGCTTTTAGTCAAGACTAAGAACTCCTTAGCAATTCCTACATTCTGAAGATGTTCTTCTATATTTTTGCTAAAAGTTGTATGCTTTTTCATTTGTCTGTGATCAATTTTGAGTAAATTTCTGTATAAAGTGTGAAATTTAGGTTGAGTTCCATTGACTATGGTTGTCCAGTTGCTCCAGCACCATTTGTTGTAAAGGATATCCTTCCTCCATTTTATATCTTTGTCAAAATTTTTTTGGGTATATTTGGGTGGGTCTATTTCTTGGTTTTCTTTTTTATTCCACTGGTCTATGTGTGTATCCCTCCACCAATACCACATGGCCTTGATTATGGTAGCTATATAGTTGGCCTTATACTGGGTAGAGTGATTCTTCACACTTTTTTTTCTTTTGCAAGAATGTTTTAGCTATTCTAGCTAGCTTGCACCTTTCCATATAAACTTTATAATCAATTTTGTGTGTACAAAAAAGCCTTGGTGGGATTTTGATATGAATTACTTAAACCTATAAGTCAATTTGGAGAGATTGGTATATTTACTATGTTGAGTGTTCCAATCCATGAACATGTTATGTCTCTCTATTTATACCTTCTTTGATTTCCATTGACTTTTGATGTATATATATTTATCATTGCAAGCATGATGGAAAACAATGAGTATGTCTAAGTTCTGATTTTGTTTAAAATAGGTCAGGTTTAATTTTTTTACTATTTTAAAAATAATAAGACAATAAAAATAGATTTAAATTAATTTCTGTTTTGAAGGAAGAGGAAACTAATCTTAAAGTGAATCAAAAGATATTTCAGAGATCTGTTTTAGGGAACAAAATTGTTAATGGATTCAGTATCTATTTTAATGGACTCAGTGCATAGCAATTCTGTGTCAGATTTAATTTTATACAACTTTAATTATAATCTGTTATGCTTGTATGATAATCTAAACCCATGGTTACCCATGTTTTTCTACTATTTTAAAATAATTTAAAAATTTCTGCTTCTTGGGCAGAATCTTTTAGGGTTTGTGATTTTACTATAGCAGTTTTGGAAATAAAATCCTAAATAATTTAAATATGCATGCTGCTGATTTTATGACATTGTAGAAAACCAGCCAAGACTATATTGATTTATCCTTTTTATTTTTGAAATAATCTTCCCAATGACTTACATGCCAGGCATTTTAGAAACTATATGAGGCTTATCGATGTGTTTTTTTTTTTTTTCAAAGAGGCATCTAGAGGATTTCCCAACCATCACACCTCAAAGAGAACCTAAGTTCTAATATGAGCATTGGGAGTACATAACCAGTATTGATATATGAAAAGAATGTACTATTATGCTGTAAATGGATTTTTCGGAATGTATCCAGTTTTACAAGGGGTATGGCTATATGATATTTCTCTGCTGTTATAATACTCCCATCTACAGGATAATTTCAATTCTTAATTTAATGACTATAAGTGTAATAAAAATTCCAAATATATATTTTACCTTTATGCTCAAAAGCTCATGGTAATTTTATCAATTTAGAAAGTTTTTCATCCACTACAAAAATTCAGCAATCTCTGAGATGCAATTGCTTGATAATATAATAGATAGCCAAGAAAATTATATAACAGCTTAGGAAGGGAACTGAAAAAAAATGTCGTATCCAACTGAAGTCATGGCCAGAATTATAATGCAGTTTTTAAAATTAGCATTTTACCTGGATATGAATTTCAGAAATATTTCCAGAAATATACTGTTTCAAATTAAAACTTTAAAATGAAAATGTTGACCCTTTCTGATTTAGAGTTGGAAAAAAGGGAGGAAAAAAATAAAAATTTGACCCCCCCCCCTCCAAAAAAAAAAGGAAGCCTAGATGTCAGGTGAAATACTATTTGAGAACCTAAAATAATTGCATTACACATTTCCATCAGTGCCTGTCCACCTACCTATTGCAGCTACACTCACCTGCTAGTCTCCACCTGGAGCCAGTGGTGGGCACCTTAGTCAGCTGCAGCCTTTCCCTAACTGGTCAGGTGTGCTGACATAACCAGGGCTTTTCTGGGAGTTGGGTTAATAAGCCTTAGGAAGTGAACCTGCAAGTCCATGGAGTAGACTTAGGGTTAGAAAGGCCAGGGCAGCTGTGGGCAAGTCAGAGTAATGAGGAAAGAGAGGGTATACATAATCAGAGAAAACGTAAGGTAGAAAAACAGGGAATGATTGAGTCCACCAAGGAAAGAAAAGGCTCCACAGGAGGAAGGGAGATGGTGCTGTGTGTGCTGCCTCAGGTCCTAGTGAGCTTAGGGTTCTGCTAGATTCCCTGTAACCCCTTCTTCACATCAGTGATTTATTACTGAAATGAAACACCCAATTAATCCAAGGGGACAATACAAGCACCCTGTTGACTTTAGTTTTTTTTCTCCCAGGAACGTTAACTCGCTCTGCTCAGCAGGCTTATGCAGGTTCATAAAAACTGTAATTTTTCATTTCTCCTTATTATAGATCCAAGACAAACTGAAATCAATATAGATCTATCCTCAAATGTAAGAATCTCTATTCTGTGGACTTTGGGTGTGCATTCCAGTTCTGGCTGGTGCTATTTATTGCACAAAACCACCTTAAGTTGTTTCAAACTCGTAGAACCTGCCTTAATGAACAGGAATGAACTTGTAACAAATTGTACAGCCTGTTGGCCTGCTTATTTAAATCAGCCTGCAAAGACAGTCTATAATACAGTCAATTAGCACTAATTAATGATTATTTAAGTAGTCACTGATGGATACCAGACTAGTGCATACTCAGTTAAAGCCTAATGAGCTAACGACAAGAAGTTCCTGAACGTCTCATAAAGTTGGTAGGCACTATTTATACTCACTACTGAGCATTTGCTAAGTTAAAGCATCTTAACATCTTCAGTTTCCCCTTTCTTCAAAACAGAAATATTTTACTTAATCTAACTCTATTTTTTGTATCTTTAAAAATAATAAAATAATTTGAGAGTATAAATGAGAATGCACATGAAAAAGATCTTACCCATCCTCAATACCAAACATAGGCTATATATTTTTTCATGTGTTCCTTCTGATTAGTGACCTCTGTTTAGTTCTCTTAAGCAGACATCTTTATCCAGTTGCCATGGACCATTTCTAGACACGCTGCGAAATTCTGATCAGCGTGTATACGTATTACTTTTTCTTTAACTCAGTGTATGAATCAGCAAATTCTGTTAGCTTTCATGTGGCAAGAAGTCCAGTGTGCTGCAAGGAAGAGATGAGAAACACAGAATGGTGGCATTCAAGAACCAAAAGATTTTGAATTTATTCAATCATATGTGAATGTTTCCTTCAGTGGTAGCAAATATTAACACTCAATTACACTGCTGAAGCCAACCATAGAAAATAGGTGAATAAGTATGAACACTATAAAGACATGGTGACATAGTTATATTATAATGGTGTTATTATTGTGCAGATTTGTTTATAGTTCTTTAGTATCTAAGGCTTTTAACTGAACCATCAAAAATTATATAATTCCAAACCGTGCAGCAAACATAAAGAATTTAAGAATTCTGACTTAGGATATTGCCTTTAATAGATAGATGTGATACTTCATTCCATGAGGTTAATGAGAACCCACAAAGAGGCAGGAATCTGAAAACCACATTGACTTTTTCTGTAAATTATCCCACCTATGAAATCTTATAACACTAAATTTATAGCTCTTATTTCTATGTATTTCTCTTAAATTGCAGACCCCAAAATGATAGCAAGGCCAGCTAAGCACAACATTATCAATAACAAACAGCCATTTTATTTTTCCTGCAGAGGGTTTATAGTTTATTCCTTATTTTGTTTATAACTTGTGTAGGAGTTAATCAAATGGCTTTTGGCCAATTACAGACTTGGAGTTAAATTCAACTGCTAGCACTTTAAAATTATATGACTTTAGACATTTTATTTATCTTCTCTAGGATTCAGATTTTTATCAACAAATTAGAATAGCATACTTAACTTGTCAAATTATTTTCAAGGCTACTGAAAAAAAGTTAAAGTGCTTGGCATAGTGCCTGGCACATGCTGTAAATGAAGGGAAACGTAGCTATTAATGTAAAGAGGAGAATTAACCTGAGGATCTTTAAAATGGCTCACGTGAGGTTTATTCTTTTGTTATAGTCACTCTTGAAAAATCAATTAGGGAACAACAGAAGTAAGGCAGAGGGAAGACTGGTGAGAGGAATGCTTCTGACTTCCCATGTTGATTGTAATGTATTTATACTAACTGCTAAACTGACACTGTCTTTTTTTCTACTTAATATAAAAAAAAAAGCTAAAATAAATGTAAGAGAAAAATAAATAAGAAACTTAATAAATTGCAATGAAAGGGGTTGGTAAAGGTTAAGTGGTAGTACTAAGAGTTCACCTTTCAGTAATGCACACTAAGTAAATTAGTCCAAACATCCCAATGAGGAAAACTAGAAATATTGAATAAAATAGAAAATAAAAATCTGAACACATTAGAGAGCTTACAATGCACTGAAGAATTAAATATCCAAGATATGAGAGGTAAAAAAAATTCAGAGAGATGATCTAAGAATTAATTGGGAGCCATGTTTCCCCTGAGGAATTTGCTATTTCTGGAAGAGAATGCTGAGATGGTGAATGATTGAGCAGAAGCTTTGATAGCCACAAAAGGTTACAAGGACAAAAGTTTTAGTTTGGGGCCTGTCAAAGGTGAGAGGCATGGTAAATTCCCACAATTCATTTGGAGCCCAACAGGCCTAGGTGCAAGAATAATCAGCATTCACAGGGACTGAATCCCTGCCTTGAGATATAAGGGTGATGGAGGAAATATATAAATCTTTGAAAATGAATTAAGTCATTCCTGGATCAAGATGTTTAGCATAACCATACAAAAATCCTGTCTGAATGAAGAGAATATTGTCCCTAGCCTGAAGTTATTTCTATAACATTTTTTCAAGTATAGTGATTGGCACATAAACTAGTAAAACAGTCATATAAGGAGACAGTATTCACCAGAACCAGCAGAAACTGGAGAACAGGGTGACTGGTGTTCCAGATACTGGAATTATTAGAGATAGATGTTAAAATAACTGTGTTTACTATATTATGGAGATAAAAGATGACATTGAAATTTTCAGCAGAATCCTGAAAATTGCCAGAAAATATGACACAAAAGATCTGAAAAAGAACCAAATTGAAATTTTAGAATTGAAAAGCAAAATACATAATTATTAAATTTCATAGCAGGTTAGACATAGCTGAAGACAGAGTCAGTGAACTTGAAGGTAGTTTGAAAGAAAATATATAGAATAAAATATGGAAAGTAAAAAGAGAAAAGAAAGTAAGAAGATGCTGTGAGAATATGTAACATGTATAATTGAAGTCTTTGAAGCAGATGAGAGAAGCAGTGTGGCAGAAATAATATTTTAAGAAATAATGCCTGTCAAATTTTTAAAACTGAAGGATGATCATTTTCATTAGTTATGAAGGAAATGCATCTTGAAACCTCAGTGACATACTCTTAAAATGTTAGTCATGCTGGAATGTGAGTAGTAGTGACAATGCAAAGTGCTAACAAGTTTGAGGAAATATAAAAGCTTTTGCATGATGAAAGTTATTGTGCAGATTTTATAGTCACTTTGTAATAATGTTTGGCATTATCAAAACTTAACAAATGCGCTTCTACTTACACGAATATTCCCAATAGAATGTATATGCTCCAAAAAACACATATAAAAATGTTCATAGTGGCATTATTTATTATAGCCTACAGGTAAAAATAAAAAATAACCATCAACAATAGAATTTAATAAATTGTGCTGTAGTCATGTAATGGAATACTATACCATAATGATAATGAATGAATTAGAGCCACATATAATACATAGGTAAATATCAACAAACACAAAGCTGAGTAAAAGATGGCAAATATATGTGTGTGTGTATATATATATAATTACAGTTATATCAAGTTTAAAAATAAGTAAAAATAAATTATGTTAGAAATTTAAATAATGATCACTTGGTCAAAGGAAAGAGGTTATATTTGGGAGGGGGCACGAAGGTATGTTCTGGAGCACTGGAACATCCTGTTACTAGATCTGTCTGGTAGATACATGGGAATGTTTGCTTTGTGTTAATTTATTGAACTGTAGTGTTGGGATTTGTAAAGTTTATGTTTGGGTTAAATTTTAATTAAAATGTTTAAAATAAAGGCAAGTGGCTTGGTCACTTCAGGAAATTGCCAGCAAACATAAATAAAGATGGTCAGCCTCATAAGTGATCAGTAAGTGCATATTAAACCAAACTGAACTATCATTAAACACAACCACGATGCCCAAAATTAAAAATTAAAAGACAGTATTCTCTGGAACTCTCATATAGTGCTGGTGGGCATATTAATGATACAACCACCTGGGAAACTCTTACGCATTATCTACCGAAGTTGAATATATGTGTATCATGACCTAGCAATTCCCTCTTAGGTATATACCCAAGAAAAACTCTCACACATGTGCACAAGGAGACCTTTACAAGAATATAGCAACATTATTTGTAATATTCACAAGCTAGAAATAAAATGTCATTAACAGCAGAACAGATAAATACTTTATGGAGTATTCATACAAGGGCATTCTAGACAGTAACAAATCATAGTTCTGTGCCACAAAATGGATGAATCTTTCCTGTAGGGAGATAATATTTTTTTCTATTAATATTTCAAGAGCTAATACTTATATGATGCTTTCTACATTTTAGGTGTTCTATACTTTGTATATTTATTAAATTTTTAAATTTTTTCACAATAATTCTATCCAGTAAGTGCTTATAAAATGCCTATATTGCATATGGGAAACTGAGGCATAGAGAATTTAACTTGCCCTAGATTATAGACTTTTTTAATATAACCAAGAAAATATGTAAAATGAATAGATTCTATTACCAATACATAATCTATAAAACAGTAAATGAAACAGTTTTGTTCTTGGCTGAGGTAGGCTGAAATGCATTCCAATTTGGATAATTGGATACAACCCAGAAGCATATGTAAAATAAAAATACACAATTATACTTAGTGTATGAACTGTGGCATCTTAGATCAATGTGAAATTTTCTTTGAAAATACCCAATTGTCTTGAAGAATTATCGATCATATCCTTTCATCCAGAAAACTAGAGTCTATTTTGTGAATATCTATTTTACACATACTATGAACTTTAATTAGGTCCTAGCAAAACCATGATTTATCATGTAGCAGTACACCTAACGTTAATTTATTTTAAAAAAACACTTATTTATAAAAAATTTAAAATTCCAAATTATAAAATTGCCAAATATTTGGCATTGAAAAATTCAGTTAACTCTTACAACTGAAGTTTTTTGCTACAAAACCATTGATACCAAACTAAATTGATAAAATGCCTAATCATTAAGACCTATGGTTAGTATGTTAAGAAAATAACTCCAGAAGAAACTGATATGAGTAGATAATGAACCACACCTTTAAGAGTAGCAACTTTAAAAACAGGCAAATACTTTATGAGAGTAAGGTAGATACTTATACAGGGACAGAAAAAGCGATAAAAGTAAGGAGAGAAAATGTATAGAAAGAGAGTCACTATAGGTGACTATAGGTATTAATAGGGGAGAATTACTTGGCATAAGTAAATAAAAACAAGTCATTTCAAGTCTAACATATATTATTACAACAAAATTTTTGTTACTAATAAAAACCTTAATAATTGATTTTTGAATTCATATATTTTGTTGTATATACAAATTAGCAGTTTTATCCCTTTCAAATAAAACTTTATAAATTTGAAGTTCAAATATGAAAAAAAGCAATATAGATTTTTTCATGACAAAATGATGGATTGGAAAGTAAAAGCAGTCTGTCAAAAAGTCTCTCTCTGAAACTTTCTGTAGTAATATTGAACAAGATAAACTGTCTTTCTTTCCCCAAAAATGCTTTTTTTTTTTTTTTTTTGGTCAGATGGAACGAGTGATAACACTTAGAAATGGAATGATGCCGAAGTTCAATGTCTTGTGGTCTTGCTCCCTCCTCTAGCAGTGTTTCTCTTATTACGCTCTTCTTGCTCTTCTAATGTTGATTTCAGTTGTATTACGTTCAGTATGTCCTTCTGGCTAGTACTAGAGAATTTCACTTTTCTAATTTCCAGTCTCTTTTAAAAAAATATCATCTAAAAGTCATTACAAAGTCAAATACCGCTCTGGTAGTCCAGGTCTACATTTCTATAATATTTCATTAGTATTTCCTCTCTGGTTTCTCTGAGTCTTAAGACTCTCAGCCACTTTTTTTTTTTTTTTTTAACATCTTTATTGGAGTATAATTGCTTTACAATGGTGTGTTAGTTTCTGCTTTATAACAAAGTGAATCAGCTATACATATACATATGTTCCCATATCTCTTCCCTCTTGCATCTCCCTCCCTCCCACCCTCCCTATCCCACCCCTCTAGGTGGTCACAAAGCACAGAGCTGATCTCCCTGTGCTATGCGGCTGTTTCCCACTAGCTATCTAGTTTATGTTTGGTAGTGTATATATGTCCACTTTTATACTTCTAAAATATTTTAAACCTTTCATGAAATGAATGTGTCCCAAATCTCTTAGGAGACTTTGACATAAAAGGCTGACAAACCCATTCAATTCTTACTGTAACTTCTATGCACTGTTTTTAAGGTTATACATTTAACTCTTAGCTTAGTATAAAATGCTAACTGTGCAAATGCTTTGAACCAGTTAATATCTGCTTTTCACCTCTAAGTGTCAATGTTTGTAAATTAACACTTATGGTTTTCATTTGGTCACTGAATCTTTCCACTTCCATAATCTGGAGTAATTGTGTAGAGACCATATAAAACAAATATTACTCAGCCTTCTAAAAGAAGGAAAATATCCCCTACCATTCTGTTGATTTAAATCCTACCTTATTCCAAAAGAGTGTTTAATAAAGTAACACCACATCTCTTTCAAATTTGGCTTCCCAAATTGTCTCACCAGAAGCGTCCATGCTTTCTTTCCCTCACCTCTATATAGGTTTCTCAGTCATTTCAACATTTTCCCCTCTTTTTATGCATCCCCACTTCCATGACAACTTGCCTGTCTCTGTGTTTTCATTTCTTCAGAAGACAAATGAGAACTAAAATGCTGATGATATTTGGCAATGGCTCTGTATAGCTTATAAGAACTTGTATGCTTTTCTCTTCTTCCTATCCAGCCTCATTTATTAACCTTCCCTCTTTCCCCTTCTTCCATCTGTGCCCCCAACATGCTGCATCTTGTTCTCTTCCTCCAATATACCTGGCTCGGTTTTGGATCCAGGCTTTTGTACCTGCTAACCCCTTTACTTTAAACGTTCTTCCCTCTCTGATCTAACATATCTGCCTGCCAAGATACCACTTTAGATGCTGCTGTAGCTAATAAAACAAATTCAACAAAGTGTGCGTTGAAGAAATTAATTTTTCTTAGTAGGACAACGGTGTATCCTCTAGAATTTTCAAATGAGGAGGAATATTGCTAAACCAAATGAAAAGATAGTGGTACATCAAGAGCTGAGTCATCTGTTCTACCACTTCTATCTTAAACAAGATAAATGACCACAGTCTGTGTGACCTTCATACCTTGGACCACCATTTCTTCATCATAAAATCAGAGGTTTTGACTATGTGGCTTCTGAGGGCCTGTCTAGTCCTGACATGTGATGATTTAGTATTTTTTAAAATATATCAAACTATACCTTTTCTATATTTTCTTCATGTTTGATATGTATTCCTTATAGCTTTCATGGCTTTATTATTTAATAACTAAAGGGGCTTTAACAATGCAATGAACTTGAATATGTGGTTTCTCCACTTGAAAATGAAGATAGTAATTATAGTTAACATTTATTGAGGCCTGTGATTCCAAACACTTTATATGTGTTATTTCAAATTGACTTTTGTTCACCTTTTCTAAACCAGGGACAATAAAATGAAGCTCACATTAACTTTTTTTGATATTTTAGAACAAGATCTAAGGCAAGTTCATTAACTCACTGTCAGTAAATCAATGGGGTTGCAGGCAGCAGTGGTGGAGGGTGAAGGACTTACCACAGGGTCGCTATAAACAGAGACAGGATATTAGTGGAAGGATGATATCCCTCCTGAACTTCCTCATCTCAGTAACGCTTGATAATGTTCTATTTTAATGATTAATGATCAAATGGATATCTTAAAATAGCCGCTGATACATGCACTTGTATTTAGAGCAAAATATCGATCAGAGAAATGGTGAAAGTCATAGTCATGGGCTTTTTATTTATTTATTTTTAACAGAAAGAGGAACGCCTCTCTCTCCAAAAAAGGAACAAACTAACAAAATAATGGCAGAGACTAATTTATGGTTGGTATCTTTATGTTGTGGTTTGCAGACTCACATACTTTCAGTGGGCTAGGTTACCTGCCCAAGGTCATACAATATGTTAGTGACAAAGCATGGTCTAGCTGAGAGTATTGAAATATCGAGTTTCTACAGTTAAATACATCTTGATATTTATGCCACATAATATAATGAACATCATGCTGTATTAAACTCTTTTGGAATAAGTAGGATGTAAATCAATGCAATATATATATGTTTTATATGTTTATATATTATGTATGTTTATGTATATTTATTAAAGAATGTTTTTAAAGTTTTTAACAATTTAGAGTCAATATATGCAATCATTTATCCATCCATCCATTCATCCATCCACCTATCTATCCATTTATTTAACAAATATGGAAGAATTACTATTATCTCTGAAACTGTGCAAAATGGTAAATATATGGCATAAACAATGAACTCAGAAAACCAGAATATTAGAGTAATAACATTTCTATTTTCTAACACTTCTCAATGAGCAGGTATTTATTTATACTGGCACTTTACCCTTACAATAGCTCCACTAAGGGAGGTAGTACCAGTAGAATTATTTTTATTTTATGAAGGAAGAAGTCATAGAATGGATTTGGAGACTTAGTCTAAGTTACAAAGTAAGTTAGCATCAGGAATTAAACCCATATGTCTTGACTAAAATCTTAGTGATTTTTCTGAACAATAATATAATAAAAATGATGCTTACAACCATTAAAAAATTATTTCAACCCCATCCATTTGTCAAATGCCCGTCATCAAAAATAATGGTCTTATATTAAAGCAGGTTTACATAGAAGGAGAAATCACACCTCTACAAAGCACCCAAAACCAGATACTTTTTTTCATGTTTTTCTGTTTCACATGCACCAAGTAGGAATAACAATGAATGAAACATTCAGAGTTCCAGGGGGAAAAGGTTTCTTTTAGCATGACCTCATATGAAGTTTGGAAATGGATGAAACCAAAATAAAGCATTGGAATTGGATGAAAGCAAAATAAAGCATTGGAGTAAGTCATTCACCCACATGAGAATGAAATTTTAAATAAAAGCTAGAAAAGAATGCAACAGAAGGATAAGAAGCTGTGCTAATTTAATGGCAAGGCAAGGAAATAGCCTCAAATTGTGACATGAATGGTGTGTGAATAAAGCATTAAAGTATGAATTATGAATTAAGATTAGAGTTTTCTCCTCATCTATATGACATAAATTTAATGAAATCCATTTTACTAGTCCCAGGATTGGGTTAATTAGGCTAGGTTTAACACACTGGTTAATGCATGGGATGGTTCTAGAGGAGGGCTCCCTAACAGAACTTTTTAAAATGATGGAAATGTTCTACATATACACTCTCCAATATCATGGCCACTATCCACATGTGGTTATAAAACACTTGAAAGGTGTCTGGTGTAACTAAGGAACTGAATATTTAATTTCATATTAATTATAATTGATTTAATGTACATAGCACATATGGCTAATAATGGCTACTGTATCAGCCAGCGCAGTTCCAGACCCTTCAGCATCCCTTACTAAATGAAGTGTTTCAAATGCTCATTTGACATAAATCGGCCTATACCCCAGGATCTAGGGCTAGAATCATTCTTAGAGATGATGTAATCTAGTGACTTTCAGACTTTATTGACAGTGACTCTCAGTAAGAAATTAAGTTGAAACATTATGCACATAGTCATGAATGCACATAGAATGAAATTCTACTAAAACTTCATTAAGAAAACAATTACCTTTAGTAGTAACAGTTTTATTCCATTTCATTTCATTTTAAAATGTAGTTGTCTATATTTCAAAACAAATTTTGCTGTTTCCAGTTGCCTCATTTTACAGATGAGAGAACTGTGTTCCAGAAACATTGGAAAAACCTCTAATTATGCCAGGAAAGTCTAGCTGAAAACTATTGTTCTGCATTTGGCAGATCACCTTAAAAATAGACATTTACCTTTAAGTCAGAGTGTATACTGGTAGCTGTAAGTGAGCCACCGAATATACCCACTGTATTATGCTTCTTCCTGTATGTATCATATTTATGGACCCACTGTATTTTTTCTTTGGAGATATTTAAAAGTATGAGGGATGTACACTACCCAACTCAAGTTTCCCACTTGCCCAGTAGAAGACTAAATGCTAACACAGGACTATAGCTTCCTTCAACTGCTAATCTGTGTTAGTGTACAGGAAACTATTCCAGGAACAAAAACTCATAGCGCATCTGAGGTTTTTGCCAAATGAAATCCTAATCCCCACTTAAAATGTGGGTCACCTTCAATTCAGTACTTTGCTACATAATTGAAATAAAGGCCAGTGATTAAAAGATATCTCATTTTAAAAATTTATCTCAAAGATGCTGCAGAAAGAATAAACACTGTCAAGCAGTGGTGCACTGGTTTATCATTCAGAGTTTCATACTTACTGGAAGAAGTATTTTAGACTAACTTATGCAATTAAAAAATTATATATTATTTTGTTGTCACTATTAGAAAGGAAAATATAAAGGAAATAAATTAGTTTAGGCATTCTCAAACATTCAAGAAAGTTTGGGTCTGACATTTTTAAATTACATTTTGACAGTGTCATAGATATAGATTAAAAAAAAAAAACACTTTATTTCACTCTGTGTTATCATGGTCATTGGGAGGCAGCATATCATGAAATCTCTTATCTGCTAGATTTTCTTCACAGCTGCCAACATCCATTCTGTATTTTTTGTTGTTGGCACCTTCTTGATCTTACCAGACAATGAGAATGGAAGGTTTTCATACGGCAACCAGGATTCATAGTCCTGCCTCAATTAACCTATAAATGGTTTTTCATTTAAAATATACAGTGGTAGCCTTTGTCCAGTCATGAAACTAGAAATGCGAAACACATTTGATCATGCCCAGGCAATGACAGCCACTAACGACCACTAACTGGCTGATAGCAATCATGAGGGCTCATCCGTTTTAAGATGCAAATCTCCACTGTGCAGAAACCCCACAGATACCACCTTAATCAAGTGAATAATGTTAACATCAACTTCTGAAACACATAGCAACATCAAAAACTGCTTGATAGGATGGACTGAGCAGTATCTAATTGGGAAAACATCAGGCAAATACAAATGGAGGGACATTCTACAATATAACTGGCCAACACTCTTAAAACTGTCAAGATCACGAAATACAAAATAAGGTCAAAGAACTAACGTAGGTTGGAGGAAACTAAGGAGAAAAAACCAACTAAATGTAATATTGGATCCTGGATAGGATCATGGAACCCAAAATAAGATATTAATAGAAAAACTGGTGAAATTTGAATTAACTTTAAGGGAAGCTGAGTAAAGGGTATAGGGGAACTCTATTATTTTGCAACTTTTCAGTAAGTCTAACATTAGCTTAAAAATAAAAATATGCATTATGGAATTGATGAATTATGTAATTTTGGCCCAATATTTCAATGTAGAGGCAATTTAGATGATTCAGATTTTTTTCTGATATAATAATTTTCCTTAGAGAATGTCAAAAGTCTTTACAAACATGCCACAATTTAAAGTACATGTAACTATTCTTGGCAGTCCTAAAATAGGGCTCAATTTAGTAGCTATAAAATTCATATTAAATACACTCACGTTCCACAGAACACCCCAACAGTCTTTTACTTTTTTTCCTGACAGATAACACATTTAAAGCTTTTACCCCTAACACTAGTCAGTGTCAAGTTTTAACTTCTGTAAGTGGCTACACGTTGTCATAGCAATTGGTGCAAAAATATTTCCTAATCCAGTCTAGTGATTATAAATACAGTCTAGAAGTTCTGGGAAATATGCACAGAAAGTATGCAAATCACTTTTTCAGGAAAAAAATCAGAGCCTGTTTTCAGGAGAATTTCTCCTTCCATTCAGATGACTCATAATCCAATATCATTTTATGTATTCAAAATGTCATAGTCTTGGAGAATAAATGAGGCAGAAACTTGCTTGAGGAGAGGGTAGGATCTTGCCCCTCACCCCTATCCACCTGCTGGTGTGTGTTCAAATGTATTAGGTGCCTGCAACATCCGCTAGCTTTTTACATCTGTATTTCAAAGTGCTGAATTTTCTGGTGTGTAATGTATTGAGGTAAATGAGTTTAAAGATGTCAGGATGACAGTCTTCATGAAAATCTGTCACCTTTTTCCTCATCCTCAACCCAACAAGTAGTCATTCTAAGCATGACTAGTCAAATAGTACTGAGTTTCCTGAGGGGTATATATTGAATTTTATAATTATAGGGCCACAGATGATAAAGACCACAGAGTTATCTGCTTGCCCATTTTAAAGGTTGATTTTAGCAATACTTCTTTTAGCATCTAATAATAATTAACATAATTATACTTACTGTGCATCACCATCAGTCATTATGATGGTTGCATTATTTAATTTCTATTAGGTAGGTAACATTATTATCCCAATATTAGAGATTATGAAACTTGGGCTTGTAAACATTAAGCAGTTTACATCAGGTCACTCAGGCAGATTTCAGATGTAAGAAATCTAATCTCAAAGCCCATATTCTTAACCCCTGTACCCCACTGAACAATTGAACATTCAAAGATTTATAAAATAATCAACTAGCTTTTAAAGAGTTCAGAGATGAAAGGTTAAATTTTCTTGTTTCCACAAGATAGTGTCAAGGAAGTAATGAGGGCTGAGAGTTTTCAGTTAACCATGAAATTAACTAGAACATTTATTTTTTTCCCAGGTCATGCGGTAAACCTCACACCGTGTATCTAGCTATTGATGTGTAGCAAATTACCCAAAATCTGTCTCCAAATAATAATCATTTATTATAGTCCAAGAATCTGTGGGTTTGCTGGAGAGTTCTTGTGTTATGAACCAGCCTTGGCTAATTGTGACTGACTCACCTCTCCTTCTAACTTCTGCTGACAGCCATTCAGGGTGGCTTCACTCACAGGTCCGGCTATTGACTAGCTGACTGTTGGGGCAAAGGGAGAGATTGGGCCTCATGTTACACAGTGAACAGGACTTTAAGAAAGAGTGCAAGGCTTGTTGAGACCTAGGTTCAGAACAGCTACATCGTCATTTCTACGACATTTAATCGGACATAGCAAATCACGAGGCTAGCCTAGATGCAAAGGAAGGATAAATACAGTCCATCTGTTGATGGGAGGAGCTGTAAAGTCACATTTCAAAGGAGATGTGAAGAATTGGGGATATATTTGCAGTCAGTTTCACACACACACACAGATACCCACTTGCATAATGTATCTATCTTCTACATGGATAATTTTATGACTTCATCACCTGAAACACTCTCAACTGCACCATTTCCATCTTACCTTTGTCTGCCCACACATATCCTACCTAGATTGTGTATTACTTCTGAGAACCCACGAATACTGGTCTGACTTCTTGACACAGATGAAAGGATTCAATCTGCAGTTGTGACTTTCATGGGAGTAGTTAGAAGATAGGCTGTGGAAGATTGATTGGTCTCTACCTAGTTTCAAATGTTATGTGTAGCAAGTTTGTGAGTTTGCTGAGAGTGAGAAAACCTTTCTGGATAACCGTATTTAAGATACACTGCACTCCATGGTTAGGGTCACTTTAGTATAGCTTGTTTTCTGGAAGTGTCGGGAAAGTTTGGTATCATCTACTTTCCATAAGTTTAACCTTTTGGAAGTGCGGAGGGGGTGCCTACTGTTACTCTACCTTCTAAGTTACTAAATGTACTGTATTCATTACTCTACATATAGTGCATGATGCGTTCCTCCCAGCATCACCATGAGTTAGGTATTATTCCCCCTTTATTGGTGGAAAAGTGTAGTTTACAGCAGTTAGGTAAATTGGCTAGGACACAGTTAAATTGTTAAGCAGAGTTTGAATTCACATCTATTTAACATAGAAGTTTATTTCCTAAAAATGAAATTGTATTGTGGAAATCTTAAAACAATCAAGCAATTAGAATAATTTACAATTCTAAGAAAAACAATATATAAAGTCATCTCTGCCTTACATATTCAGAGGTTATAACTTATGACTGAAAGCAATTCTTCATTTGATGATGGAGCTGTTTTTTTAATATTCTTAGTAAGATCTAGACCTCAGCTTTTTAAGGCAGTATGTTGACCTGTTATTTCATCTATTTTTTTTTTAGTTTCCTTGAGTTGTTTACTGCACGTTATATATGGTGTTACCATAACTATTTTTTAATCTTCTTTCTAGATTGTTCATTTTCTCCTTATAAACTAATCACTGATTTATAACACTGATTGAAATATGACATAATATTTTACCTTTATTAAAAAAAAACTCACTACTTATAAATGAATGTTCTTGAAACATATTATTTTTGTTTTGTGGCTATTTTGTACAATTTAAATATATTGCTGCTAAGTGGTGGAATACATTCTAGCCATATTGTCCAGATACATGGACTGGTAATGACTTCATTTATTTTGAATGAATAATATGTGATTTTATAGGAGACTAAGACCACTCTTACCTTACCACTCTTACCTATAGAGGTGGTAAGAGTAGGTGCTTATCACAGCTTAGATTGGTCAGATCAATGAGAATCATAATGGGATGTTTTAATAAAAGATTTTTTTACTGATTATAAAAACATTGCATATTAATTGTTGAAAAACAGAACATTAACAAAAAGTAAAGAGAATAAAAATAAATGCCAGAATTTAACACTCAGAAGTAATTCCTAATACTGGGAGAAATTTCCTCCCAGTATTTTTGTATGATTTTTAAAATTGCATAGTTGACATCATACTCTCTATAAATGTATATACTCTTCTTCCTACGTATAATATAGCACATAATATAACATAATGTTTTTAGCATGAACAGATTAAAGAATAAGAAAATCAAGGAATGAAAGAACATTGTGTTAAGATGATTATTAGAATGAAAATTTTCTAAAATTCATTTATTTAATCATTTACCGAAGGATCATTTATAGAAAGCTTACTTTTTAGGCACTGGTAAAAACATGGAAATCTAATCCTTATCTTTAAGAAACTCCAGATAGTAAAATTACAATTTCATGATAGAATATAATAGAAGTATCTGCAGTGTTCTGTAGATAATACAGAGCAGGGAATATTCTTGGGGAATGAGTTATTATTGTAATACAATTGATGAGACTTAGAATTCTCTTTGTGATTCTGTGTGTTATTTTGCTTGACATTTAAACATGCATACATTCTAAACATAAGTAAACATCTTACTATAATACATTAAAAAGTAGCCTAGTATTTCACTAAAGACCCATAGGTGTTAATATTTTAGTATTTGCAAAGGGAAGCTGTAACATGCATTGACCTGGATGTGATTCCTCACAGTGTTTATGAGATTCACATTATTCTTTATTTTGCTTCTGTTCTCAGTAATCAGGGGTTTTCAGTTTATTCCTTGATTTATATGTGTGCCGCTTTTTTTCTCTTTTTATTAAGCTGGGACACCACAAATGTTTGAAAAAAGATGCAGTCTGTGCAGGGAACATTTTTTTCATCCGTTAGTGGAGATACTATGAATGGGCCATCAGGGATCTGTAATTGGTATTCTTTTAATACAAGAATTCTCTTTTTCTTGGTGAACAATATGAGTCACCGTATGGCTTCAGTTAGGAGGAGGTCATTCATTTTGCCACCAGACAGGTTTAATACAACTAAAGGCAACTACAAAGTGGTAGAAATGAGATTGGTAATAAAGTTGGACTTTAATCTTCCAGATTGAAAAATGCATTTCATCAAAGTGGATTTCCTGTTGAGCATACATCCCAGCAAATTCACACAACTGTAGTAAGAAAATGATCACAATGTGTATCTCAGTGGGTTAGGGCTTATTGGCGTTATGTAGGAGACACATTTCAATAACACTCCTTTCCCTCTCTTCCTCTGTTTCTTCTTCTGCCATCCTCATCAGGCACCAGATTGTTAAAGTAGATCATTTTCTAAAGTTGAGCTTGTTTCCATGGGTAATCTGTTTATTAAAATGATAATCTGTTAGTATCTTTAATGATATGTATTTAAACATACACGGGGAAGATTGTTGGCTCAACTATAGTCAAATTAGCGGTAACTTGAATGGGAAGTAATGTCATTAGATCTACATTTACCCATGATTAATATTTATACATTCAGCATTTATTTTGACAGATATTTATTGATTACTTACTGTGTACTCAAGTCTAGAAATGAAACGATGAATGAGACACAATCCCTTTCCTCAAAGTTTTATCTGCCCAAGTTTCTGTGAATATAGGTAACTATTACACTACATTAATAATTCTATAATAGATATATTAGAGACATTCTAAGAAATCACATATGTCGTTAAAAGATGCTAAGGGGTTTGGCTACCTGTAGAGACTGATACAACACTGAAAACGAATATGATCAGATCTTTGCTCTAGCCAGAAAATTCTAACAGAGTGTGGAGGGCAGTGTAAAGGGGTTTATTGATATTGGAATTAGGGAGACTGATTAGAGAATTCTGTTCCATTAGCAGCAGCAAAACTGAGGCTTGTATTGTTAGTGGGTGGAAGGAGGGCTTAATTCTATAACAGAAGGAGAAAGAAGGGAATATTTGTATTTCTCTGGACATGCAAAGGTGTTAACATTAGCAAAATAAAAGTTAATGCTTCATCAGAAAACATTAAACTTTGTTGTACATACAGTTTTATACCAAGAATGCAGGCAGCTCTCTTAATATATAGCTTCATACCTAAAGGTCTAATATAATTTTTTATCTATGACCATAGATGAAAAGGTTCTAGGTATCCTGAAATTACTTTCCTTCCAATTGAGTATTTGATTGTCAGATTTTTAGTCTTATGTGAGCTAATGGAGTTTAGACTAAAACTATATAAATATATTTCTATTTTTTACTGTAAAAATGAACGTATTTATTGATTTGAATTTCTAGAGGAAGACGGCTTTTAATACTGTTTAACATAAAAGTACTTAAATTATAATTTCATATTTTGTAAGCATTATTTTGTAACTATTAGACATTTTAGTCACATGAAAGATTAATTTTAATAAGATCATTTAAATAAAAGAGTGGTAATCAAAAGCAAATGACTATAATATTCATTTATATTTATAATGTAATTTATCAAATGTAAGGTAATTTTAAGCCAATACCCATTATTACAATTGCTGAAAAGTAAATTATAAAAAATATTAAAAGAATATACAGTATCCTGTTATCCTTAGATTTTTAGACATTTGTATTACTCTATCATAAATATCCTCTTTTCCTTCATTTTCCAAAATAAATTCTATTCCTTTTCAAAAGAATTTATTTTGGAAAATGAAGTATGGATACGTTTTGTGTATTATGTAGTCCATTTTCAATTTTTCAAAGGTTACATAATTTGATTAGCCAGAACCATTTCTTTCACCTTGCCCTTATGGTTGTGTCCAGGTCTGTCCTGGTTGTGAGGCCACTCAGGATGTTGGACATTTAATTAGTGAGTCAACAAGTATTTATTTAAATGCTATATAGGGTACATGGTGTCAGTTAATAAAATACAAGTCATTTTATAATAATTTGTATTTTTTGGCTCAAAGGAATAGTTTGACCTTCCTTGATTCACTGATTGTTTGGGTTCCCTTATTCAGAAATGTATATTGTGTGCCTATCAAATACCACATATCATGCTAGATACATATTGGGAATATAAAGATGAGTAAGGCTGTCTTCAGAAATCACTGTTAGTAAGAGAGAATGTACACAGAGAGTAACAAGGCCTTTTGATAAGTGCTCAAAGACTCAAAGGCCTTTGATAAGTGATATAAATCACAATGAAGAGAGTACTGTTTGACTCACGGAGATGAGAGTGATGAATTTTGCTTAGGAGAACATGTCTAAATGCTTGGTTACTTCAATATGGTAAAAAATCCACTACAATACATACAGAAAGCCAGCGTATAAAGAAGCAAGGTCTAGGGACTTCCTAGGTGGTCCAATGGTTAAGACTGTGTGCTCCCAATATAGGGGACGCATGTTCAATCCCTGGTTGGGGAACTAAGATCCTGCATACCTCAAGGCAAGACCTAAAAAAAAAAACAAAAGGAAGCAAGGTCTAGTTATGAGCATTGTTTCAGGAAATGATATCTGAGAACTCGAAGTTCAGCATTTAAAAAATAAACACTTGTTTTTTTGCAGGTATTTTGAATTGTCAACTGTAAAAGACCACTTAGAATGAGTACTGTATTGATTGAATTAATTGAATTTCAATCCTAGTCTTGAAAGAAAATTGCCCAACAGAAAGAATATAATCAAAACTTAGACCTCTCAATTATCATAAACGACACAAAGAAAAGACATTAATTGAGAAATCATCTTATGAGCACTGGCTCTTCAGGATCAGGCCCCTATTCTGGATGATTGTGAAAGCAAGCCTAGCCGTCATCTTGTGGGAGGTAGAGAGAAGAAGCACTTTACTAAGGACTAGCTGATTTAATTGTTAGCATTGAGTAAGACACATGACCACTTGGTGCTTTGGTTTCTTCTGTTTTAAAATTGAAAATATTTTCAAGATACTTCTTCCATATCCAAAATTGTATTTTTCTCATTCTACAAAGGAGAAAACCAGTGGTTTTCAGAAACTTTGTAGTGTGAGAAAACTGTGAAAGGAAATCAAATATTCAGTGGTAAGATCAGCAATAATTTAAGAAAGCAGGACAATATCCCAAGATTTGGAAACAAACAAACAAACAAAGATAAACAGAAACATTTTTCCTTAACTGCTCCAACTTCACTCCCATATGCAACATTGACTTAAGCCTAATAGTTGTGCTACTTCATGATAAACAGACACTCTTCTGGCAGAGTTATATATTGTCTTAATCCATTTAAAACTCTTATTTGAAATGTGCTTCATATTGAGACCCAGGAAATAGTTCAGGAAATGTTATTTAAAAGAAAAATGAAGGCAAACAAAAATGTAAACATTCATTTTCCTGACCTGTAGTAAAAATTGTAGAATTACTATTTAAGGTGAGTCATACTAATCTGTCTGATAGTTAAATCATACTAATCGGTCCAGTAGTTAGTCTGATATTCCTCCCATTTTACAAGTAAGGAAACTGAGGCACAGAGGCACTCAAATAGTTGCAGTGATGGTTTCATTGCTCTAATAATTGTCTGAATTTTCCTTATGAATTTCTGTAGTTATGAATGTCTGGCTATCAGTTTGGTCATCAATAATGTGACTGAATTGGATTAAATAACATTTTAGACCCCTAGGTTTTTTTCCTACAGGGATTTACATAAACTACACTTGCATATACAGCTCTAATGTAGTGTAGATTACTGAAAATATATGAGAAGGCAGCAAATTTGACTCACATCCTTGGAGTACTGTTTGCACTGCCACACATTGGCCAAGCTTCCATGATATCACACTTAAATATAACTACGGGCCTTTTTTTCTTACTCGTTCCCTCCTTCTCTACCTCCCTTCTGTAATAATCCATCTGGAGTCTGATCTGAACAAAGAAAAGCATTATGTTGTTGGATTAGAAAATTGTTCCAAATATTCTCTATTCTTGAGCAATATATGGTCTAGTAGAAGCCATAGCAAATAACTGTACATAAGCTAGTGTTTGAACACCAGCCTCTGAGGTATCCTAATTGACTCTCCTTTTTTCTCCTTCAATTCACATAGCTAGGCCAGTCTTCTTTTTAAAAAAAATCACTTCCTTTCTCTCAGGCCTGTGCCTAAAATCCTCATCTCTTCCGTGATTTTTCTTAAACCAAATTTCAATTTCTGTGCCTAACCTTAAGAGTTATATTACCTGTTGCAACCGTTTTTTCTCATTTCTTCACAACACACTTTTGCTCAAATTAGCAGTCTCCTCACTACTCTCTGGCTTCCTTAGTTCCTGTTGTCATGCTCACTTCTGTGCCATTACTCCTATTAAACAGTTCTTCCTTTCTCAGTGAACGATAGAGATGTTCCACTGTATCAGCAAGGAATCGGTTCCAGATCCCCAAATGCTTGGCTATGAAGATCCTTGGATGCTTAAGTCCCTTTTATAAAATGGTGTATTACAGATACTGAGGGCTCCCTGTATGCCATTGATAGGTCCATTTCTGGTAAGTCCAGCTCTCTTCTTACCTGCATGGCCAGAATCTGCCTTCTGGCTTCTTGCAGTCAAGTAATGGATCTTATTATTGCCTTCTAAGGATGAATATTGTTTCCACATGGAGCTTGAGTTCTGGGCTTTCTCTCTTTACTGGCCCTTTAGAAACTTAAGAATAGGGCTCGAGCAGAAGCAAGAACTACAATACTGCAGCCTGTGGAACAAAAACCACATTCACAGAAAGAGAGACAAAATGAAAAGGCAGAGGATTATGTACAAGATGAAGGAACAAGATAAAACCACAGAAAAACAACTAAATGAAGTGGAGATAGGCAATTTTCCAGAAAAAGAATTCAAAATAATGATAGTGAAGATGATCCAGGACCTTGGAAAAAGAATGGAGGCAAAGGCAGAAACAGAGATGAACAATACAGTAACTAAAATGAAAAATATACTAGAAGGAATCAATAGCAGAATAACTGAGGCAGAAGAACGGATAAGTGACCTGGAAGACAGAATGGTGGAAATCACTGCCACGGAAGAGAATAAAGAGAAAAGAATGACAAGAAATGAAGACAGCCTAAGAGACCTCTGGGACAACATTAAACGCACCAACATTCGCATTATAGGGGTCCCAGAAGGAGAAGAGAGAGAGAAAGGAGCTGAGAAAATATTTGAAGAGATTAGAGTTGAAAACTTCCCTAACATGGGAAAGGAAATAGCCACCCAAGTCCAGGAAGCACAGAGAGTCCCAGGCAGGATAAACCCAAGGAGAAACATGCCGAGACACATAGTAATCAAACTGACAAAAATTAAAGACAAAGAAAAATGATTAAAAGCAACAAGGGAAACATGACAAATAACATGCAGGGAAACTCCTGTAAGGTTAAGAGCTGATTTCTCAGTAGAAACTCTACAAGTAGAAGGGACTGGCACGATATATTTAAAGTGAAGAAAGGGAAGAACCTACAAACAAGATTACTCTACCCAGCAAGGATCTCATTCAGATTCAATGAGAAATCAAAAGCTTTACAGACAAGCAAAAGCTAAGCAAATTCAGCACCACCAAACCAGCTCTACAACAAATGCTAAAGGAACTTCTCTAAGTGGGAAACACAAGAGAAGAAAAGGACCTACAAAAACAAACCTAAAACAATCAAGAAAATGGTAATAGGAACATACATATCGATAATTACCTTAAATGTAAATGGATTAAATGCTCCAAACTAAAGACGCAGGGTCACTGAATGGATTCAAAAACAAGAGACCCACTTCAGACCTAGGGACACATACAGACTGAAAGTGAGGGGATGGAAAAAGATATTCCATGCAAATGGAAATCAAAAGAAAGCTGGAGTAGCAATACTCAGATAAAATAGACTTTAAAATAAAGAATGTTACAACAAACAAGGAAGGACACTACATAATGATCAAGGGATCAATCCAAGAAGAAGATACAACAATTATATATGCACCCAATGTAGGAGTACCTTGATACATAAGGACAATGCTAACAGCTATAAAAGAGAAAATCAACAGTAACACAATAATAGTGGGGGACTTTAACACCTCCCTTACAACAATGGACAGATCATGAAGACAGAAAATTAATAAGGAAGCACAGGCTTTAAATGACACAATAGACCAGAGAGATTTAATTAATATTCATAGGACATTCCATCTGAAAACAGCAGATTACACTTTCTTCTCAAGTGCACACGGAACATTCTCCAGGATAAATCACATCTTGGGTCACAAATCAAGCCTCAGTAAATTTAAGAAAATTGAAATCATATCAAGCATCTTTTCCGACCACAACACTATGAGATTAGAAATCAATTACAGGGAAAAAAACATAAAAAAACAGAAACTCATGGAGGCTAAACAATATGTTACTAAATAATCAAGAGATCACTGAAGAAATCAAAGAGGAAATCAAAAAAATACCTAGAGACAAATGACAATGAAAACACGACTATCCAAATCCTGTGGGATACAGCAAAAGCAGTTTTAAGAGGAAAGTTTATAGCAATTCAATCGTAACTCAGGAAACAAGAAAAATATCAAATAAACAACCTAACTTTACACCTAAAGCAACTAGAGAAAGAAGAACAAACAAAACACAAAGTTAGTAGAAGGAAAGAAATCATAAAGATCAGAGCAGAAATAAATGAAATAGAAACAAAGAAAACAATAGCAAAGATCAATAAAACTAAAAGCTGGTTCTTTGAGAAGATAAACAAAATTGATAAACTCTTAGCCAGACTCATCAAGAAAAAGAGGGAGAGAACTCAAATCAATAATTTAGGAATGAAAAAGGAGAAGTTACAATGGACACCACAGAACTACAAAGCATCCTAAGAGACTACTACAAGCAACTCTATGCCAATAAAATGGACAACTTGGAAGAAATGGACAAATTCTTAGAAAGGTATAACCTTCCAAGATTGAACCAGTAAGAAATAGAAAATATGAACAGACCAATCACAAGTAATGAAATTGAAACTGTGATTAAAAATCTTCCAGCAAACAAAAGCCCAGGACCAGATAGCTTCACAGGTGAATTCTACCAAACATTTAGAGAAGAGCTAACACCTATCCTTCTCAAACTCTTCCAAAATATTGCAGAGGAAGGAACAGTCCCAAACTCATTCTACGAGGCCACCATCACCTTTTTACCAAAACCAGAGAAAGATACTACAAAAGAAGAAAATTACAGACCAGTATCACTGATGAATATAGATGCAAAAATCCTCAACAAAATACTAGCAAACAGAATCCAACAGCACATTAAAAGGATCATACACCATGATCAAGTGGGATTTATTCCAGGGATGCAAGGATTCTTCAATATACGCAAATCAATCAATGTGATACACCATATTAACAAATTGAAAAATAAAAACTGTGTGATCATCTCAATAGATGCAGAGAAAGCTTTTGACAAAATTCAGAATGAATTTATGATAAAAATCTCCAGAAAGTGGGCATAGAGGGAGCCTACCTCAACATGATAAAGGCCATATACGATAAACCCACAGCATACATCATTCTCAGTGGTGAAAAAATGAAAGCATTTCCACTAAGATCAGGAACAAGACAAGGATGTCCACTCTCACCACTGTTATTCAACATACTTTTGGAAATCCTAGCCACGGCATCAGAGAAGGAAATTAAATAAAAGGAATACAAATTAGAAGAGAAGAAGTAAAACTGTCATGGTTTGCAGATTACATGATGCTATACATAGATAATCCTAAAGACTCCACCAGAAAACTACTAGAGCTAATGAATGAATTTGGTAAAGTTGCAGGATACAAAATTAATGCACAGAATCGCTAGCATTCCTATACACTAACATGAAAAGATCAGAAAGAGAAATTAAGGAAACAATCCCATTCAACACTGCAACAAAAAAAAATAAAATACCTCGGAGTAAACCTACCTAAGGAGGTAAAAGACCTGTACTCAGAAAACTACAAGATACTGATGAAAGAAATCAGGGTGACATAAACAGATGGAGAAATATACCATGTTTTTGGATTGGAAGAATCAATATTGTGAAAAGATACTACACAAAGCAATCTACAGATTCAATGTAATCCCTATCAAATTACCAATGGCACTTTTTACTGAACTAGAACAAAAAAATCTTAAAATTTGTATGTAGACACGAAAGACCCTGAATAGCCAAAGCAATCTTGAGGGAAAAAAATGGAGTTGGAGGAATCAGACTTTACTACAGAGCTACAGTAATCAAGACAATATGGTCCTGGCACAAAAACAGAAATATAGATCAATGGAACAGGACAGAAAGCCCAGAGATAAACCCACACATGTATGGTCACCTAAACTATGACAAAGGAGGCAAGGATATACAATGGAGAAAAGACATTCTCTTCAATAAGTGGTGCTGGGAAAACTGGACAGTTACATGTAAAAGAATTAAATTAGAGCACTCCCTAACACCATACACAAAAATAAACTCAAAATGGATTAAAGACCAAAATATAAGACCAGATACTATAAAACTCCTAGTGGATAACATAGGAAGAACACTCTTTGACATAAATCACAGCAAGATCTTTTTTGTCCCACCTCCTAGAGTAATGGAGATAAAAACAAAAATAAACAAATGGGACCTAATGAAACTTAAAAGCTTTTACACACACAGCAAAGGAAACTATAAACAAGGCAAAAAGCAATGCTCAGAATGGGAGAAAACATTTGCAAATGAATCAATGGACAGAAGATTAATCTCCAAAATAAACAGCTCATGCAGCTCAATATTAAAAAAACAAACAACTGAATCCAAAAATGGGCAGAAGACCTAAATAGACATTTCTCCAAAGAAGACATACAGATGGCCAAGAAGCACATGAAAAGCTGCTCAACATCACTATTAGAGAAATGAAAATCAAAACTGCAATGTGGTATCACGTCACACCAGTTAGAATGGGCATCATCAGAAAATCTACAAACAACAAATGCTGGAGAGGGTGCGGAGAAAAGGTAACCCACTTGCACTGTTGGTGGGAATGTAAATGGATACAGCCACTATGGAGAACAGTATGGAGGTTCCTTACAAAACTAAAAATAGAATTAGCATATGACCCCCCAATCCCACTACTGGGCATATACCCAGAGAAAACCATAATTCAAAAAGACACCTGCATCCCAATGTTCATTGCAGCACTATTTACAATAGCCAGATCATGGAGGCAACCTAAATGCACATCGACAGATGAATGGATAAAGATGTAGTATATATATACAATGGAATGTTACTCAGCCATAAAAAGGAATGAAATTAGGTCATTTGTAGAGACGTGGATGGACCTAGAGATTGTCATAGGGAGTGAAGTAAGTCAGAAAGAGAAAAACAAATATTGTATATTAATGCATATATGTGCAATCTAGAAAAATGGTACCGATGAACCAGTTTTCAGGGCAGAAATAGAGACACAGATGTAGAGAACAAATGTATGCACACCAAGGGGGGAAAGGGGTGGGTGGTGGTGGTGGTGGTGGTGGGATTAATTGGGAGATTTGATTGACATATATACACTAATATGTATAAAATAGATAACTAAGAAGAATGTGCTGTATAAAAAAATAAATAAAGTTAAATTTAAGAAAAAGAATAGGGCTCACCTGTTAAAACCACAGTGTGCTGCTTTTTTTTTTTTTTTTTCAGACAAGCCCACGTAGACCCACCTGATAATACAATCATTATTTCTCGGAATGGATTATTAAGAAAAAATGTATTGTGGTTTTCACGTAGGCTGTTGGTTTAAAAAGTACTTATTATTTACCTGTATCAGCACCATCTGGAATTTGCGTTTGACTCTTGGCTCCATAGTTCAGTCCAGTGCCCTGGATTCCATACTGCATTTCTTTGCCAGAGAGAGAGAGAGATATGCCCAAGAAGATGAGTGTCTAAATCATTTTGAGCATATGATACCCATTTTAGTGTTTTACCTTAAACACTCAGGTGTAAGTGCAATTTTATGTTGGAGCTCCCATTAAACTGTGAATGGGAGCACTCAGCAAAACATACGGCTGTTAAACATATGCCTTCAGCCATCATGTGCTAGCTCTTCCTTAAGTTCATTCTTCCCTTTAAAAAGTAAATTGCTGAGTTTGCAAGTTCTGTCTCGGGGATTTTTATCATTCCTGCACATCCACCTAAAATCTTTCTGCTGAGCATTATTGCTTAATTCAGTAGCTTCTTTGATTAAATATGATTCAACCTGTTTAGTAGGAATTGACCTCTTCTGATTCTTAGGAAAGGAATAGAAAGACACCTAGTGATCAGTGCTTAGAAATATTATCGTATCCCCAAAAGGTTTGTGTTTTTTCGGTATTGATCATCGCTTCCTTGCATTCTAGAAATAATTGTGAAGGTTTGACTCTTAATCTAGTATGACTAACATTTCCTGAGCACCCATTATGGTCAAAGTATTGTGCCGGTCACCATGTAGTCATAGAGATGAGAATGACATGCCTGCTCCTCAAGAAGCAGAGTAAGTGACAGACTTGAGCTGAACTATTCAGTTTCACTAGGTAAAATATGATCAGTATCAGAATAAGATGATCAGTAGGGGGGAAGACCAGAAGAGGAAGTAATTGGCTCTGCTAAAGCACCCCTTGGTTACCTTTTCATCATGTCACCATGCACTAATGGCAGACATAAATAACAGAAGTGTGCCATAAGGTTAACCAATACACTTAAAATGGAATGCCTACTCTCTCATAAGAGATATAAAACTCATGTATTTACAGATGTAACACATCACATGTGTGGCTGCATACCCTGAAGAACTGGTATATTTCCACCTTCACCGCAAACACTGAAAAATGTAGTTTGAAGTCTAAATCCTAAGTTAATACTATATATCAGTTCAATGGTAGTAAAACATGTGCCCTGTTTTATATGGTATCTTCTTTCTTTCTTTAGCCTCATGGCATTATTTACGTTGCTTAAATGGAACAGAGTATCAGTTGTTTGTTTGTTTAATAAAAATGTCTGAATTAGTGTGTGGAAAGACAGTACAATAGTTGAGATTTAGCAAAATCCATGGAATTTTTTATGTACTTAAAAACACCTCTTGGGTCACTTTCATAGCTGACTTGGTCTAAATATGGCTAGTTATCTGAGTTAAGATTACTAGTGAAATCACATATTTCAGGGAATAATAGTTTGAAGAGCTTCTTCAAGTCTTTTTGCTCATACTAGCCCCACTTGAGCCTCTACATGCTCTCTTTGAATTTTGCTGCTCAGTTGTCCCTTGACTAGAGATACTTTAAGAAACCCTTGATTATCTTTGTCTTTATGCAGTTGTTGCTGGAGATACATTTTAGTACATTCCTCAGTCCTCTACATAAGACCTCAAGCATTTCTTTCAGATGTAAGTGATAAGAGATGCTGTGTAACACCTTTCTTCCTTTCTTTCTTTCTTTCTTTCTTTCTTTCTTTCTTTCTTTCTTTCTTTCTTTCTTTCTTTCTTTCTTTCTTTCTTTCTTTCTTTCTCTCTCTCTCTCTCTCTCTCTCTCTTTCTTTCTTTCTTTCTTTCTTTCTTTATGGCTGTGTTGGGTCTTCGTTTCTGTGCGAGGGCTTTCTCTAATTGCGGCAAGTGGGGACCACTCTTCATCGCGGTGCGCGGGCCTCTCACTATCGCGGCCTCTCTTGTTGCGGAGCACAGGCTCCAGACGCGCAGGCTCAGTAGTTGTGGCTCACGGGCCCAGTCGCTCCGCGGCATGTGGGATCTTCCCAGACCAGGGCTCGAACCCGTGTCCCCTGCATTGGCAGGCAGACTCTCAACCACTGCGCCACCAGGGAAGCCCCCTGTATAACATCTTTAGATGCTGACTGCCTTTGTTCATTATTCAGCTCACCTCTTACCCGCTGTGGGAGCTTGAGTAAGTTCATAAGCCTCTCTTGACACTAGTCCTCAGTTTCTTCATCTGTCAAATTCAAATAATAATGACTACTTTCTCGAGGTATTGTGAGGATGAAATGAGTTAATGCCTGGCAGTTAAGCAAAACAGAGATTGGCACATAATAATATCCCATAATAATAATAATAATTAGTGGACTACTATCACTATGAAATGGCATACATTTCTTAGCGTCCCTTGATAAATAGTGTATTTTCCTTAAGAGCACTGAAAACCATGTTTCTGTTTTCACTTTGACTTCAAAAAGCCCAGAGTCAAATTCTGAGACATCTTGAGTTACTCATATGGTGTAAGAGTCTTACATATCTGTGCTCAAAATTTCCTCTTATTTCGATCTTCAGTGTGCATATGGATTTTCTCTAGCTCTGTTTTTGTGTATTAATTTATATATTTCAATTTCATCATATGTAAAGGCAACTCAGATTCTTCCTTAAACTAGATAGAATAATGAACAAGCAAATACAAAGAAATAAATAAACAAGGTATTCAGATCGGTCCTAATTAATTTTTATTTTATTTACTTTTTAAAGAAAATTATTTATTTATTTATTTATTTGGCTGCATCGGGTTCCAATTGCTGCACGTGGATCTTCTGTTGTGGCATGTGGGCTCTTCATTGTGGACTTCTCCCTAGTTGCAGTGCATGGGATTCTATTCATGCAGTGCATAGTTGTGGTGCACGGGCTCCAGAGCATGTGGGGCTCAGTAGTTGTGGCACGCAGGCTCTCTAGTTGTGGCACATGGGCTCTAGAGCACGCATGCTCAGTAGTTGCAGTGTGCGGGCTTAGTTGCCCTACGGCATGTAGGATCTTAGTTCCCTGACCAGGGATCAAACCCACGTCCCCTGCATTGGAAAGCGAATTCTTAACCACTGGACCACCAGGGAAGGCCCCTAAATAATTTTTAAAACAGCATGTTTGAAAGTGAAAATAAAATGTACATGTTTTGAACATCCAACCTTCTATAGCATAATTACATTATGCCACAAAATAAATAGAGGGTGAAGGCATCAGGGATATTTAGAGATGGATTGAAGTATAGTGTCACTCTCTGACTTGATTTGGGCTCCTGGAAGAGTCAGGTCACAAAAGTCATATAAATAAGCCACAGAAGAAAGCATACAGACACTAGTAAGTTACAGCCACTAAAGAGTGACCTCATATGTAGAAGTTGTATTTTCTAGCTATTCAGTTTTATTGGTCAATTATTGCATTCATTTTAGCATGAAGTATCCCATTAATATTTTATACCATTTTGAAAAATTAGATTCATGAACAAATACAGCCCTCAAAAATAAGATTGGGAGGTATTTGTGAAGTGGTTATAGATGCTTTATATTTTGGCCTGAGAATTTGGGTTAATGGAAGAATTTTGTTATTTCTTACCGGCTTCTAAATCACAGGATTCCGTACTAGGTGGTAAAAATGACCACACTTGTTGATTTTCTCTCTTACTGATAGCTTTACTTGAGTAAAAGTATAAAATGTTCTGTTGGCTTATATTTTATGTTTCCATAGTGACCTAAGGTAGAGGGTGAACAAAAGCTACTATAATTTCAAACATTTAGGCTTCTTGCTTTAATGTTCTAGTCAGTATATACATTGTGAAGGATGAAGGGCACAGGGATCATTTGACTGGAGATCTCAGTATTGGCAGAGTTGGAAAGATTATTCAGCTGAAAACCCCTGAACTGAGTGGTTGATATGCATCACGGCCCATCTTGCTTCCTTCCTCACTGGGAACCCTGAGAAATCCAGTAGTTTTTGGTGTGGTAACATGGTAACACCACCAACTGAGGGAAGTGAACAAGTATTTTGTGCCAAGCCCTGAGCCGTAGACACTATATTATATAGGTTTGAAAATTCAACAAATAAAGAACTTCTTGAAGAGCCTAGTTACTGGACTAAGGAATGTATATGCCAGAACCAGAAACTCTAAAGAGTAATATTTTGAAAAGAATTACTGATATGCATAGTTCAGGCACGGTACAATAGTAAGGTTTGGGAGGTACGTATAGTAAGAGAGTAGAGAGTTGGAAGTTAGGAAAGTTGAATTGACCATTATGTTTTATGAAGGTAACATGGTGGCCATGGTTGAGAACATGAAGGAGCTTGAATTCTTTGTGTGCATTAGCAGATCAGAGAGAATAAAAATTATAGACTACATGGAGAAAATACTACATAGAATATTTCAAGATATGAAGATTCTAATAAAGTAGATGGAAATAAGCACTTGGAATTATGAGGATGGTGAGCATAGGCTGGCACCTCCCCTCTGAAGCAATAAATCAACATGAGACTCTTCAAACAGAGAGGAACTCCAGACCTTCTGTAGGCAATGAGGAGGATGTACAGGCATAAAGCTATTTTTTAAAAACCTGTAGGTTGTCCTGGTGGAGAAAAATGTCCTGTGGTTTGACATTGACTTTATATATGGCAAGGGTCTGCAAATTGTATCTGTCAGCCAAATCCAGCCTGCCACCTATTTTGTAAATAGAGTCTTGGTGAAACACAGCCACGCTCATTCTTTACTTATTTTCTATAGCTTCTTTTGTACTCTAATGGCAGAGTTGAGTAGTTGCAACAAAGTTTATGATCTGCAAAGCTTAAACTATTACTAGCTGGCCCTTTATGGAAAAAATGTGCTGACCCCTGATATAGACAACACTGTAGGAGGTATATGTTAAATGTTCAAACACACATGCATAATTTGATATTTTGACAGACCTTTCAAGAATTATTAAGTCCAGTGGGGTGAGTGATACTACCAAAACAAACAAGGGGACCGTCTTTAGAAGCTATAAAGACAGTTGAGAAGTGTAGCAAGGGTGAGCAATGGTGGGAGCAGTGGAATACATTCTTTTTTTTCTTCCTAAATAGTACATCTCCAAGACTTATTTTGCATAATGGAAACTTTCTACCATTTGACCAACACCTCCCCATTTCCCCCTCCCCACAGACACTGGCAAGCACCATTCTACCCTCTTCTATGTGTTTAACTATTTTAGATTCCATATATAAGTGAGATCGTGCAGTACTTGCTTTCTGTGTTCACTTAGCATAATGTCCTCCAGGTCCCCCCATGTTGTCACAAATGGCAGGGTTTCCTTCTTTTAAGGCTGACTAATATTCTATTTCATATATGTTCTTTATCCATTCATCCATCAAAGGACATTTAGTTGTTTCCATGTCTTGGCTACGGTGAGTAATCCTGTAATGAACATGAAGGTGGAACACAGTTTTAAAAAGGGTTTCCTTTTGTTTCTTTGTGATAATTTGGGTCAGATTGATTGTTAAGACTGACCAGAAGATGTTAGAGAAACAAGGTGAAAGCAAGAAGTTAATCAGAGGGTCATTGCTTTTTACATGCTTACTGCTCACCTGTGGTCAGGCCCTGCTTCCTCCTTCCCCTGAGAAGCTGGTACAACCAGAGTACCAAATCTCCACCCCACCTCTCCACCAGCTCCCCCAATGTGAGAACTTGACTATCTCAATTTCTGTTCTGTTATAGCTAAGTATGCCTGTGTAAATCAGGCATGCAGTAGTATTTTATTAGGAACATTTGACCAGAAATTGGGTTTAGGCCATAATCCTTATTAATTGGGTTTTGAGCAAATCACTTATTCTTTCTTGGTCTTTGTTTCCTTGTATAAAGGATGGCTATAATATTTCATTTGTTTTGTCTACATCACTTATACTTCATAGTATTAGCAACAAGAAAAGAGAGGAGATATGTAAAAGTGTTTTGAAGAACATAAAGCACTGTTCAAATATAAGCTGCTATATACTTGCAGTATTTATTGTTATTTTGCAGCACTGACACGTAGGACTAGCGTAGTCCTGAGGTGCTAACCCAAAATAGCCTGATGAAGTGATGTCGTCTGACCCAACCTGACCTAATGACAGTTTGGTCTGGGATGTCTCTGGGACAAGATATTTCAGTTATTTATGTCCATCTTAGTGTGGCTTAGACATCAAATATTAATTGCTGGCCAGACATGGTGGTGGTAAAGACTTACGTGGATTTAGCTGTACTGCACTTTCCTATGATCTTCTCTAAGAAGGAAATAAGAAACGTAGACCTCCATAACATATATGCTGAATAGCTCATAGTAAGTAACCAGTTTGTTTTTTTTTTTAAATGAATTTATTTATTTATTTATTTTTGGCTGCGGTGGGTCTCCGTTGCTGCACACGGGCTTTTTCTAGTTGCGGCGGGCAGGGGCTACTCTTCATTGCGGTGCACGGGCTTCTCATTGCCGTGGCTTCTCTTGTTGCAGAGCACGGGCTCTAGGCACGCAGGCTTCAGTAGTCATGGCACGTGGGCTCAGTAGTTGTGGCTCGCGGGCTCTAGAGCACAGACTCAGTATTTGTGGAACACGGGCTTAGTTGCTCCGCGGCATGTGGGATCTTCCCAGACCAGGGCTCGAACCCGTGTTCCCTGCATTGGCAGGCGGATTCTTAACCACTGTGCCATCAGGGAAGCCCAGTAAGTAACCAGTTTTATTGAAGGAATGACTGGGGAAAAATGAATAAATTTGTACGTACATGTGCTTAAAGAGAGAGAAGGAAATTGAGAGAAAGGAAATGAAGAACCAGTAGGAAAATGTTAAATGTCAGAAAGTCAAGTAGGCAATAAAGATTTTGAGGAGTGTATAAAGGAGAATTAGTAAGAGAATGAAGTGTCTGATAAGGAATTAATATTAAGATGTCTAGATAGTTGAGAACACATTAGGCACTACGTATAAAATTTGCCTGTTATAGTATTTTCCTGCTAATCAAAGTATAACATGGACATCCATATAAGATGTTGAAATTTCTGTGCTCCCCATGGAAATATGATGAGATTTATTTAAATCAAGGCAATATACTTCTACACGTCAATAAGGATATAATATGTTAATTGAATCTGGGGCTGAGGCCCTTTTCATTTTGTCAGCTACTAGACTACAAGTTAATTATGAGTTCTTTGTTCTTATCCTACAATAAAAACAAAGTTCTCATAATATTACATTTGAAAGGCATCCAGCACTCAAGTGACTATATTTCCATGTTTCATAGTCTAAGGAATTACACTATTGTGGAAAATGTTTCAGGGTTCTTTACATTGTTGTCTTGGGTTGCTCTATGCTAATCTAGATCATTTTATAGCTATAGCAACTAAAGAGCTATAAAGTGAACCACCAAGAGAAACTCATAATAAAATATTAAATTAGATGTTCTCCCTAAAGAATAAGCTACATCTGAAAAGTGAGTGGGGTATTTTGTTAGGTATATGCATTTTCAGAGTTAACTAGGGTGCCATTTAGCACATTGGAGTAGTTCTTGCAAACTTCCCAAGAGGTCTGAAAAAAGGGAATGAGTTTCTCAAAGTGCCTGTTTTTTACACTGGGGAACAGTTGAAGTTAGAAAAATCTTTTTGAATAAATGGCTTCTCCCTCCCTGTGTGTTAACAGCACAATTGTAGTCAATACAAGATTTTTCCCATTTTACCAACTAGGGTGGGGAGAAGTAATCTAAAACTTGTGTCTAAGGCTCCCCTTGCCAAAAGCTCTTTTAACTGCAGTCATCTTGGGATAGCTGAAATTAAGAATTTCGAGGAAACAAGAAGATGAACTGGCTGGATGAACTGTAGAGATTTTATCCAGCACTAATAGAAAAGAACTTTTCCTGAAATCCTAAAATTAAATATGGTTTCCAGAGGGTCAAAGTATAATATGGATAGATTTAGTCACTGTTCCAAACCAAACCTATGAAAGATATCTTCAGGTGACTAAAAATAAAAGTAGATATTTTGTTACAGTTATTTCAAATCAAAAATTTCCTGTTACTAGGAATAGTAATGATAGTTAATGATAATGCTATAAATATCTAATATTATTTACCATTTTGTTAATTACCAATGGGAGAATGATAATATCCTCCAACTCATGAAAAAGCACATTAGAGACAACTGGAGACAGTAACTTGCAATGGTTAAAAGGGAAAGTTCTGGAGTTGGTTCACCTGTGATGAAAATCTGGTTCCACTATTTACTGTCTAGGTGAACTTACGTAATTATTAACTTTTAAAATTCTGTTTCTCTAATTATGCATAATTAAATAATACTCTTAAGTTGTTTTGATCATTAAATTGAATGATGCAGCCAAAGGGTACATGTCACAGTGTCTGACACATAGCACTCATAAAGGTGAAGACATATTGTCATTTCTGCCATTATTTATTTTTGTCTCTTTTCCCCATACATTTTCAGCAACGTTTACAAGTTGTGCCATTGGCATTTAAGTTGGTTGATCCATTAAAAATAATTTCCTATTTCCTAGCTAATGAATAGATGTTAACTAACGTCTTTATATGAAGAATTACTTCTTGAGGTATGATGTTTATTACTTTAAAAAAAGTGGCAAATGAATGCTAAAGTGCTAAAGGAAGTGAGCCTAATTTGTTCACAAAGCATGGACACGTGTCTATGTTGATGTCTATGTAGGTGATGGATGCTAATTTAAAGGTGGCCAAGGGATCGTGGCCAATTATTCAGTTCATTTATATTTTTAATGTTTTGTGACATTAATAATGCCTTAATGATGTTGCTGATGTTTCTGGAGACACACTGGCTAGAATATGGAAGGTGACCATTACTTCTTGAAAGATTTCATTCTGTTCACCTTTCACAATTGTATACATCTTGGGATAGACCTGCAGAAGACAAGAACTTTCTCACAGAGTCAAATCGAGTGAAGCTTGTCTCTCCTAATGACTAAAAGGGAAAAAGTAAAGATCCCAGTTCTTAGAACCTGGAGATAGTGTGAATGGCTCCCAGGAGGTGCCAGACCAAGCCGTGTAGACGACACATGACGGGGACTACTGAAGAAGAAACTCACCCCTCTACAAACGGTGCTTATACTCAGCTACGTCTGAATATAAGGGGCTATTTGGTTTGCATCCATTTATTGGGAAGCGTTTAATTTTGCTTCTAATAATTTTATATGTGTACAGTAATTCACATTTAGTATACATATATGATGACTTCGCACTTCAGAACTACAGCACATTCTAGATTAAGAAATCCATGTTTTAGTTGAGTTTTGAAACCATTGTAAGCACTGTGAGGATAGATGTTTCTGTTTTACAGATGAGGAAATTGAGTCTTAGGTAGGTCGGGTAAATTGCTTATTGCCACACAATTACTAAATGGTAGAGTTTGGGTGCAAAATCACAGACTTTCTTCATTTTCCATTATACTACTATGCCTTATAAAGCAAGCATTTTCATATGACTTTTTTTTTTGATCATGTATGCAGATTATGCCATTTTTATTTAAAATAATTCAGCTTTTTCTAAAAGAATGATGCGTTCCTTTAATGCCTAATTATGTATTTTGCTTCTATCATCTGCATTCAGATACCAATTTCACTGCTTAGTAGCTGTGAGAACTTGCATAACTTAATCCCTCGAAGACTGTTTTGTTTTTCTCCTCTGTAAAATGAAAATTCTCAGGATTCTTATTTAAAATGCAGATGCCTTCTTGGACCTCTTCAATCTGAAAAAATATATATGAGTAGGCTTACAAGATGATTCGTATGTACATTACAATTTGAAGTTAACCACATTTATCTCAACTTTAGCTTCATATATTCCCTGGTAATAGCTGTTTTAGAGAAATCTAAATATATGTGGTCTGTAACTTCATTCACAGAAAAAAATTTTTTAAAATTTTATATTTAACAATAATATTAGATTTTACATAATAAGAAAATTGTTGTGGACTTTAGTTTAAAAAATTGTGTTATATTTTAGTTATTGTGGGAGCACAAAAATTTACCTGTTTAATTTTTTTAAATAACAGGAATATATGTCTATTTTAGAAAATTTTTAACTTACAGAAAAGTAGACAAAAATACAGACTGTTATGTTTTGGCGCTCTTCCTTCTTCATTCCCTGCTTCTTCTCAGTGTCCTTTGCTGTCTCATCCTCATCATCCAGAACCTGTGACTATTGGTGTGCTCAGGGCTCAGTCCTCAGAAGTGTTCTCTTCTCTATTCTCTCCCCAGATGATTTCATCAGTTCTTAGGGCTTTCAAGTTACCTCTCCATGCTGACAATTCTTAAATGTATATCTCCAGCCCTTAACTCTTAAGAAATTCTAGATTCTTAGGTCCACCTGCATACTTAACTTATTCACTTGGATTTCAAAGAGATTGTAGACTGAACATGTCCATAATCAAATTCCTGGTCCTTCTGTAGTTTCCCTTATCTCCTGCCATCCAGCTACTGAAATCGAAAACCTTAGGATTATCCCTGAATCCTCCCTTTCTTTCCCACCTCATTTTTTTTTTTTAAGCCACGCTGTGGCATGTGGGATCTTAGTTCCTGACCAGGGATTGAACCCGTGCCCCCTGCAGTGGAAGCACGGAGTCTTCACCACTGAACCACCAGGGAAGTCCCCCCACCTCATTTTTAACCCTTTAGCAAATCCTGTTGGTTCTGCCATCAAAATGTGCCCAGAATCCCCCAGGCTCTTCTCAATACTTCCAGAGTGATGGTGTTAAAACTCAAGTTAGATCACATTACTCCTCTTATCAGAACCTTCTGTGGCTTCTCTTTTCACTCAGCATGTAAGCGAAGGTCCTTAAGCTGTCCCTGCAAAATATTCCCTGACTTCCTCTTATTACTCTCCTGTTTACTTCATTCCAGACATGTTGGTCTCCTTGCTCTTTATCTAAAATGTCAGCATATTTCTGACTTAAGACATTTGCACCACTGTTTTCTAAGCCAAGAACATTTCTTCTACCAACACTAACATGAATAACCTGTTCATTTCCTTGCCTCTGTTCCAATATCATAAGTGAGGTCTTCCCTGGTCATCATAACCCTATTCCCCATCCTCTGCACTCCCTTGATTTCCTATTCCTTTGTTTTCGCTCCCTCCCTCCTTCCCTCCCTCCCTCCCTCCTTCCACACACACCTGTGTTTCCTTCCTTTCTTCCTTTTTCCCTCCCCATCCCTTTCTTCTTCCCTCTCTCCCTTCCTCTCTTTATTTTTTTCTTTTTCTTTTTATCCACCATTATAGCAGGGACTGCTGTATATCTAGTAACTAGAACACATGAGGTACTAAGCAAATGTTTATTTAAAGAATGTAGAGGCACATTGTCTAAGTTTTGGTTCTTTCAGAAGCAGAATTAGAGTTCAAATAGTGTATTTGGAAAGTGCATGGAACATGGAAGGGAAATAGAAAGGTGCCAAAGGGGAGGGGTGACAGCTGGCTTCCATACGGATGACTGAAACTCACTCCCCCTGTGAAATGCTGCAAAGCACATGCCTTGATTTATCTACTTATGGCAAGGGTAGGCTGATGCATTGACCCACCAATTTCTGAGAATACTAGTTGAGGGCTGCTCCCAGGGAGGTGTTAATTGCCTTGTATTTCTAGCCTGCCTCTCTATCCTAAACTTCCAAGGTTACAGCAAAAGAGCTTTCAGGTATACAAATGTAGATAACCTGGAAATGAGGTGAGGGGAGCACAAACAGACACACACACACACAAACACACACTGATATGGCTGTGAGCACTGCCAACAACTGCTGCATATGTTAAAAAACCCTCTTATATTATAGGTATATTTGCCATCATATTGGAGGATCCTTTAATTATTCAGGCCTATATTTTGGGAAATAACATATATAATGGAGTGCAGAAAACTCCAAAATGAAAATTCCCATAGTCCAAAAGTTTACAACTGGGTGTACTGAATAAAGTGCCTTATCAATGGAATTCAGCAGATGGCCCCAATATTTCACTGGCGACTAGTGAAATTCCTTACATGACGTGACCTGTGAAGAAGTGTTCAGTATCAAGTACATAGTTTTACTACAACTTTGTTGACCTTCCAAAATCTTTTCTATTACCTTTCACAAAGTCTCTTTAAATTATATATCGATTGAAGATTTCATCATAGCTTGTATCAAAATAATTACACTTATGAATCATAAACAAAATTAATTCTCCCCAGCTCAACATTCAGAAATCTCATGCTTAGTAAGATCACTTTTAGAGTTTAACCTATTCTGCTGATTGAAGTAGCATGAGCAGTAATCTGTGGTGCCTGATTTCCATCGCTACTGCATTACCATTTTACAAAGCTAATACTGCTAATGCGGCATTAAAGCATCAAGGGACCTGGGAGAGCATCTGGTCTCCAGCCTCTGTTTTACAGATGAGGTTTTTCATTCATTTATCTTGGCTTTTCCTGTGTTTGATTTAGAGGCTCTGGCTCCTTTGTTCGTGTCAGGTAACACAACTCTACACTGCTTATTGTTGAATATTTAATCAATAAAGATAGTTAAGAAAACCCACCTTTACTCAGTTAAGGTCTACTACTCCGTACTTTTTCTACAAGAGAGGAGGAAAAAAAAAAGGAAAGGAAAGGTAACTTGATTACTTGTTCATTAATAGTCCAGAGGACATTCCTAAACCATATGCCCAAAGACTGTATTTCCCTTTTACTAATAGTTTTTATGCCTTGCCTGTGAAGCATATCTGATAAGATTTAGGTAACAGACTAATCCTCAAAGTTTTTCCTAAAGGTCTGGATGCCAGACTCTTAGGGACATTTTGGACTAAATTAAGTGATGTGTAAATTATATGGCTTTTCATCTTGTCGGTGAGTCTGTCTTTAGGCTGAGAGTAAAGACAAGAACTGATGTATTAGTATTAGTTGGCATAGCAGTTGGAGCCCTGAATCGGAAATTTTCTTTTTTTCTCAAAGGAAAAGAATATGTGGCAAGAAACTGGCAAAGGTATTATCAAATAGTTCCCCATGTGTTTGGACGTTAAATAATGAAGATTATGACATTCTTGTTGTCTACATGTTATAATTTCCTTAAGAACAGTCGATAAATCCACTAAATATTTACTGAGTATTGACTATGTGCTAGGCACTGTACTAGGCATCAAAAAATATGACATTAAAATAATAGCCCTTTTTAAATATAATAGCAATCATTTGCTAATTGATTGTTAGTGTAGACTGAAACACAGAAAAACAGAGATTAGGTTTAATTCAAATCTCCTAAAAATTAGCATATTTTCTATCAATCTGTATAGCTTCTCTAGTTTTCCCATAGTTTGTTATACATATTCAGGCAGATATATATGTATATATGTAATATATGCAAAATATATGTAAATGAGTATTTCATAGTAAATATAGTAGATACATTTGTAAGATAATCCTGACTTCTTGTTAAATTTTTATAATTGAACCTATATAATGTGTGTGCTAAGAAATTGCTGAGTAAATTTTTTTGCCATATTCATGTATAGTGCTTTAACTCATAAAATCTTGTGAAAACAATACATTTTATATTAACAATAAAATTGGGCACTTTGTATTTAATATTTTGTGGTTTATATAATCACCATCATGATGACTCTATACACACAAAGAAACACCTAAGTATTTGTATGAATAAACTAATACTTACAGCTTATGGTACTGATTTTTGCGCTTAGCATGTGGCAAGTACTTTCTAAAAATTAAAGAAATATTAACTTATTTAATGTTTACAATAGTCCTACAAAAAATGTACTATTATTAACCCCATTTTATACCCTAGGAAGGTGAGCCCCATAAAGATTAATTAACATGAGGGGAGGGATAAATAGGGAGATTGGGATTGACATATACACACTACTATGTATAAAACAGATAACTAACAAGAACCTACTGTATAGCACAGGGAACTCTACTGAATACTCTGTAATGGCTATATGGGAAAAGAATCTAAAAAAGAGTGGATATATGTATATGTGTAACCAGTTCTCTTTGCTATACACCTGAAACTAACACAACATTGTAAATCAACTATTCTCCAATAAAAATGTTAAATAAATAAATAAATAAAAAGATTAGTTAACTTGCCCAAGGAGACATAGATGATACATGGAGCTGCGATTTGAATACAAGGAAACTGACTCGAGTCAGTGTTCTTAATCACTGATGTATACGTTTGTGGGTACACACACACACACAAACACGCAGATGGAAGAATAGAAAGAACATAGACTTAGATTTGTTGCAGTACAGAGTTGAATTTATATTCCAGCTTTTCCTCTTGCTAGTTCTGTAACCCAGGGAAGTATTTGCATTCTGTGTGTCTCAGTAGATACAGGCACATCTCTCTGACACAGTAAATGAATTAAATAATACTGTGTATAGGGTAGAATGTGTGCAACATGGTGTTGCACCACATAATGGTCAATAACTGCACTTCCTTTAATTTGTGCTATTTCTCAATATGCTATCTAAACATTGATTTACCAGAAATTTCTCAATGAGGGTGTTCATGGGAGGATTAGTGAAGTTTTAAAATCTGGATCGGTAATTCAAGTCTATCTTTTAAATACATATGTTATATATATTTATTTTATTTATAATATATAATATATATTATAAATATTATCACTATAATTAAAGGGTAATATAAGCATGTACTCATATAAATTGAAATTTAAATGAAAGATAATAAATCTAAAATATATACATGGGATAATTTCTCTTTTTTGTATACCTTATTTAATGAAATTTTTATGGGAAATATTTAATTAGTACTTTAGGGGCAATAAGTCAGGGAGCTTTTCTTAGCTTATAAAATGAGGTGGAAGAAGTTTGAAATGGAAGAGGAAGGGGAGAAAGTGTCATTTTAAATAGGAATGGAGCCAGTTTAGATTTTGTAGATCATGAAATAGATAACTTGGAACTATTAGGGAGATTGTTCCAAGGGGAACTTTTCTAGGCAAATAATAAAGACTGTAGTAAAATGAAACCTAGTGAGAGCGATTTTCTCCTTCAAATGTAGGCTTTCGTTTCTATATGACCTGGCATTGACCTACACGATGCATAACCAAGATTAACTTTGGGATTAGAGAAAAGACAAAGGCTCCGAGGTGCTATGGAGCTGCTGCTCATAACCTCTCCTGCTTGACCCTAGATTAGATTCTCGAAAAACCATAAAGTATCCAAGATATAATCGCTACATTTTTTAAGCTTCTAAGTCTCAGAAAAAGCAAAGCACAGTCACCTTCCCAATTGTCACCTCCAGAAGGGAGGAAACCCAGCTTCATTGCTCAAAGTTTCGCCATTCCTTCTCTTTCTTTATTGTGTGTGTGTGTGTGTGTTTCTCTTGCTCTTCCGCGTTCAGTCCTCTAGCGGCTATTTTAGTCCCCAGTCTCTTTCTTGTCAATACAACTAAAAAGGTGGTTGAAATTCTGAGTTTCTGTAGAATAACAGCTTAATCCTAACCTTCTCACACATGCTGGTGGTCCTTGGTGTCCTTGGCTTGGACGTGCATCACTCTAACCTCTGTCTCCACTGTTGCATGGTGTTTTTCTCATGTGTCTGTTTCTCCTCCTTTTCTTATAAGCACACCAGTCAAACTGGATTTAGGGTCTACTGTATTCCACTGTGACCTCACTTGATTACATCTGCAAAGACCCTGTTGCCAAGTAAGGTCACATTTAAAGGTATCAGGGCTTTGGACTTGAACATATCTTTTTGGGGAACACAGTTCTACCCATAAAAACACCTGTGGTAAAAGTAGAAGTTAAAGGATACTATACATTAATTTAAAATTAAATGGGGCAAATGAAAATCAGAAGCCAGCAGAGACAGCTTCAGAGCACTCACCCGAACAGCATCAGGAAGTCTTCACGGAAAAAAAAGAGAGAGTGCAGCAAGGGCATTTATGGTGGCAGAGCACATGTAACTTCACTGCCGGGAAGACAGATGCCCACACTGGCTGGAAGATTACTAACATCAGATTTGAGACCAGCTTGTTCACCAAATATTAAATTCTGACAAAGTGCTGTCCTTGTGTGAACTCTGTCCTCAAAACTTTGGCTAATCCGTGCAGCCCTGCAAATGCTCTCGTGCGTACTCCCTCCCAATGTCAAAGCAGCTGCATCTGGTACACGAGCAACAGGACTGAATGTTCTGCTGATAACCACTATCTAGAGTAAATTATTATTTGCTCAGATCTGTGTATGTGCTATTCATATGTCAAGTTAACTCTGGACCCCCCGATACATAAGTTCTACTTCTTGCCTATACAAAACATTATTGTTCATTACATGTTTAAATAACCATAACTGCCGTCTCTTGGGAGCCATATGGAAAATCAGTATTTGAAGTTGAAGTGAGTTACGTCGCTGAATATTTTAAAGCATCGTTTCAGAAAAAGAAGTCATAACCTTAACTGTTTAAATCACGTGAATATCATAGGAAGCATATTTCCACAATAATCATCACAATACTGATGATGATAATCAGAAATAGCTATGATAAATTCATTATTTTACTTTTTTAAGTAAATTGAAGAATTTAAAAGAAGGTAGGGATGGAAGAATTGGACAGGCAATGAAGATGCTGGAGGATTCTGTGGGGTAGGACTACTTCTCTTTGAGACAGGAAAAGCAATGGAGATTTTAACGACATTGTTTCATATCTTCCCAGAAAGTGAAAGAGAAGGGCATATAACTCAAGCAGTCAAAAAGGTGAAATCAAGTACCATAGAAAACAGAAACAAGAGTTATGCCAAGACAAATTTTTTCAAAGGAATTCCAATCCAATTCCAAGATTTAATAGCTGCCTAGAAGCCCAAGAAAGTTATAGGACTAAGTAGCAAAGCAAGTGGGTACTGATTCTCATAGCCAATGTAGAAATTAAATAAAATTCCACTTCTACATGGTGGGGGAAATGGAATTGCTATTTGAGATTGCCAAGGAAATCTTATTGCTTATTTGCAGTTAGTTTATGTGCACTTAGTGCTTGATATATATGCAATAAGGTGTTCTTAATTAAATAAATTTCTTGAAAGAAAATATATGATGAAGATCCTTATTCTTAGGTTAGATTCATGAATAACTGTGTGGATTGAGGTAATATACATATATTATTAAAATCTATTTCATTTAAAATTTGTATTTGATTATCTTTACTCTTGATCAAACAGGCTAAGTAGCAAGGAAGCAAAGTTGTTGATCATGTAAGATCTTAAATCTCTTGAGGTCAGCTCCCTTTGTAATTCAGAAGAAGATTCTCATTTTTGTGATATGCCCGTGAATGCCGTGAGCTGTGTGAAACACTCTTTTTGTTTAAACTTTATTAAGAATAGCGTGTGGTTAAAAATAACATTATAAGAATAGCTGAATAAACAAACTAGTTACATGAGCTATCAAAAATTATATTATGGCATGTTTAGCCATAGGAGGGAAAAGCTAGTAGTCACTATATTGGATTATAAAGAGGGAGCACCATTTGCGTTTGATGATGAAGTAGACTTTGCCGCTGTGAAGACTGCAACTGGATCTCATTTCCTTAATTAAAGTGGCTTTCTGAACCCTTTGACTATGAACCAGAGTAAGTAACATATTTCACATTGCAACCTACTACACACACACACACACAGTGACTCACAAGTTCTATTGAACAGTGGTTACCCTTTACCCTTATGCAGGAAATGCTCTCTTGTGTGTTCTGCCCCATTCCCATGCAGTCTATTCCATGATTTAAGAAATTCTCTAATCCTTCTTTAAATTGCTTTCATAACCTATTAATGGTTCAAGCTACAAGGTACAGTTTTCAATGTGCTGTTCTACACATGCCCAAGAGACATGGAACATGATATGTGCCCTCTGTGAATATCCCTCAAGCTCAACAGGGCCTCAGCACAGCAGGCACACAGGAGATAGTCAATTACACATTGGAAAAGGGTGAAGGAAAATGTAACTAAGAGGAAGAAGAAAGAGGAACAAAGTATCTGTGGAGATAGGTTTGTTAAAATCAGTGGGGGATAAAGGAGGCATATGTACTTGTGAGGAATGAAAGCTCTCTGGACCCCTTCCTTCTGCTGAGGAAGTAGCACTTTCAGTGTGAGTTCGCATAGAGGTATTTTCAGAATGCGGGAATGTACATGAACTTCTTGACTAGAGCACTAAAGCTCTCATCTTTTCTAATTTCTAAGTAATTTTGTTTTCAGGAGGGATAAACTGTGTAAACTAGTTAAATTCGTTTGCCGAGAATAATTGGCGTGCTCACGTTTCATAAAGGTAGTTTAAAAATGCATATTACACATAGTGTAATATAGTCTCCAGAAAATTCATTCCTGAAAGAGGTTAAATTGGAACTATATACATATACTTCGGGTATTTTTAATACAGTGTGTAGTGAATTTATAATTAATATTAAGCTAGTGTCTTTTAAAGAACATTTTCACAAAATTAATAGAAAACATAAGCACATGGGTCATTTGAAAACTAGGACCAGATTTAGTCATAGCAAGAGGGGTACATCATGTTCATAGGGCCACCTCCAAGAATACTTGTCACGATACCTAAAACTGTGTGATTAGACATATACGTGGGTGAGTAAGCAACTATCCTGAAAAAGAACAAATGCTCCTTGGAAAATTACCTAATTAATTATGGTCACATTAATGGATATTAGCAAAATCATATTGTTTTAACACCTAGTTAAAATAAGCTGCACATAAGGAAGAGGAATTTGGGGAAGAAGTTTGAGAGAAGGGTGAGGTACACAGTATATGGGGCTCTCTGATGCCTGAATGGAAGCCAGAGAGAAACATGCATACACTTATTTAGGAATGTATCAGAGGATTAGAACTTATCAGAGAAGTAAGAGGAAAGCTTCAAATTTGCAAACTTTGGTGAAAATATTTTCTATTGAGAACCTTCTCTTTTTGAAATCCTTTTTTTCCCTAAGATTACATGAAATTGTGTATAATGCACATCAAGATGCATTTATCAACAAAATTACCCCCATTTTTTCCAAAGCATGCATACTCTTACTTCACTTATATTTGTACTTAGATAGTACTTAACAGGAGTATAGGCTCTTTACCAGATTACCAATCCCAGAAATGATAGAAGAAGTAGGAAACTCCTTTCATATATAGTGTAGCTATTACAAGAATTCTTAAATAGTTATGGAATTAATAGTTATTACTCAAAAATAATTATTGGACACCTTCTATATCAAGGCTCTTCACTAGACAAATAGATATACAGAGATAAATCAGATATTACTTTTATTATCTGAGAGAATCTCAACCAGATGAGAAATTTCCAAGATATGCCACTGTTTCTCTATTGGCTCCTTTGACAGTGTGCAAGCAACCACGTCACCTCTGGAAAGTGGCACTTAACATGTCTGACAGAGCTAGACAAATAGAATCAGTCATCTGTTTGGCTCTGATCAGATAGAGTTATCATTGTGCTGACAGCAAACTCCTGGCTTTGTATTTATTTCCTGAGTAATGTGATTAAAAGCTTGTGTACACTGACAACACAGTAAGTGTATCATAATTAAGACTTTTGTTCAAATGCGTAATCCCATCCATGGTACCCTCAGGAATAAACGATCACTGAAATTCATTTAGCCACTGGAAACACAACTCTGTCAAGAATCACGTGAGCCTATGTATATCATAACAACTCACTCTGTTTTGGACTCCTGGTAGGATTTGATTAGTATCTGTTTCATTTTATTTAAAACTGTTTTATAATAAAATTTAGAGATTTCATAGATATCCTAAAATCATAGAAGTGAAAGAGAAGTATCATCTTCATTGGGTTTAGAGCTTTTCATATATTGTCCCTCGACCTGTGCAGTATAGGAATAAAACGTTAACCTGAGTGTGAATTAGTGGAGTTTAGTAATTCCTATTTTAAAAAAGGTGATCTGATACATCAGTTTATGACTTAGAGCCTTCTAACCACACTGAAGCATTACCTACCCTCATGATGCAGAGGCATGTTGTGTTGGATAACATTCATATCCCATATGTACTTATTCTATATGTGGTAAGCTAGGGAACTAACAGCTTAAACTATATTGTAAATTTAAATATTTCTATGGAGTTTTTTTTTTTTGGTAAAGGAATTGTTTCATTTCAAGAAGGATATTCTCATTTCCCTTCTTTGTGTTCTATAAGAAAAAAAAAAGTTTGCATTCAGATTAGACCAACAGATTAGATTTGTATTTAGTGGCAGTCTGGCTGTGATATCAACCGTCTCAGTGAAGTTTGTGGTTAGCCCTGTGACTAACAAACTAACCAAGAATAAACTCTTGGTGTTCAAAAAGAAAAAAAAAAAAGAAAAAATTAAAGCGAACATGGCATTTGAGCCGGATCTCAACTTCACGTTACTAATCCCACCTAATTTAAGCATAACATATATTTCACCTTTCTCCCTCCTCAACCTCACATTTTGTTTGCAAGGTGCAGCCATGAGAGGTAGCATGTTTCAAATACAATGTCAGTTACGGTATTTGTGCTGTTATGTATCACTCTTCTACTCTACACCCATAACAGACATTAGTAATAAATCACACCACTCTTTCCTGTTGAGCCTTTCAGCATCCTCAAAATAATATCTGAGGTGCCTCTACTGGTTTGCCATTCCTGCTTCTTAAGTATCGGTTTTGGGATTAGGAGGCCTGTGTTCAGATCTCAGCTCTGCTACTCATTAGCTTCATGCTCTTGTGAAAGCTATATAGCCTTTTCTGATCTTTATTTTTCTATGAAGTATGGTAATAACAGCTGCTTCATAGGGTTGTTAGCAAAGGCAGAATGAGCTAAGATTTGTGAAAAATAAGTGCATAATGCATGATAAGTGATGAATAACTTACAACATTTATTATTTAGGAGCCCCTCATATATTACCAGGGTATTCAGTACAAAACACTTCATAGTGTTTAGCAAACGGTTTTGTCATTGTCAACGTACCAGCAGCAGTTAATATCCATGAGAGTAGGGACGACATAATCCCATCCTAGTGTATTGCACAGTGCCTGGTTAATGTGTGATACAAAGTAGTATTTGTGGAACAACTGTCATGAGCATGCGTACCACCCACCATTCCTTCCCTATTTTGATTCCCATTTAATTCTTTGCTTCCAAACAAATTTAACAGTCATTCCAATGCATTGGTTGCAACAATAATCTAAAGTACTTTCAGACGATAGATCAGGCATGTTGAAGATCACTGTTTGTAGTCCTTGCCTGACTAAATTGAGGAAATATATGTTAACAGAATGAAACTTTTGAAAGAGTGAAACTTTTGAAAAAGCACACATACATTCTCATAAATTCTTCCTAACTTTTTTCTTTAATAGATCTTTATTGGAGAATAATTGCTTCACAATACTTTGTTAGTTTCTGTTGTACAACAAAGTGAATCAGCCATATGCATACACATATCCCCATATCCCCTCCCTCGTGAGCCTCCTGCCCACCCTCCCTAACACACCTGGCTAGGTCATCACAAAGCACCGAGCTAATCTCCCTGTGCTATGCTGCTGCTTCCCACTAGCTATTTACATTCGGTGGTGTATATACGTCGATGCTACTCTCACTTTGCCCCAGCTTCCCCCTCCCACCCCATGCCCTCAAGTCCATTCTCTATGTCTACGTCTTTATTCCTACCCTACCACTAGGTTCATCAGAACCATTTTTTTAGATTCCATATATATGTTAGCATATGGTATTTTTCTCTTGACTTACTTCACTCTGTATGATAGACTCTAGGTCCATCCACCTCGCTACAAATAGCTCAGTTTTGTTTCTTTATATGGCTGAGTAATATATCATTGTATATATATGCCACATCTTCTTTATCCATTCATCTGTTGATGGCCATTTATGTTGGTTCCATGTCCTGGCTATGGTAAATAGTGCTGCAATGAATATTGTGGTACATGTCTCTTTTTGCATTATGGTTTTCTCAAGGTATATGTCCAGTAGTGGGACTGCTGGGTCATATGGTAGTTCTATTTTTAGTTTTTTAAGGAACCTCCATACTGTTCTCCATAGTGGTTGTATCAATTTACATTCCCACCAACAGTGCAGTGTTCCCTTTTCACCACACCTTTTCCAGCATTTATAGTTTCTAGATTTTTTGATAATGGCCATTCTGAGTGATGTGAGGTGATACCTCATTGTAGTTTTGATTTGCATTTCTCTAATAATCAGTGACGTTAAACATCTTTTCCTGTGCCTCTTGGCCATCAGTGTGTCTTCTTTGGTGAAATATGTATTTAGGTCTTCTGCCCATTTTTTAATTGAATTGTTTGTTTTTTTGATACTGAGCTCCATGAGCTGTTTGTAGATTTTGGAGATTAATCCTTTGTCCGTTGTTTCATTTGCAAATATTTTCTCCCATCCTGATGGTTGTCTTTTCGTCTTGTTTATGGTTTCCTTTGCTGTGCAAAAGCTTTGAAGTTGAATTAGGTCCCATCTGTTTATTTTTGTTTTTATTTCCATTACTCTAAGAGGTGGGTCAAAAAAGATCTTGCTGTGGTTTATGTCAAAGTGTGTTTTTCCTGTTTTCCTGTAAGAGTTTTATAGTGTTTGGTCTTACATTTAGGTCTTTAATCCATTTGGAGTTTATTTTTATGTATGGTATTAGGTAGTGTTCTAATTTCATTCTTTTAAATGTAGTTGTCCAGTTTTCCCAGCACCACTTATTGAAGAGGCTGTCTTTTCTCCATTGTACGCTCTTGCCACCTTTGTCGTAAATTAGGTGACCATATGTGCATGGGTTTATCTCTGGGCTTTCTATCCTGTACCACTGATCTATATTTCTGTTTTTGTGCCATTACCATACTGTCTTGATTAGTGTAGCTTTGTAGTATAGTTTGAAGTGGGGAGCCTGATTCCTCCAGCTCCGTTTTTCTTTCTCAAGATTGATTTGGCTATTCGGGGTCTTTTGTGTTTCCATACAAATTGTAAAATTTTTTGCTCTAATTCTGTGAAGAATGCCATTGGTAGTTTGATAGAGATTGCCTTGAATCTGTAGATTGCTTTGAGTAGTATAGTCATTTTCACAATATTCATTCTGCCACTCCAAGAACATGGTGTATTTCTCCATCTGTTTATGTCGTCTGTGATTTCTTTCATCAGTGTTTTATAGTTTTCTGAGTAAAAGTCTTTCGCCTCCTTAGGTAGATTTATTCCTAGGTATTTTTTTCTTTCTGTTGCAATTGTAACTGGGATTGTTTCCTTAATTTCTCTTTCTGATCTTTCGTTGTTAGTGTATAGGAATGCCAGAGATTTCTGTGCATTAATTTTGTATACTGCAACTTTACCAAATTCATTGATTAGTTCTAGTAGTTTTCTGATGGCATCTTTAGGATTTTCTATGTATAGTATCATGTCCTCTGCAAACAGTGACAGTTTTACTTCTTCTTTTCCAATTTGTATTCCTTTTATTTCTTTTTCTTCTCTGATTGCTGTGGCTAGGACTTCCAAAACTATGTTGAATAAGAGTGGCGAGAGTGGACATCCTTGTCTTATTCCTGATCTTAGTGGAAATGCTTTCAGTTTTTCACCACTGAGTATGATGTTTGCTGTGGGTTTGTCATATATATCCTTTATTATGTTGAGGTAAGTTCCCTCTATGCCCATTTTCTGGAGAGTTTTTATCATAAATGGGTGTTGAGTTTTGTCAAAAGCTTTTTCTGCATCTATTGAGATGATCATATGGTTTTTATTCCTTAATTTGTTAATATAGTGTATCAAATTGATTGATTTGCATATATTGAAGAATCCTTGCATCCCTGGAATAAATCCCACTTGATCGTGGTGTATGATCCTTTTAATATATTGTTGGATTCTGTTTGCTAGTATTTTCTTGAGGATTTTTGCATCTATATTCATCAGTGATACTGGTCTATAATTTTCTTTTTTTGAGATATCTTTTTCTGGTTTTGGTATCAGGGTGATGGTGGCTTCGTAGAATGAGTTTGGGAGTGTTCCTCCCTCTGCAATTTTTTGGAAGAGTTTGAGAAGGATAGGTGTTAGCTCTTCTCTAAATGTTTGATAGAATTCGCCTGTGAAGCCATTGATCCTGAACTTTCGTTTGTTGGAAGATTTTTAATTACAGTTTCAATTTCATTACTTGTGATATGTCTGTTTATATTTTCTAATTCTTCCTGGTTCAGTCTTGGAAAACTGTACCTTTCCAAGAATTTGTCCATTTCGTCATGGTTGTCCATTTTATTGGCATATGGTTGTTTGTAGTAGTCTCTTATAATCATTTGTATTTCTGCAGTGTCATTTGTGATTTCTCCTTTTTCATTTCTAGTTTTATTGAAATGTGTCCTCTCCCTTTTTTTCTTGATGAGTATAGCTAAGGGTTTATCAATTTTGTTCATCTTCTCAAAGAACCAACTTTTAGTTTTATTGATCTTTGCTATTCTTTTCTTCATTTCTATTTCATTTATTTCTGCTCTGATCTTTATGATTTCTTTCCTTCTACTGATTTGGGGTTTTATTTGTTCTTCTTTCTCTTGTTGCTTTAAGTGTAAGGTTAGATTGTTTATTTGAGATTTTTCTTGTTTCCTGAGGTGAGATTGATTTGCTATAAACTTCTGACTTAGAACTGCTTTTGTTGCGTCCCATAGGTTTTGGGTTGTTGTGTTTTTGTTGTCATTTGTTTCTATGTATTTTTTAATTTCTTCTTTGATTTCTTCAGTGATCTCTTGGTTATTTAGTAGCACACTGTTTAGCCTCCATGTCTTTGTGGTTTTTACAGTTTTTTTCCTGTAACTGATTTCCAATCTTATAGCATTGTGGTCAGAAAAGATGCTTGATACAATTTCAATTTTCTTAAATTTTCTGAGGCTTGATTTGTGACCCAGGATGCGATCTATCCTGGAGAATGGTCTGTGTGCACTTGAGAAGAAAGTGTATTCTGCCACTTTCAGGTGGAATGTTCTATAAATATCAATTAAAACTATCTGGTCTGTTGTGTCATTTAAAGCTTGTGTTTCCTTATTTATTTTCTGTTTGGATGATCTGTCCATTGGTGTAGGTGGGGTGTTAAAGTCCCCTACTATTATTGTGTTACTGTCGATTTCCCCTTTCATGGTTGTTAGCAATTGCTTTATGTATTGAGTTGCTCCTGTGTTGGGTGCATAATCATTTATAATTGTTATATCTTCTTCTTGGATTGATCCCTTGATCATTACATAGTGTCCTTCCTTATCTCGTGTAACAGTCTTTATTTTAGAGTTGATTTTATCTGATAGGAGTATTGCTACTCTGGCTGTCTTTTGATTTCCATTTGCATGGAATATCTTTTTCCATCCCTTCACTTTCAGTCTGTATGTATCCCTAGGTCTGAAGTGGGTCTCTTGTAGACAGCATATATATGGGTCTTGTTTTTGTGTCCATTCAACCAGTCTGTGTCTTTTGGTTGGAGCATTTAATCCATTTGCATTCAAGGTTATTATCAATATGTATGTTCCTATTACCATTTTTTTAATTGTTTTGGGTTGGTTTTTGTGGGTCTTTTTCTTCTCTTGTGTTCCCTGCCTTGGGAAATTCCTTTAGCATTTGTTGTAAAGCTGATTTGGTGGTGCTGAATTCTCTTAGCTTTTGCTTCTCTGAAAAGCTTTTGATTTCTCTGTTGAATCTAAATGAGATCCTTGCTGGGTAGAGTAATCTTGGTTGTAGGTTTTTCTCTTTCATCACTTTAAGTATATCCTGCCACTCCCTTCTGGCCTGCAGAGTTTCTGTTGAAAAATCAGCTGATAATCTTATGGGGATTCCTTTGTATGTTGTTTTTTGTTTTCCCCTTGTTGCTTTTAGTATTTTTTCTTTGAATTTAATTTTTATTGGTTTGATTAATACATGTCTTGGTGTTTTTCTCCTAGGTTTTTATCCTGTATGGGACTCTCTGTGCTTCCTGGACTTGGGTGACTATTTCCTTTCCCATGTTAGGGAAGTTTTCCACTATAATCTCTTCAAATATTTTCTCAGACCCTTTCTTTTTCCCTTCTTCTGGGACCCCTATAGTTCAAATATTGTTGTGTTTAGTGTTGTCCCAGAAGTCTCTGAGATTGTCTCCAAGTTTTTTCATTCTTTTTTCTTTATTCTGCTCCTTGACAGTTATTTCCACCATTCTGTCTTCCAGCTCACTTATTCGTTCTTCTGCCTCAGTTATTCTGTTATTGATTCCTTCTAGTGTACTTTTGATTTCAGTTATTGTGTTGTTTATCTCTGTTTGTTTGTTCTTTAGTTCTTCTAGATTTTTGTTAAACATTTCTTGTATTTTCTCAATCTGTGCCTCCATTCTATTTCTGAGATTCTGGATCATCTTTACTATCATTACTCTGAATTCTTTTTCAGGTAGATTGCCTATTTCCTCTTCATTTATTTGCTCTTGTAGGTTTTTACCTTGCTCCTTCATCTGTGACATATTTTTTTGCTGTCTCATTTTTTCTTGCCTTTTTTTATTGAGTGGGATTGTGTTCCTGTCTTACTGGTTATTTCACCTGAGGCTTCCAGCACTGGAGTTTGTAGGCTCTTGGGTAGAGCTGGGTCTTGGTGCTGAGATGAGGACCTACAGGTGACCTCACTCCTATGAATGTTCCCTGGTGTCTGAGGTTCTCTGTTATTTCATTGGTTCAGACTCAGAGGTCCCACTGAGTGGGGCAGCAAAAAAAAAAAAAAAAGGTGAACAATAACAAAGTAAAAAATAAAATTAGACTAGGAAGCTAACAGCTATGTTAGAAAAAAAATAAAAATATAGATGAAACAACAACCAGAAGGTAAAATAGAACCAAAATAGTAAAAAAGAGGAGGAGGGAAAAAAAAAGGTGGAAAAGGCCTTGGCTGTAGTGGGCAGGGCCTAAGCAGGGGTGAGGTTTGGGCAGTGAGCAGGGCCTATGCTTAGGACTCACAGGGCTGGAAAATCTCTTGGGTGTCAGGGGTGGAGGGGGCTGCTTAGGCTCAGCAGAACCAAAAGGGCCCAGGCGTGCCTCCCGCTTCTTGTCTCAGAGGGCGGGGGACCCCACCTGGGAGTCCAGCAGGCTTCTGGAGCCCGAGTGGGTGGGGTAACCGCCCTCCGCTCCTCTTCTGCTCCTCCTGTCCTGGAGGTCCCCTCCCACCTGTCTCTCCTGATCTCTCCGTTCTCCCTCCTGTGTCCACAGGACCCACGTGGCCTGCAGTGGCTTTGGAGGGCAGGGGACCTGCCTGGGAGCTCATCAGGCTCCCCGAGCCCGAGTGGGTGGGGCAAACGCCCTCCGTACCTCTCCAGCTTCTCCTGTTCTGGAGGGCCCCTCCTACCTGCCTCTCCTGATCTCTCTGGCCTCCCTCCTGTGTCCCAAGACCCATGCAGCCTGGAGTGGTCTTTGGAGGGCGGGGAACCATCGTGGGAGCTCAGCAGGCTCCCCATGCCCGAGTGGGCGGGGCAAACGCCCTCTGCTCCTTTCCCACTCATCTGGTCCTGGAGGGCCCCTCCTGCCCGCCTCTCCTGTTCTCTCCTGTCTTCCCTCCTACGTCCCCAGGACCATCTTGGCCCGGAGGGACCTCTGAGGGCATAGGACCTGGCCCAAGCACTGGGCAGACTTCCCCGGCCGATTGAGCAGGTGAAATGCTGGGCCCGCTCCCCCCTCATCTGAGCCCCTGAGGGTCCCTCCAGGCGTGGGAACCCCTCCCCCATCTCAGCTACCCCTCAGGGCCTCTCATCCTGTCTGACCTCCGCTTCTCCTCCCCCCTCAGTCCCCCCACATCCTACCGGTTTGCTTTGGGGTTCTTCCCATCTCTTTGGGCATTGGGGTCCCCCAGCAGCATCAGGCAAGTGCCCTAGTTGTTGGGAGATGTGAACTCTGCATCTTCCCACACCGCCATCTTGACTCTGCCCTCTGCCCTTAAATTTTGATGGCTCAGTAAACTTAGATTTTAAAATTGTCCTCTCTCTATTCATAAAGTTCTTCATTTTGACCAATTCCCTTGCTTTGTTGTACCATAAATTTCCTTCCATGCCTAGAATTTTATATTTTATTATATTGAATTATTGAATTGTAGAATATACATGAAAGTAAAACCTAGTGGTCACAAATCCCTTTGTGATACACCTTAGATACCTGAATCAAGATGAAATTCGGAATTAATGCACTAATAAATGTCAAGAGACAACAAAAAGTAAATGAATACAGTAAGTATTATATATAGTTTAACTTAGAAAGTGTAGGTGTTCTACTATGGCTGCCTTACTCTGACCCTGACCCAGAATATATATTCCCTAAGCTCTAGCCTGCAAAAGGCAGTGCAATGTCATAGGTGGTTTATCTAGCTTGTGGCTCTTTACCATATGGCAAGTTCAGTCTTACCAGCCAGAAAATGGTATGATTCCTGGTCTGTAGTGAACCAGGTGTTCTTTCTCCCATTTCTGAAATCCAATTACAGAGTTTACCGTTCTCTACTGTTGGCACAGTGAATGGCATCCTTAGCCCTCAGTGACACAGGATGCCCTGCTAAATATAATTGTACCAGTTGGAGTAGTCTAAAAATTTGTGTCCCTGCCACACACCCCCTCCAATTCTCATGTTGCAACCCTAACCCCTAAAGGTGATGGTATCAGTATCAGTAGGTGGGCCTTTGGGAAATGATTAGGTCAGGAGGGTGGAGCCCTCAGGACTAGGATTATTGCTTTTATAAAAGAAGCTTCAGAAAGGTCCCTAACCTTTTTCTACCATATGAGGACACCCTTAGAAAGCACCAGCTATGAACCAGGAAGAGGGCTGTCACCAAAATGCACCCATGCTGGGACCTTGGTCTTGGACTTCCAGCCTCTGGTAGTGTGAGAGATGAATTTCTGTTGTTCATGAGTTACCTGGTCTGTGACGTTTTTTTGTGGCAGCCTGAGCAGAATAGGATATCGGTTAAGGTAGTGCTATCTATTTTAACAAAAATACTGAAAATTTCAGTGACTTAACGCAATAGAAACTATATCTCGTTCAGGTCGTGATCTTAGATGGGTGAATGGTTTCGCAAGTGAACCCTCCTTTACACAGTCTTCAACTCATGGCTTTCCATGTTGCCATGGTCATCTCCATGCCAACTATGGAGAAAGTGGATAATTTTATAGGCATACATCATATCCACTCATATTCCATTGTCTAATGCTTAGTCTTATGGTCATACATAATTGCTACAGAAACAGGAAATAGAGTCTACTGTGTACCTAAGAAGAAGCTGTGTATTTTGATGAACATTTTGTAGTCCTTGCCCCAATAACTATACCTTGATACAAAGGCCAAAATCTAAACATATGGTCTATATAATAGTAATTACACACACAGGTTAACAGTGGGTGAATCTGTACCACAGGATCTAAAGTTTAAGTGACTGCCTAAAATCATATTGCTAATTAGTAGAAGATCCTAGGAGAGAAAGGCTCTACCTACCAGTCTAGCATTTTTTTTTTAATATGCCATCTGGTAATCGAGATATAATTTGTCATGTTCAATTACTCCCAGAAGCATTTCTGTAGTTAATGCAAATAATGAATACATATAGTTTTATTTAGAATCTTTTACACACCCTGTTTTCTCTTGACTCACTGCTAATGTGGACACAGCTGAAATCTATTAGTTTAATTAGAAGTCATTGAAACATCATTCATTTCATTTTTCCTTTATTTGTTGCTAGTAATTAAGATTGTGAATACATTGGATGGGTAGTGAAGGCCATTTAACACATTTTCTAGCATCCTTCAAAAGTACTGGTGGTAGATAAAGATAATCTAGTTATAATACCCACTGTAGTGTTATTTAAGTGCCATTTATGTTTTATTGCACTACATAAATATGGTAAACTCTTTTAAAAATTTGTATAAGACAACGTTGTATTAGGAAACTCTCTTTTTCGTCTCTATTTCTTAACTGCTTTTGAAATTTAAGGTGATTTTTTCCCCTGTTTTAAGAATTAAAAAATGGTGTTGTTTCTTTTATTTCCCATATGCTGGAAAACATCCAAATGGTACAATAGTAATTTATGGCCTTTCAAGTTCTGTGTGATCCAATTAAATCCCTGTGCCTTGTGATTCTAATAATTGTTATTTTGTATTGTGATTGAAAGGTTTTCAAGTATCACAAAAGAGAGTGGTAAGAAAAATGGTGATAGAATTAAACAGTGAAATTTTTTTTAAGTGTGGCAGGAACCAGTTTTAGTTTTAATTCATTGTGTAACTTGTATCATTTTGAGCAGAAGTTTCTGCCACCATGGGAAGTCTCCCGTGTTCATGTTTCTTTTTCCTAAGCATCCTAGACCCTTGTGAAAACTTCAGAAACCCCTATTACCCAGCTAGCTCAGATTCTTCTCTGTGGCTGAGCCAGGGGCTAGAGAAGGGATTTTGTATCAGCTGTTAAAACATTTTGACATTAGGCAGTATAAGGTTACTGTAGACATAACAGAAATTTTTTAGTGGGACATAATGAGAAGAGACTGAAGAAGGGATAATATTGTGTTTGTGTATTTTGTTTGCATTTTACTTTCTTCTCAAAGTTGTACAAAGACAGAAGTGAATGTCCCTATTAGAGAAAACTGGAAGGCTTTGGGTGACTGACATTATAAACCCTCCCAATACAGACAAAGGATGCTGGACTAAGGAGCAAGGTGTGAGTATTCGTGTATAGTGCTGTCTTATATATCAGCATTACCAAAGAGTTGATGCCACAATAATGGAAGACACCCTTTGAACACTAATTTCTTTATTAGAGGGAAGAGGTGAAGCTCTTCAGCAAACATCATTGAACTCTACCAACCAAGTATTAGACTAGGTACTATACAGATGTATTTCCTACCCTCACAGAGTTCATTATAGACTTAAACACATTCTTTAATAAGCCAATTCATAATTCTGTAGTCACAGGTTTATTATTATTTATTATTATTATGAGTATCAATTATTATAGTTCTAGGAATATACTGGTACTTTCAACTTGTTGAAAATTGTAGATATTTGTCCATGTTTGTCACTAAATGGCCTCACAACTTTCCACTATACTTATTTAGAATCTTCCCTTCTTATTACTATATTGTATATTCCTTCTGATCTGCTGCCTCACTGTGTGTTAGTTTTAGTCTATTATATCACTCTTCCAAATTCCACAGTGAACTTCTCAGCCTTGTTAATGGAAGGCAGAGAAATTTACTTAATCACTAGATTTTTGTAGGATTCTTCATATAATAAAGAGGTCATTAAACATTTTATGCAAAGGGCCAGATAGTAGATATTTTAGGGTTTTGGAGACATCTAAGATCTCTGTTGCGTATTCTTTGTTTTTCTTTGCAACCCTTTACAAACATAAAAGCCATTTTTAGATTGATAGCAATATGAAAAAAAACAGGCTGTGGCCCAAACTTGGCATACAGGTTGTACTTTGTCAACCCCTAGTTATAACCTATGAAATCAGCAGTACTTGAAGTTCACTTGACTTCTAAGTTCAAGTGATTGCTCTTTTGTGTACCTCTAGTTATAAAATAGTAGGGAAAATTAGGAGAGTGATAAACATGGAAAAACAACCGAATGGATTATCAGTCTCTAGCAAACAGAAGACTCATATATGAACAAACCAAATGGAGACACATTTTACCTAAACTGTAATTTACTTCATAGATTTTTCAATAGTAAATGTGTAGATAAGCTGTATATTATTAATGGTATCTATACGGTAAAGTTTTTCACTTTCAGAATTATTTTGTTCCTAGACATTACAATGCTTAGGATTCTATTGGATAAAGCAACCTCCCTTCCTTTTTGATATTTTGTAAAGTGGCTGCTACATGCAATCCTTTAGAATTACCCTATATTTTGGTATAAGAAATCATATGATATTTATTGTGAAGGCTTTACAAATAATCTCTAAGGGGTAGTAACTAAAATTCTGTTTTGTTCCAGCATTACATACTGTCACAGAAATGAATGCGATGCCTTATTGTGAAAATATAGCTCTTGCAAAATTGGCTGAGCCTTTCACCTTGGGAAATGGATTAAACCACTTAGGTTCTTAGCTCGTTTTCATAACCAAGGCAATTCTCCACAGCACTTAGAATGTTAAATTTAACCTTCAACTTGTGGTCTTGACTTGCATTGTAAAAGTTGTCAAAGTGCGCGTAATACAAAGCTTTTACCAAGAGCAGAAATATCCAAGCTCTCTTCCTGAGAATCTCCCTTCATTTCCTCCCCCCAAAGGAATTTTTCAGTTATTACTGAATGACTTAAAGGATAGTTTGTTTTAGTTTAAGTGTCACACTTTCCCTTAGCGCTGCAGTTGTTTAACTGTACAATGGATATGAATCCCCTGGAGGGCTTTATTAATATGTACATTCTTAAGTCCTTTCCCTATCCCACAGAGACTGATTCAGTAGTTATGGGGTGCTGCCCAGGAATTTGCACTTTTTAAAGTGTTTATGACAGTTCTCATTTAGATAATAATGCATAGCACCACATTTTGAGAAATAACTGTTGTCACCTGGATAATTCCTATATTCCTAATTACTGAAATAAGATTAACTGTATTTTTTCTGTACTTCCTTACCAACTTCTGTTTCTCTGCTGTTACACTGTGCTTGCCATTGAATGAAAGTGAGATCTTGAGCAAGGGAAAATCACGTCTGGGTTTTCAAATTTCATTCCAATGCTCTTTGCAATATACCATGCTGCATTTCCCAGCACGTGCCATCCTCAGACACTTGGAAACTCCTTGTAGCCATGGAGCTTGCCGTATTCATCTGTGTATCTATTCTTGAAGCTCTGTGTTTAGCACTTATTAGGAACTCAATAAATAAGGTGAGGTTCTTGAAAACACCATTCAATAAAATACTATTTGGAGTGGCAGGCATGCAGTGATGGCAGGAATCAGCGCCTTCCAAATATGTCTGGATTCAATGTCATTTGAATTTTGCCATTACTACTATGTCTGCCACTCCAAGTAGTTGGTACTTTTTTGAGTGGAATCAGGATGGCTTTGTTAAGATAGGAACAGAATGAGGCTTGCTTAAGTGCTTTCGTTTGAAGGTGATGTATAAGGGAATACACCATCCCTCATAGCAGCAGAGAATTAAATAGGATGACATGTGATTTTTTTTTTTTTTGGCCATGCTGTTTGCAGGATCTTAGTTCCCTGACTAGGGATCAAACCCGGGCCCCGGCAGTGAAAGCACCGAGTAGTCCTAACCACTGGACCTCCAGGGAATTCCCTAGGATGACATGGTTTTAAATGAAAGTTAGTGAAATTTCATGAGTACATAGAAAATCTGTTTTCAAGCTAATAAACATTGTATTCTTTTGAAAGTGGTTTTATAATCTCTCTAAGGATCTTAAAGAGAAGAAAAATAAACTTGATTTTGTTTTAAATGATGTAGGCATTCCCAACTTAAAGCAAAAGTCCAATCTCAGACTCTATCACCAGATATGTGATCCTTGGTAAGTTGTTTAACCTTAGTAAACCACAGTACCTCTTATTGCCAGAGGTGGCCCTGTATTGCTCTTAGGGTTCTTTGGAAAGTAAACTGAGCAATACATATAAGAACACCACACATCTGTGTATTGTTGATTGCAAAGCTAACCATTTTATCCCAGAATAATACCTATTCTAGTTTGGCCATTCACTTGATGAGAAGCAATGTATTGATTATGGCAGTAAGAGAAATATGGTTTATAATGCCAGAGCCTGTGTGTTATTAATAGTGATCATGCCAACACACCCTGTCTTGTCAACTTACAGATTCTCCAGCTTTACCCCTCCTTTCTGAATAATCACTTTATTCATGCACACATATTTATTGAGCATCCATTACGTGTCAAGTCAATCCTAGGCACTAATGATACAACAGTGACTAAAAGTGTCAAAAATATTCATCCTTATGGAGTTTGCATTCTATTAGGGGAGGGGAATGCTGATAATAAACAAATAAATGCATAAAATATATAGTGTATCAGGTGGAAATACATAGGGTATAGGAAAATAAATCAGAGAATAGGAATAAGGAGCTGAAGGTCTAGAATTTTAAATAGGACGGACTTGGAGGAGTTCGCTGAGGGGGTAACCTTTGAGCAAAGAATGAAAGGAGGGACTGTACCATATAGAGATAGGGGAAGAGCATGCCAGGTAGAGGATAGCAAGTACTAAGGCCCTCAGGTGCACACGTGCCTTAGTGTTTTTGAAAACAGCAAAGTAACTAGTGTGGTTGGAATGGAGCTATTGAAGGGGAGAATAGTAGGAGATTAACATAATCATCTCCAGAGAGGTCGAGGAAGGTGGAATTGGGAGAGGGCATGGATTCTATAAGGCTTTGTAGGCCATCATAGAGACTTTGGGTATGAATGGCAGGAGAAGCATTGGGAGGTTTGGAGCAAAAGATAGAGATTGTTTGATTTAAAATAAAATTAAAAAAATGTCTCTGGCTCCTGTTGAGAACAGGTTTATAGAGATGTACAGATGGAAGCAAGGAGATCAGTTAGAAGGTTCCTGCAATATTCCAGGTGGAGATGATGATACTTGGACGTAGGTGTTTGTGATGGAGGTTGAGAGAAGTATTGAGATTCTGGGTGTGCTTTGAAGGTACATGTAATTTGGTGATGGATTGGATGTAGAATGCATAAGAAAACAGGTCATTGTTTTTTTCCTAAGGACTCAAAAAAAGGGGTTTCCTTTTTAAATTAAAAACACTGTTGGAAGAGCAAGTTGGGTTGGAAGGAGCAAAGATCAAGAGATTGCTTGTGGTTCTTGTAAGGTTATGATAAATATTATACTTCCATGCGAAGATGTCAGAATAGTATTCATTGTACAGCATAAAGCATTTAAACATGAATATGTCTGATACTCAATGTACTAGTGTTTTTCCTCACCTTATTTGGACTCCAAAACCATGCTCCAAAACCATGTCAGGTCTTTTTACTGACCTGACATTAAGTGGCTGGCTTTATAGATAAACAATGTCTTCATATACCATCAAATTTGACACTCAATATCATGAAGGACTGTATTCTCTAAGATAGAATGGGGATATTACATTTATTTTGTCCAATATATATTTGTAGCCATGGACAAATCCATGATGTGACCAAAATTACTATCATGTGCATTGTTGTAATTGGTGGATTTTCTCGGTGTTTAAACATTATTTTATAGAATCAATGTATACATTTTTTGTACTAGTAGGACAGTTCCATCTGTGTACTAGAATCAATATATATTGTTCAACCAGCCTGCTATATATTAGAATGCAAATCTATTGAAATATTCCAAGGCTTACCCTATCTATTTATCTATCTATCAATCATATCTCTGTCTATCTAATCATGATATAATATATATACCAATGCATATATATAATCCCTGTATATATGTGCTATATTTGGATATGGATGGATCTTGAAGTGGACACTTCTGTTTTGTTAACCCAGTATCAGCTTTCTTTTGGGAAATTATCCCTTTTCACCTTTTCCACCATCCAGGTGGCTGCTTTGGAAGTTACAATGTGGTACACTATAAAGGTCCAGTGGGGGGGGGGGGCATCTGCATCTCACTATTCAATCATAGTCCTTACCTGACAATTTTGGTGCTGAAATTAATAAATAAAGGACAGTGTTTCCTTGGGAACGTTGCCTCTAAGTTAAAAATCAGACAGCTATAGACAGCATTATTTTTACAATATGGCTCAAAGAAGCAGCCAAAAACAGAGATAGACACTAAGACAGCCAGAACAGAAGGAAGAGTGAGATGCGATTAAGAACAAAGAAATAGACACACAGAGCAGAAAATAAAAAATAACAGAGATTCCTAATAGTGTTGGAGTTTCTAATTTTTAGTGCCCAGCCTCACTCCTGCCTTTGGATTCCAGTCATTCCCATAGCTTTGTAGAAAGTAAATCATTTTGATTAAACCAATTTGTATGGTTCTTGGAATCCAAAAATCTTAATCAATGCATGACTGCATACGTGTATAGACTAAAATGAGAATATCACTTTTTTTTAAAGGTAATATTCAATTTATTCAACATTTTCTCTTCAAGATGTCTATGCTGGGAAGTATTTTTTCTAGGGTAAAATGGGGCAATAATTTTGTTTCATTTGTTACCTTGTTTATGTTCTTTGTGTTCTAAGGTTCAGTTGAAATTCTTGGCATTGATCAAAGAAGAGAAGCTCTGGGGAAAGAAAAATTGATGGTAATAAATTCTACTGTGGTACCCAATATTACCATTTTATTTCCTCCAAGTTTAAAAGGAAACAAAATACTCTCAACATTTATTGAGCACTTAATGTGTGTCAGACATTGTGCAAAGTACTTACTCTACTTTAATCCCATTTTCCTGTCAATGATCTTCAAGGTGTTATTCCTATTTTATAGAAAGAGGAAACTGACAACTAATTGGGTTTCTTCCCTGAAGGTCTCACACCTATTGGCTGGAAAGTAGATGCAGGACTTCAATAATCACAACAGTATACCTTATCATGGGTGCAGAAATTTCTAGGAAAACTTATTGCATGAATACTGTTGGTTGACTGTTAATACAGCTCCAAAATACTAATTTCAGTTACAGTTTGACCCATTCCACCCTTGGAAGATGAAAGTTAATGTAGGCTCTCAAAGCAGTTGATTTCACATTCATTGTAATAATCTATTCCAGTATTGACAATGCAATATCCTCATTATTTAATGACTTTGGGCTTCAGGGAGTTTTGATATTATTCTTAATTCCCTAAAGAGTATTTTTTCCTGTTACGTATATGGTGGAAATGGAAAAGATTTGGTTACCATAGTCTAAATAACACCTTTTCACAGCAATATGACATAAAATTATACTTTCTGCCATCCCTAACTGAATAAAATTAGTTTCTTCATTCTCCCAGCAGTTCTAGTGATCACAGAATTGGCTCCCCCTGAAAATCCTCTCCAGGTCTCCATAGATCCCATCAGTCTTGGAATCCAGAAGGCTTCAGTTTTAAGACAGCCACATCATTCTACTACTCAGTCAGAAACTCAGCTCCCAATGAACCTGGTTTCAGATTTCTGCTCAGCTCAATGTGTCACAAGCAAATTTTTGACACTAGAATATAAAACCTTCAGAGTCAAGGTGTAGTTGGACCAATTGCATTCTGGCTGGGACTAAACTCACAAATGTCCCTCCATTGGGGGTAAAAAAAATAGTGTCTTATGAAGTCGTTTCACATATATAGAGATAGATACTTACATACAAATTTATTTAGTTTAAACTCTGATTTAGCCATATCTTAATGTTTAGAAATCACACATCAGGACAATATGGTAAAACTGTGCCATAACACTATAAACTATGTCCATGACATTCAGTAACATAAATTGTAGGGCACTAGTATTGTAAAATTAAAGGAAATCAATGTTTTTCAATCAGTCTGTGCTATCAAAAAGCATACATTAAATACAGTGGACTTGTATACACATATCAGTATAGAATATATACTGAACTAAGAAAGTCCCCAACGGTCATGAAGTAACCACTTCTGAAGTCCACTTTTGCCCCCTGAAAGATAAGAACTTTAACCTGTGTTGACTAAGAAGGGAGCTGATGCAGTGCAGGAGCCTATCTCTAATTGCATTATAGTATAACCAAACCCCCCTTATCAGGTTGTGCATTACATGGATTGCCTTATTGCTGGCCATAGTCTTGCTGAGTGAGTTATTCTAGGAATTTATGCATGTTTGTAAAATCCTTTTCTGTTCATTGTCTCTGAGTTTTAGGAAGACTGGTATTTTATCTAACAAATTGTTGAGATAAATTTTAAAAACTCCTAATTAGCAAAAGAGGGCAAAATGACCTATGTCAAGTTTTCAGTGTTAGCATCTTTTTTTATATTTATAAACACTGAGTGAAATGACACCATAGCACTATGGTTATATTCTAACAAAGTATAAATTGCTACTAAGCCCTAACTCATATTTGCTGACTAATTCAAGCCATCTGCCAGTGAGTCCCACAGATATTTTTACATTGTTTGTTAATGAGAATTGATGGACTGTTTCATATCTTTCTTCCTCAGAATTTGAGTCAATACCAGCTTGACAAGGGACCTTTTCAATTTTTTTTTAAATGATTCAGCCTTCCTTGAACTGCAACTTAGAAAATACCAATAGCTTTCTTCTTTGCTTTTTTAGAGCTCAGCGCTTCTGTGACTTAAGGGGATGCCTTATAAAACTGATCTCCTATGAGTGTTTTGAAATAGTTTCACTATAGATAACATAGTAGAGAAATTCAACACGGTGCTACCTTTCTGTCACAAAATGTACTTTAAATTTCAGTCTGGTAAGAAGTGTCTGGAAACAGCTGCAATTCCCATTGTTTAGTACATGAGAATCATTTCTTGTGCAGTGTTGAGCGTGTTTACATTCTTATATGGTGGGCTTATCTGCTTATCTGTATCAATTGGCATGAACTTCCCGAAGTACAGACTTTAGATCCAATTTTCTCCAGATCACAGTACGAAATTGAATGATAATCTTTATTGCCTCTGATATGGTGTGGGAATAACATTTACATTAGGCATAAGAAGTATAGCTGAGGTCGGCTGTCTAGGGTTCTAAATTGTAACTTTAAAGAAAAAATATAGATCAAGTATTCTCAGAGGTATTAGATGGGGCCGCTTGCTTATGGGATACTGTGAAAGCACCCTCTTGACCTTTAATAATGTGTCATTTCTACTGTTAATCCTCTGATAAATGCATGTGGACTTGTCAAAGGAGAATCATAGCCTACGAGTAGATGCTGGGAGAACAAGGGAATTTATTTCCTTGCTTGACAATTCTAATAAGAACCTGGAAGAAAGATACTTGAAAAATTAAGTTAACTCAGGCTGAACCCAGTAAAAAGCAATCACCTAAAAAGTCCCATAATTGATGTGGTGAGTGCTAAAGACTTAGTTACTTAAATAATTTATAGATATCAGGAAAATGGCATTAAGTCATCTGTAATTTCATAGTCCTGTTGCTGACAATAGATTATTAACAAATGTATGGTGAATACTTTGAAACTTCTGGGAAGCTTGCTGGCTTAGATGACCAACTGTGTAATTCTATAGGATGATGGAGTTCCTTGGGTGACAGTTTGAGCCAATCTAAGCAAAGGCCCAATCTTGAGTTCCTTAAATCGATGAAAAAGTATTGAAGCAAAGGAATGATAGAATATAAAGACCCATCATAATTCTGTATAACAAAAATATCGGTTGTATATGAGCCCTATTGGATTGGATGTTGCAGATAATCTTGAATATCAGACCTATTGTTGTAGGTAGGGGGAGTGCCACTTTCATAACCATATGCCACAGAGCAAGTGGCACTGGGCACTGGCAAGTGCCATGTCTCAAGGCAGAATTGTTAAGGTCAGTAGTCTTTTTTTCTAAAATTAAAAGTTTAGGTTATGCCACAGTCATCCTGGCAATTCCCTATTACTACTGAATTTATTTTGCATTAATTATCTGAGGTTTAGAAGTCAGTATAAATTTCAGCCTTAAAATAGAAATTAAATTAGATTTAAATATATTAATTGAGGGCATTATCTTTCCATGAACCTTGAGGTTATAGACTGGGTTTTTTCCCTCTACTGCTCCTAAGGATTCTCTTTTTCGTCTTTTGTTGTAAACCACATCAGTGGTGGAGGAGCCAGCATCTTAGAGCCATCTTTACTCATCCTCATCCTTTTATTTTCCACTTTGATATGACTCTTTTCTTCAGTCCTTCCCCAGAAGTGAAGCCTCACTCTGTGCATCTTATTGCCTACATTCACCCTCACAGTCATTCTTCAAGTTGATAGTATCCATATGTTTACAGTTGAATAACCTAAAGCCCAGATATTCCAGGTGACTTAGTGAGGTTACCAGGTCATTGGTAGCAAAGCAAGGAATACATCCCAAGAAATTCTGACTCCTAGTCCATTGGAAAAGAATTCCAATCCTGACTCTATTACTCACTATCTACATGGCAATGGAAATGTCATACAACATCTGAGTCAAGGTTTTCTCATCTTTAAAATAGGGATAATAATATCTCAGAACTTTGTGGGTGAATGGCTGAATATGAGATAATACAAAAACACATAACAGGCCCTCAATAAAAAGCAATTCTGTTTGTTCCAGTTGTTAGTGTTATTATGACCATATTATGTCTTCTTTGTAGACCAAAAATTATATGTTCTTTTTTCCCCCGACTTCCTCCAAGATTTTTAGTGCATTTATTTTAACCACTTGAAAAAATCCCAGGGGCAAGAAGCTATTGCCTTCTCAAGTTGGGGCAACAAGTAATTATTTTTTCTAAAATAGCAGATTTAAGACTTCTCTGGTGGTCCAGTGGTTAAGACTCTACTCTTCCAATGCAGGGGACGCAGGTTCGATCCCTGGTCAGGGAACTCTTAAGATCCCACATGCTGCATGGCGTGGCCAAAAAAAAAAAGAAAGAAAATAACAGACTTACATATGGCAGATAAGTTACGTAAATATGATTACTATTGCATTTCTAGAACATTATGAGAAAACTACGTTTTAGATGATGGAACCTATGCACTTTGGTTATGATTGGAAAACTTCTATTCAATCTACATGTCCAAATAAACTGACATGTTTTCACTTTGCTTCATGAGCAAAGTGCTTCATGAGCTAGATATTGCCATTGGTAATACCTCAATGTTCTCCTGTGAAATCCTATGGTCTGTGTGGGCTTCAAATGCCTAAAATACTTTAAAGTTCTCAAATGAATGTTAAGTTTCAAAATGGCCAATGACGTGTCTTCCTTATCCTAGAAGAACTTTCTTCACTTGGCTTCCAGGACCCCAGACTCTCTAGTGGCCAGTCACATCAGCCGGGTCTTTTTAGTCTCTTTTTCTCACTCTTTCTTTCCTCTGGACCTCCTAACATTGATGTGTCCTCAGGCTTAGTACTAGGACCTCTTCTCTTCTGTTCCCTTTTCTTTTTTTCTTTTCCCTTCCCTTCCCTTCCCTTTCCTTCCCTTCTCTTTTCTTCTTACCGACACTGATTTCCTCAGTGAGCACATCACATGTCATTTTAAGAAATCCCAAGTATAGGCTGATGACTCATAAATATATATCTCTAGCTCAAAATATCCCCTAATTTCCATATTTCTATATTCAGCTGCCTACTTAAAATGTCCAATAGACATCCCAATCTCATTGTATAAAAACATGAGCTTTCAAGTTTCTAAACACAAAAATAAGAAAGAAAAGGAAAAAAAAAAATCCTGCTTTACATACTGTTCACTTCATCTCATTTAATGGCATCTCCACTCATGGTTGCTCCAGTTCAAAATCCTCAGAATTATTCTTGAATCTTCTTTCTCCTTTATACCTCCATCAGTTCATTAGCAAATTCATCTAGCTCTTCTTTGAAAACATATCTGAAAGCCAACCATTTCTCATTATCACTACTGCTACTACCCTGTATCCTCCCCTGGATTATTACAGCAGCCTCTGACTGGTCTCCCTGTTTCTTTGTCTCTTTATATACTTTTCTCAACATAAAAGCCAGAGTAATTTTGTTAAATCTCAAACCAATCAGCTCAAAACCATCTAATGGCTCTTCATTTCTCTCGGGTCAAAAGCTAAAGACCTATGATACTATTACCTTTTAGACTTTATCTTCAACTTTTATTCCTCTTGCTGACTCTACTTCATCCTCAATTGCCAGCACTGGGCACACTGCCTGTCTCTGCATTTGCTGTGACTTTTGCTTGGAATAGTTCCTCAGGTAGCTTTCCTTCCTTTGAAGACTTTGTTCAAATGTTACCTTTTCAGTGAGGCGTACCCTGGCCACTCTATATAAAACTGACTCTTAGGACTCCCAATATGCCTCAATCTGCTTTTACCATAGTGTTGATCTTCTTCTACTGTGCAAATACTTTCCTAATATGTTATGTTTACTATAATTTATTTATATTCCCCCACTAATATGTGATCTCCACAAGAGCAGGTATTTTTGTCTTTTTTCACAGAAGAATAAAATCCACATATAACTCTTGATTAAATGAAAGAATGCATATGTTATATCCTTGTGCTGCCATATCCTCTTCCATTTCTGACTTCTGACAAGAATCACTTGTGTTCCCTTGGGACAACATGTCTACAGAAAAATGTTACAGGCATACCCCTTAATTACACTGTGTTCTGGTTTGATAATAATAAAGACATGATTGCCATGTCTATTTTTTTCAAGGTATCATCAGCTTTACTAAAATTGTGCTTTAAAAGTCAAAATTAATGCAAGTACCAAGAAACATAATGATAATGCATATATTCTCTATTTTGAAAATGAAACTAGTTACAGAATCATAAGGACATGAAGTTTTATACCTAAAAAGGATTTCTGAGATCTAATCCATTCCCTGAATTTATACTTAGAGAAGTCTAACTCATCCAGAAGTTGTATTTTACCTGCCTATTATATGCTAGGCCCTGTCATGGGCTTTGGAAGTACAAAAGTGAGTGTGACATTATTTTTTTACCTTCAATAAACTTCTAGTCTTGTAGGCAGGATACGTAAATAAACATTAATTTCATTACAATGTGATTTCTACTTTAATAGGAAACACTTGAAGAGCCCTGCTTGAGATTTAGCCTTGGAAAAGTCACTTGGGACCAACTGTGCTTCTTCATCTCCTATTTCACTGTAACAGGATGAAAGAGGAACCAGGCTTTATAACAAAGGAAAAGGAAGGTCAGCCAACCCCTCTAGTATTTGCAAGGGAGTATCTTCATAGAGCAAAAAGTCAGCATGTCTGTTTTCTTTAAGTCTAAAAGATTTTTTTCCTTCAGTTAACCATTTATCAATTGCACAGCTGCTCTGTGATACATGGTGTATCTGTTAAATGTTGCAAATTAGTCTGATATTATCATATTCTTACTGATTTTATTAGTCCATTACATTGTTTACATAAAAGTATGACAGAAAATGCTATTTTGGTTTGTCAAAGTAGTACAAACTTGAGAGTTTAATCCAGCGTTCAATTTGGTGAATGTGACTTCACTAACACATTTATATTACTTGCATAAAGCAAAGCAGTGTATGCTTAAAATAATTTAAGGGTTTTGATAAAGCTTTCTTACTAAAACTTATTGGAAAATGTTGCACAAGTTGCATAAGTCTTCTTTAATTTTCTCTCTCTCTCTCTTTCCTTGTCTTTCTCTCTCTTTTAGATAGTTCAAAAAGAAGAAACATTATATGCCACACATCTTACATTTTGAGTGATATGAAAACAGCTGTTCCCTTCATGTCTATCAGAAATAAATCCTAACCCTGTCTGAATGGACTGTGTACATGCATTATAAGCTTTTTCTCTTAGGTCTCCACAGTCAACTCAGACTAACAGACGATCTTATTGCCAAGGGGAATAGAAGGTGATAAAGCATAACTGGATGTTGTAGGGGGCGAGGAGTCAGAAATTAAATAGTAATCCCGTGACCGGCCATGCGACTGGCTTCTCTCTCTGAAGAAAAAGGTGACTGAAATGTACAGGAATGCCCCAGGTCACCTCTGGTTTCATCATCCTCACACTGACTTCCAGAAATGAAACAAGAATTCTTTCCTTCTGCTTCACTTTTCCCATTTTCCTCAGTCTCCTAGGAACTGGTTCTTGGCTTAGTGGTGGAATAGTTTCTATCCTCCATCACTGATTTTCCCTTCAATAGTCCTTCAGTTAATTTCTTTAGGCTCTAATTCATGCCATTTTCCTAATTCAGTAAAAAATAATTATTTGGGAACCATGATAGGTATAAGAACTAGGCTAAGCCTCAACTTGGAGTGTGAAATTAGGGCACCGAGTTTTCTGTGCAGATTTGCACAAGGCAAGTGGGAACAGGACCTGACTCTGGGGGCTCATGTAATAGAAGATTTTCATTGTGAGGTGGTGGGCGTTGGAGACAAAGCCCAGCCCCACAGCAAGAAGGCTCTATGGCCATGGGCAAAGTTCTCCCTGAGCCTCATTTTTTCTTTTGTAAAATGGGTAAAATCTTGAAGGATAATGCTCATAGCAAGCGCTGGGCATATACTCAGCTCCCAATATGTGTTAGTTCCTGTGTTCCTTAAGGTCAAGGGGAGACTCAATTTAATGCATCAGTGAGTATAGTTCAAAGCATGCCCCTCTCTAGATAAAGGGAAGGACAATGTAGTCCAAATAAACTACATTGTCCTTCCCTTTATCTAGAGAGGGGCATACTTTTTCTTTTTAATATATAAATTTTTTTTTTTTAAACTTTGGGTTTATTTATTTATTTATTTATTTATGGCTGTGTTGGGTCTTCGTTTCTGTGCGAGGGCTTTCTCTAGTTGCGGCAAGTGGGGGCCACTCTTCATTGCGGTGCGTGGGCCTCTCATTATCGCGGCCTTAGAGAGGGGCATACTTTTAACTATACTCAATGTAGTTTATTTATTTTTCTTCTCATATAGGTATGCTTTTGACTCTTATTTAATAATTCTTAAGTCTGAAAGCAGTTCATCCTAAGGATTCCTCATTACCTTTACAAAATACATTAAACTGTCTACGGGGAAGCAGTGTGGTATACTGGAAAACACACACACACACATACACACCCATACACACACACACCCTCAGTGCTACAAGTCATGATACTTAGATATTTTTAACCCTAATTCTGTTATATACAAAGTGATTTAAGTTACCAAGTCACTTGATATCTCCATGCATCAGTTTATTTATTAAATAGGAATGATACTATGCACTTCACACAGTGATTGAGAGGATTAATATATCATCAGCACGCGGTGGCTACTCATTTAAATGCTGGTTTTGACTCCAACCTCGCTTTACGTAGAAGAAAAGCTCCTCTGCCTACCTGGCAAGGCTGATAGGCAGATCATATTAGTTACATGTATGGAAGCATTTGGAGAAGAGTCTGCATCTAAGGAATAGGAACAGCATGATTATTATGAATCGTGCATGTGATCCTCTAACCATTTGTTCATAGTCTTTCAAAGGCAAAGGGGCCTTGATTCTTATGCCGCTTCTCAACCTCCCTTGTACTTTTTTCTTAAACTACTTTCCATGCTCTAGTCATTGTATTCGACCTCTTGATTTCACGGGATAAGAACATTCAGCAGAAGTTTGAGAGAAAATAAACTTTCATTCTCAGCTTTTATGTCAAGAAGGCTTTAAGGCTTTACCAATCAACTTCCTCTGGCCAGACTCTGGAGAAGATGCTGTAAGAGGGGTTTCCATCTATACAGAGATTACCTAAATCAATAAATTTCGGTAATTTATTTACTTAAATCTGTGGAGTTGAGTTCCTATAGGCACACAGTGGGATAAAGCTGGGAGTCAATCAAACTGGCTTTGGAAGCTTTCAAGTTTTGTTTCACACAAACATCCTGTCTAGAGAAATTTATACTTAAATTTCCTGCATATAACCCTTATGAAGATGAGTTCATGCCTGAGAATTACTTTGTCACATGGATATATTCATTTATACTTATATTTATGTTTGTTTACAGGGTTTTTTTTTTCTTGTATGTTGTTACTTCTTGTTTGATCAGGGGAGGGTGATTATTACTTCCAGTTGGTAAGGACATTGCATAAAGGTAAAAGTTATTTTAAGGTGATACAAACCAAACAAAGAAGCTCAAGTGATTAAAAAAGAAATAGTGGGCTTCCCTGGTGGCACAGTGGTTGAGAATCTGCCTGCTAATGCAGGGGACACGGGTTCGAGCCCTGGTCTGGGAGGATCTCACATGCCATGGAGCAACTGGCCCCGTGAGCCACAATTACTGAGCCTGCGTGTCTGGAGCCTGTGCTCCGCAACAAGAGAGGCTGCGATAGTGAGAGGCCCGCGCACCACGATGAAGAGTGGCCCCCACTTGCCGCAACTAGAGAAAGCCCTCGCACAGAGATGAAGACCCAACACAGCCAAAAATAAATAAATAAATTAAAAAAAAAAAAAAAGAAATAGTGGCTGAGTAGTTCTCATTAATTGGAGTAACTCTAGCTTAAGCAGGAAAACCTGCTGTTTTGACCTCCACATTATTTTTTAATGTACATTTACAAATTTTCTGTCTATAGGAAGAATGGTATAGTAGTAGTAATTAAGTCATCTCATTACAAAACTTGCAATGATACAGAATCATGATTCTGAACACTAATGCTCATTGTCTAGTGATTTAAATATGTAAGAAGTTGGAATGAGTATTTCCCATGCTTGAGTATACTTTGGAATTTGCTTTCCTTTTGATATTTTCTTGAAATCAAATCTTGATATTAGTTTGTTTCCTTGGAGAGGAAGAGGGCAAGAGATATTCATGTTCTCATTAATTAATTTTGATGTTCCGATTTCAACACTCTGGTTTGAATACAAATATTCAGGTCATATTTTTATGTAAATATTTTATTATTGACTTTTCACTTACAGGCAAAGAAATACTAAGTTAACTCTTGAATTCTTATCTTAAATAATGATTTAATTAAATAGAATCTGAAATCTACTTTCTCATTGGGTGGAAACTCTTGACAATTTTGCTCTTCAACTGTTTTTGGTGCACAAAATGAAAATTTATCTCCAAAAGAGACATGTGGTTTAGCTGTCTTATACTCTGTTTTTAAAATTTGTATTCCTTATAATCTTGGTCTGTTCAGGCTTACTATAACAAAATGCTATAAACTGAGTGGCTTACAAACAATAGAAATGTATTTCTCATAGTTCTGAAGGTTGTGATGTCCAAGATAATGGTGCCAACAGATTCGGTGTCAGGTGAGAGCTCATTTCCTCATTGATGGCCACCTTCTCACTGCAACCTTACCTGGAGGAAGGGACTAGGGACCTCTGTGGGGTCTGTTTTATAAGGGCACTAATCCCATTCATGAAGGCCTACTCTCAAAAGCTAATCACCTCCCAAAGGTCCCACCTCCTAATACCATCACTTTCAGTGTTTGGATTTCAGCACATGAATTTTGAAGGAACACAAACATTCAGACCATGGTATTGATCATTAGTGGGAAGCTCAGTTAAGACATCAATGTTATCGAGAAATAAAAGTCCCGAAACTGCACTAGAAATATTTTCTTCTTTCCGTTGCATCCTCCCGTTACCCCAGACCACTCCATGTGTATAGTTCATAACACCTCTACTCAATTTACCTGAAATTCAACTTCTTACCTTTTTCACTAAAACTACTAACTTTCCTCGAATCCAACCCTATTGTTACTATCTTGGTTCAGGCCCCCAAGATGTCTCTTTTGGTCTGTTGCAAGTTTTCCTAACTAGTTTTCTTGCCTCTACAATGATCTATTTAAAGCAACATTCTCACCAGGTCACTCCTTGCTTAAACCTCCTCAATGGTTTATCATTCCTAGAGAATAAAGTCCCAGTTCCTTAATAGAGTATATCAGGTTCTCAGTGATCTTGCCCTGCCTATCTATCTTTCACATCTTTCTTATCTGAAACTAGCTGAGAAAAACAGAACTGCTTAGAAGTTTCCATGTGAATCATGGTGCATCTTGCCTCAAGTTTTTTGCTAAAATTCTCACTCTGGGAAAGTCTCCCTATACCTTTATCCTTAGCCAGCTCCTGTTTAGATTTTAAGGCTGGGCTCACACTCCACTGTAGGAAGTTTTCCTTGGCGTATTTCCTCTGCTATTCCCAGATGCTGACAGCTGGGTTAGGTGCCCCTTTCTATTCTCCAGTAATGAGACTGTGCACTTCCATATAATTTCTAAACTGAGTGTTATATCTCATGAATTGTCCTTCACTGTGTGAGCTCTTTGAAATGATTTATTTATCTTTACATCTCTAGCACCGGGCAGAGTATCTGTACAGAGTAGATGCTGAATAAATTTGTTGACTGTATGAGGATAATAATGTGAATGTCCCTAGGAAACCTTCAAATGTGTTTGGATCACATTTATTCATCCATTACATACATGTACTCCAGAAAGGATTTCTGTGTGGGATAGAACATGGGATTAGCAGCACCCACTTTCCTTTGGAATTTCAGATTCCTTGATTTTTCTTTTTTTTAATAAATTTATTTGTTTATTTATTTATTTATTTTTGGCTGTGTTGGGTCTTCGTTTCTGTGTGAGGGCTTTCTGCAGTTGCGGCGAGCGGGGGCCACTCTTCATCGCGGTGCGCGGGCCTCTCACTGTCGCGGCTTCTCCCGTTGCGGAGCACAGACTCCAGATGCGCAGGCTCAGTAGTTGTGGCTCAGGGGCTTAGTTGCTCCGCGGCATGTGGGATCTTCCCAGACCAGGGCACGAACCCGTGTCCCCTGCATTGACAGGCAGATTCTTAACCACTGCGCCACCAGGGAAGCCCCCAGATTCCTTGATTTTCCCCAAATTGGAGGTGTGGAAGCAGATAAGGGGTGAGAATACTGGCCTTTACCCATACAGGCTTAAGAGTTTTAATTATCTGTAACATTACTTAAGGGTATTATAATAAATGTAGATTTTTTTACATTTATAGCAAATGGGATAATTAGGATTTACTGATACTAAGGTAGAATTTGGTATAATCCTGACTCATTATTGAAAAGGTTATGATAACATCATAACAATAATAATCCATTATAGTCTCCTCTATCCCTGTCATCTAGGTCAGTGCCATGATCAATCCATAGGCATTTATGAGTCATTCTTATGTGCCTAGGACAGTGCCAGGAGTTCAAGTGAGTAAAATTCCAGGATTAGGCTTGAGCTTGATCTCATGAATGAGTGGGTAAATCATTTTAAGGGAAGTAAATAGAGTGTGTTTAGGATTAATGTAAGATAAGATGTAAAGTAAGATAAGGAGGATTGGCTACACTAAGGAATGTTTAAAAGACTTGGCAGATAATTAAAATGATGTGACACAACAACGAAAATTCTTATAATGAAATATAAAAAGAATAGGATACAAAATTATATATAATGGGTGGATAGATATGTGATAAACAAAAATATAGTTAAAATGTTAATGGTAAAATGTAGTTATTGGCATGTGGATGTTTACTGTAAAATTCTTTAACTTTTCTCTGCGTTTGAAACCTTTCATAGGAAAATATTTGAAAATTTGCATGCACATGATAATTTCAGCTATATACTAAGCATAGGTGAAAGAAAAACTGGAAGGAAATGGCACGAATGGGTATTTGTGCCAATTAAAATATTGGACATTTATTTTTCTTGGTTTTTATAATTTAAGAACATTTAAAAGTAAATGCAAAAAGGTTTTAACTGAGTTTGATTCAGAAATAAGAAATTCTTGATCAAAATATAGGAGAGTGAAAACTTGGACATTTACTACCTGCATGATCCTGGATAAATATTTAGTCTTAAGTTTTCTAAACCTCAGTTTCCTCTTTAGTAAATTGTGAATAAAAATACTACCAACTTCCTGAGGCTGTCATGAGGATTGAATATTTTTATAGGCACAGTGCGTAAGATAGGGCTTTGTACCTGGTAAATATTGGCTAATATTGTTAAGAAATGGACATTTTAGGAAATAATTACCATACAGATAGCTCCCTCCACCCTAGCATTGTGCATGTTTAGTAGGTGATGCACCCTTTAATCCTTGGAACCAGATGTTCTTTTTTTTTTTTTTTTTTTATGAACTGTATTTTTTCTTAAAGCTTGTTAAGTAATTTGAAGAGCTTGGGAAAGAGACGCCAAAGCAGCATCAGAAGTAGTGGTAGAGGGATAGCAGCCCTTGGGGAAAGTCAGAAGTAGCATCAAGTTTTCCACGGAGCACCCTTTGATCCTGTTGGTTTAGAGAACAAAACAGACGTTCCTTGCTCTTTGCCTATTACCACTCCCTGGGGAAAGAACCTGATCAGGAATGAGACATTATAGAAAAGCAAAGTACAGAAAACGAGGCATCTCTTGAGGTTCAGTGGCAGGTTTTTGTGCTGTGATTTCTTCACCTTGAGCGACGGCTTGAGTCCGTGTAAGTTCAGCACAGAGCTCTCCATGCAGTTGTTTATACCTCCAATGTACAGACTTTTCATTACAGAAGGCTCATTTTCCCTTTCTGGGCCATGTTTACACTGAGATGATAAATAGTTCCACCGGAGTTGATGGAGGTTCTAAGATTATAAACTGTGGTTTAAATACGTATCCTATCTTTTCCTGAGCCCAGTGGAAAGGATATGGGTGATTGCTTTGATTCATTTACTCCTTTTTTAATAAACATGCAAGGTACGATCATGGGCTATCTTTTATGGATTGCTTTACAAGGATTCCCTGGCTATGAAATCCTGAACCAGATATATCCCAAACGCAGAAACCTGCCAGGGGCAGGGATTGGGCTCAGAGTCCTCATTTGGCTGTTGGGAGCTAGAAAGCCAAGGGCTGTCTTCCAGGATGAGGAAATGAGGAAGGGGAAGATAGACCTACATTGTAGGTCCTGCACTGTAGCGCTCAGTTCCATTCTTGCCACAGACCGGACTCCTGCTGGGGATCGTACGGTTGTCAGATTGGAATGCCACCTAAAGAATTATACCTACCCCAGTTATACCTACCTTGACAGTATATAGTTGGGTTTGTGATATTAGCAGTATCAGAACACTTCCTAGCCAATAGATCTGAGTATAATCTTTCTCAATCATTTTCTGATTTCATGGCTTTCCTTAAAGACAAATATGCTGCTTCCTCCATCTCTGTATACCTGAAGATTAGTGATTGACGTGTGATGAATATTACATAAAGGTGTGCTATGTGAATGAATACATGAATGAATGAAGGGATTAATAAATGTTTCAGTTATTACGTCAACATATTCTAGAAATACAGGCTGTTCTGATAATTCAGCTATCATTATTTTACATAAAAATGCTTTGGAGTACTGAATTTAAAAGTCCTCTTCTTGTGATCCATTTATAAGTTAGATTTACCTATATATTTTTGGAAATAACAGTTTGCCAATTATGAATGCAATATATGCCTATTACCAAAAGAAGGTCACATTAAATATCTTTAAAATGACAATTGTATTTTTTCCTATATCTACAGATGACTACAGTTAACATTTTGGGATACTTCTATACTTTCTTCTATACTTTATACACACACGCAGACATTTTAAGTAACATAATTTTCTAAGTAATGAATGTGCCATGATTCATTTTAACCAGTCCCTTATTGATGAACACTTAAATTGTTTCTACTTTTTGACTGTCTTTTATAATTAAAAATAAATTTGATTTTAGTCAAATTTCTGCATATATCAAGGATATATTCATTAAAGCAGAATTTCTGTGTACTTTTTTCTTCTAAAAAGAATGTTTCTCTTACTTTTGAGTCTGATTTTTTTTTAATTTTTTAATTTAATTTTATTTATTTTTTTATACAGCAGGTTCTTATTAGTCATCAATTTTATGCACGTCAGTGTATACATGTCAATCCCAATCTCCCAATTCATCACACCACCACCCCCCCCCCACCCCCGCCACTTTCCCCCCTTGGTGTCCATACATTTGTTCTCTACATCTGTGTCTCAGTTTCTGCCCTGCAAACTGGTTCATCTGTACCATTTTTCTAGGTTCCACATATATGTGTTAATATACGATATTTGTTTTTCTCTTTCTGCCTTACTTCACTCTGTATGACAGTCTCTAGATCCATCCACGTCTCTACAAATGACCCAATTTCGTTCCTTTTTATGGCTGAGTAATATTCCATTGTATATATGTACCACATCTTGAGTCTGATTATTTTGAAGAATGTAATTCACTTATGCTGAATATCTTAATACCAGCATTAAAGATTTAAAATGCAGTCGTTGCAAAATTTAACATTGAAAATATCCCTGGAGGAGCATTTCTGTTATTATCTTTAAGATGTACACTATATTTACCCACATGGTTATTGCCATCACATAATTTCAGCTTTTAGAGTTTGGTGTATATTAAAAGTCTGAGGTCTAACATTCAAAATGTCTTTTATGTTTCACTACTCTAGACGACATATACTCTTTCAGGTTTTGAAAGTTGCCATAAAGCAGTAGCCATTTGTAAATAAATTGTCACAGAACTCTGCTGCTGTTCAAAATTTGACAGAAGTGGACTAGGAAACTAGTTGTTCATACATATATGTGTGTGTGTATATATATGTGTGAAAGCATAGAAAATATCAAGATAAGTATAATAGACTGAATTTTGGGATTCTTTGTTCAGTGTGTGTGTGTGAGAGAGGGACAGAGAAGAAAGGAGGGAAGGGGGGAGAAGGGAACAAATATGAATATGAATAATGTGGAAATTTAATTCCCTGAATTCCTTGTCTCTTGAGGCATTTTTGCCCTTTTGGTTCTCCTACTAGATATCTCTTCTTCTCTTTTATTTTGTTCACATCTTTTACTCTTAAATTTACTCCAATCCTTCTATTCCCATCTATCCACAGTTTTTTAATTATTCTACTGGCATCTAGAACTAATAACATGGTAAGGGAAATAGCGATGCCTGGAAGTCTGTATATCAGGTCAGATCTACCTGGTATTTTTAAAAGCATTCTCCTCACACAGGAGAGTCTGTGGGCATTCTATAAGGCATCTGCACCTCTCTCTCCAGTGCCTCAGGAGATCTTTCTCGGTTCCCCCTGCTGCCCTTTCAAACCTACTTTGCTGTTATTGTACTTCCTTTGCTCCCGTTGTCTGAACTCATTTGTTGTCTTCTTGCCTGGATCTTTTGGGTAGATGCTTTGCTCATAATTACAGTCTGGTTCTTATTGCAGGTTCACCATTAAACATAATCTTGAGATTTTCCTCAGCTCTACATCCTACCACTGAGGTTAATTACATCACAATGTTTAGGCACAACTGTAGTTCCCAGGACTCAACCCATATTAAATGCAGAGAGTTCGGACAGATTACGTGACATGAGCCTCAATGTTCGGTCTTTTTTTTTTTTTTTTGCTATGATTGCATTGTATCAAAAATTATTAGCAATGGAGCGGCATCTTTAAGAATTTAGACTTTGGAATCAGGGAAACCTAGATCTGATTACAAGATCTGCCACTTAAAAGCGGCATATTTCTTGGAGGTGGTGCTATGCAACCAGTGATAGTATCTGAGGAGCTCAGTGGACAGGCCTTAGGGCACACAAACTCAAGATCTCTCAGGAGGGGATGCCAGCAGCCCACTGCTGGCACCTCTGAGAGGACAGAATGAGCCGGTTCTGGAAGGCCATGAAAAATCTGTGGACAGAAGCTACCTTCTGCTAACAGAGTAGAGAATGATTGCTAAGGCAATGCTGGAAGCAAATGAACATGAAGTAATAAGTCCCTTTTGCCCTTTCTCTTGCCCCCCAAGCTCTTCCCAATGCCTAACAGGAAGTCAGCTGGCAAAAGAGGGATGTGGTGTGCAGAGACCCAGCCCTGAAATCTCAATGCAAACTACAGGAGCTGGTCTGGGGGCTATGAGACAATAGCTTAAAAACTGACATTCTTACCAGGCCTCTATTGAGAGGGAAATTAGAGCAGCCTTCTTTGTTCAAAATCTGTGAAGTGAACCTGTCAAGAGGACTTGAGGCATCAGTATTATTTGATGGACCCAGTAGACTCATTTTCTAGTTTTTGGGAAAAGAGACTCACTTGTTCCATCCAGTGCAATTGTAATTACTATTTTTGCAGAAATAGAAGTCTGGGAAGCCACCAGGAGAGTGAAGCAACACAATTTGTTCTAAAGTGACTAATATAAAGTTGATCACTATGACATGCCTCCTTAAGCTTGAGATGTTTCACACAATCAGGTTTTCAGTATTTTCATTAGTGTGATTTGCATAACCAAGATTTTATTGAATTTTTTGTAGAGGGTTCTATTGTAATGAAACCAACATAGCTATTAAAAGGATAGACCTGGGCTGATGAATAAATGTGATTTCATTGTATTTTATGTGATTGCACTGTAATTTCTTGCAGTAAATTTGACTTCTAAGGTATGTGTGTGTGTGTGTGTGTGAGAGAGAGAGAGAGAATGAGAGAGAGAAAGAGAGAGAAAGGTATATAAGAATAGGGACCATTAAAATTGCCAAATTTTTTTTGACACAGCATAATACCGTGTGACTTTATAAATGAGGTTTCAGTTTGCAAAATGTCAAAGCTAGGATATATATATATACACACATACACATAAACATATATATGTGTATACATATATAAAGTTATATGTTTTTCATAATAATTAAAGTGATTAAGGACAATGAATAAATATGTTTCAATATTATATGATGGTTTTATTTTATGCATTCATCTTTTATCTTTTTTTTTTTTTTGGCCGCACCACGCGGCTTGTGGGATCTTAGTTCCCCCACCAGGGATTGAACCCGTGCCCTCGGCAGTGAAAGCATGGAGTCTTAACCACTGGACAACCAGGGAATTCCCTGTATTCATCTTTTAGAAGGACATGCAGAAGCATCTTAAAAAGAGAAAAGCTATAACATTCAGATTACTTTTTTTCTTGCTATAACTTGATTGCTCTCATAGTTTCTCTTATCATTTATATGCTATTACTGATATTTAGATCATTTATTTTGAAACATTGAGTAAAAATACTCAGTTTGATGTGAAAATTATATCCCAATTATCATTTTCTAATATCTATTTAAGAATACCCATTGGCTTATACAAACAAATAGAATGAAATTCATTATCCAAAAATATAAGTAATATTGTCATCAGGGATGGATACATCAGATGGGATTGTGAATCTGCAGTCTAGAAATATGTATGTGAATTTTTTTCAGAATTAGAGCAAAAGCAGCCAGATGGAAATGACATGAGGAATTTGAGATGAATACTGTTAGAAGGAGCTAAGTTTTATTTATTTTTTTACCATGTTCCCAAGAGTTTTTGTTTCATTTCATTTAGAGAATCCATTGGAGAATGTTTCAAGATGTAGAACCCTTATATGTGAAGTGTCCCAAATGAAGTTGGAGCATCCACATTGAAATTTCTTCGTGTTGTGGTAAGATGAAATGACTCTTAATATATTGGATTGGCCTTTGAAGAATGTGATGAGAAGTGTGTGTGTGTGTGTGTGTGTGTGTGTAAATAAAAGTTATGACGGTTTGTAACCCAGTACATAAGTTTGGGTTTCGAAAACGACTCTTTTTTATCATTTTGCCATGATTATTTTTTGGTGCCTTAAGAGGAGTGGAACACAATAGGGAACTCAAATTTGTTATCGTTAATTTCCTACTGTGTGTATGTATATTATTATTATTATTATTTTTTTAAATTATTTATTTATTTTATTTATGGCTGTGTTAGGTCTTCCTTTCTGTGCGAGGGCTTTCTCTAGTTGCGGCAAGCGGGGGCCACTCTTCATCACGGTGCGCGGGCCTCTCACTATCGTGGCCTCTCTTGTTGCAGAGCACAGGCTCCAGACGCACAGGCTCAGTAGTTGTGGCTCAAGGGCCCAGTTGCTCTGCGGCATGTGGGATCTTCCCAGACCAGGGCTCGAACCCGTGTCCCCTGCATTGGCAGGCGGATTCTTAACCACTGCGCCACCAGGGAAACCCTATATTATTATTTATATTAGTTATTAAGTCAACAGAACAGCCTTAGGAAGTAGGTATTATTCTCATAGTGCAGATGTGGAAAATGGAAGTTCAGAGAAATTAAAACTTTGTCCAAGATGATGCAGCTAGTAAATGACACAAGAGTGATTTGATTCCCTGTTCTACTCTTTCTACTGCCATGCTGCCTATAGCACTTGTGATAGGTGAGGAGCCAAAGGATTAACATAGGTGTTGAAGGCAAGACCCTCAAGTTTTAAACTGTTATTTAGAAAAGAGTCATAATTGCCTTCCCTCAAATAGAAAACCAAAGTGAAGGAATTTCTTTTATATTTTCACTACTCTTGAAAAGAGAAAGATTTCTGTAAGTCATTGACTAGTTACATAGATGATGGTGTTTCAAAGAAATTGAAAGTTATAGAAAAAATGACATGGAAAATGTGTGCTATAATCTTCCCATTCACCTTTGCTATTAAATGAAAATCTGTTGTAGGCTTCCTCTGAGCAAATACCCTGTCATGGCCGACAACATACTTTAATGGAAATGGTACCAATTCTTCCTTTACAGATAACTGGTATATGACTCAAGCAACTTGAGTCTCTTCCCTTTTCTGTTACTTATACTATGAGGTTGTTGCAAGATTGCATTGAAATAAGAGGTAACATATGGAAAGCACCTGTAATTCTGCCTGGCACACTAAGATAGAATCCTTATCAAAGAATTGATGATGTAAAATCTATCAAAAATAAGCTCTTATTTTGTTGTAGTTCCATCCATAAAGACTTGTAATTAAAGAAATGTTTGGGACTTCCCTGGTGGCGCGGTGGTTAAGAATTCGCCTCCCAATGCGGGGGACACGGTTTGATCCCTGGTCGGGGAACTAGATCCCACATGCACGCAACAACTAAGAGTTTGCATGCCACAACTAAGGAGCCAGCCAGCTGCAACTAAGGAGCCCACCAGCCTCAACTAAGACCTGGCACAACCAAAAATAAATAAATAAAATAAATAAAATTAAAAAAAAAAAAGAAATATTTAATGTGTGAAAGATTCTCTCCATTCAACATTACTTAAAGTCAGGCTCAAATGTATTTTATTTAAATAGAATTGTTTAAGGTAATTGCAGATGGCTGATTGAAACCTTTAGAATTCCAGGACACTTTAGGTGCATTAATTTATAAATGGCAATACGCAGGCTCTTTTGTTCTAGGGATTAAGCAGTACCATTGGATTTAGTTGATCTCGCTTTCTTACCTAAAAATTTTCAAGCAAATTTTCCCTAGTAATTGCAAACTAGATGCCCACTGTGTCCCTGTGAGTCATATTTGCTTGGGCTATTCAACAGTGACACCTTGACAATCTATAAAGCTTTCTCTCATGACCTTCATGCTTTCAGAGTCTTGCTTGTGTGTTGGTAATGATCAGCAACGTTTCTGTGGGAACAGATACCATTCCTGCAGTTGAAGATTACATTTTCACTTTGTATGTCGTGAAATGGAAAAATAAGACCAAACAACTTTCAATGTGAGATTCTGAGAAGAAGACTTCAATCATCCTTGAGTTCCAATGTGTGTTTTCCCTCCTTTATAGTAGAGTAAGAGCCTATAAAATTAAGAATGCAATGAAGGTCTTCGACTAGAATCTCCAACATAAGTAGACAAAGGCTCCCCTGAAGCACCATGGGAGGGGAATCTAGGCCATTCTTTACTTAAGCTATTTTCAATTAGTTTACATTCTGAAAACACCTGCCAAATTGTTCACATCCCTCCTATGCTGTATTACTTCTCAATTTAAGAGTTTTGCATTTGAACAGAGGCTGTTAAATAAATAATCCCAAATTCCCACTTTACATCCAGCTTTGGATTGAGTCAAGAAGTTGTTGTTTCTAAGGGGTAGTGTTCTTTGCTTAGGCCCTCATTTCTTTTTGCTTTTTCTCTGTAATAGCATGTATTTGCTTCATGTCTTGCTAACTTTAAGGTAGTGATCAAGTTACTTAACCTCTTTTCATCTCAGTATTATTCATCCTGATATGACGATCATAAGAATTATATTGCAGATGTTTTCAGATTCACAAAGAATGTGTGTAAATCACCTACTGCTTAGAACATTGCTGATGATTTTAAATGGCAGCTTTATACCTAGATCTGCTTGTAGGTTGGACAACATGACTCTCCCAAATATTCATCAAGAATTCCTTGGAATCTTCCAAAAAAGAACAAAATTGGTTTAAAAGATTGGGTTGACTCGTGAAAGGGGACAGGGGTGTAAGAGGAAGCCTCAACTTGCACATGCATGCCTAACCAGAAAATTAAACATTTTATTCACAAATTATCAAGCCACAGAAAAAAATAGTTACCTTAGGTTTGTTCATATTACCTGTATGAGAATGTCCCTTTTCATGAGCTTTTTCGTATTTGTATCTCTAGTCCAATAGTTCTCAAATTTTAGTGTTTACAAGAACATATAAGAAGCTGACAGAACAAATAAATAAGAAAATACTGTCCCAGTTAATAACAACAGGAGTTCTGAGTTGGCTAATGTTTACTGAAAACCTTCTAATAACCAGTTGCTTTCAGATGTATTAGTTTATCAAATCTTAATTCTAGTCCTTCTCAGTAGTTAATATCCCCATTCTACATATTAATAAAAATAGACTCATAGAAGTTACTGGCTCATCAGGCTATGAAGTTCGAAAATGATTGGGCCAGAACTCAATCTTGGCACCATGTCGGTGTGCAACTGCTACATCTGCTTCCTAATCCTAGGGTAATTCAATCTTCCAGTCATGAAAGGCTTTGTTGTATGGCAGCCAGCAGCAGAAGCACATATGGGGACAATCAACCTGTATGTGTTTTGCTTAAGCTCCTGAACACTTAATTCACCGTCACCCTCTGAGTTGGACTTCGAAAGGCATCAGTAGAGCAGGCCTATTTCATCTGCTTTGTAAACTACTCAGAAAGAAATTTTCTGAAAAAAAAAATTTCAAGTATTTTCTGTAGATTCTTGTTGTTTTTCACCAGTGTACTTATTGATTTTTATCAATTCTGCCAGTTGCCTTTTTATCTAGGTTTGGCTAGATGTCTAAGTTCTCCAGTGGGATATGAGCTACGATAATGTGTGCCATGTCCAGGTCATGTCCTTAAAGGGCACATGTGCATGCTTCTCCTTCTTCCTCTAGTAGCTTGGAAAATGAACGTAGGATGGGATGTCATCGTGAGCCATTTGTATCATGTAGACAAGGGCAATTGTCTGAAGGTAGAACAACATAGGAGCCTGGCTTCCTGGCTTAATTTATAGAGCAAAACAGTCCAGGATGGCTTTTCTACTAAATGGTGTATGGAAGATAAATCAGCTTGTTTAGCCATCGCCATTAAGCTATTCTACGTGACGGAAAATATACCCTAATGAATGAATGCATTCTTCGATAAATGTGTTAGCCATGACTGCCTGGCGTACTATGACTCCTTTGGGAAGTCAATCTTAGCCTGAAAAGAAACATAGTTCCCTTAAATGAAGAACACTGTGGTGGTTTCCTAGATATTGTTTATCTAAACTTTGAAGCATCTCACCTTGCCCCTCTTACTCCTTATACTATTCTCCTGATCACCTTCCTCCAGCTCTGTTTTCCTTTCAGCCCATCCCCTTCCAGAAAAATATATAAATTTGTCACTCTTTTCAACTCTCTTTGCTACTGCCTTTATCTTTTATGCATTTACAGGATGAAGGAGGCAAATATGAGACAATAGGAATAATGAACCCTGAGATGAACTTCAGAGTCCTAGCCCTGCTGAAAGACATTCAAAGTAAACTTAAAATACACACACACACACACACCAGACTATCCAAATAAAACTGTCTATAGTTACATTAAGTAGACTTCTTAAATTTCTGATACCTAGATAACAATGTCCAAATCTACACAATCTGTAAGATTTTCTTCATTGTTCCTTGCCTCACCCTGTCTGTCCTCATTTTACATTTAGGACAAAACTAAATTTTATTTTTGCACATATTTAGTATGTCTCCTTGGATCTTTATTTTAGAGAAGATTTAAAATCTATATTTATTTTCATCATAGCCAAAGAATGCCTTGGCGTCTTATGGACACAGTGTTCTCCTAGCTTCACAGTCTAATGTGGAGTCACTCTTTTTTAACTGCAATTCTGGTACACAGAATGCTCCCTACCAAATGACTGGTTGGATGATGATATCGGCACTCAGTCCTAGACTGAGATCCCTTGGCTGTTTATCTTGCCTCTTAATACTACAGTTTGTGCACCTTCTGAATAACAGAGTGCATGCTTGGTATGTGCCTTAAAATATCTTATGGTTGGTTGGCTTCTGCAAGGCAGTATTTTATCATTCTCTCTGTCACTCTCTTGATGGCTTCTTCTACCTCTGAGCATACTTGCTGGCAATTTCAACTCAATGGTCTACGCATAGTATCTCATTTAATTCCCCTAAACCACTGAAATAAGTATAATGACCACACCTGAGTCACTGACTTAAGATTTATTTGTACCAGACATTGTTTTAAGCAATCAGAAGGAAGGTATCAATTAAGCCTTCCAGTTGCTCACTCTCTAATAGGGAAGATAAATAAGTTTAAAAAACCCCAACTTTTAAGTATAACAGTATAAAACTTAAGTCTTATAGGCAGGGAGGAAACTGCTCAGTGTTACTAGAGGGGGAAGAAGGACTAAGATCAGGAAATGTTTGAGAATCTACTTCAGTTGAATGCAGAAACATGAGGAGACAGATTTGGGCAGATTAAATGACTTTTCCATAATGTCACAGCTAGCTAATGGCAGAGGATGGGCAGGGATTCATACTCAGGTGATTCTGATGTCAGAGCCCATGCCTTGCTGCAGAGTTCTTTGGTTCTTAGCCATTGCTGTAATTAAATGCTGTTCACAAGTTGGTACCTCTTGCTGCTGACCCCCATCACTTATTCCACTTGCTTCTCAGTTATAGTTATAACTTAGCAGTGAAGATGATATACAAATTCAGATATTTTTCAAGAAAATAACTTCTAAATCTTCAGTTTCTAAATGTACCCTTTCCTGAAAGTGGTCCAGTTGAGGTTCCACTTATGATCCACTGGTTCTACTTTTCCACCTCCCCTTTCACAGTTATTCCTCTTTCACTTTACAGCACAAACGCATGCTTCTCACTAGTGTCTTTACTTCTAATGGTATGCTCAAGGAAGAAAAGAAGGGGGAGCACCTTATTTCTTTCAGATGATACTGTCTTAATCTACTTGTTGTCTGCCACTTATCCAGTCTTCTATTCATCTACCCCGACCTTCTTTCAGATTCCTTTCTATAAGATGGAAGCTTCAAGCATCTATATACCCAAGGTTTTAAGGAACATATATTTAAAGTATGTATCAATTATATAATAAGCCAGAAATTATATGCTTTGTAAGTATACAAACATATGCCAAATTTGTGTTTGATGTCAACTTTAATAAGGTGTGGGAGCATGTAGTATGTGTGTGTGTGTGTGTGTGTGTGTGTGTGTGTGTTTCAAAATATTTCAAAGAAAAATACATTTAAAGACCTCCTCCCAAGTGTTCTTTCTCTGGGAAGCTGCTGAGAAGTGGATAGGAGGACACATATTCCCAGGTCTCCATCATTCCCCACGCTCCCTACCTCCAAGCATTTTCAGGCTTATTCTTGAGGTTGTTGGATATTTGCCTTTTGGATAATGCAAGCATTAGCAGTCAACCCTTTGAAGATAAATATCACCCAAGTATTTTGCAATGCTGTTAATTCTCTAGTTGATTTTACCACCATTTTTTTCATTGAAGAAATTAATAGATAATATATAGGCCATTAATTTTACCTGAGTTAAAAATTTTGATGCTTATAATAGGTTTCAGGACTTATGTATTAAGTGAATGAATAAATGAGTGAAGGGTTTATCTAATGTAGAAAGCAGAGTGATAAGAGTTTTAGCTATTTCTTGAAAATATGAGAGATTTATACTGTTATATTTATACATGTTTGTCTAGCTTTGAAGATTTATTTTCTGATTTAGGAAGCTTACTTTATCCTGCCTGGGCTTATCACACAGTATTAGATAATTTAATTGCACAGCATCATTACCATGTAAGTACCAAGGAGGCATTTGTGGTGTTGTCATTATCAGTTGCTCCAAGCTATATCACACAATCATTGAGAATGAGAGAAAAGCATGTTTCTTCTCAAGTTTGAAAAATGACAGTAAAATTGTGATTGCAGCATAATTAAATCTGTGTATCTAGATACTAATAAATGCCCTGCTGTCCTGGAATTCAAAAGAAATGTCAGGCCTTGTCTGGCACTGGCCACAGTCTCTAAACTTTTTTTTATAGCTTTTGTAGCTAATGACTAGCTTGGCAGCTTTCAAGAGACTTTTGCCACTTTATATCCATACTAAACTCCATTACTGAATCAGCTTATTTTCTTTTAACTTTACTTTTTCCTTTCTTTCTTTTTTCACTTTCTTTTCTCTCTCTCTCTCTTTTTTCTGGTTTGTTTTGTGTGTGTACATGTGAAGGGGGAGTGGTGGTAATTTGGGGTGAAGAGGTAAATATGAGTGTTCCTTTTTAAGATGCATTAGTCAATTTTCTTCTTTTCAGGGGCATTTAAAGCAGAAAGTGCATGAATAAAATTAATTGCATAACTCTGTAGACACCTGTCAGAATCTTGACATGTTCAGTCCCTATAATTGGCATTGTATATTCAAAGTAAGTTTTGCAAACAGCAGGAGCACAGGCTGCCTGAGAGCTGCCTGTTAAAAAGGGGCAATCTGCAGTAATGGAAGGTCTGTCAGCAATCCTCATAGTTATAGAAGCCACTGGCCAGAGTCTCACAAAACCTCCTTCCCCATTCTGATTTCTTACACATATACACATACAAAGTTTTAGGGCCTATTTTATTTTATTTTATTTTACTTATTTATTTATTTTTTTAAATTTATTTATTTTTTTAAATTTATTAATTTTTAAATTTATTTTATTTTTGGCTGCGTTGGGTCTTCGTTGCTGTGCACGGGCTTTCTCTAGTTGCGGCGAGTGGGGGCTACTCTTCATTGCAGTGTACGGGCTTCTCATCGTGGTGGCTTCTCTTGTTGTGGAGCACGGGCTCTAGGCACACAGGCTTCAGTAGTTGTGGCTCGCGGGCTCTAGAGCGCAGGCTCAGTAGTTGTGGCACACAGGCTTAGTTTCTCCACAGCATGTGGGATCTTCCTGGACCAGGGCTCGAACCCATGTTCTCTGCATTGGCAGGCGGATTCTTAACCACTGCGCCACCAGGGAAGCCCAGGGCCTATTTTATGATTTCATAAGCCACTGCAGTCTCGTTGAATGTCTTGACATATCACTGAAGTAAAACCGCTGTGTTAGTTAAGATGATACTAGCTTCAATAACAAACAAACTCCAAGATGTCTAATAGCTTGAGCAGAATAGAATTTTATTTTAGTCATTTAAAGTCAAAAAAGGTGACTGCTCAACTCTTATTCGAGCAGAGATTCAAAGGTCTGGGCTCCTTCCATCTCGTGGCTGGCTATTTTCAAACTGTGACTTCCAGGATGACCATATTTAGTTTCATTTAGCTGGTAGAAGGGAAAAAGGCGTAAGGAAAACTAGTGGGGGTTTTATGGGCCAGGCTCAGCAGTGGTGTTTCACACTGTCACTCAAGTTCCGTTGGCTAGAACTCGCCAGTGAATGGAGGCTGGGATATAGAGCCTACCTGTGTATCCAGGAAGGAAAAAACACAGTTTTGGCAAATAGCTAACCAGCAACATGTTAAGATTTTGAAACTGCAGTCATCAGTCCTTGTATAAAGGGGAAGAAGATGACCAACAGCAGAGGTAGACACAAGGCAATGGAGAAATTATGAAATGTAACACAGTACTTCGTAAGTGATTTTTATAATTATATTGATCTTCTCAAGCAGAGTGAAAAATGCTGATTAGTTTTGCAACTACTGACAAGTTAAACACAGCCACAAGCAATGCTGGGTCCCACTAATAAAGAGAGCTTAATTCTTATAAAGGCTGAAAGACAAGTTGGTCCGTTTATTCTAGACTGGGTTGTAAAGGACTACAGGTCAATAAAGGTAAGCACCAGCTTTTGTCTCAGAAAAAAACCAGAAGGGTGGGGATAGAAATGTACTGCAGTCATTCATTTATCCCACACACATTTCTTAAGTACCTTCTGTATACCAGATACTATACTTAGCCTTGAAGATAGGGAAATTAGTAAGATAAACCTTTGCTCTCAAGACCTCACATGTGAGTGGGAGAAGGAAACCTATAAACTAATAGCCAGTTATGTTATCATAGTTGAAATTCTGTGAAGGCATTGTTGAGGGAGTGATTACCTCTACTTAGAGGTATCTGGGAAGACCGCGTAGAGGAGATGCCATTTAATCTGGTGCTGGAAGTATGAGTCTTTTCAGACAGAAGAGACACTTCTAGGGAGCATTAAACCCATGATTAAATATATGAAGAAGCATGGTAGCTCAGGGTTATGAAGGAACATGGGATGAGCAGAAATAGGACATTTTTTGCATTTCTGGAAAACAGAGGCTTTGTAACAGGATGTAACAGTCTGGGGAAGCCAGTTTGTGAACAATGGCTTCAGCCTCAAGGGTGAATGAAATAGTAGGTCTTTGAATGAGGTCCTAGCAGAGGAAAGAGTGAATGATCTCCGTGTATGTCACTTCTTCTCCGTCAGCTCTCTTAGAGTCTTCTAACTGCCTTCTAACTGTAGACCATAAGGCACTCCTCGTCACTCACCCCCATGGTCACTCTTTCTGCACCATATGTGTTCCCAGGGAATTATAAAAGGAATACAGCTACACAGATAGAATTTGCTGAAATAAGTGCAGGAAGATAATGAAAAAAAAAACACAGTTTCTTGTCCTTAAATATAAGTTGTCTTTACATAAATGTGATGGAACACAGTGTCCTGCTGTTTAGCAGTCCCTACTTGGTGTTTCAATTTCTGCCTGAGATGTCTTCTTGATTAATGTTATATATTCTAGGAAAACAGGTTGGGCAAAGTCATGGAGATGTGACTAGTATAATGTATGTTATAGTGTATAGTTTATGCTACTTATAGTAAATTGTGAGAGGAGAGAGGTGATGAATTGACGAAGGAATAATTAAGCAAAAGGAACCAGAATTTAGAGATTTGGAATATTGTCTGCCTATCCACATTGCAAAAAATGAGAATATGTTTTGGTGAGAACACCAAGAGTATGGCTGGACAATCACGTCATGAAGAGATTATCCATGGAGTTCATTAGCTATCTCAGCAGAAATCAGGAACAGAGACGGGATTATATCAGTATAGACACTGACTGCCAATTTGGACTAAAGGGGATAGAAACCCTATGAAATAAAGGATTTTGGATGTTGGGGATTCTACAGGACGAGACAATAGAGCTATCCACTATCCAGCTGTGAACGTGTCTTATCCTTCAGGAAAAGAGAAGAATGACCCTGAGGGTGATTCAGAGATCAGCCCAAACAGAAAGGAAAAGGCTGCTACCCATGGCCAAAGGGGTAGGGCCTCCACCAGGGGCCCAAGGGCGGAAGGGATAAGGCCTCTGCCCCAGTGGGACTGTCTACCCAGCTGGACCTGGAGGGCAGAGCATAAAGCTAAAGAGGATCATTCTCTAGCCTTAAGAACTAATGAAATTTGCCTTGCTAGATTTTGGACTTGCTTGGAACCCCTCACCCCTTTCTTCTTTCTGATGTGTCCCTTTTGGGATGGTAATATCTATCCTATGTACGTTCCACCACTGTGTTTTAGAAGCACATAACTTACCTGGTTTCATAGGTTCGCATCTAGAGAGGAGTTTTTCCTCAGGATGAATTTTACCTAGAGTCTCACCCATACCTGTTTTAGATGATATTTAGATAAGACTTTGGACTTGGAGATGATGCTGGCAGATGGGTTAAACCTTTTGGGGCTATTGGGATGGGATGAATGTATTTTACATGCCAGAAGAACATGAATTTGGGGGGAGCAAAGGGCTGAATATTACAGACTGACAACATTCCCTCAAAATCCATAAGTTGTAGCCCTAACCCTCAAAGTGACTGTATTTACAAATAGACCCTTTATGGAGTTAATTAAGGTTGAGGTCATAAGGGTAGGGTCCTACTCCAATAGGACTAGTGGTCTTAAAAGAAGAGGAAAAGACACCAGATGGGTCAGGAAAGGCTGAATGAGGACAAAGTGAGAAGGCGCTGGTCTGCAAGGCAGGGAGGAGGCCCTCATCAGAAACGGAATCTGCCAGAACCTTGATCTTGGACTTCTAGCCTCCAGAACTGTGAGAAACTACATTTTGTTGTTTAAGCCACCCAATTTGTGGTATTTTGTTATGATAGTCCTAGTTGACTAATACAGTGTGTTCATATGTGAGTGACCAGTTATATCATGATGATAATAATAGTTTATCATATGTCAGATAATATATCAAACCCCATATGTACATTATCTCATTAATACCTTCTTTAAACACCTTTGGTGATAGTTTTTATTATCACATTCTTACAGATGAAGAAATTCAGGTCAAACAGGAAAATCACTATCTCCAAACAGTGAACTCATTGTTATTCCACTGTAGTTTGGTTCCATGTGACCATCTGCAAAGAGTTTAACTTCTCTGAGCTTTGGTTTCATTGTCCATTAAGTGATGATTTTATGTTTGCTGCCCTCTTCAGAGGGTTATTTGCAAGGCTTAAATAAAATGACGTAAAGCAAATCCATTATTTGTACTCTGGTCATGAATATCTTTACCAGCATCACTATCAAATTTTGGTGACTTTCTATTGCCACTCAAATCACTGACTTTTCACAAGACTTTTCTCAAGACATACCGACACCATTGTCAGTTTCTTCCTTTAGAATTCCTATGTAGGTTTTTGTTCTGACTACTGACTTGTCATTAGAAAAAGGATTTGAACATAAGGCTGTTTTTAATGACATTCTTCCTTTCAGACGGTGAAAGAAGATGGGTTTCCTAATGATTTCATTGAATTTATACCTGAAGGATATTAATAGAAATATTGTGAAAACTTATTTTTATTGAATAGTTAAAGGGATTGAACCATGAAAGAAATTTATAGATCTTAGTATTAATCATATTCGTGTTGACCACTGTGCCTTTTTTTCTCCCTTGCTATCTGTTGTTTTTCTAACAAAATCTAGCTGTCCCTCTTTTCCCATGTAACAATAGCTTTTTTTTTTTTTTTTAAAATACTTCAGGTTGGCCTTTATTTCAGCAGGTTTTCTAACTAGAGTCAAAGATTTCAATTTTTGGCAAACATCTGAATTGTAAGATAATCAGAAAGCTTAACAATAAGAAGTAACTTTCAAAGATGTTAAAACAATAATGCAGATTAAAGAGAACTCACACATTATAATTAACTCCTTTTTGCCTCCAGGACATATAGTCCTTAGCCAACTTGATTTAGATACAGCTGCTGATTGCTTTTTACCAAATAAATGTGAATAGACTTCTCACTATGCATATTTTGACCCCCATCATCATGCATATGAATATATTAAGAATTTAAGTATTTTCAGTTATTATACAAATATAAAAAAGTTCAAGTGTTTGTATCCATCAAGGTTTATCATATTGCATTATTTAACTTTTATATTGCTTCTTTCCTCCTGTCCCAATCAAAATCTTTTTCTATTATCTTAACTATAGGAGAGCCGCAAAATAGAATAAGAGAAAAAAAAAAAATAGGTCATATAGCAGAGTACTTCACCAAGAACCCTTTTTAGCACAGAATGTTTTGACAGTTCCGTTTTTGAGATTAACAGTAAGGATAAAAAAGTGGGCGGGCATGCTGTTATCATATTTGAATGTCCTCATAATTGTAAAACTATTGGGACATTTGAAAAATTATCATGTTTAACGTGTCAATCCCTTTCTTCATGTCAGTTGCTGAAAACGTCTAGGAATTTGTAGGTCGTAATACATCGTCTTTTGTATTTTTTTTTTCTTTTTGTATTTAATCTTAGAAAAAAAGGTATTTTTAAAACAAAAACTAAAAACCAATGTTAGGGAGGGGTACATTTACCCCTCTACACTTACTGAATTCTTATGGCTGGACTAATGATAATACTTAACACAAGACACATTAGCAGGAGAAAACAAACAAATTTTAATTCATGCACAGAGATAGGTCTCATAAAAATGGGACCTAAGAAGTGGCCAAATCAGGCAGCTTTTATACTTTTTAGACAAAGAAACAATAAATTTGTGAGGAATTGACAGGACAAAGAAACAGGATTCAGATGCTTAATTAGTGAAGAATCTAAACAGAGTTTGGGCTTGGGGTAGTAAATTAAAGAAGTAACAAGGTTTGTTCATATAGGATTCTAGGCTTGAATTCCTTGTCTCCAGTGATAAGAGTATCCTTCTACCTCCAGATGCAGGGAATGTACCTTTCATATGAGAGATTTATTTTGTGCTTTCAGGGAGACAGAGAGGAGGGTCAGAGTGTCCCTCTTGCACTGGCCATTCCTTAAGTAACTTTAATTCAGAATAATCAATAATGCCATTGAGGCACATTTTGGGGTGGTCAGACCTGGGCCCCACCACCAGTATTGATGAGTATCATTCTCTTGGATTTTTGACCAGTCTCTCTTAAAGAAAGATAATTATAAAGCAATGGTATAATTCTTTAGCAAAATCAAAACCAGTATCAAACCTCAGATCTCAGAAAACAGAGAACATTCCAGTTCAAATGGACTTCATTGTTATCATGATCAATTTATTCAGCAGACAATAGCTCCATTACCGAAGCAATCTGAACTAATCTGAAATTGAATCACCTCTTGCACAAACACTGGGGAAATTGAAGCAATTTTAGATTAAAACATATAAATATCATGCTGTAAACTTTGAATTGAATTCAAAATAAATTGAACTCTTTATTGTCTTACTTTTCTTGTTTTACCTTGTTTATCCCTTTGTTGCAAAGAGCAAGTTACAGGAAGGTTTTTTTTTTTTTTTTTTTTTACATGTGAAAGTGTATACTGGAATACCAAATACAAATATCTGGAATAAAAGCTATATGAATTTTTTAACAATTGAAATTATTTCCTTCTCCTTTAATATAGAAAGTTTCATTTTTATCATACTCAGCATGAAATTGTTTACAGCTTGTGACAGAATGGAAGAGACATAAGCCCTTGACATCAAAGTTATTAGTCAATATGTCAGTCAAAGTCAATTAAAGAAGATGCACAAAAGTAGGCATTTATCTGATGGACCCTCCTAGCTCACATTAGTCATTTAGAGGCTCTTTCTAAGAGACTCATTAGCTTGTCTATTGTAAATGACTGCGTATATCTGGGCATACTGCCTTTAGGTTCTATTTTGCTGAAGGATAGTGTTCTCTTGAAAGACAGCCATGTTGATCAGCATAAAGCAATGTAATAGGAGTTGAAAGTCACGTGTGGGACAAAAATGATTCAAAGAGAAATAAAACATGTTTCAGTAACCGCATTCAGCTACTTACTAAAAGAGTTGGCATCTTCAGAGAGCTAAATGTATTTTTCTCCCCAAATCTTCATGAAACGGACCAGGGCCCTATGGTCCTTGCCCCCCATACCTCAGCCTGCCTTTGTGGAAAAACTTTAGCCAAAAAATAAGTTTAATCTTTCTCTCTAAGTGAGAAAATACAGAAGCAAAGAAAAGCAAACAGGACAAAATAACAATAGTTTAGTCAGTAAGCAAAGTCAAGGACCTTTAGTTCCTTCTCAAGGGCTATAGACAATATTCAGAGCCATACCCTGTGAGCTGTCTTGTAGATACTGAAACCTCCACCAGGTGGAAGAAGGTAACTACATGATGACCAGACCGTAGCCATGACATAAACTGCCACCATTCCGAGAATTGGCCTCAAGGAAATGGGAACAAACCTACCCAGGAACTGAAGATTAACTGTACTTAAAACAATCAAGATGATGCTATCAGACCACCGCTGGACCAATTTCAAGATGACTGTCCGAGCTGACTGTGCTGTTTCTGCATGTAGCCCCTCCCTCTGTCTGTAAGTCTGTAAAAGCTCTGGCCCCCTGACTGTCAGTGTAGGGGAGTCAGCCTTTGGACAGGAGTCCAGCCCGCCCTACCCCCTCTCAGTGGCAGGCATCCAAAATAAAGCAAACTTTCCTTTCCACCAACCTTGCCTCTTTAGTGGCTTTTTTTTTTTTTAACATCTTTATTGAAGTATAATTGCTTTACAATGGTGTGTTAGTTTCTGCTGTATAACAAAGTGAATCAGCTATATGTATACATATATCCTCATATCCCCTCCCGCTTGTGTCTCCCTCCCACCCTCCCTATCCCACCCCTCTAGGTGGTCACAAAGCACCGAGCTGATCTCCCTGTGCTATGCGGCTGCTTCCCACTAGCTATCTATTTTACATTTGGTAGTGTATATATGTCCATGCCACTCTCTCACTTTGTCCCAGCTTACCCTTCCCCCTCCCCGTGTCCTCAAGTCCATTCTCTACATCTACGTCTTTATTCCTGCCCTGCCCCTAGGTTCTTCAGAACCATTTTTTTTTTTTAGATTCCATATATATGTGTTAGCATACGGTATTTGTTTTTCTCTTTCTGACTTACTTCACTGGCGAGCAGGAGGGATATCAACTTTCAGTTACATTCACATTGGCCAGGAAGAACTGTTGCACTCCTGTCAGTCCTCCCCTTCTCTTCCCCCACAAAATATTTCTACATCCTCATAAAATCAGTGGTGCCTGCCTGTAGACCTACTCTATACCCCCATCAGATTTCTGTCCATGTAGCATACACTATATTGCCTTCTGCTGTCATCTTGCTGATGTCTAAAAGCAGAGGAATAAATGCGTTGACACCAAGAAATATGTTTAGAGATGACTAGTGATGGGTTAATAAAGAGTTCTTGTGCAATTGGTGGATGAGGCTAGAGACTCAGGTTTAAAGGCAGTTTTTTAAACCTTGGAAAGGCATTTGGGCTTAAACTGAGGGCTTTGGGGGAACTCTGTGAAGCAGAGGAGTGCCATTTAGGAATTATTTTTTAGAAAGACGCCCCTGGCAGTAATATGGGGAATAATTTGGAAAGAGGTAACTAAAGGCAAATAAACTGTAAGAGAAAGTTGTAATTATGTATGTGAGAAGTAGTTAGGGTCTAAAGTAAAGCAATAGCAATGGAGAGTAATGGAGAGTAAATAATATTGTTGAGAAGTATCTGGGTGGTACATTTATAAAGTTTTGTAACAAGATGTTGGGCAGGCCGGTGAGGTAGGGAAAGAGAAATGGATCCCTGGTTCTTGATTTAGTTTAGAACACTCTAGGAGGAAACACTACAGGCTTAGTTAGAGAAAGGTTAAGTTGGGGGAGGAGTTTGTTAAACAACTAGAGGAAATATTCTGGAACTCTGGAAGTTCTGAATAGAGGTAAAGGTTTGAAAGTACCTATGTCATTGGATTTCTCTGAGTATGAAGTGTGATAATGTCTCTAACATGCTTAGCACGGTGTCTTAAATACAGTAAGTGCTCACTCAATGGGAACTGTTGTTCCTAGTGATGAAATGAAGAATGTGAATATTTTGATTGGTCTAGGATGGACGTTTGTCTCCAGTACTGAATCAGATGGATGAGGGCTATAGAGAGAAAGAGTGGAGGCTATAGGAAGGGATGATTAAAATGATGGGTTCTGGGAACTATGCTACATCATAAATTAAAGGAAAAATGGCTTCTAGACTGCCAGAAAAAGGAATGGGTGTTCATAAATGCATCTTGAATATGATACATTCTTGCTTCATGAAAATCTATCACATTGCCAGGTCCTCCTCCAGCCTTTTCTTTTCTTAAGCACCTATTTGGTTTATATTGGCCTCATTTGTCAGCATTGCCTCAACATAAAAACCTTTTGTATTTGACATCATTGACCAATAGCATACTTGGTAATCAGTTATATTCCAGCCCTATGTTTCCTCAACCTAACCTTGGGGCCAAACAATTAGCAAGTGATTTTATACTGTGCTATGCCTCTGAAGGAGTCTTCATTTTTCTTCACTTTAGCCTATGAGCTGTGTGACCACTGACAAAACACTAGGCTGTTAAGCACAGTCATGTAAAGTGCAGCCCCAGACCACAGCAGCACACCTTTACTGGAAAGAAGTCAGGCCAATTGGTGTCTTCTTGCGTTGCAAATTTGTGTGATGGCGATGAGAAACTCAGTAGCAGACAAAATGGATTGTACCTGCCCAGATGGAGTCAGAAATGCTCATGGAGGTGTTGTAAAACAAGCTTCTAAACAGCAGAGACACTGAGGTGTCTGCAGGGAAATGAAAGAGAACTGCAAATTAAGCATGGCACAGTTATTCACTGTTTTATATTAGTGTCTCTGACTCCTATAAATGCTGTTTAGGGTTTTCCCATGCTCAAAACTGTCATTTAATCTGGAATGATGTCCTTACATATTTGAGTCATTTTGAAAACTTACTGAAAAGGATCTGACATCCATACCATAGTGTATATGTCTGGGGACATGGTGGCAGTTTATTTGCCACTGCAAGTTTAATCTAAATCACCACATATCTAATTTATCGTGCAAAATGAAATTCCAGGAGTTTTCTTCCTCCTCAGTGTTACTAAACAATCTGAGTTCTGCCAGAAGAGGGAATGGCTCATGTGGAAAATATTTAATTGCCTGCATTCATATGACTGGAGTGTTCTGAATGTAAAACAACATATAATGAAAAGCAGTGGAGTAATATTGCCAAGAAACCTCTTCTCACAGGTGATTTTCTAATCCCCAAAGACTCTCTGAAAGCACATGGGGCTAGTGCTCAGAGGCAGTGAGGCCTGGTCTTAAGTCTACCATTAGTTAACCACATGAACTTAAACTCTCTCCCTCCATTCCAATCTTCTCTCTCTTCTGCCCTCTTCCCTTCTTTCCTTCCCCCTTCCTCCCATCTTCACTCCCTCCCTCCTTCCCTTCCTTCCTTCCTCAATCATTTCCAAAGTCTCTGCTATATACTAACCTCATGTTAGCCACTGAGATACAAAGATAAAAGATACTTCTGCCTTGAAAGAGTATTGGGGAAGATTGGGTGGGCATCTGATCCTGTGACTCATGTCCCTTGCCGTTCTGATATTCCATGATTTTCTCCTGTTCAAAATCTTACCATACAGTCAATGTCATTCTTTTATTTGATTACTTGGAGAAAATGAATCTTGAGTGCAGGGTCACATAGCTGGCTTGCAAGAGGCATTAGAATACTCCAGAAATATTTACTGACATTACTGTGTGCCAAGCATTGTACGGGGGGATCATCACAGAAATAAGCTCTAAGTGAAATAAGAGCACAGAGGGGGACCAAACATTCTCTTAGGAATTCGAGTGAGGGTTTCAGGAGAGTTGAGGTCTAAGTCCATTTCTGAAAGATGAGTAGGAGTCAGGCAGACTCAAGAGCTGGCAGGCTGGAGAAGGAGTAGCTCTGGTGCATAAGAGGTAAGTGAAGGACCTTCAAAGCAGAGAAGAGCTATTGGGAGTGCAGACTGTGTTTGTCTTGCCAGTCTTCTGGCATGCCTGCAGCACAGAGTGAACAGAGGCAGAGCAGGGATGGATGACCTTGATGTTGATGTAGAGAAGAAGTCATGAGGAGCCATTCAGAGGAGTTTGGGCTTTATCTTGAGGACACGGAAGGATTTTAAGCAGATCTTGCATGATCCGATTTGCATTTAGAATAATTAATTTAAAAAAAACTACCTTATGAGAATGGCATTAAGGGAATGGGGTGGAGATCAGACATTTATAAATTAGTTCCTTCTCAGCAAGATAACCTTATGATTTAGGTATGGATCCTAGTCTCAATCTCAGGGATGCTAAAATTTACTTTTTGTAGCTCACATAATTTGTATTCTGAACTTGTATTTCCACAGGCTGGAAAAAGATTAACTTAAGTCATTGGTAGAATGTGAATCCTTCCTCAGCTCTGCAGGTTATACCACGACGCCCAGATTTCCACCGCACCGTGCTGTCACAGGGGAAAGAAATGTGGCAGATGGCCATTCGTTTATGCAGATATTGAAATATCCATAGTTTCTTCTGCATAGTTCCCTGCAGTTTTCAGCAGTCAGACTTGGGGACTGAGGCTGTTTGCTGAGGCCTTGTGTTGAGGGCCTCTGGTGGGTCCTTGGCCGTTTTGGGTAGCTGCCCACCTGATGACTCCGTGGGTACCTGTGCTCAGGATCTGGAGTCCTCTTACCATACCTCTCCTCTCTTCAGCCAGCCCAGTTGAAACACTTAAGCCTGAGGTTAACTTTTTCTTCCTTTGTGTTTCTTCCACTCTGCTTTTTATGATACTCTTTTATCCTTTCTACATTCAGCAAACACTTTTAAGTCTCTTAAGTGTTCAAGCTTTTGAAAAACAAAAGCCAGAAAGAACCGAACTCTACTTGGGCTTTCCCATGTGGCAGGTACATCCCCGAGTCAGTGAGGTACAGAGAAGACAACCCACCTGAACTGGTCTAAAAGTAAGGGAAACACAGGCCGAAGAACACAAAACAAACCAAATCTCTCAAAAATCATGTAGCTTCACCTGCTTTGTACACTGTTTTCTCTCTTGCTTTCTAAAGTGCTTCCACTGAATGTCTCAGTGTACAAACAGTCTTTGCTTTCAATGATCTTACTTAAAGAGTGTTTCCTTCCTGGAGTCCTTGGTGCTGGCCTATTCATATTTGCTGATTCAGTTTTTTGATCTTCTCCCCACACCACAAGCTATCTCCTAGAACCAGTCCCCAGTATTACAGAAGCTTACTTGAGGTTAGCATGCATACAGGGCTGGTGGCACTGCCTAGAATTCACTGCACACCAAGGCGATTCTTAGTTTCTTCATCACGAAGTGAGGGGATTTCAGTATGTCATAGCAAAAGTGCTCTCTGGTTTGAAAAATACGAGGATTCTAGGACTCTCTTCTTAATGATTTCCCCACTGCCATGGAAACCCTTTTCCCCTACCCACTCTGTTTTTCACGTCCTGGCCAATGCAAAAATCTAGGGAATGTAAGTTTGCACTCTTACACCTTTGTTTAACAGAGAGATAGATGTACTCAGTGTCTGAGTGAGGGCCTACATGGGAGCCTCTAAATCTGTGTGGTGGGAAGTTCTATGGCATTTTTTGCTGCTATAGTTCAACTACTTTTTGAACCAAATAGGCCTTTGCAACCGACCTGAAACTTAGGTACGACATGGTTTTTCTATGGAGAAATGAGTCTGTGTTCTGAATAATCACACTACACATTCTTTACTCAAGTCCAGAACTGCTTATACTTAAGATTCTCTGAACAGCTCTGCAGATTTAATGATGATCCTACCTGTGTTTCCTGCCAGAAATAAGAAGCAGATTATTTTTGCCATTACTGAATATGTCTTCTTCCTTTTCCGTTTTCAGTAGAATGTCCAATTAGTCAATCTGCTTTACAATTTAAAGTGGAGTGTTACTTTTTAAGAGCAAGATAAAAAGATCCACAGAAAACTTGCTCACCCTTTGATTTGGTGATCTCATTTCTAAAACAAATCTATCCTGGGCTTCCCTGGTGATGCAGTGGTTAAGAATCCGCCTGCCAATGCAGGGGACACAGGTTCAAGCCCTGGTCTGGCAAGATCCCACATGCTGCGGAGCAACTAAGCCCGTGCACCACAACTACTGAGCCTGCGAGCCACAACTACTGAGCCCGCATGCCACAACTACTGAAGCCCACACGCCTAGAGCCCGTGCTACGCAACGAGAGAAGCCACCGCAATGAGAAGCCCATGCACCACAACGAAGAGTAGCCCCTGCTTGCCGCCACCAGAGAAAAGCCAGCGCACAGCAACGAAGACCCAATGCAGCCAAAAAATAAATAAATAAAATATTAAAATAAATAAATTTATATATTAAAAAAATCTATCCTAAGAAAATAATCCCAATGTAGAGAAAGCTATATTTATCAAGATGTTTACCAAAACACCAAAGAAAGGACTATAGTTAATTATTTCCCAAAATAGGACAATAGGGTGATGGTAAAGTATGGCCCTTTACTTAATGAAATTGTATGAAATTATAAAAATGATACTTTAGAAGACAGTGATGTCATGCAAGGTCTGAAGTTGTATTCATATGATACAGTTAAATTTTAATTTTAGAAAGACTGGAAGGACATACTTCAAAAAAACTAAGTTGCTTTACGATAATGAGATTATTAGTGTTTTCCCTCTACTTTCTAAATATTTCGGTATTGCATTTATAATTAAATATAAATAAATAAATGCTAAACATATTATAACCAACTAATATCCACAAGATATAGAAATAACTGAGGTGAATTCACTACCTAGGGAGCGCTAGAAGCAGTTTGTGGATTACCACATATAGAGAAGTATCACAAAAATGTTCAATCCTCTTGTGATGTGTTTCTGTCATTAATGTAAACTAGTGAGTCAATAAACATAAGTTAATAAGTCACTAAAGCTGTGGTTTTATAAGTTTTGTTATTGGTCTAAAAAAGTAGATGATTATAACAAATACATTAGTTGTAATAAGATTTAGTACTAATCATTATTACTATTACTAATAGTAATACTATTATTATTACTATTATTTACAACTGAATAGGTATAGGGATAGGTATATTTTTAGTTTAGACAAATAATATTAACAACAATTTAAAATCAGCAGAAACAGTTATAACACAATTTATTCAGTGAGTATATTACCTTTTCTTGTATATATGAGGGTGTTTATGGGTGTGTGTTCCCTTAGAGATGTCTTGTAAGAATTAGTCATATGTAAGGGCTTTGATATAATAAGGCTTCAAGGAAGTGTTGTAAGATAGCCAATACTTTTTTTTAAGTCAGAAATTTAACATACATTTACTCAAATTACAGTTCTGTGGCTTATGAGCTGAGAAATCTTGGATAAGTCACTGAATCTGCATGAGCCTCAAGTTCCTGCAAAACTGGAGTGAGGAGCCCTTACTTCATGTTGCAAGGACTGGGTGAGATAATTACTAACCCTTGGCACAAAGTAGATACTTATTAATTATTAACTTATTTCTTGAAAAGACAACAGAGCATGTTGGTGAAGAGCACAGATGCCAGAGCTGGACTGCTTGGCTCTGTCGCTTATGAGCTACGTGGCCTTAGGCAAATGACTTAACATCAGTGTACCTCAGTTTCCTCATCTGTAAAATGGGGATGATAATATTATGAGCACTGACCTGACAGAGTTGTTAAAATGAAATGAATAAACACATATAAATCACCCATGGCAGCTTCTAGCGCTAAGCAAGTACTCAACAGGTATTCTTTTTAATATTTCATAGATGAGATGGGGTAAAGGGAACTAATATTCATCAAGTATATCACACATGAACTATTGTCTTAAACCTGCTATTTATATTATTTCTTATCATCCTCACAGCAATCTTGAGGGGTAAGGATTCTTTATTTTTCAGACCAGGAAACAGATTCAGAGAACCAAAAATCTCTCCAGTACACTAATGCACCAGTCTCAGTTGTTTAAATCCTTCTCTCTCCTTTTCTCTCGTTAGATTGGCTCTCCTCCTAGAGAGTAGATATTGTATGGGTTAATTGATTTACTGTGTTTTCTCAGCCTGTTTCTTGAGAAGTTCTAGATTTAGTTGGGAAACTCTTTGGTCTTGTGCCCTTCTCTAATTTGGATTTGCAATGCCCAAATGCCTGAAAGGCCACAGAGAAGGCATGGAAAGAAAGGGTAATGTGTTCGTGACAAAGCAAATCTCTCTAGAGCATCTCCACCTGCTCAAAATGCTAAATTAAATCATTTAAATAATTTGTGCAGGTACAGTGCTGTGATGAAGATATAATGCAAGCCAAAAAGACATAATCTTTAAGATATTAAAAAAACTAAACAATATAAATATAGATATACATGTTGTGATATTTGCTGTAAGAAGGAAAAACAGGGACAGGAGAAAAAAAATCTGTGCAGTTGGAGAGCAGTACAATCTGGATAGGCAGTGAAGGAAGGCTTCTCAGTGGAGGTGACATTTAAACTGAAACCCGACTGATGAAGAGAGAGCAGCCCTGAGAAAGTGGGCAGGGAGTGTTAAGTGAAAGCGGTATCTCTGTTGCCTGGAAAATTAGAATAACAGAGAAATACAGTTAACTGTAGTTATATTTCGGCTGAGCTTAGAGCAAATGGAAATTGCATGTGTTCTAAATTACTCTTAGAAATTGGTTAAATAGCCCATGAAGTAAAATACCATGTATATAGTTATGCACAGTAATTCTTATGCATATTAAGAATAGATATAAATGAAGCTGTCTTATTATTTAAACCATTATGCCTTTAAGACAGATAACAAATTCCTGTTTCCCTGTGGCACAGGTGAGAAATTCTAAACTTTTCCATTCTGCTCATAGGACTTGCTCCCCTCTGTTTTAAGATTGTCTTAGCAGAGTGGCTGTTAAATGCTAATGTGGTGAAAACGTCACTATAGTCATTCTGAGCTATGAATCAGATGGTTTCTTTTAGGGATATCCAGATAGAAGGTTGGGCACTTCAAAGCCTTCCTCACTTCACGGTCCTTTTAGGCCCCCCATTTCTGCTCAGGGATAAGTATTTTCTCTGGAACCAAAGCTCCCTGTCTGGCATAAGTGTACTGCTTGGAAGTGCAGGAGTTTTGGGTTCTTTAGCTGTACTTGAAGAGACAAGCCACCAAAGCTTCTGAGGATGACCCTAATCTCCTTGATTTCTAAAGCTGACATTAGAAAAAAATTATTCTTACAAAGTTCAGGGATCCCAAGACCACCTTCAGGTTTAATAATTCCCTGGAAGGACTAGCAGAAATCATGAAAGTCTATAATACTTATAGTTATGGTTTCTTACAGCAAGGGTGAAGATTAAATCAGCCAAGGGCAGAGACACATGAGATGCGGCACGGATGAGGAGGGTTCCAGATGTGAAGCTTCCATTTGTCCTTTCCCAGCTGAGTCAGGGACAGCACTAGTTTTTTTTTTGGCAGTGATGTGTGACAATATGCAGGGAGTATTGCCAACCAGGGAAGCTCACTGGAGCCTCGGTATCCAGAGATTTTATTCATCCTTAGTCACGTAGTAGACACGGTTGACTGCCTTCTGGGTGGACCGTTAGTCTCCAGGCCCTCCAGATGTCAAGCTGGTACTATGTGGCCCAGAGCTTCCCCATAAATCACACCTCTAAGCTCTCAGTCTGGCCCAAGCCCCCAGGTAAACCAAGAACACTTTTCTCAGGAAGGACATTCCAAGGATTCCAAGAGATCACCTCCCAGGAGCCAAGAGTAAGACCTCTTTTTGGACAAGGTTAATGCTTTATTGTACAGTCCTGCTCCAATATTTCAGAAACTTAAAAAGGTTTATATACAGCAAAGTTATAACAAACTTTCTTACTGTAATCTTGATTTAAAAAGGGGGAGGTGTAACATATGTGGACATCATGTATTAGCATCTCCCTTCTAAGCATCTACAGTTAGGACATTCCTAACTGATAGACCTGCCTGTCAGACTGTACTGTAAACCACTTTTTGTTTGTTTGTTTGTTTTCTGAGAGGAAAAATGATTATCTGGGCAGAGCAGTTAGCTTGTGCAAAGGGCACAGGTGAGAAAGAGTTTGTTTGAGGAATTAAAGAAAGCCAGGATAGCAAGAGCACAGTACACAAGATGAGAATGGCCTTAGGTTGGCAGGGGTCAGATCGTAAAGGAAGTGCTAAGGTGCTTAAATTATATTCAAAGTACAAGGTGACTCCTTTGGAGGGTTTTAAAAAGTGCGTGGTGATCTGATTTACATTTGAAAACAAAAATCTGACTGCTTTGTGCCTCTTTAATTTTTCTAGGTCAAGTGTGGTCATTTGAGTCTGTGACAGTACCTACCTCTTTTTCCCCAGTACTTTCACTTTTTAATACCCTGTTCAGAACTGACCTTGCCAGGTTTAACAGCTATTTGTTCCTCTTTACTTTCAAATACTATTTGGGCACTTTACTAGTTAATAATTGGCTTATTTTAGAGAATTAGCTCTGAGGCCTTTTTTGGTTCGGGCCAGAAGTTGTCTGGTTGATCTTATAACTGGATCAAGTTTTCTCCTCTGATACTTCCTTCATTAGTAATTGTTAGACTGTTAGTCGATAGCTCCTGAGTGGGAAGCTTCTTTCTAATGCCGTCTGTATTCAGTTGTCCCCTGAGTGGCCTATTCCTGTCCTGTTATATGCCAAGCAATTCATTTGTTTTTTCCTTCCAGGATTCACTCTTGTAATGTGCCAAACCAAGTCCCAAACATATGTCTCTCTTTTTCAGATGCTAGGCAAAATATTTTTGGCTGATCAGTTTTTAGTGGTACACAGGGGCTAAAAGATTTTTCCTCTTATTTATTTTTAAAGCTTCTAAACATAAATTTGTTCTGTGAGAGAATTCAGATTAGTAATCAAGAAACTAATGGTACTCCAAAAGCAACCCAGCCATTAAAAACGTGGGTTTAAAATCTACTGGTGAGATTTGGAGAAGTCAGATCTTTCTGTGAAAGAGCTGACCTGAGCACTCATTAAGAGCTAGTGTCCCCAGGGAGCTCTGCTGGTAACTTTGCAAAACTAGTTAAGAGAATGTGATTGCCACCATCTAAGAATTTACAAGATAAAGGATACAGCGATAGATACACTTGCAAAGTGCCCAATCACTATATATGCCATTATTTCCATATGTAAAGATGTGGAATGAATCACTCCTTGGTGACTTTTTATTTTCTTAGAGACTGTGATTGTAGATAGAGACATTTAATCCCTTGGGATTTAAATAGCCTATCAGATATGTACCTGTGTATTAGTGTCCTATGGTTGCTTTAGCAAATTGCCACAAACTTTTTGGCTTAAAGCAACACATATTTATACTCTTAAAGTTCTGGAAGTCAGAAATCCAAAATCAGTTTTACTGGGCCAAAGTCAAGGTGCCAGCAGGACCGAGCTTCCTTAAGAGGCACAGGGAAGTTTTCCTTTCTCAATCACTAGAGCTCATCCCATGCATTACTTGGCTCTGGCCCCCTGCTCTCTCTGCAAAGCTACCCAGCAGCTAAGGTACTTTGGTCTTTACACTGCCTTCTTCCATAATCAAATCTCCCTCTGCCTTCTTCTTACAAAGACTTTTGTAATTACATCTAGGGTCCACCTGGATAGTCCCAAATGATCTCCCAATCTCAAAAACCTAAACTTAATCACATCAGCAAAGTCTCTTTTGCCATATGAGGTAACATATTCACAGATTCCAAGGATTAAGACCTGCGTATCTTTGAGAGCCATTATTTAGCCAACCACACCTGTAAACAGCCCAGAGTCCTTGCCTTACCTGTGTCACAGGGTAGTGACAATTAAGAGAAAGTGTGTGAAGGGATTTTATAGACTTTAAATACATATACCAATAAATACTCATTTGTTCATTCATTCATTTTATTTATTCATTTTGATCCCATTTGGTATTGTTACCTTGGAAATAAATAGCAGAGAGATGATTTTAATTTAGCCATGATTTGCAATAAGATTAATTATTTCCTGCGGCTAACTGCTCTTTTTACTTGCAGCGGACATCCATTGAACCAGAAAATGTTTTCACTTTCTTAAAGAACTTCACTAAATCTTGCCATCTAAAAGTCTGAATGTCCTGTTGCCTCATTCATAAAATAAATTCAACCCTTTGTGAAGAAGTCAGACTTCTGAATTCATCAATGAGTGCAGAAACAGTGATGCTTTCATCTATTAAGATTCTTTCTGTTGTTTCAAGTGACAGAAAACAGTTTGCACTACTTTGAACAAAACAAAATAAGGATGTTCCTGCTCAGGTAATTGAAATGTCCAGTGTAGGACTGGTTTGTCATTGCAAGTCAAAACTGGAAACAGCTGGACCACTGGAATTGGGTAATTTGAGAAATGGTTATTAAAGGGAGTATGTAGAATGGTGTGGACAGGATAGAAGGAAACCACAGAGGTAGATAAGACAGCAGTCCGGGGAATATAAACAGAGAACTGTTACTAAGCCTAGGGCCTGGGGGAGAGAGGGAAGAGAACAGTTAAAGGGACTTGAATGCAAATCCATGTGGAGAGTATCACCTGACAGGAGCTGAGACTTTAGTCAAGGTACACAGCAAACCTGTTTCAACACCTCAGGGTCATTAAATAGCCTTCTATTCCTCCTTCTCTCCCATCTCCTGCTCCTGTTTGTAGTTGCTGAAACTGACTTGTAGCCAAAGGCAAGGAAGCTCCTTGATACAGTCCTTAGAGATGCATTTCCCAGTCCATGCACTGAGCAAGATGGAAGAGGCTGGAGAGTGGATACAGAGGGGTGAATAGGTTTTGGTGCACTCGCGTAAGGCATAGCTGATTTTACCATTTCAGAGTTAAGTTAGCTTCTTTCTGTTCCTACTTCCCTCCTGCTCTTTCTTGGCTCTGCTTCCTTCTTTTGCTTGTCTGCCCAGCATCAGACAGACTCTCCCCTTCATCCTATCAAGATATTGCAGCAGGTCCCGTCTCAAAATTGCAAGTGCCTGGAAAAGAATACCTCTCTCTCTCTAATCAAGTAGCCTCAGCTAAATCCACCAACATGTTTTTGGTGTGATGGGATGACCTGCCTGTCTTTCAGACTGTCACTGTGGCTAAGGGGATGGGAGGCTTTAAATAGCCCTGCCAGACTCCTTATAGCCTCTGTATAGCAGTAGTAGAATTGGCTACATGGGACCGTGTGCCACAGGAGAGGGATAGAAGGACTCACAAACGACAGTTCCACATTTATAGGGGAAATGTAAATGGATGCTGGATGTGTTTATTTTTCAGTGATTAGATATTTTTATGTCTGAAACTGTTTATTAAAGATTAGCATTTTAATCTCATTATGATCAAGATAAGGCACCATTTTTAGTATACCCTCAAATTAAAGTTGCCTATCATTTTTTTTTTTCCTCACATGTACCCGTGTTGGGGAGGAACTTTTTTCCTTTATTCTTCTAAGTTCTTCTGGTTGGTCTAATAATTAAGTTGAAATGAGACATCAACAGGAGAAAAAACTATTTAATTTCATATGTGTGGGTGCCCCAAAGATATGAGACCCCTCCAGTTAAGTGACCAAAGCAGGCAGCTTTTATTTTGTTTAGAGGAAGAAACAATAAAGTTGTGAAGAACTGACAAGACAAAGTTTGGGCTAGAAGTAGTGAATTAGTAAAGAAGTAACAGGGTTTGTTCATACAGCATTCTTGGCCCTGAATTCCCTACCTCTGTTGATAAGGATGTCTCTCTACCTCCTGGTACAGGGCGGGTATCTTTCACATGAAAGATTTATCTCCTGCTTTCAGGGGGACAAAGAGGATGGTCAGAGTGTTCTTTTTATACCAGTTGTTTCTTGAGTAACTTTAACTCAAAATAATACATATACCACTTCCACATATTTTTTCATGGGCCCCTGACTTGGGCCCCATCACGATAAAAGTGATTTTGCTATCACATTATAATTCCATTATCTATTATTGCTTATCACTGTACAAAAAATGTGTGTACAGTTTTACATTTTCTTTAACAGTGTTCCCATGTAATCTCATGACTATCTTATAATTTGGGTGGTTTACTTACACTTTACAGATTTGGAAATGTTACCTAAAAAGAGACTAAGTGACTTAATAAGAGCTTTTAAGAACTTGACCAGGAATTTAAACTAAGTCTTTTCTGATCCTAGACATATGTGGAAACATTCAAGATTTGATTATGTAGATTCTAGTATGTGTGTGTGTATGGTTGTGTGTAGATGACATAGCAAAGGCTAGCGGCTTAAACATTTTATGATTTCATAAGGACTAACATTCTTGTTCACAAAATATCTTCCCTAGTGACCCATTACTACATATAAAATTTCCAAGGCATTCTTTATTAGGAATTTCTTTGAGGATGTTCTGTAGATATGTATATTTGAGTAAAGTGAAAAAGCATTAACTAGGAAAGGGTAATGATATTTTCCACCATCATAGCTTCATTGACCAATTTATTGAACTAACTGATAATTTTCTAATAAAAAATGAAATCCTGAGGGAATGTGACATAGACAGACTTTTTTTTTTTTTTTGAGGGTTTCTTTTTTTTTTTTTTTAAACATCTTTATTGAAGTATAATTGCTTTACAATGGTGTGTTAGTTTCTGCTTTATAACAAAGTGAATCAGTTATACATATACATATGTTCCCATATCTCTTCCCTCTTACATCTCCCTCCCTCCCACCCTCCCCATCCCACCCCTCTAGGTGGTCACAAAGCACCGAGCTGATCTCCCTGTGCTATGTGGCTGCTTCCCACTAGCTATCTATTTTACATTTGGTAGTGTATATATGTCCATGACACTCTCTCACCCTGTCACATCTCACCCTTCCCCCTTCCCATATCCTCAAGTCCATTCTCTAGTAGGAGACATTTTATGAAAGAAAGATGTAAAAGGAAGTGAGAACAAAGACATTTCCCTGTTCAAAAGAGTAAATTCAGTTGAATTAATAGCAAATCTGAACTTCTGAACTTAAAAACCATAATAGATTATACTAGCCCTCTGTAAATATGCAACTGTATTATGAAATCAAATTCTTTATTGATACTAGGCTTTATCAGGTGCTTTAAGAAAAGATGTTCTGACCTGTAAGGGCAGTTGCCTGAAATTCAGCCTGTGTAGATCTGCTTTAAAATGCCCATGCCTTTGAGTAATTCAACTTCTGAGACTCTGTTTTAAAAGAATCATCTTAAATGTGAAAAAATATATATATACACACACACTTGCAGTGAAATTATTAGTCATAATGCTTTTCATAATAGGAAAACTTGGAAATAAATGTTCAAAATAGGAGGATGGGTTAATATATTACATTGCAACAATTTGTTGTCATAGTATTTTTTCTGATCTCATGTAAAACATGAGAATATACTTCAATTTAAATTAAATGAGGAAAGCATAATAAAGTTACATTACAGTCCCATTATAACTATATAAAATATATGTTTAGCAAAAGAAGTCTAAAAGGACAAAACGTGAAATGTTAGCTGTGGCTGTGTTGGGGTCCTGAGCTATGAATTTTTTTCCCTTCTTTTTATTTTTAGAATTATCTGTAACATACCACTTTTATAAAGAAAGTAGATAATTGTAATATACTGCAAAAAAAAAAATACCTTCTTTGTCCTTCTGTATTCATATACTTTTTGCAGAGTACTCCTGAATAAAAGAATTCCCGTGTCCCCTCCAACTTTGTGTCCATTGTCTAGAAATGATTTCTGATTGTGCTAGGTTTGTATAAATGATACATAGCCCTGGCTATTTTAAGATTCATTGTAGATCCTTGTGTGCTACTGTCCCAGGACTTTGTCATGAATTGATGTTACTCATTCACAGTAATTCACAGTAGATTGCATGCCATGTTATATATCGTGCTTCTTGGGAAAAAGTGTCAGTGGAAAGGGATTCTGTAATGATGGTTCCTGGGATTGGCATGTAGGCTTACCGACTACTGAGGCAGAAAATGTAGTGAATGATAAGAAATGTGCCCCATGATTGTCATCATCATTGTCACACAGATTCATGGCTGAACCCTCAAGCATGACTGTAGGCTAGGTTAAATGGGAGTAAACTCATTAGGCACGACAGCTTCACTTCATTAGTAATGGGAAGTAGTTCAACCAGTGCAATTGCATGTCTGGCCATTTTCTGTGGCTCATGTATTTTGAGCTGTAGGAAGATAAATATCCTCCGGATGCCTGAGGGGAATGTAAGGTAAGCAATAGAGGAATGTCTGTCTTGAATTATTAGTTAGGTAATTCTTAACTATTTTTCATAGACTGAGGCTGGAGCTTTTATAGTTGAGCATATTAGAATGCAGTATATCCATGGGGTTACTCTACTTCAATCTTTGAGCATATCTTCTCCTTAGCTTAGTCTCTTAGTGGATTCCCTTGAATCCATATAGCCAGCTCATTGGAGTTTCCTTTGTGATAAAAAAATATTTTGTTGTAGTTTTGTTGTTGTTGCTTATGTTCTCATTTTGTTTTTGTTTTTTTCCTTACTGATAACAAAATATACATGGAGGTAGGGGAGGAGAGAAAGTATGCAGGGGCAAGGGTAAAAGAGGATTGGAGGGTTACTCTGTGAGTTGAAATACAGTTTTTCAGGTGTATTGACTCTGATGTCTCTATTTTATATACATTTTAGTCTAACTTCCAAATCAGTATCTGAAAATATATGTGTTTATATTCATACACATATTATGTATACTTTTTCCCATATGATTTGTTTTTTATCGTATTTACATCCTCAGAAAGTTATTAAATCATTTAAGTTCTCACAAAGACTGCCCATTTGTTATTTCCTTTTTATATATTTTCTTTTAATTATTGAGGAATTTTTAAAGACTAAATATTAGGGTGATTCCTAGAGATCATAAGGATAAGTCTTTATATGAATTGTAGGTATATCTCCTGTGATATTCTTGGGAGGTGCTGATTAAGCATTTGATTCCATATTCCAGGTAGCAAAAACTCACTACATGAGGGAGTAGGCTAGTCCATTGTGGGATACTCTACTGAAGGGATAATACCATCTCTTACATACATGGGTTATAGTTTTATTCTATAAAGTACCTTTAAAGAGTAGCTAATTTTTTATGACATTTTCAAAAACCATGACAGATATTATGCTTGTCCAAATATTATTTCTTGAGTTAAAAATTCTGCTTCTACCCCCTCACCCCAACATGTGACATGGGTTTCTGGTCCTTCAGGACTATTTTATGAATAGATTCACTGTGATTGGGCAATGTGTTCCTTAAAATATTGCATGTAGACATGAACACAGTTTTCCAGAAATAATCTCTCAGGCACATGGTATAAAGGAATTGTTATTTGATTATTTTTTGTGAGCACAATACCTCTTTACTACAGCCACATTTTATACATTTTTTTGCAGCTAGATCATGCCATTAACTCAGAGAGATTGTAATCATACGCTTTAAAAGAACAGAACTTCTTGATAGGGCAAGTGTTTCAATTTGAAATTGCATTCAGCCTCTATGGATGAGGTCTAAAAAATAACAGCGACTAAAATACAATAGAAATTTATCTTTCTCCCAAGTCATGGAAGACTGAAATTAGGCAGCCGGGGATCAGTATGTCATAGAGACTCTGTCATGTGATGTCATCAAGGATGTAGGCTCCTTTTAACTTTGTGTTCTGCAGTCTCTAAGACCATTCTTCCATTCTGTCATTACAAAATAGTTTCTCATCTCTAGATATTATCATCATCTGGTCTATGCTTTCTAAATTATCTAATCTACCTCCCTTTGGATAGAATTGTTTTATCTTGTACATATATACTGTTTATTTGTACACACAAATCTATTTAAACCATAAAGTTGGTTTTCAAGAATTAAAAACATTGGATTAATTTTAATGGTTTTCTGCTTTTTTATCCATTCATGTTTTAATGAGCTATGCTCTTGCTGCAAGCAATATCACAGGAAAGTCAGCTTCCTTCTGGGAAGTGAGAGTAGAATAAATTGTGACTTCTAATTTTTTTCTTTCAGGAAAAAATTGAACCTATGAAGCTGATGTGTATTTAAAACTACAGTTCAAAGACAGTAACTATCATATGTCTATTTACCATTGTAAATTTTAAAAAATCATGTTTTGTCCTAAGCATTTGCTTTTTTGTGGCGGAATCTTCTTTACAAAGAAAATGTACTCACTATATTACTTTATTTGATTATCAAAATCAGATGTTCTTATCTTTATTTTGTGAAAGTAATGATACCTGTCCTGCTTATTTTCTCTTTTGCCAACTATCAAAACTGACTATAACTTGGTTCTCTATTTTACTTCATTCTTTTAAGTCTTGCTTCTGACCTTGCCTACTTTTCACTAGATTGAAAATATTTAAGAGTAGATATATGTTATTGGCATGTTTAACTGAATAGCTATTTCTGGCCTCTGATAATACTGAATTATATTTGTTGATTGATAAATTTTCAAGCAATACCAATAGCAAACTAGAGTAGACTTCTATTCCTATCTAGTTAAATTGCTCATCTATATGCTTTTCCAAAGACTCAGCCAGCTTGAGGTCAACAACATGATGACCATCTTTGAGGTCTCAGAGGAAAGAAAGTAATTTCATGTGGTTATGAGAGAAGGCAGAAGAGATGGAGATAGCACCATGTTTTGCCCTACTGCCTTATGCCATATATCCAGGGATGAAATTACCAGAGAGAGAGAGAGAGAGAGAGAGAATCAGTGTTAGTACATTTTGGAGCCTCTCATAGTTAGTTGCTAAAGGCATCAAAGAAAGCCCTGCTGTTAATAATTGCTTAGTCAGAGGGCAACTCAGAATAAGACTTCTCAAACTATATTTCCTGAGACATCTGTATCCCTCAAGATAACAGTAGATATTCCATGAAATTAAGAAAAAAAATCCATGTTCAAATTCAAGGAAACACTGCATATTATATTTGCCCTTAATTCAGCACATATGTCTAGTACTATGATCCTTTGAATAGCAAAAACAGATCTAGATGGAATATTCTAGATTATATTGCCGTCATGTTGCCAAGTTGTACAATATGAGATGTAAAGTACAAATATCACCAACCTAGCTCTATAAGGTACATACTGAATAATGCACACACTGGAAAGAGAAAGTAATGTTTTCTTATTGTGATATTTAAATGATTTGCTCCCAGTTTTTATCATTTCCAGCAACATAACATTTAATATTTCATGAAGAATATGGGGGTAGCATTTGTTGAAATTCTTGTTCTTAGAGATCCCCTTCTAGATTTTCCTCGTAAACTCCTGAAATGTGATTTACTAGGTGCTTATCAGTGCTGCGTGTCTTGTTTACCTAGACATTGTTGCATGAAGGTTATTATGGTTTGGCTCTTCCCTTGAGTCCAGGATCAATAAATCAGGCAAATAGCAAAATTATATGCATACTATTTTTTAAATAGTGAATATGTAAGAAGCATTTTAAAACAGTAAGTAACTTCAGATTACACGAGAAATGGATGAATTTAATATTGGAGGAAATATAGTGTGGAAGAGCGCGACACATCTACAACTCATATTGCACCTACTATATGGGGTACCCAGTATACTTTCCCAGTTCTGATTAAAGTTGTCTTTATAGTGTCTATCTACTGGAGATTTAAATTGCACATTAACACATTTAAGGGCCTGACTTCTTCAATAAAGATGCCTATGTAATATTGTACAATGTAATATAATCTAAATGTATTTGATGCAAAGTACTTTATCCTAGAAAACATAATTAACATCTTGTGGGACAGTATTCCTGTCATTGAATGTGGCTTGAGTAACATGGACATAGGATATGTAAATTACCCTGTTGATGCTATTATTAGACTTGCCCACTTAAAGATACTCTATTGGGTTCAAATCCACCTATATTAAAAAAAAAGGAGAAATCATTTGTGTTATGCTATAAGAATTTAGCTCATCAGATGACAGAGGAAAAGTAACCTACTAACTGAAAATATTTGGTCAGGCAAGAGGAGGGAGGGAAGAGAGTTTGATAAAGGAAGCGTGGAAATTCACTGAATCTTCGTTAGACAACCACTCAGGCTGTGTTATATACCTTAGCAGTCACTCAGAGCTTTCCTTTGGTTTTCTTGTTGGGATCTTTAAATACAAGCTGTATGTGAGAAATCTATCTGAAGGGAGAAGAAAAAGAGGTCATTATGCTCTGGAAAACACAGGAGACAAAGTCTTCAGTGAATGAAATCTGCAAATATGCATTGCTTTCAAAATACTGCAATTTAATCCTTTTTTTAGATTCATGATTTAAGGATTCCCAGTCCAAACTGCGCGGGCACACATATGCACACACAGAAAGAAGCATTATTCTACTTGAAAAAATTTTAAGTGCTCACCTTGAGATGACCTTCCTGCTTCAGTGCTGCCTAAGACCATGATCTCCTAGTATAAATGGGGTAAAGACCGCTTACTTCCTGAGGTGACAACTGGGGATTTTAGTATGCAATGAACAATTTAATATTAATTTTTTGGTCTTTTCTCTGCACAGTTTATAAAACTTATAAAAGTATTGCTGCCTCTTTCTCCCTAAAATATTGTCTAATAAACCACCCTAAATAACCCTGTTTCTCTGTGGAGCACCACATTGTTTCTTTAATTTCAGTGTAAACGAAGAAACACTTATGTATTTTGTAGTTGTGTGCATGCGTGTGTGTTTGTGTGTGTGTGTGTGTGTGTGTGTGTGTGTGTGTGTGTGTATCAGAGAGGGGGAAGTTTCTCCCAAATCCTCTTGAGTTCTTATGACTTGGACTAGTAATAGAGCTGAAACAAGACTCATTAACAGGAGAAAATTTTAATTCATGAGCATGGGGGTCTCATAAAAATAAGATCTAAGAAGTGGCCAAAGCAGACAGCTTTTATACTTCTTAGACAAAGAAACAATAAATTTGTGAGGAATTGACAAGACAAAGAAACTTAGGATTCAGTCACTTAATTAGTGAAGAATCTAAACAGACTTTGGGCTTGGGTAGTAAATTAAAGAAGTAACAAGGTTTGTTTATACAGGATTCTAGGCTTCAATTCCCTGTCTCTGGTGATAAGCGTGTCCTTCTACTTCCAGATGTAGGGAGTGTAGCTTTCATGTAAGAGGTTTATTTCCTGCTTTCAGGGAGACAGAGAGGAGAGTCAAAGTGTCCCTCTTGTCCCTCTTTCTTAAGTAACTTTAATTCAAAATAATCAATATGCCATTTAGGTACATTTTGGGGCAGCCTGCCCTGGGCCCCAGCAGGGATTGTGTGTCTCTGTCTATGACAGAAGTAGTATTGAATCAAGCAGAATTTCTACACAAACTCTAAGTGGTTTGGCTTGATTTGTGTTAAAAATGAATTTCTGGCCTAATGAGATGTTTGTAAGGGAGTTTTCTTGATTTGTATTTATACCAACCCTGAGTTTTAAGATGTTGGCTTTTTACCTAACTTGTTTACAGGAAAAAAAAAAAAAAAAAGAGGATGGGGTGGGAATGGGATATGCACCTGGCAGGTGTCATAAACTTAAACCTAATTATAATCATCAAGCTTCTTAAAATTAAAATTTTAAATGGAACTTATTGGGGAATACATTCTCAGACTTTTGAACAGGTGAGGCCTAGGTTCACAGTCTAAGTCAACTGTTCACACTGAGCATAAATGTGTTACATGTTCTATTTCATGTCAGTATGATTAGTGGCCCTGTTTTGTATTCACTCAAAGTTTTGTTACAAGGGTGTACACTATGCCTGGTGTTTTAACAAATATTCACCTTCTTAAGCTTAACAGAGAGAGAAAAATTATTTATAAGCTAAAGGTCTATGATGATTACCTGATCTTCCAGTTGACTAAATAATCATCCCATTTTATTTTAATTTAGGTTTTTGGATATTGTCATCTATATGTTTATATCCGCTAGATGTTAAAGGCCATGGTTTTCATGTTAACTGCTATATTCCCAGTATCTCATATTTCATTCCCAGCATCTTTGTGCATTGCATATAATTAGTGCTAATTGTTGAATAGATTTATTTATTTATTTGTTTGTTTACATATGTATCTATAAATCTATCATTTATCTATCTGTTGTATATACTCTGCCATCCCTTCTTACTGTAAATCTACAGTTATGTTATATATTTTAGAATGCACAGGGAATATTTCAAACTGCTATGCTACTCTCCAGTACAATGAAAGTTGCCAAATTTCGAGAACTAAGTTAAAATAGGAGTTATGAAGGTTATTATTTTAGTAAACCTACTGGAAACCTTTCTTTTGCCTTAGTCTCCCTTCACAGACCAGATAATCCATGGTTTGCCTAGAATAAGAAGTTCTGTTTCCTTGCATTTTCCTTTATACAAATAGACATCTGGATAAATAAAATAATTTATAATGATTATTATGGCATATATGTTTTTAAAATAATTACATTATTATAATGATAATGGAGTGATTGCCACCAAATTGGGAAAATATGTTTGAAATTTTATGCCTTAAACTACGGGTTATATTATGAACACATAATCCTGGGGAGGCACCTCAAAGAGAACGATACTTGTTTAAATCACCTGAAATTGAGTGTGAATTTTTACCAAATATAGAAGATATGTGTATCGGTCAGGATAGACTAGATTATTTTGCAAAATAGGCTCCCTCAAAATTAAAGAGACTGAAACAACAAAAGTTCATCTCTTGTCCGTATGCATGCTCACTGTGGATTGCCTGCGGGGCTCTGCTCAGTGCAGTTACTCAGCAACCCAGGCTGAAGAAGCAACCACCATGTACAATGTTGCTGGGCACAGTGCCAGAAGGAAACTAGAGATGTGGAGGGTGTAGCATCAACAATTAAGTGGCAAACAACACTTCTCGCAATTTACTAGATTCTACCCAACCTCAGAAAATCAGAAGGTGATGTCTCATCACGAACCCAGAGGGTGAAGAGTGGGAAATAGTTATATGATTATCACAGTATATTTGTTCCGATCTGACATAAAACAAATACGACATGGTCTACACATGGTATATATTTAAGAAACACCTGACTTTTTTCTTTCTTTTTTTCATCCAGTTTTATTGAGATATAATTGATGTAGAGCACTGTATAAGTTTAAGATGTACAGCATAATGATTTGAATTACATACATCATGAAATGATTATCACAAAAGGTTTAGTGACTAGCCATCATCTCATATAGATGCAAAATGAAAGAAATAGAAAAAAAATTTTTTTTCCTTGTTGTGAGAACTCAGGATTTAGTCTCTTAGCTTTCACATATAACATGCAACAGTGTTAATTGTATTTATCATGTTGTACGTTACATCCTCGGTACTTATTTATCTTATAACTGGAAATTTGTACCTTTTGACTACCCTCCTCCAATTCCCCCTCGCCCCAAACCCCACCTCTGATCACCACAAATCTGATCTCTTTTTCTATGAGTTTTTTGTTTGTTTGTTTGTTTTTGAAGTATGTTTGATCTACAACACTATGTTAATCCCTGTTACACAACATAGTGATTCTATATTTCTATACATTTCAGAATGATCACCATGAAAAGTCTAGTTACTGTCTGTCACCATACAAAGATATTATATAGTTATTGACTATATTCTCCACACTGTACATTTCATAACTGTGACTCATTTATTTTGAAACTGGAAGTTTGTATCTTTTAATCTCCCTCACCTATTTCTTCCTCCCCCAGTCACCTCTCATTTGGCAACCGCCTGTCTGTTCTGTGTATCTATGACTCTTTTTCTGCTTTGTTAACTTTGTTCATTTGTTTTGTTTTTCAGATTCCACATATAAGTGAAATCATACAGTATTAGTCTTTCTCTGTCTAACTGTTTCACTTAGCATAATACCCTCTAGGTCCATCCATATTGTAGCAAATGGCAAGATTTCATTCTTTTTATAGCTGAATAATATTCCATTGTATGTTTATGTATATGTATACAATAATCAAGATATGGAAACAATCTAAGTGGCCATCAATAGATACATGGATAAAGAATATGTGATACGTGCATATATATGTATTATTGTGGATAATACTGCAATGAACATAGGGGTGCATATATCTTTTCTAGTTAGTAATTTTGTTTTCTTCAGATAAATATCCAGGAGTACAGTTGCTGGATCATGTGGTAGTTGTATTTTTAATTTTTCTGAGGAATCTTCATACAGTTTTCCATAGTGGCTGCACCCATTTACATTCCCACCAACAAAAGGTTACCTTTTCTCCACATCCTCACCAATAGTTGTTATTTTTTTTTATAATAGCCATTCTGATGGGTGTGAGGTGATATCTTTGATTTGCATTTCCCTGATGATTAGTGACGTTGAGCATCTTTTCATATATCTTTGACCATGTCTGTCTTTCTTAGAAAAACATCTATTCAGATCTTCTGCCCATATTTTACTGGGGTGTTTGTTTTTGGATATTCAGTTGTATGAATTCTTTGTATATTTTGGATATTAACACATTATCAGATATATCATTTGCAAATATCTTCTTCCAGTAAGTAGGTGGCCTTTTCATTTTATTGATAGTTTCCTTTGCTGTGGAAAAAAACATTTTGGTTTGATGTAGTCCTATTTTTTTAATTTTCACTTTTGTTTCCCTTGCCTGAGGAGAAATATCCAGAAAAATATGAGAAATACTGATGTAAAAGAGTGTACTGCCTATGTTTTCTTCTAGAAGATTTATGGTTTCAGGTTTTACATTTAAGTCTTTAATCCATTTTGAATTTATTTTTGTTCATGGTATAAGGGAGTGGTCTAGTTTGATTCTTTTGCCTGTACTGTCCAGTTTTCCAACATCATATATTGAAGAGGCTATTTTCCCCATTATATATTCTTGCTTTCTTTGTCACAGATTAATTGCCCATATAAGTGTGAGATCACTTGGAGTCTCTGTTCTGTTCCATTGATCTCTGGGTATGTTTTTGTGCCAGTGCCATACTGTTTTGATTGCTTTGTAATATAGTTTGAACTCAAGGGGCATAATACCTCAAGCTTTGTTCTTTCTCAAGATTGGCTATTTGGGGTCTTTTGTGTTTCCATACAAATTTTAAAATTATTTGTTTTAGTTCTGCGAAAACTGGCATTGGTATTTTAATAAAGATGGCACTGAATCTGTAGATTGCCTTGGAGAGTATGGTCATTTAAACAATACTAATTCTTCCATTCCATAATCACAGTATATCTTTCCATCTGTTTGTGTGATCATCAATTTCTTTCATTAGTGTCCTATAGTTTTTTCAATACAGGTCTTTTACCTGCTTAGTTATATTTATTCCTAGGTATTTCATTCTTTTTAATGTGATGTTAAATGAGTTTGTTTTCATAATTTGTCTTTCAAATAGTTTGTTGTTAGTGTATAGAAATGACACAGATTTCTGTATATTAATTTTGCATCCTGCAACTTTACAAAATTCATTGATGAGCTCCAGTAGTTTTTGATGGTGTCTTTAGGATTTGCTATGTATAGTATTATGCCATTTGCAAACAGTGACATTGTTACTTTTTCTTTTCGAATTTGGATTCCTTTTATTTCTTTTTCTTGTCTAATTGCTGTGGCTAGGACTTCCAGTACTATGTTGAATAACAATGGGAATATTGGGTATCCTTGTCTTGTTCCTGATCTTAGAGGAAATGTTTTCAGCTTTTCACCATTGAGTATGATGTTAGCTGTGGGCTTATTATATGTGGCCTTTATTATGGTGAAGTATGGCCCCTCTGTACCCACTTTCTTGAGAGTTTTTATCAAAAATGGATGTTGAATTTTGTCAAAAGATTTTCTTGCATGTATTAAGATGATCATATGGTTTTTATTTTTCGATTTGTTAATGTGGTTTATCACATTGATTGATTTGTGGATATTGTACCATACTTGCATCCCTGGGAGAAATCCCACTTGGTCATGGTGTATGATCCTTGTAATGTATTGTTGAATTCTGTTTGCTAATATTTTGTTGAAGATCTTTGCATCTGTGTTTATCAGTGTTATTGACCTATAATTTTCTTTTTTTGTGACATCTTTGTCTGGTTTTGGTATAAGGGTGATGCTGGCCATGTAGAATGAGTTTGGAAGCATTCCTTCCTCTGCAGTTTTTTGGAATAGGAGGAGAAGAGTAGGTGTTAACTCTTCCTAAATGTTTGGTGGAATTCACCTATGAAGCCACCTGGTCCTGGACTTTTGTTTGTTGGTAGTTTTTTTTTTTTTTTAATTAATGATTCAATTTCATTACTGGTACTTGGTGTGTTCATACTTTCAATTTTTCCAGGTTCAGTCTTGGGAGATTGTACAGTTCTAGGAATTTGTCCATTTCTTCTAAGTTGTCCATTTTATTGGCATATAATTGTTTGTAGTAAACTCTCATGATTCTTTGATTTTTTTGTAGTGTCATTTGTAATTGTTCCTTTTTCATTGCTGATTTTATTGATTTGGGCCCTGTCTCTATTTTCCTTGATGAATCTGGCTAAAGGTTTACCAATTTTGTTTATGTTTTCAATGAACCTGCTCTTAGTTTCACTGATCTTTTAAATTATATTTTAGTCTTTATTTCATTTATTTCTGCTCTGATCTTTATGATTTTTTTTCCTTCTGCTAACACTGGATTTTGTTTGTTCTTCTTTTTCTAGTTCCTTTATGTGTAAGATTAGGTTTTTTATTTGAGATTTTTCTTGCTTCCTGAGGTAGGCTTGTATTGCTATAAATTTCCCTCTTAGAACTGCTTTTGTGGTGTCCAGTAGATTTTAGATTGTTGTGATTTCATTTTCATTTGTCTGCAAGTATTTTTTAATCTCTTTTGATTTTTTTTTGTGATCCATTGGTTGTTACTAGCATATTGTTTAGCCTCCATGTGTTTGTGTTTTCTGCAGTTTTTTCCCCCTATAATTGACTTGTAGTCTCATAGTGTTGTGGTCAGAAAAGATACTTGATATGATTTCAGTTTTTGTAAATTTACTCAGACTTTTTTGTGGCCTAGCATGTGATCTGTTTTGGAGAACATTCCATGTGCACTTGAAAAGAATGTGTATTCTGCTGCCTTTGGATGGATGTTCTATATACATCTATTAATCCACCTGGTATAATGTGTCATTTAAGGTCAATGTTTTCTTATTGATATTCTGTCCCATGTTTACTGTTTTTGACATCATATTTTACATCTCTTTGTTTCAAGTATCCCTTAACTACTTTTTTGGACATAGATGATTTTAATACTTCTGTCTTATAACCTACTTTTCTAAAGCTAAACCTACTAGCTTTATACATAGTTGATTTACTACCTTTACTGTTTGCCTTTACCAATGAGGTTTTTCTTTTAACAATTTTTATGTTTCTAGTTGTGGCCTTTTCTTTTCCTCTTAAAGGAGTCCCTCTACATTTCTTATAAACCTGGTTTGTGATGCTGAACTCTTAACTTTTGCTTCTCTCTAAAAATTTTTATCTCACCATCAAATCCGAGTGAAAGCCTTGTCGAATAGTGTATTCTTCATTGTAGGTTTTTTTCCTTTCATCACTTTAAATGTATCAGGGCACTCGTTTCCAGCCTGCCGTGTTCCTGCTCAAAAGTCTCCTGGTAACCTTATGGGAGTTCCCTTGTATGTAACTTGATGCTTTTCTCATGCTGCTTTTAATTTTCTCTGTTTGCCTTTAATTTGTGCTATTTTAATTACAGTGTGTCTTGGTGTGGTCCTTTTGAGGTTGATCCTGTTTGGGTCTCTCTGTGCTTCCTGGACCTAGATGTCTGTTTCCTTTCCCAGGTTAGGGAAGTTTTCAGCTATTATGTCTTCAAATATGTTCTCTGCCCCTTTCCCTCTCTTCTCCTTCTGGGACCCCTATAATGTGAATGTTAGTACACTTGATTTTGTCCTAGAGATATCGAAACTGTCCCCATTTCTTTTTATTCTTTTATTCTTTTTTATATTCATATTCAGTGATTTCCACTACTCTGTCCTCCAGCTGTCTGATGTATTCTTCTGTATCATCTAATCTGTGTATTCCTTCTAGTGTATTTTAAATTTTAGTTAGTGTATTCTTTAGCTCTGTTTGGTTCTTCTTTATATTTTCTAACTCTTTGTTATAAACTTCTTACTTTTCTGTTCATCCAATCTTCTCTCGAGTTCTTCCAACTTCTTTATAATCATTACATTGAACTCTTTATTGGGTAGATTGCTTAACTCTACTTCACTTACTTCTTCTGGGGTTTCATCTTGTTCCTTCATTTGGAACATATTCCTTATCACCTCATTTTGTCTAATTTGCTGTTTTTCTTTCTATGTATTTGTTAGGTTGGTTACATTTCCTGACCTTGGAGGTGTGACCTCCTTTAGGAGACATCCTATGCATCCCAGCAGCACACTCCCTTCTGGTCACAGGAGCTACATGCTCTAGGGGTGCCCCCAGTGTGGGTCCTTCTGTTTTGGCAAGGTGACTATTATGGGTGGTGTGATAGGCGTGGTTGGCCCTTGGTCCAGTTGGTTGCCCCTTGGTCCACTTGGTTGCCAGGTCCTGCCTTGTGTGGAGGCTGGTGGTCTCTGGTAGGTGGGGCTGAGTCATGAGGCAGCTGGCTGCAGAGCTTCAGGAGGTCCCAGGTCTAGTGCTGGCCCACTGATGGGTGGGGCTGGTTCCTGACATGGCTGGCTATGAGGTCTGGGGTGACCTAAATCTGGTGTTGGCAGGCTGGTTAGTGGGACTGTATTCGGGGGTAGCTGGCTGAGGGTTCCAAGGTATCTTGGAGCTGGTGTTAGCCTGCTTGTGGATGGGGCCAGTCCCAAAGGTCCTGGGTCTGGTCCCTGCATACATGCCTGTGGGTAGGGAGTAGGGTGGGTCCTGACTCAGCAGGCTGCAGGGGCGTGGTGACCCTGGGGCTGGTGTCTGTCTGCTGATGAGTGGTGCTGAGGCCCAGGATATACTGGGGCTTGTGCCTGCCCACTGGTGGGTAAAGTTGGGTCCTGGGTCTAGTGCTGACCCACTGGTGGGCGTAGCTGTGTCCTGGCATGTCTGGCTGCAGGGCCCTGGTTTCCCAGAGCTTGTGTTGGCCTGCTGGTGGGGGAGAGGTGTCAGAGCTCAGGTGGTCCTGGGGCTGGTGCCTCTCCACTGGTCAGTGAGTCTGGTCCTAGGGCTAATGTCAGCTCACTGGAGTGCAGGGCTGAGTCAGGAATTCTTGACTCTTAAGTCTGTAGCTAAATTGAAACCATACATGTCTGGTATATATACTATGGTATTTGAAGTCATTAGCATGAGGGAATCACTTGGTTATTGTCAGGAAAATACTGTTGGACCATGTGGTTGAATAGACCATACATCTCTCCCTATGTGGTATTAATTATTTTTGTTTAGTGAGTCTGTGTTTTTATAATGTACCTTTCAATATTATGAATGGCTCTAACTTATTAATAAATTTGAGAAGAATAGTATACTGTGATGTTGAATATTCTTTAGGAGTTTGGAATACCGTCTGAAATCACTTGTCACATTCTTGCTGTATATTAAATTTGAAAAGGTTGAGGCACTTTTATGTTATTGCTGTTTGATGTAAGAAATGAAGAATAATGGATCAAGGAGATTTTCATAGTTATATTTCTGTGTTATTTTCAGACCCAGGCAACCATACTTGTTGTATTCATAATCCCTGTCTTTCTACTTGTTAGTATAACAAATGAATATTGATCAAAAATATGAATATGATTCAGATCATGGAAAAATTTCCATATGTATCTGTAGTGAAAATATCTAAACATATATCGATGAATGTTGAATGTATTTCTTTAAAGAAAGAAAAGGAAGTATTCTCACTAAACTGGGCCAGATAAGGTTGAGGCACTTGGGTTTCATTTATTGTATTCATTTATGGAAAATGCAATTACATAATAGATTTATATACATATATGAAGAATATACAGAATTTAAAATTTGTATAAGTAATTAAATATAATGTGAAATGTGTGGTCATTTGAATTGTTACCACATATGCTTTAACCCTTTATATTCTACCCCTTAACTGTTTTTACATCCTTTATTTACATGATCTACATGAACTCTGTTTTCCCTCTCTTGCTGTGTTAAATCTCTTCTCCCACTACAAGTTTCAGTTCCCTCTGGCTAAGTGGCTAAGAGCAAGAAAAATTAAAGCAGATATTTTATTTCATGTGATTGGATGCTAGAGACACCAGTTCTTCTTTTTGCTTTATATTTTACTCCTGTTCTTCTCCATTTCTGTCATTTTTTTTTTCTACATTTACTTTCCCATGTACCTGACTGATATCTTTAGTGTGTGAAAGGTACTCCTTTTCTACAATGTTGTGTTTCTTGTTACTGATTTCCTTCAGCTTATCTAAAGAAATATATCCATAAGTCACATGATCTATATGCATTTATTCATTAATGTAGTTGTTTAAATATAGTTATGTTAAATATAGTTTAACATAGTTAAATACTGTTTTAAAATATAGGTATGTTTATTGGTAAATTCAGAAAATATTTGCTGAGCATTTATACATGAGAACTATTGATACTATGCTAAGCGTGGTAGGTAATGTGAAGATAAAATCTATTTTGGTCCCCAAGAGATCACCATTTGATAAAGAGATAAAAATATATTATTTACTTTGTTTTACAGATATTATAATTTACAGTGTTTATATAATACCATATAAACATTGGTTGCAGCTACTCACAATAAAGGTACAGAATACCATTGTAGTTCGAGGGAGAAAAGGAATATAATTTTTCCTTTTAATTAACTTAGCATACAGTGGAGGTAGTTCAGTTAATGGCATGGCTTTGTTTAAATTAACATTTAACTTTGGTCAAGAGTATTGTACCATATAGAACTGACTTGCTTTTTTTGGTTTTTGTTATTTTTGTTTCCATATTATTTCATTGGCTTTCTCTTCCTTACTGCTTTCAGTGAGTAATTTGGCACACATGATGCTTTCTGAGTTTTAAAACGAAATAAAGCATCTACATACATTTTTCACTCTTGAATAGTATATGTTTTATCTTTCTGACTCAGAGTTTCAAATTCAGTTGAAGTTGTAATTCTTTAGCAACTTCCAGTTCCTTGCCATTGATTATGATCTCTTCAGGTGATACAGCTACTCATAATAGGAAGAAAAAGTTGACAGGAAATGAGAGTAAATTAACTTTATGAGACTGAATTCAGCAGATGCCAGTACATTCATGAGCCTTGTTACTAAGGCCAAGACATTGACATACATTTATAGTTATCCTTAATTTTGTTCTGAAATCGAGAGTCAGTGGAACACGAGAGTTGAAGTACTCCATTTGTTCTTTGCAAATGTAGGCAATAGGCAATCACACACCTAACACTCAGTAATCACTGTATCTTACATTAAAAAAAAAAACATATTGCCAATATGCTAAGTAGAAATCAGAGAAAACTGATTATCTGCATTATAGGATTACTTTACATTCATTTCATCATTGTAATGATAGAATAGTAACTTCAGAGACAACTATGTTGATTTACTTAAGCTAGAATAAGCATTACTACATAAAGTGCTAGACAAACTCTGAGTGTGCTATGATCTAAATGATATGTGCAAGCAACATTTGTCTTCATTAAAATAAGTGACATATTTGCATATCTTGCTGTGAAAAGATTACTACATACCACACATCTATCAGACAGAACAGAGTAGTATAATCAGGTATATTGTTTTTGCAAAAACAAAATAAAATCATACATAGATACATGATTTGAGAAGCAGAATTACCTGGGAAGATGCATGTAAATTTAGTAGTTACTCATTTGCTTATTTGTTATTCTTGTCCCAATTGCTTTTCCAAAGGTCTTAAGTTAGATTATCACCTAAAATACCTATGTACCAAAAGACAGTTAAAGAAGGAAATATACAAAATGAGAAGAGAAGAATAAATATTCAAAAACATAGACCTATAATGTCTGTGATTCAGCAAGAAATTTAGTTTTGAATTCTTTGTTGCCAAGGCTAAAAAGGAACCTTGACAAATGAAATTATTCTTTCTATGACTATAAATTAAAAAAAATAAACACACACACACATATAATTGACATACCAGTTTTTACAGAACAAACTTCATTTCAAAATAAGTTCTCTTGTGGATTCTTATGGTATAGAATCTGAATATTAACTGGCCATTTTAAATCATTCTTTTCCTTTTAGTTTTCTCCATGTTTCAAACATACATATATCCTTATATGAATTTGTATTCATAGTATTTTTTTCTAACTTTTCTAAGCAAAGTTTTCTTTAGATGAATTCTTGAATTCTGACTCTTTTGACCATAAGTGTCTTCCTGAATTTTTGTTATGGGAATGGAAAGAGGGTAGACAGGCAACCAACATGATATTTGTGTTTGTTTTCTCCCACACCACTTTTTACTTGAGAGAGCAAAATTGAGAAAATAATCAGTCTTATAAAATTTAATGTTCTTTTCACAACAGCTCATTTCCACTGCAGTAAAACAAAACTGACTTTCAGGAGAATGGAAAGAGGTCGCCAGATATCTGCTCCACATTATCTACAGACCTTCCTTAGCACACTTAGTTGTAGGCCATTCTGTACTGCACAGGATACCACACCTTTGATAATATAGCAGTCCCACCAGTTGAGAAGTGTTCTGTGTGTGTGCATGTGCATGCATGTATGAGTGTGTGTGTATGTGTGTAGTCTCCCATGATTGGAAATTTAATGGTTTCTGTAAAATGCTAATGCTGAATAGATTGATAAATTGGAAAGCAACATTTAAGCCAGAACTATACCTAAATGTATTTTGGTGTGAGGTAATGCTAAAGGACACCTATTTCCTTCAGCCCTCTTGCAGTTTATTCCTCTTGTCCCTTGAATAAAACCATCCTATTTTTAAGTGTTCATTTATCTCCTACATGTAGGTGCCTCCCAAGTTACTAAAATTTATTCCCAGATACCTAAGTCCACTTTAATTTAGAAGTTCTACCATCATCTCAAATGCAGTTTCTTCCAGAAGTAGTCCCTTTCCATTAGTCGCTATCAACCATAGCCTCATTTTCCTGGTCACCCTCATAGGAAAATTCCCATGCATCTTTGCTTCTTCATTCTCTGTGCATTCATATACAGTTTGTCCCGAAATCTGGCCACTTCTGATTTTAGAATGCCTTTCAGGTTGTCATTGCTACCGTACTCAGTTGGGCTAATATTGCCTTATGCCAGCACAATGACCATAATTTGCTATCTGACCTCTTCTCCTGTGTCCCTGCTCTCATATATCCTGTTGTTTTGTTTTGGCGGTACAGCAGATTATGCTTGGAGACTTAAGTTGTCTTTGCTAATAATTTATTTAACACAGGTTCACTGCGGGAATTTCACAAGCCAACAGCATGCAGAGTAATGACTCTTTAATAAGCCAGTAAAGGAATAACATACTCCAAACAAATGATAGATTAATTACATTATTGTTCCAGGAAAGGGGAGATGACAGAAATAAAGTCCAAATTCCGTTGAAGTGTACCTTTTCTAAGAGGTTGCCTCTCCAGAGAGATAGTTTTGCCAACCAGGAGCTGATGTCCAAGTACCAGCGCCAAAATAAAAGCCCCTTGTTGCTAGAGCATGTTGCTAGGGAACAAGATGTGGTGTTGACCATCAAGATGATCTTCTTTGTGGCCGCTGCACTGTTTGTCACTCCACTGCAGACAAAGGAGTCCATTTACCAGGGCAGGAGCTAGTGCCCCAAGGTCTTCTGAGAGCTAGATCAGCAAATAGCTTTTTCCCAGACCAAGCTCTCAGATGTTCCTCACAAACCCTCAGTATTTATGGTCTAAATGTCCCCTTGACGTAGTTGCTTCTCCACCTGTTCTTATCCATAAGCCCCCAGTGGGGAACCCTCAGCAGCTGAGCTTATCAATGACAACAGATGACATGATGACACCCAGATTCCACTTGCTTCATTCTCATATCAAAACAACTTTACTTCTAAAAACACCTCTTTTGTGTCTTTGTCGTAAACACGTGGATTAAAACAACTTCACTTGTCATACGTAAATCAGTAGATTTGAAATATCAAACTGATACACAACACCTGTATCTGTCTTCCAGAGTCAACTTATTAAATGCTATTTTTATCATCTCGCACCAATATTCAGGTCTTCAATTTCTCCCCATTGCCTACCAGGCCATTCATGATAACAGCAGTTTCCCAGAGACTTACCTTACCTTCCTCTACAGCTCAGTAGCAACCTGCTACTCTTTTTGATAAGTTTCCTTACCACCTGTGCAAGAAAAGAAAAGAAAGACTTTTCTCTTCTCCTCCCCTTTCTACTCTACCCTACTTTCTACTATCTGAATAGCTTTGGCTACTCACACATAATATCTTTACACATCTGGTTACCATAATCCAGAGATAACAGAAAATCAAGAGCTCCATAGGACTAGAAATTCCACCAGAAATGGAAATCATGGAAAACGCCATCTGCCGGTGATTGCAATAAAATAGTCACTCATCAAGCTTTCTTAGCCTGTGCACATGCTGTGTCCTCACTCACAAGATTTGCTTTAGATGAGTGTTGGTCAGGCATGTATTAGTTTCCAATGTCTGGTGAAGTAAAAATAAACAAAAATAAACAAACAAAACATCAGTGTTTCTACTGATGAGGCCCAGGCACCTGGCATGAATATGAAAATCAAAGAATTTTTATTCAGAGAGTGTCTTAATATTGTTTTGTCTTTCATGTATATCTTATTTCCCAGTGGGAAAACTCCTTTAGGACTGAGACGCTATTTTATACCTCTTTTGTGTCCTTCACATTTATGATGCTCACTTTTTAGTGGAATAAAATTAATAGAATCACCATAACTAGAAGTTATAGGATTTCACTGTGAATGGTTTCTAAATTCTCAGCTAGATAACCACATGACGTTGGTGACTTTTGTACGTGGATTGTACTGATTAAGCACTCTCTCTGTGTTTGCCATTATTTGACCATTGAGAATGTAACACATATTTGTTGCAAACTTACTTTGTGCCTAAGCCTGTTTCACTTAATACTCCTTGCCAGTTTAACTAGTTCTGAGAAGAGTTTGGAAATGAGAATTTCTGCTCTATCTACATTAAGAAAAGATTTCAGTGATGGAATTTAAAAGTCAGAATTTGCATATTAATTTTGGAATATGTTAGTGTTTCAGGAAATCGAAAAATAAAAACAAATATTTGGAAGAAATAGCCCATATGCCTATAAATTTTGTCCATATCAAATTTAGCCTTTTCTGACATATATTTAAGGAAGAAAGGAGTCTATTAATTATGATTTAATAAATATTCACATTTTCAACCAGTAGATAGAGAAAATAAAGTCTGACTGAAGGATAGCCTCAATATTAACCATGAACCTCTACCATGGGTAGATAGTGCTGTGATATTTTATAGGTTTCCTCATTCTTTAACATTTTCATGAACCGTCAAATTTAAATTCCAAGTGTCAGTGCATTTGTCAGTAAAACACCTTGTGCTATTCTTCATTGTTTTGATTTTTCAGTGTGCTTGTTCATGTTATTGCATATCTTATCTGGAAACCACATTTTGTTCCCAATTTATTTTAGATGATAACTGCTACAAAAAGTTTTACAGACTATCCTTTTCATACATAGTGATTTGGTCTATTGTTTCATCAATGAAGTTCGATGAATTATTTAAGAATTATTCAAAGCAATTTCTCAATCATTACAAGAAAATTCTGTTCCTGTGAAAGGTAATTTTAAAAGTCATGCAACTTTAGGGCCGTGCAAAGATACATAAACTCTTAGAAATGTGGATTTCAAAGGGTTCTTAGAGGCCATTTTTTTTTTACACTTCCACATATGGAAACATCATTTCTTTACTATTACTGACAGTCATTTTCCCTCTTCCAAATATTTTTAATGATGAGGAACTAATTTCTTAGAAAGAGAGTACCTTCTAACATTGGACTTAATTATTAGAAAATTTTGTTTTTTAGTGAAACAAAACCTAAATCTAATTCCAAAAAGTTCCATCCTTTATGTGAACAACAACAACAACATATATAAGAATCATAGGAGAAAGTATAGAAAAATGCATGAGTGGGAAATACTAACGAAAATATTATAGTTAACATTTTGAGTGTTTATTATTTTCTGGCATTATTCTGAAAACTTTATACATATCATCTAAATTAGTCCTCATAACCCCTGTGGTGTAGAGAGAATTATTATTCTTATTTTACAGAAGAGAAAGTTAGGTGTAGAAGGTTATTATAGCCAGTAGAAAGTGCCAGAGCCAGAATTCAAAGCCAGGTACCCTGACTCCGAACACGCACTCTTATCCAGCTCTTTAAAGGACAAAAAATATACAGCTGAGCAGGTAAAGAGTGAGCGCTGAGAATTAGGAAGGAGCTTTTCATTGCCTCAATCTAGAAATGGGGCATATCACTTCCACCCAAATTTCATTGGCCAGAATACATCACATGGTCCCAGCAAAGGGACTAGAAAATATAGATTTCTCTGTGAATTGGAAGGAAAAATATCAAACACAAAATATAGTGTATGCCTAGCATTTTCTCTGTCATGTCTTTGTGGAACATTCCTCAAATACTCAAACTCATCTTTATATCTACTCTCTCCAATCTCCTTTAGCCTCTATGTTCTAATCTAGATTATGTCCAGTTATTAATGGAGATGAGTTTCATTGCATGTTGATAGATCAATGTGCATAAGTATATATGATGGTTTAGTACTATTTATAGACCAAACTATGTATTAATACATTAAAAAAGATGGAACACCCTTCTCTCCCTATGTCTTTCTCTTGTCCATGGAAACTTTTTATTTTGGGATCTCCTCACTACCCACTAATACTTTCAAAAGTTAATGGAATTGTAAGCTGCTAATGAATTCAAAAGACTTGGCAGGGACATATACATGAGTGATTTGAAGTTTTCAGGCACTTCTCATTTATAAAGCCATCTTTGCTTTTTGAAGTCCTTTTATATGCTGTCTTAGGTAAGTCACAGAAAAGAGAAGAGGATTTGTTTCTGTACATTTTATGTACTTGTATTTGTAAAGAATACAAGATAGGGCAAAGTAATGGCATTGCTTAAATGCCTAAATTATTTTATATAATAATCATATGAATAATATATGGGTATCACGTTAAATATGAGCAAACTGAGTTTCAGAAAAATTTAGCTGGGATTCAGATCTAAGTCTTTCTGACTACCAAGCCAGTGTATTTTTTTACTAAACCACATGCCTTTTTAGCGAAAGGTTCTATAGTGCATTGTCTTTTTTTTTGCCTCATTTTTATTTTTTATAACACTCGAGTACAAGGAGCTAAATTTTCACTATTACACAAAAATAACAGTGCAGGTTTATAAGCAACTTGTTATTTGATTTTATGCCAGCATTCTCATTATGATATTTCTTGTTCATATTCTAGCTGTCACCTTATGCATAAATAGTCACATCTGTCTTGGCTCTGAAATAGTGATACATATGATAAAATTCATAACCGGGGCTTCCCTGTGGCGCAGTGGTTGAGAATCTGCCTGCCAATGCAGGGGACACGGGTTCGAGCCCTGATCTGGGAAGATCCCACATGCCGCGGAGCAACTAGGCCCGTGAGCCACAATTACTGAGCCTGCGCGTCTGGAGCCTGTGCTCCGCAACAAGAGAGGCTGCAATAATAAGAGGCCCGTGCACCGCAATGAAGAGTGGCCCCTACTTGCTGCAACTAGAGAAAGCCCTCGCACAGAAACGAAGACCCAACACAGCCATAAATAAATAAATAAATAATTTAAAAAAAAAATTCATAACAGATCTTGGAAAATATTCTCATTTAATACAGCGACAACAAAACATGAACTAAAATAAAGCCACGCGTAGCATAAGGGTACAAATTACCAAGTAATTCAAATTTAATTTCTTTGGAACTGAGTGTAAGAAAAATACTCTAAATTGTGCTGATTTTATAAACAGCTAGCCTGAATATCAACAGAGTTACCTGAAATGCTTGCTTCCTTTGGCTTTCAGATCACACTCTTCTGCATTTCCTCTACCTCTCTGCTCTGTGTCCACTTTTCTTTTGTTTTCTAAATGTTGGTGTCCATTAATATTCATTCCTGGGCTATCTTCTTTTTGCTATTCTGAATGCTTAATGTCATTAACTACTCAGCATTTCATTAATACTTTATTCTGATAATTTCCAAATCTTTATCTCTAGTTTAGATCTTTCCTAAAATGGGTATAAGTATACTTGGGCACCTCTATATTTAAATGGAGATAACCAGCAGTCATCCTCCATGCCAACAACTGAAATCAATATTTTTATTCTTAGATCTGTTCAACACTCCTTGTCTCCGATATAAGTAAGTAGTATCAAAATTCACCCCATTATAAAGTAAGGGATCTGATGTCACCCTTGGCTCTCCCTCCTATGACATCCAAATAATGCTCAGATTTTGTCAGTTCTGACTGCCTTATAATATCTATCAAATATCCACCTCTCTTTTAAACCATTTTGAACCATCAGGATTTTTCTCAAATTACTGCAATTGCCTCCTGACTGATACTTACCCTACCAAACTAAATAATTGTATAGAGTTATGATAAGGAAAGAATTTGGTAACAGATGCAGCAATATCAAAGTAGATGAATTCAACAATATAGAAGATCAAGGAAGAGATTCATATATATAGACATATAGAAATTATATTGTAAACTGTCACATCAGTAAGCAAATTATGTACTTCTAAAAAAAAGGCTGTAAAAGGCTGACACAACTAGCTGTTGATTGACAAAAAAAAAAAAATACCATCACTTCTCACTATAAAAAGGTAATTTAAATTAAATATCTAAATGTAAAAAATAAAGTAAAAGAATAGAGGAAAGTATAGCAGTCTATTTTAATATTAGAGTGAGAAAGTTCCTAGTAAGCAAAGAAATGAAACTCAAAGTCACAAAAGAACTGACTGATTGATAGATTTAATTTTATAAACATTAAAAATGTCTATAGTGAAAGGCACCACAAATAAAGAGAAATTTAAGCATGAAACTAGAAGCAAATAATTGTAACATGTAAGACATATTCTTATTAACCATAATAAAGATATAAATAGCTCAAAAAAATCAATATAAGAGCAACCAAATAGAATAATAGCAGAATTGTCAAAAGGTATGAATAGCTTATTTATAGAAAAAACACACTAAAGGAAACATGAAATGTGCTAATATATGTCGTTTTATTCTTTATCAGAAAAATAACTAAAGATAATAAGATACAATTTTCTCCCCCCAAATTTATAAAAATTAAAAGAATAATAGTATCTAGTGTTGTTAAGGTCATGAGGAAATGGTCAATGGTATTCCATGTTGATGGTAGTAGAAATTGCTTTTCTGGTGAACAATTTGTTGGTTTCTAGCAATTTAGGAAAAAATTGCATATAGTTTTTCCAAAAAATAATCAGACAATATACAAAAGTAAACTTACTTAGATGTTAATTGTAGGATTGTAATAGGGAAAAAAACAAACAAACAAAACTAGCCATTGGTAGGGGAATGATTAAATTCACAAGTGTCCATGTCATGGAATATCACCCAGCTATTAAAAACAGACATATGTTCTGACATTAAAAGAAGGCCATCATATGCTAGTAATTTGGAGTACTGAATGGATAGTAGGAACCTGGTTTGTGTGGAAAAAAACAAACTAACAAAAGCTCATACTAGTAGGAAACACTCTGGAAGATTAAAGTGTTACCAATATTTACTTCCAAGAAGGCTGTTGGATTGGGTAGACAAGGGAAGATGTAAGGAGAGACTTTCACATTTAACTGTATATTCCTCACATTTAACAGTGTGTACTTCTAAATGATTTGAATCTTTATATAACAAGCATGTATATGTTTTTTAAATTTAAAAGACAGGTATTAGGTACTTAAAATATTTTGAAAACACTCTTTATAATCATTATCAATGCAGTCACTGCTTGAATATAGTCAAAGCCGACAACATTTAAATTCTGTGAAAAAATAACCAGGATTTTTTCATGGGATACTTGTATATGAATGATCTTTTTTTTCTGAAAGTGTAATAATAATAATTTAATTTTTAACTATACCTGTCATTGTAGCACTAGCATAACATTCTTTCTATAAACCAAAGCGAGTTAAAGCCTGTTGAAGGGACACTACTAGACAATAGTATTTAATGTGTTTAAGTATTACTCAGCATAGAAACTTAAGTATCTGACAAAATAAAACTTAAAAAAGTTATTGTTCCTTTTTCTTATGCTCTTGAGTTTCTTTAATAATTTTAAATAAGTATATATGAAGAGAAAATGTTTTTTTAATATTTTTTCTTTAGCTTTTAGGTTGCTTTTGTTTTTAAGATGTTTATATAGTGTTTGTTCATTTATAGGAAACAAGTTATTAATAAAGATATATGAGTATGGTTGGTCAAAAATATTCTTTTAGTAGGTTTGTTTTCAGGAGTAGGCTAGAAAAATAAGTATAATTGCATTGGGGACCATTTTACCAGTGCTGAACTTAGTGTCAAACTAGGTATCTTTGAAAGCATGAATGAATGGATAAATAAATGAATATTTCATCATGACCTTCACAGATTTTATCTAAAGTCTATGAACGCAATCCCAATCACTATGGAAAATAAGGGGAAAGAAACCCAAAGCCCTAGAACTTGACCTCTTAGAGCTCAGTAAACTCTCTATAAATGTTTTCCTATTTTCCAATCAAAAGCCTTAATAGTGTGCTATTACATTTTGGCATGAAAGATGCATTTTGAAATTCAGATGTATCTGAAACTGTCTCAACCACTCAGTACATTTTTCTTGAACATGGTAATTTGCTGAGGTAAAAAATTCTATCAACAAAGAACAAGTTTGTTATTTCTTAAACTTTGTTCAAAGATTGGACACTGGGATAAGGATAAAAAATACTTTTCAGCAAAAGGGTGGTGAAATGAATAAGGTAGTAGTAATAGTAAAAAAGAAAAATTCCTTTACCATTGAAAAATTTAAAAAACGACAACTTCAGAATTTCAAAGTATCCTACAGCTTTTATTTAGTCTAAATTCCCGTTCTAGAATATGTTGCTCTGTTCTTAAGAAATATTTATATTTCTCACTCTTTTTTTGACCATTTTCTTTATTGTGACCTCATTAAGTGCATGAGTATTCCCTAGATAATTTCTTTCAGTATTGATGATAAGTAGCAGAAAGGTTAATTGTCAAAGGGCTGTAATAATGTCAATGAATGATTTCTTATAAATCATATGGAATGTGTATGATTTTGGAATGTGTATAATTTTTCATCATCTTAAGTAACTTTTCAAGTAACTGGGAAACAATTCTCTGGGAATAGAAACCATATTCAACCCAAAGGTACAAGAGTTCATTGTAATAATAATGGTTTTTAATAGAGTTGCATGGCTATAATGAGTCAGGTGTTAATTTGACTGATAACTCTTGAGATTTTTCTTCTCTATCAATTCCTTTCTAGCTTCAAGATTTTAGCATTAATGTCTAAAGTCAGTAGCAGAGCTGTAGAATCCAATTTGTTCTCCCTTCCATTTCTTACCTTCAATAATGATAATGAAAATAAGAAGGACAAAAACACTGTGAGATAGGTAATATTAGTATCCCCATTTGAGATGAACAAATTGAGGCTCAGAGATATTAAATATCATCCTGACACAAACATATAGTACGTGATGGTCCAAAGACTCAGGTGTAGGTCTTTGACTGTAGAACCCTAAACCTTTATATAGTAAGACATATTGCTACACTATTACTCTAACATTTCCTGCTATTTCTTGGCTTATGCTATTTACCCCTATTTAATGTGTCTCCTTGTTCATCTCTGCATATATGAATCTGGGATGTGCATTTGACACAATTAACCTATATCTTGCTATTAATTAAACGTTTATTGCCAGCAGTGTAAGGGAAGGGATTGTACCATATTTATTTGGCCATCTAGTCTAAATTTTGAAACAATTCAGTAAATGTTCTCTGACTTAGTGATTTATTATTTACTTAAAATAAAGATGTCAAATACTAGTCAACATTACAGTTGACTTTGTTAGCTGCTGAAGAGTTTGCAGTTGTGGAAACTAAAGGAAAACGTGAGATGGTGCTTTTACCCGGTGGATGCTCATTCCTTAGATAAGGAATGTGATCTAATCTTATTTGCATAAGCTATTTCAAGTATTCTTGAATTTTAACTTGGAATTTTAATTGGAGACTTTAATTAAACCTCCCCATAAAGCATTTAACAGACTGGCTCCTTTAAGTGCATACAAGTAGTAAAATAAAGGAAACCTGTTTACTGTGCTGTTTTTCTTTTTCTTTTTTGCAGTATGATTTTTAATGGCTATATCACATCCCAACACATAGATGTGCCACACTTTCTTTACCTTATAAATTATCTCCTTTTAGACATTTAGGCTGTTTCCATATATGTATATGAATAGTGCTGCAGTGAATGCCCTGATACTCTACATCTTAGAGCACACTTCTGGTTCTTTGTGATAAATTCTTAGAGTTGGAATAAAGCTATATGCATAATATTTAGACTTTTTAATTTTAACATCTTTATTGGAGTATAATTGCTTTACAATGGTGTGTTAGTTTCTACTTTATAACAAAGTGAATCAGCTATACATATACATATATGTATATACATATATACATATATCTCCTCCCTCTTGCGTCTCCCTCCCACCCTCCCTATCCCACCCCTCTAGGTGGTCACAAAGCACCGAGCTGATCTCCCTGTACTATGTGGCTGATTCCCACTAGCTATCTATTTTACATTTGTTAGTATACATAAGTCCATGCCACTCTCACACTTCGTCCCAGCTTACCCTTCCCCATGTCCTGAAGTCCATTCTCTACATCTGCGTCTTTATTCCTGTCCTGCACCTAGGTTCTTCAGAATTTTTTTTTTCTTTTAGATTCCATATATCTGTGTTAGCATACGATATTTATTTTTCTCTTTCTGACTTACTTCACTCTGTATCACAGTCTCTAGGTCCATCCATCTCACTAAAAATAACTCAATTTCATTTTTTTTTTTTGGCTGGGTAATACTCCATTGTATATATGTGCCACATCTTCTTTATCCATTCATCCGATGATGGACAGTTAGGTTGATTCCATGTCCTGGCTATTGTAAATAGAGCTGCGATGAACATTATGGTACATGACTATTTTTGAATTATGGTTTTCTCAGGATATATGCCCAGTAGTGGGATTGCTGGTCGTATGGTAGTTCTATTTTTAGTTTTTTAAGGAACCTCCATACTGTTCTGCATAGTGACTGTATCAACTTACATTCCCACCAACAGTGCAAGAGGGTTTCCTTTTCTCCACACCCTCTCCAGCATTTATTGTTTGTAGATTTTTTGATGATGGCCATTCTGACTGGTGTGAGGTGATACCTCATTGTAGATTTTTTTTTTTATTCTACAAATGTCTTTTTATTTTATTTACTTTTTAAAAAATCTTTATTGGAGTATGATTGCTTTACAATAGTGTGTTAGTTTCTGCTTTATAACAAAGTGAACCAGCTATGCATATACACATATCCCCACATCACTTCCCTCTTGCGTCTCCCACCCTCCCTATCCCACACCTCTAGGTGGTCACAGAGCACTGAGCTGATCTCCCTGTGCTATGCAGCTGCTTCCCACTAGCTATCGGTTTTACATTTGGTAGTGTATATATGTCCATGCCACTCTCTCACTTCGTCCCAGCTTACCCTTCCCCCTCCCCATGTCCTCAAGTCCATTCTCTACATCTACGTCTTTATTCCTGTCCTGCCCCTGGGTTCTTCATGACCATTTTTTTTCTTTTTTTTTTAGATTCCATATATATGTGTTAGCATACAGTATTTGTTTTTCTCTTTCTGACTTCACTCTGTATGACAGACTCTAGGTCCATCTACCTCACTACAAATACTCAATTTCGTTTCTTTTTATGGCTGAGTAATATTCCATTGTATATATGTGCCACATCTTCTTTATCCATTAATCTTTTGATGGACACTTAGGTTGCTTCCATGTCCTGGCCATTGTAAATAGAGCTGCAGTGAACACTGTGGTACATGACTCTTTTTGAATTATGGTTTTCTCAGGTATATGCCCAGTAGTGAGATTCCTGGGTTGTATGGTAGTTTAAGGAACCTCCATACTGTTTTCCATAGTGGCTGGATCAATTTACATTCCCACCAACACTGCAAGGGGGTTCCCTTTTCTCCACACCCTCTCCAGCATTTACTGTTTGTAAATTTTCTGGTGATGGCCATTCTGACTGGTGTCAGATGATATCTCATTGTAGTTTTTGTTTTTTTTTTTTTTTTATTATTTATTTATTATGTTTATTTTTGGCTGTGTTGGGTCTTCGTTTCTGTGTGAGGGCTTTCTCCAGTTGCGGCGAGCGGGGGCCACTCTTCATCGCGGTGCACGGGCCTCTCACTATCGCGGCCTCTCTTGTTGCGGAGCAGAGGCTCCAGACGCTCAGGCTCAGCAGTTGTGGCTCACGGGCCCAGTTGCTCCGCGGCATGTGGGATCCTCCCAGACCAGGGCCCGAACCCGTGTCCCCTGCACTGGCAGGCAGATTCTCAACCACTGCGCCACCAGGGAAGCCCCTCATTGTAGTTTTGATTTGCCTTTCTCTAACGATTAATGATGTTGATCCTTCTTTCATGTGTTTGTTGGCAATCTGTATATCTTCTTTGGAGAAATGTCTATATCGGTCTTGTGCCCATCTTTGGATTGGGTTGTTTGTTTTTTTGATATTGAGCTGCATGAGCTGCTTGTAAATTTTGGAGATTAATCCTTTGTCCGTTGCTTCATTTGCAAATATTTTCTCCCACTCTGAGGGTTGTCTTTTCATCTTGTTTATGGTTTCCTTTGCTGTGTGAAAGCTTTTAAGTTACATTAGGTCCCATTTGTTTATTTTTGTTTTTATTTCCATTACTCTAGGAGGTGGATCAAAAAAGATCTTGCTGTGATTTATGTCACAGAGTGTTCTGCCTATGTTTTCCTCTAAGAGTTTTATAGTGTCTGGCCTTACATTTAGGTCTTTAATCCATTTTGAGTTTATTTTTGTGTATGGTGTTAGGGAGTGTTCTCATTTCATTCTTTTACATGTAGCTATCCAGTTTTCCCAGCACCACTTTTTGAAGAGGCTGTCTTTTCTCCATTGTATATTCTTGCCTCATTTATCGAAAATAAGGTGACCATATGTGCCTGGGTTTATCTCTGAGCTTCCTATCCTGTATCGTTGATCTATCTTTCTGTTTTTGTGCCAGTACCATACTGTCTTGATTACTGTAGCTTTGTAGTATAGTCTGAAGTCCAGGAGCCTGATTCCTCCAGCTCTGTTTTTCTTTCTCAAGATTGCTTTGGCTATTCGGGGTCTTTTGTGTTTCCATACAAATTGTGAAATTTTTTATTCTAGTTCTGTGAAAAATGCCAGTGGTAGTTTGATAGGGATTGCATTGAATCTGTAGATTGCTTTGGGTAGTAGAGTCATTTTCACAATGTTGATTCTTCCAGTTCAAGAACATGATATATTTCTCCATCTATTGGTATCATATTTAATTTCTTTCATCAGTGTCTTATAGTTTTCCGCATACAGATCTTTTGTCTCCTTAGGTAGGTTTATTCCTAGCTATTTTATTCTTTTTGTTGCAATGGTAAACGGGAGTGTTTCCTTAATTTCATTTCAGATTTTTCATCATTAGTGTATAGGACTGCAAGAGATATCTGTGCATTAATTTTCTATCCTGCTACTTTACCAGATTCATTGATTAGCTCTAGTAGTTTTCTGATAGCATCTTTAGGATTCTCTATGTATAGTATCATGTCACCTGCAAACACTGACAGCTTTACTTCTTTCTTTCTGATTTGGATTCCTTTTATTTCTTTTTCTTCTCTGATTGCTGTGGCTAAAACTTCCAAAACTATGTTGAATAATAGCGGTGAGAGTGGGCAACCTTGTCTTGTTCCTGATCTTAGTGGAAATGGTTTCAGTTTTTCACCATTGAGGATGATGTTGGCTGTGTGTTTGTCATATATGGCCTTTATTATATTGAGGTAAGTTCCCTTTGTGCCTACTTTCTCAAGGGTTTTTATTATATATAGGTGTTGAATTATGACGAAAGCTTTTTCTGTATCTATTGAGATGATCATATGGCTTTTATTCTTCAGTTTGTTAATATGGTGTATCACGTTGATGGATTTGCATATATTGAAGAATCCTTGCATTCCTGGGATAAACCCCACTTGGTCATGGTGTATGATCCTTTTAATGTGCTGTTGGATTCTGTTTGCTAATATTTTGTTGAGGATTTTTGCATCTATGTTCATCAGTGATACTGACCTGTAGTTCTCTTTCTTTGTGATATCTTTATCTGGTTTTGGTATCAGGGTGATGGTGGCCTCATAGAATGAGTTTGGGAGTGTTCCTCCCTCTGCTATATTTTGGAAGAGTTTGAGAAGGGTAGGTATTAGCTGTTCTCTAAATGTTTGATAGAATTCGCCTGTGAAGCCACCTGGTCCGGGACTTTTGTTCTTTGGAAGATTTTTAATCACAGTTTCAATTTCAGTGCTTTGATTGTTCTGTTTATATTTTCTATTTCTTTCTGGTTCTGTCTTGGAAGGTTGTGCTTTTCTAAGAATTTGTCCATTTCTTTCAGGTTGTCCATTTTATTGGCATAGAGTTGCTTGTAGTAATCTCTCATGATCCTGCTCAGACAGGACGGGGTTAAAGGAGCAGCTGATTAGGGAGCTCTGGCTCACTCAGGCCTGGTGGAGAGAGGGGTTTGGAGTGTGGGGCGAGCCTGTGGCAGCAGAGGCTTCTGTTACATTGCAACACGCAATGTGTTCCAATGTGAGGCGCACTGTGTGTTCTCCTGGGGAAGTTGTCCCTGGATCACGGGACCCTGGCAGTGGTGGGCTGCACAGGCTCCTGGGAGGGGAGGTGTGGAGAGTGACCTGTGCTTGCACACAGGCTTCTTGGCGGCTGCAGGTGCAGCCTTAGCGTCTCACGCCCGTCTCTGGGGTCCGTACTGATAACCATGGCTCGCGCCCATCTCTGGAGCTCATTTAGGCAGTGCTCTGAATTCCCTCTCCTTGCGCACCCCAAGACAATGGTCTTTTGCCTCTTAGGCAGGTCCAGACTTTTTCCCAGACTCCCTCTTAGCTAGCTGTGGCGCACTAGCCCCCTTCAGGCTGTGTTCACACAGTCAACCCCAGTCGTCGCCCTGGGATCTGACCTCCAAAGCCCGATCCTCAGCTCCCAGCCCCCACCTGCCCCAGCGGGTTAGCAGACAAGACTCTCGGGCTGGTGAGTGCTGCTCAGCACCGATCCTCTGTGCGGGAATGTCTGTGCTTTGCCCTCTGCACCCCTGTGGCTGCGCTCTCCTCCGTGGCTCCGAAGCTTCCCCTCCGCACCACATGTCTCCGCCAGTGAAGGGTCTTCCTAGTGTGTGGAAACTTTTCCTCCTTCAAAACTCCCTCCCCAAGGTGCAGGTCCTGTCCGTATTCTTTTGTCTTTGTTTTTTCTTTTGCCCTACCGAGGTGTGTGGGGTGTTTCTTGCCTTTTGGGAAGTCTGAGGTTCTGCCAGCGTTCAGTAGGTGTTCTGTAAGCTTTGTTCCACGTGTAGATATCTTTCTGATATATTTGTGGGGAAGAAGGTGATCTCCACATCTTATTCCTCCGCCATCTTGAAGGTCTCTCCCTACTGTGCTGTTTTTACCAGCAGTACACTTTTACTTTGAAAGGTTACTGGAGACTCTGGGTGTGTGTGTGTGTGTGTGTGTGTGTGTGTGTGTGTGTGTGTGTATGTGAGTACATTTGCTTATACAGATGCTTTTTTATGGGGAGAGGGGTGCTAGAATATTTATTTATCCATTCTAAAGCAACCAGCTGGGCTGAATTTTCTTCAACTTGAAGTTCAGAAAAACTACAAAGATTACAACCTAGTTTTGAGCAAATGTTCACCTTGATGATCTGCCTCACCTTTCCGGTCAAGAACTGAGCCTGCCTTGTAATATGTGAGCTAGAATCTAAGATCTAGTGGGGGGACTTCCCTGGTGGTGAAGTGGTTGGGAATCCGCCTGCCAGTGCAGGGAACACGGGTTTGAGCCTTGGTGCGGGAGGATCCCACATGCCATGGAGCAACTGGGCCCATGCACCACAACTACTGAAGCCCGCACACCTAGAGCCCGTGCTCTGCAACGGGAGAGGCCACCGCAATGAGAAGCATGCACACTGCAATGAGGAGCAGCCCTGCTTGCCACAACTAGAGAGAGCCCACGAGCAGCAACGAAGACCGGAGAAAAAGCCAAAAATAAATAAATAATTAGATCTAATGGGGAAATCAAAGCCTAGGGAAAAAAAGTTTCAATGTTAGAAGCCAGTGAAAATGCAAATCAATGATTTATTTCTGTATTAGAAAAATAATTTATGTGTTAGGTGGTAGAAAAAGATACCAGTAATCAATTATATATTTAAACTTTATAGTGATTGCTGTAGCCCAGGTTTTTTGTTTTTTTTTTTCTCTTTCCTGAAAAAACACAACTTCAACAGCATTGCACTTTATGTATAAATGCTTTCATTCTGTTTCCTGTTATCTTATAATTAGACATTTATCAGTATATCCAGATTGGAAGTAACAATGAAATAGTCCAAATAGTCATTTGACAAATATGAAAACTGAAGTCAAAAAGGGTTAAGTGGTTTAACCATGGAAATATTGCTAGGTTTTAGCTGCATTTGGACTAGCATTTAGATCTCTTAGTCCCCATTCATATCTTCTTCCCATTGCGCCACGAACTCTAAATTCCACACTTATTACAAAGGAAATTTTAAACACCACTGTTTGTCATATGGCATTGGAGACCTAAACTTTGACTCAAGCAAGCATAATTGAAAATGAACTAGACTTTGTTCAGTAGAACTGCCGCAAGAAATTATTCACTACTATGTGCCCAGAGACAAAAGCAGTGCTTAGCATAGGAGACGCTCAATATGTGTTGAATAGTTGAATAAAAATGACCAGTGGACGGTGATGCCCACCACACTGCTTGGACAGAATCACGAGCACCAGCCAAGCTGCTGAGGACACTCCAGGGAGGAAAAACACTGTATTCACTTGAAGTGGAGGAAATAGCAGCATCTGCTTATCTGCCAAGGGTACCTGCTTAAAATAAGTTTGTGTGCATTTGCAGGAACTTGTGAGTCTCCTATTGAAATTGAACAGGAGACTGATGAGTTCCCGGGAACACCCACAAATCTTCCTACTCATTTCTCCTGCTCTAAATGGACAGTACGCTCTCACTGGTGCTTACTGCTGTTCTCAGCGCCTCCAAGTTTTGAGTGTAAGTTTAAGTTCTAAACAGAAAATGTAATCTAAAATGGAAAATAGTTCACTTATGCAAGGCTCCGTTCATCAATTCATCATGGACACAGGTAGGTTTCCTTGATCAGCTCCTCAAGTGAGGTATCTGGCCGAGGGAATGTCTCTTCTAGAGTAAGTCTAGCCAATACCTTTGTAAATTGAGCAGATAGTTTATAAGAGCCATTTTAAACGTTGTCCTTTTGGTTCTATAAGACTTAAATTATTCAATGAAATGAATGCCAGTGTTTATATGAATGAGAATTTTAGACCTTTTAGGAAAAGAAAAAATTGAAAAACTATATGCTTATATATTATATTAGTATTTCCCTAAACTTTTTTCCTGTTTATATTTGATCAGGACTTTGTTTAATCTATAAATGTCTAGAGTGTTTCCAAGTTTTTTCTGAGAAACTATTTCCTCTGTTCATATTCATTTGTAGTATCAAATTATGTAATTACTTGTTTATATTTCAGTATTGTTTAATGGACTATATTTGGCGTCAACATTTACAGCATGGATCTGTTCTTAAACTTGTTGAAGCAGTCTTTCATGAAACTACACAAAGGTGATCCTTTCTTTATAGTTACTTATGGTACTTTTTAAAGAAGGTTGACAAACTCAAACATTTTGGAAGGCAGTGTAAAGTAAACAAATAAAGTTGACCATATGTATGCAACATTAGGGCGTAGTAGAGACTATAACTAATATGGCTATATCTAAAGACTTTCAAATTCACTTAGAAAATATATATACCTAAGGTTGTATTTCAATTAAATACGCTATAATAATGTGTTAAGTTCATCCCTGTGACTTTTATTTTCAAAAGATTCAACACAATTCCTTACATTTAAGCTTAGACTGCAAACTCTTTCATTCCCCGTTTTCTTTCTAAAACAGCATGCTTCTTTTATTTATTTAGTGAGTTAAAGTCCAGATTTTGGAGCTTCTTTCTATAGGATTTTTTCAGTTGATTTTATTTATCCTGGCATAAATATAGACGAATATTTAATCAATTGAGAACATATTTTTCAGACAGAAGTACTGTCAATCACTGGTCAGTAGGCCTTCTTTTTCCACCATCGTGATCTGGTATTACAGTTCTCAGCATTTTTTCCCCATATATCTATACCCATAAGGTGATCGTTCCTGTGAGATAATATTGCTGACTGCGGCTTAGATAAAATAATTTGTGGGCCATGCTCTCTTGCTCGTAGCTTGGCTTTGAGATGCACTCTGAAAAGCTTATCATATCAGAAAGTAGCAAGGTGGCATAAGTATTACCTTGAACATGCACTTTTTTTTTAAAAGCAAATCGTCCACTAACACTGTTCTTTAATATTAGTAATAAATTACTGGTCTCTCCAATGTAATATCAGGTACAGTCAGGACATAGTGGTTGAGAACCACTTTCCTGGGACATAGAGTTTGTCCTAATGCCAACAGCTTTCTTAGACCAGGGACAAATTATGACAGATTATTGCCTTAATCCAGGGAGTGCATCTGACCCTTGCCCTTAATAACTAGAGAGAACAAATTTTCACCCTCTTTTCCCAGGCACAGATCAATACCATGAAACTTATATGTCAGTTGACTTCAAGTCAGCAAACATCTATTGAGCAGCTACTTTCAGGTGCTCTGCCAGATTTTGGAATAGAAATTGACAAGGAGAGTGTCTGTAAAACTGTGCACATTATTATGACAATATTACATGGTGTATAGATCTCACTCATGGTAGAGCATACATTAGGCTTTCTTCTTGTCCATACCCTGCCCTATATTACCTTAATGCAATGTGGCTAACCCATTGGTGAACAAATCTTGTGTCTGAAATACTGTAGATCCTCTTCAGTTTAAAAGTCTGCATATTCTCTCTCATCTCCATCTGTAATATGAAGGAGCTCTGACTTCTATTTCTGTGTTATTTTTCCCCTCCCCTCTTTCTCTCTCTTTTAATGTTCCATTTAAAAATATTATATTCAGTTTACTTCATGTTACCCAAGTGGTAACTCCTGAATGTATCTTACATGTTATCTCATAAAAACAAAGCAAGTTGTTCTTTTATCTTTTTTTTCTTGATACTGTTTAAATGTGTGCTCATTGTCTGTCCTTCACTATCCCCTCCTTGAACCTCACCCCCCCCGCCCCCAGAACCTTTAGCTTCAGGAGAGCTCTTCCTTAACTCTGATATTGTTTTTATTGTCACTACTGTTTAAGTAAAACTTTTAAAATAATCTGTTTTAAAGGCCTCAGTGATTATAGGCATTACAACCACCCCAGCAAGTAGGTCATGATGTGCTAGTGATATGGCATGCCCGGATTCTTCTTCACTTTTCCATCAAGACCGACTTTACCTACCTTTAAGCAAAACTGTCATATCAAAAATAATTCTAATGATGAAAAGCTTTAGAAGGGCAATAATAATAATGAAAATAATTTTCATTTAGGTAAGAAAATGATCTGAGTGTGAGGATATTGGGAGTGTCAGCAACAGAGGACTTTGTTCTTACAAGATTTCAGTTGCTGAAGTAGATATTAGAGTTGAGAGAAGAAACGTCTCCCTGGAAGTACAAACTATTTGTGAAAAGTTTTACTATGGCCAAACATATCAGAGAAAACCAAGGCATTTATAATAAAAGAGGGGACAAAATAAAACTTTAGGAACCCAGATTTTCTAATATCAACCACTTCTGATCTTTAAAGATGATCTTAGCCTCATTAGAATAAATCTGGGACATTATGTAGAGAGAAAATCAAACAAAGACCTACTCCTGTAAAAACAGCAAATCAAAAACAAAATCGAGCAGTACATGTCTTCCTTAAAATTGCAAGAAAGGAAATAGCAGTAAAAGGAATTGCGTGAGTAAATACGATGATATACCCTGTACAAAAACCCAGTGGCACATACTTGTTCCTGGAAGCTTAGACTGTAATTAAGGCTTCATTTGTTATTGTCTTCAAATCTGAAAAAGCTCTGTCTTTTAAATTAAACTCCATTAACTCAGGCACTGCTGCCTACTATGAATTAATTCTCTCTTCCAATTGTTATTTCTAGGAGGACCATACCATTTTAGAACTGCCACAAAAACGTATGTTTTTCTCATAGTGCAATATTAACTTGGATTCAATTCTTTCAGTCTCTAATTTTCATCCTAATCATAAATGTTAGCCAATAAAGTCTTTCAAATAATTCTAGAAATGCCATTGTTTATATTAATACTTGATCTTCTCTGCAATAAATTAGTTCTCTTTTCTCACTGTATATTTTACTTCTGAGTTTGGCTAAAGGCTGTGTTAGTAAATTGAAAGCATGATAATCTAGCAGAATAATCCACTTTTAGGTTTATTTGTAATTGAAACATAACTCATTGATTTGGTAAATCTATGAGAATTTCAGCAAATTTAAAGGAACTCTAGGATATTCTCTTGATTTGGATAAATACAAAAAATAAACTTTTAATGTTTTATTTACTCACCATAGACCAAAAAAAAAAAGAGTCCAAGTCTAATCACTATTTATCGGTAAGGTCACTCTCACTTGTTGCTCCAACATGAATTACCAAGATGCTAAGCAGGTTGAATGGTGCTTCTAGGAACCTCAGTGGAATGGGATCCAGTGTATGCAGAACTGGAACTTCTTTGGGGAATTCAGCTGTTTGTACTGACCAAAAATAGTGATTCCAGTGCTGGCATGGCACCCCAGATGCCTAACCTGCTTGCATCCTATTCAGAATTTCCACTTCCTAGGTAGGTAGGGTGCCAGTCTATTCCTCAGAAGGAGCACAATCTTATACAACCAGAAAGTCCCATTTTAATATTTGTTGTGATCAGTTTCATAACACTCCAGTCCTTATAACAGTCTCCCCTAATGCAGCTACAACTTGAAATATATTTTCTCACAGATGGATTTTTATATTTGATTTCTAGCAATCAAATTCAGCTATGTAATTAAATAGTGCCACGTGGGCCTAAATAGTAATATGTATATTGTTTTGTATATTTTCCCTAGGAAAACATATTCTGAGTTCTGAACCATTGACTTATGTATGTCTGAACTTCTAAACACAGTTAACTTATAATTTGGGAATTGTCCACAGATAGAGAAATGTAGATAATTGAACATCTGTTCTGGTCCTTTGAAGTACTCTAAATATTTGTTCTATTTAGATCGCTATTTTTAACATTTCAAAAAACCTAGCAGAAATCATGTACTTTTCTATAATAAAGCTCTATATATTAGCAAAACCCCAAATTATCCACTCACTCTGATAGTGATTTTTCATGCTGATCAGAAAGACTGTTGCTCAAACTGCAGAAACAGCTGTGATGTAGTCGGTTAATCAGACACAATTATCAAGGATCCATAATAGGTGGGCACAGTGCTTGAATTGTATATATAGGACATAATCCATCTTTGGAAGGAAAAAAGAGCATACTGAGAGTTTGTAGAAAAAAAATGTTCAAAACAAAAGCCATAGAGAAAAATAACAATGACAACATAATCCTTGATTTCTTTTTGTATTTTGTTCAACTAATTTTTCATTGTGTCAACTTTGGGTAGGTACTGACTGTGCTATTCACTAAGAATATACAGTTGAGAAAAATTGGCATGATGCTTGTCTTCATGGGGTTTACATTTTATGACTAATAAATTATAAATTTGTTAATGTAATTAACAACACACTGAAACATATATGAATTTCCCTGATATATTACCAATATTTATGCTGAAGGAAAAAAGCAGGTGCCATGAGAGCACAGAAGAGAAAGGCCTAACCTATTCTGAGTTGGGGGTGTCATGAGGGCTTCCTTTAGGAAGGTATGTTTTATCTGGATCTGATAAATAAGTAAGGATTAACAGAGTGAGTGAGATTAGAAGGATGAGACGAATATTCTAGACAGAAGGAATGGTATATGCAAATGCCCTGAGATTAAAGACAATAAGGACATTTACAGCAATTAAAGAAGACTAATATGAATTAAAGCATAGGGAGTAAAGGAGAAAGTAGCTAAGGTTGAGTTTAACAGGTAGATAATGATTCCAGATGATGTAGTGTCTTGTGGGCTGTGTTAGTATTCTAAGAGTTGGGATGCTTTTGATGTATTTGAAGACAAGTGGAAGACATTAAACATATTAGTATTTTAAAAAAAGATTCCTACTGTATATATAACAAGACAGAGGGACATGTGTGGACATAGGGGACCAATTTTAGGAATACTACAGGAGTTTAGAAGAGGGCCATGGCAGCAAAGATATTTTAAAAAATGGATTCATTGGAGAGATATTTTGCAAATGAAAATGAATTTTCTTGGTAATGATGACTATCAGAGGTAAAGCACAGGGTGGGATGTCAATGAAACTACTAGTTTTCTAGCATGAGCGACTGAATATGTCTTGGGTGTGTTTTGTGAGATGAAGGACAATGAAAGAAGATGGAAAGGTTGAAAACTGCTCTTTTAGAGGAGCAGAACTATTTTCTAAAGCTCTCTAGAGTATTGACATTGATAATCTGCTAACCTGCTTCTGTAGAAGGTTTATTACCTGCTAAGCTGATAGAATTTTAATGCTGAAGTATTACTGAGGTTTAAAAATAATTACCATTTGTTCAGTGCCTACAGTGCTCTAACTGCACCAGACACTTCACATTATTATCTCCAAACTTCTCATAATCCTTATATAAGTATTATCCCTGCTTCGCAGATAAGCAAATGGCAGAGCTGGGTTCAAGCCCAGAACTGTGTGACCGCAGTTGTATACTTAGGACATGTTATTCTACGTTTCTTCATCCACTGTGAATACACTGATAGACAAATATGACTTTCTAGTGGCTAAGTGAATTGAAGTTATCTCTACTGCCCTTTGGAAGCTTTCTCCAAGAATATAAAAAATTTAATTTCATCTGTGAGGGAGGAAAATTAGAAGTAACAGGCAGTTTGGGGAATTGAATGTATGGTGCATAAAGTGGTTACAGGTTTTTAATATTGTTATTATCATGATCACCCATGTGAAAGTTATTAATATAGTGGTGCGCTGCTTCAGATGTTAAGTGCTATGCAGATAGATTAATCCAAAATACAATTGGTAATATTAAAGTCTCAAAACCCACTGAAAATGGATGATAGTTAACATGAAAAAAAGGTTGTCAGTACTTTTAGCACTTTATACTTAAAGTGCTGTCCAATTAGTAAATATAAAAATCTCATTAAAATGACTGTCAAATGTGTATTGTTATGTATTTCTGAAAAGTAAAATGCTTTCTTAGGAAAGTATCGGTGCCCTTTTGTGGACCACTGATGATTTTAAAATAGAATATTCCTCCAATAGGAGAGTCTAATTTCTTTGAAGTTATTTACATTATCCCTGGTGTTAACCCAATGAAATTATTGGAGTTTGTAGCTGGTAGGAATCATAGAGCTAATTAAATTCAATGGGCTTATTTTATTTGGATAAATAAGTGTTAGGAAGATTAAGAAACTGGAGTGCAAAGAAGTTAAAGAACATATCAGTTTCACACATAGTTGTTTTCTGATTCTCAGTCCAGTTCTTTCTGCTACCCTTCTCTTTTTGAGTCCCTAGTCAATTGCCACAGCAGCAATTCCAGAATTGGTTTTTCTTCAGGAATTTCTGAGTCTTGCCCAGATCTGCCCACAGTGGTGATACTGAAGTCCACCATCCCTACATATGCTTATTAGCATGTTAGCCCCGTGGGATCTCCACGGAGAGGGCTATGGGTCAGGGTGGTCATTTTCAAAAGTGCCCATGTGAGCCAATTAAAAACTAATGAGGTAGAAATGCCTTCAATCAATTGGAACTCAAAACTGAGGTGAAAATGATGGGACAAAAAGGCACAAATTGCTGTGATAATTGGAAGAAACCTTGTGTGGAAGCTAGTTGTGTTTGAAATTCCCCAGAAAAGATTTTTTAATACACCTGACTTTCTAATGACGTGTTTTGTGGGTTTGTTTGGGAAAAGTTCTAACTGATGTTATTCAAGGATAATGTAGTGTGGTAGAAGAATGACAACAAAGCTAGCATTAGCATGATCAGTCCTAATACTTTTGGTTAAGTTCGGTGTTGCTACTTATTATCTATATGACTTTGGGCAGGTCATTTTATTCTATTTATTTATTTCTATATAATCTTTATGTGGAGTGGACTCGCAGGATAGGAAGGATGAGGGAAGAAGGACAGTAAAGCAGAAAAAGAGGGTAAGCAAATATACAGTGGTGTATTATCAAGCTGGCCACTGCTTCGCAAAGAGACACGACTACGTGCTCACCTCATGGGATGTCTGACAGGTAGTATAGATCCGCTATGCCTCAGAACAGACTGTTAAGTTTGGGAAGGAAAAAGAGAAAAGGATGCATTCATCAGTGTTTTTTTTTTTCATTAATTTATTCATTTTTATGTATTTATTTTTGGCTGTATTGGGTCTTCGTTGCTGCGTGTGGGCTTTTCTCTAGTTGCGGCAGTGGGGGCTGCTCTTCGTTACCATGCCCGGGCTTCTCATTGCAGTGGCTTCTCTTGTTGTGGAGCACCGGCTATAGGCACGAGGGCTCAGTAGTTGTAGCACACAGGCTTAGTTGCTCTGCAGCATGTGGGATCTTCCCGAGCCAGGGATCGAACCCATACCCCCTGCATTGACAGGAGGATTCTTAACCACTGTGCCACCAGGGAGGTCCCCATCAGTGGTTTCTTATGTCTCCCTTCTTATTGGCCAAAATTCCTCCCATTATTTTAAATTTCCCTGACTTCCAGGTTGTGTTACCTGGCCCCTTAGGGCAGCATTGGGAAAGCTTGAGCCATGGTGAGTCTGGTCAGGTAGAACTTGGGTGATGAGCTGCTGTGGTTCCTGCTGGGGCAGACGTGATGGAGGCTGTGTGGACACCCAGCCCTCTGTCCCTCTGGAAGGCTGAGACAGCTGGTAGCGTGAGGAGAGGTATCAGTGGCAGTGGCTGGCTGGGTCTCACTTGAGTAAGCGACCTAGGAGGGGTGGGTGGGACCAGGTTGGGTCAAGCAGGTAAATTTCATCTGTGCTGTTGGCAAAACCCCATTATCCTCATCTTACTGATGAGGAAACTGAGATTAGAGAAACAAAGTAAATTGGACAAGTAATTTTAGAACACAGACGTGGTTCAATGTCCTATATAGGAAGAATACTCTATTTTAGTCTTACCTATCATGGCTGTCTTAAAGAACAAATGACATAATTTATATGAAAACATTTTGAAAACCTTGAATCACTTTGCAGATATTGTTGAGTGAGAAAAGTGGCAATGCTATGAACCAGTGCTGTATTAGTCCATAGACTCATCAGAGATATGTTAATGACACATAAAATAGTAAGGGTAAAAGGGTTGGATATACTTGGCAGAATTTCTTTATAGTTGATTTTTGGGGGGGGGGGGGTAATATGAATCATGAAAGTTAGTTAGGGAGTTACTAAATGATTAAGTTAGTGGTTGATTGATTAATATCCCTTCTGTTACATGAAATTTGGACACTTCTTCCAAGAACACATGAAATAAAATGAAGAACATAAATACATAGAGCATCAAGGCCAGAGAACATGAAGACTGATTAGATAGGGGTGGCATTGAATCTGTAGATTGCTTTGGGTAGTATAGTCATTTTCACAATATTGATTCTTCCAATCCAGGAACATGGCATAATTCTCCATCTGTTTATGTCATCTTTGACTTCTTTCATCAGTGTTTTATAGTTTCTTTTGCCTCCTTAAGCAGGTTTATTCCTAGGTATTTTATTCTTTTTGTTGCAGTGGTAAATGCGAGTGTTTCCTTAATTTCTCTTTCTGATTTTTCATTGTTGGTGTATAGGAATGCCAGAGATTTCTGTGCATTAATTTTGTATCCTGCAACCTTACCAAATTCATTGATTAATTCTAGTAGTTTTCTGGTGGCATCTTCAGGATTTTCTATGTATAGTATCATGTCATCTGCAAACAGTGACAGTTTTACTTCTTCTTTTCCAATTTCTATTCCTTTTATTTCTTTTTCTTCTCTGATTGCCATGGCTAGGACTTCCAAAACTATGTTGAATAAGAATAGAGAGAGTGGACATCCTTGTTTTGTTCCTGATCTGGTGGAAGTGCTTTCAGTTTTTCACCATTGAGAATGACGTTTGCTGTGGGTTTGTCATATATGACCTTTATTATGTTGAGGTAGGTCAGAAATAATAACATAAATAAACAAATGGGACTTAATTAAACTTAAAAGCTTTTGCACAGCAAAGGAAACCATAAACAAGACGAAAAGACAACCCTCAGAATGGGAGAAAATATTTGCAAATGAAACAAACAAAGGATTAATCTCCAAAATATACAAACAGCTCATGGAGCCCAATATCAAAAAAACAAACAATCCAGTTAAAAAATGGGCAGAAGACCTAAATAGACATTTCACCGAGGAGGACATACAGATGGCCAAGAGGCACATGAAAAGATGCTCAACATCACTAATTATTAGAGAAATGTAAATCAAAACTACAATGAGGTATCACCTCACACTGGTCAGAATGGCCATTATCCAAAAATCTAGAAACAATAAATGCTGGAAAGAGTGTGGTGAAAAGGGAACCCTCCTGCTCTGTTGGTGGGAATGTAGATTGATACAACCACTATGGAAAACAATATGGAGGTTCCTAAAAAAACTAAAAATAGAACTACCATATGACCCAGCAATCCCACTATTGGACATATATCCTGAGAAAACCATAATTCAAAAAGAGACATTTACCACAATGTTCATTGCAGCACTATTTACAATAGCCAGGACATGGAAACAACCTAAATGTCCATGGACAGATGAATGGATAAAGAAGATGTGACACATATATACAATGGAATATTACTCAGCCATGACAAGAAATGAAATTGAATTATTTGTAGTGAGGTGGATGGACCTAGAGTCTGTCCTACAGAGTGAAGTAAATCAGAAAGAGAAAAACAAATACCGTATGCTAACACATATATATGAAATCTAAAAAAAAAAAAAAAATTGGTATGGATGAACCAAGTTGCAGGGCAGGAATAAAGATGTAGACATAGAGAATGGACTTGAGGACACGGGGTGGGAGGGGGAAGCTGGGGCAAAGTGAGAGTAGCGTCGACATGTATACACTACCGAATGTAAAATAGTTAACTAGTGGGAAGCAGCTGCATAGCACAGAGAGATCAGCTTGGTGCTTTGCGATGACCTAAAGGGGTGGGATAGGGAGGATGGGAGGGAGGCTCAAGAGGGAGGGGACATGGGGACATGTGTATGCATATGGCTGATTCACTTTGGTGTACAACAGAAACTAACACAGTATTGTAAAGCAATTATACTCCAATAAGGTCTATTTAAAAAAAAGATTGGGTTTAACTCTAAAAACAAAAAAGATTGACTACAAAGGCCAAGGGTAATTTAAAACATACATATTCAGGCAAGGGAATCTTAGCAGATAAGTCAGTAACACCTTCCTAGGATTTTTTTTTTTTTGTATGTCAGAATATTTAACCTGAATCTAATAATGAGGGATCAATCAGACAAATCCAAATCGTTGGACATTTTCAGAAACAACTGGCCTCAACTCTTTAAAAGTCTCAATGTCATTTAAGTCAAAAGTAGCAAAAGGGGGGGGAACCATTCTAGAATACAGGTACTAAAGGGTATGCTGAGTGAATGCAATGCATGACTCTTCTTTGAATTTTGGATAAAAAAACAAAGACAAGGAAGAGAAAAGTAGCTATAATGAACACCAATGAGACAATTGGTAACTTTGGATATGTACTATATATTAGGTAGTATTATTATAGCAGTGTTTTTTCTTGAGATACTGGTATTGTTATTTTTCTTGAGATAGTGGTATTTTAAACATCTAACTGAATGTCCTTTTCTCTTAAAAGATCCATGTCAAAGTATTTGGGAAGATATACCATGCTCTCTGCATCTTGCTTTCAAGTCGTTCTAGCACAAGTATATGCATATCTTTTATGCACACAGACTTGCATCAAATAAAAAGAGAAAAAGAGATCAAGTAGATGTGTTAAAATGTTAATGTTGAAAAGTAAGTAAACATAGAGGGATGTCTGTTGTATAATTGTTTCACCTTCTCTGCAGGTTTGAAGTTTCTCAAAATACAAATATAGGAGAAAATTTAATTAAGACAAACCAGAATCTATTTTTGAGATTCTGGCTGTCAAAGGAAAATAAAATCATGATCTCCATTTACATTTTGGGGCTTAAACTGTGTCAAATCAGTAGTTCAGCCCAGAATTCTCTGAGAGGTGAGAACATAGCGGGTATTTCTTTGGTAATATCAGCTAGGCTTACCATCATGGTTTAAGTTAAGCCTTAGAGTGATATATTCAGCCAGAGCAAACTTTTTGAGCATCAGAGGCCTATAACAGGGCATACCATAAATATTTGTTACATAATGGTTACATAATTAAATAAATAAATAAACGATGAATGAACAAATATCACATAAAGCTGTATGTCATTTAACTTCCAAAATCTAGATTTGGGAGTTGGTAATAAAGTCTTCATGGAAATAAAGCACTGAAAGTCAGGGATAGATGATGAGATTATCTAAAATGCCAAGTCCATAGAGTAGGAGGCAGTTTTATATATTTAAAAGCATGGACTCTAGAGCCAAATTCTAGACCCAAAGCCTGATTTCCGCCATTGAAGATTTTAAGGACTTTTGGCTAATGTATTTAATCTCACTGTCTCAGTTTTGTAGTATATGAAATAAAATATATAAGATTTTGTTATACAAATATAAATCACCCCCTAATAACATGTACCTTTTGCTATCACTGTGCGAATTTATAAAACAGTCCATGTAAAACACTTAGAACAATGCCTTATAATTAACAAATGTTCAATACATTTTAGTTTTTATTTTACATATGAAAAAAATACTTTTATTGATGTTTTAAAATTTTAATTATTTTTTTTACCTGATAATAAGTTACCCAGTAAGAGGTAAGACAGATCAATTAAGTAGAATTTATGACTACAGAGGCCAGAGTTTCTCAACCTGTCTTGCCTGCCAACATTAGTTTTCCATGAGCTGGTCCAAATGTTGGCTTTTAAAATTAAATAGTGACAATTCCTTGATTTGCAGACAAAAGTAAAAATCCAATAATAGCTAGAGTATTCTTAATTTTAAGCACTTTTCCCCCAAAATCTCTCCTACGTCTTCACGATACAGGCTCATCAGATGACAAAATTAATGTTTTTAATTGTCTAAATCAAGCATTTTTGCTTCAGTTGTCATCCTCCGCCATCACATTAGGTTTAGTTAGTTGGTTCATGTTATGTATTTATAGGTTTCTAAAATGTTATTATTTTCAATTAGTACTGGGTATTATTTGTTGTGCAATGATACTCATTTTTACTCTACTCTTTTTTTATTTTAGATTTTATGGTGGAATTTTAATAAAGCATTTATATCATTGTGTTCCAGAAAGAGTACCTGTCTTCTAGGTATTCAGGTGCATAAACAAATTTGATAATTAGTGAATGAAAGCAGTTACTCTTTGTAGAACATTAGATGAGAAGGAAGACAATTCTTTCCTCAGTAAATTCAAATCAAAGTAACCCCAAGGTAGAATTTACTGAAAAGTTTGACCAACTGCAATTCCTATCTCATTTTTGGATTGTAGCACTTAGTCACCTATAGCATAGGTAGCCTTGGTGTTTAGTCAGAACTTTCTTAGACACTAGCTTTGTAACTGAAATGAATTTGGAGAAAGTTTGCTTACTAGTAGAAAATACTTATCTACTATTGTTACAATTCAAAAAACAAAAGATTATCTAATTTGACCGTGGAATTTGAGGAGATGTTAAATATGGATTATGCTTAATTAATTTCTTTTGTTGTTGCTAATGGAATCCTAAGCCTCAGGTAGAAGGATATCACTTGATTTTCAATTAAAATGTTGTTATTACTCAGCATTTTTTTTCCAGTTAATCTAATTGCCCTATTTCTACCTCTTGGTAAATATCTGCCTGGTTTTGCAAAGGTTTTATCCCGTGGAAAACTAAGTGTACACTGCCCTAGCAGTAAGATTGTAGACGCCTATCTTTATGCTACATAGTGTCAATCATTAAACTCTCTTCATTTATCTAAGAATTTTTATAGTATCTAGAACAAAGTATCTATTTACTCAAAACAATATGGTCATGGCCACCTGCCAGAATATATTTGTTGTATATTTACTATGGGACAGTTTTTATACACAGCCCCTTGTAGCTATATATCAAACTGTGCTGGAATCTTTTTTCCGTGAACACTTAGTCAAGTAACTGATTCAGGAATTGTAACAGGGTGAACGCTGTCATGAATTTGCCATCATATCTAGAATCGTAGCCTATTTTCACTTGTTCCTCGAAAGATAGCATCATTTAATTTTGCCCTCCTATCACAGTTTCATTGTTTCCTGCTTGTATATCTTATCTTTCCTGTTAAGTGCCATCTCTTCCACTATGTTTTGATATAATAAGCAAGGGCAAATAGTTTAATTCCAAAGAAAAGGAATTTGTTTTTCCTCTTTATGTCTATTTCTCTTAACATGTTACTTAAAGAAAAGACTTATTAAGCATTTGATGGGTCAGTCATTCAAGCAAATGCTAAAATCTCTTTTTTGGGAGAAATGATTAAAACACAATAGATATTTTGTATACCCATCTTGCCTGCAGGTGTGAAACCTGAGCTAAATGACTTTTTAACATTTCTTTTCCAGCTCTATGGTTCTATGAGTTTATGAGTAAAAGTGTAAAATTATGATGATCTTGCAGTTAGAGGCTAAAGGCAGTATTGCATTATAAGTTGAGAGGAAATCACCACATTGTTGACTACAATGTGGCACTCCCTTCCAGTAAAAGACATCTTGGTGCAAACCTAATCATTCACCTCCAGGTAGGACAAGGTTTCTTAGAAGACAAAGAAACTAGAAATTATTAAGCACCTACTACAAACCAAGCATTTTCAAAATCTTAGGAAATTTATCTGCAAGAAAGTAACGCTTATAGAAATCACATCCACCCAGTTTAACGGTCAGAACTGAAATCTGAACCTAGATTCTCTAGTCTCTCATGCTCATTTCACTCCCCACATAGGGTTTTTAAGAATTTGTCCTACTTTATCATCTTATGTGCTGCAAAGATAAAAGCCTCAGGAGTTTGAAGATGTAATTATGGGCATTGTTTGGTTACAATCTAGTATATAGTTAACAATGTTCTTGAGCTTAATATTTTATATTATTATTATAATATAATATAACAAAATTATTATTATTACAAAATATTTGCTTTCCTTTTCTTGGCGGGGGGGGGGGGTTAATGCTGAATAGAGTACTATATGCCTAAAGTAATAACAGAAGTATATGAAGTAAACTGTTAAAGTCTCCTTCTACCTTGCTTTCCCTTCCCACTTCCCGTTTTTATTTCCCAGATACAAATATTGATATTTTAAACAAGTTGGCATATGTCTTCTAGAGTGGTGTCTATATGTATATATATTTTCAATGAGTTTATATTATACATATTTTTCTGTAACTTAATTTTATTTTAAATCTGTAAACCATTATGGTCATATTTTTATATGCTTTATTTTAAAGTATGTACATATTGAGTAGCATAGAGATTTCCCTCATTATTATCTAGCTTATTTTAGTATCTATATAATATTAAAATTGTCACTAATTTAATCATTTTCTTACTGATGAATATTTAAGCTTCCAGTTTATCCAAAATCACCAATCACCAGTCTGTGGCTCCTTGAGATCAGGGACTGGCCAAGTCTTGAGTCACCTTCAGTAAGTTCTACCTAGCACACAGTTCAAACCATTGGACTTTTACCAAATTTTAAGAGTTTTTTCTTGCTGCTTGCTATTTCTCTGTCTTACAGAATTAACGTGTATTTTCTTAAATACCCCATAGACACTTTGCTTCCTGAATTTTGCGAATGTGATGTCCTTCACCTGGAATACTCTTCTTCTTACCACACCCCCTCTCTTCATTAAGTCACCCTGTGTCAATGACTTTTTCACCCATTATGACAGAACTTGGGCTTCGTCTCTTCTGAAAAAGTCCTTCCTGATTGATTAGTTCTGATTAGGTGCTTCTTCTCCTGTAGGATCCTGTGCTTGCCCATCGTGACAATTATCACTATAATAGAAATATTTGCAGATTTGTCAGTCTGCCCATTGGCTCTGAGCTCTTTGAAAGCTGGGACTTCAAGTAATTCCTTTCTGATTCTGCAGTGTCTAGCATACTTTCTCCCACACAGTAGAGGCTCAAAATATCTTTAATGAACAGATAATTAGATGTTTGTCAAATCTAAACTAAATTTGAATCCACTCTTTTAACTTTGTCTAATCCTTGATAGTTATAAACATGTATTTAAGAATTATATCATTTGTACTTATCTCATATTCAACAAATAGCCCTGATTTAAATACAGGTGTGGTTTGTTATATCATCAAATCAGCTAGGGCCAAATTCCATAAAAAATAGTATAAAAATATTATTGTGTAATATAGTCACTCAAACATTGCAAAAATTGTGAGCTGGGGGCTTAAAGAATACATTCCACTTCTTTCTAAACTCATCTGCAAAATCAGAGTGCCAAACTTAATTTTCAATTGCAAAAACATAATCTTCAAGGTTTGGAAAAAAGTCAACCCACAGGAACCAAATTATGTTTGTAGTTATTCACTTGAACTGCTCTTCCAAATATGAGATTTTTATTAATGAGGGAGTAATAAGCACTGAAAATTTACATGTTTTTTATTTTATTTTATTTTATTTTTTTAACATCTTTATTGGAGTATAATTGCTTTACAACAGCGTGTTAGTTTCTGCTTTATAACAAAGTGAATCAGCTGTACATATACATATATCCCCATCTCTCCTCCCTCTTGCGTTTCCCTCCCACCCTCCCTATCCCACCCCTCTAGGTGGTCACAAAGCACCGAGCTGATCTCCCTGTGCTATGTGGCTGCTTCCCACTAGCTATCTATTTTACATTTGGTAGTGTATATATGTCCATGCCACTCTCTCACTTCTTCCCAGCTTACCCTTCCCCCTCCCCGTGTCCTCAAGTCCATTCTCTATGTCTGCATCTTTATTTCTGTCCTGCCCCTAAGTTCTTGAGAACCTTTTTTTTTCTTAGATTCCATATATATGTGTTAGCATATGGTATTTGTTTTTCTCTTTCTGCCTTATTTCACTCTGTATGACAGACTCTAGGTCCATCCACCTCATTACAAATAACTCAATTTCATTTCTTTTTATGGCTGAGTAATATTCCATTGTATATATATGCCACATCTTCTTTATCCATTCATCTGTCCATGGACATTTAGGTTGCTTCCATGTCCTGGCTACTGTAAATAGTGCTGCAATGAACATGGTGGTACATGACTCTTTTTGAATTATGGTTTTCTCAGGATATATGCCCGGTAGTGGGATTGCTGGGTCCTATGGTAGTTCTATTTTTAGTTTTTTAAGGAACCTCCATACTGTTCTCCATAGGGGCTGTATCAATTTACATTCCCACCAACAGTGCAAGAGGGTTCCCTTTCCTCCACACCCTCTCCAGCATTTGTTGTTTGTAGATTTTTTGATGATGGCCATTCTGACCGGTGTGAGGTGATACCTCGTTGTAGTTTTGATTTGCATTTCTCTAATGATTAGTGATGTTGAGCATTCTTTCATGTGTTTGTTGACAATCTGTATATCTTCTTTGAAGAAATGTCTATTTAGGTCTTCTGCCCATCTTTGGATTGGGTTGTTTGTTTTTTTGATATTGAGCTGCATGAGCTGCTTGGAGATTAATCCTTTGTCAGTTGCTTCATTTGCAAATATTTTCTCCCATTCTGAGGGTTGTCTCTTTGTCTTATGTTTTCCTTTGCTGTGCAAAAGCTTTTAAGCTTCATTAGGTCCCACATGTTTTTTAAATGCTTATTTGTTTTCGATCCTCCCATACCCTTTCCAAAGAGGCACTTATTATTGCTCTTCAAATAAATGGACAATTGAATTGATCTTCAATAAAGTTGAGTGGGGGGGGGAGAATTTTAATAGAATGAGTTCTCTCCAAGCTGACAGGTTGACTTAATAACCCGCAATGCCACTTTCTAAGGGCATAAGTCTGGAAGTAGAGGGAAAGAAAAGGAAGCACACATACACACACAAACACATATGCATACACACACAGAGATTTTATTCTAAGGAGTTCGTGAGTAAATGTAGATGCCCACTTCATAAACTGGATTTCTAGATATCGTTCCTTAAGCTAATGATCTTTGGCAGTGAGCTAAACCCATTGAATGCTGAAAAAAAGTTCCTAGAGTATAACGTAAGATGTCATTAATATGGGCTCATTCACACACAAAAAATTCCTCAACTCAAGGCATGCAAGTCATAGTATGTTTTAAAGAAAAGTGACTTTATTAAGTATAAGCAAATTTAATAACACAAACTAGTTTTTAAAAAATATTCTGTTAATCTTCTAGGAACCACCTCTAATGATTCAAAGAAGATGCTTGATAACTGGGGTATTACCTATTCATATGTAAAGGAAGGGATATTTTATATAAAATACTGAAAGCTTTGTCTTAAACTAGATATTCTCCCTGCAAACATTTTAATTTGAATATTAAAAATGAACTTTTATTATTTTTGGTCAAAGGAATCATTTCATTGTAGGTTTTATGCATATATTTCTTTATTTGATTCTGCATAGTATTTAGTATGATTTTTAACTCATACTTTATATTTTCACCTAATTTTCTTTTCTTAATAGAGTTTCCAAATGCTGCAGGTAGAATTGCATACTGCACAACTATGGAGCAAAGACAAAACATAAGCTTTTAGACAGATCTACCATTTAAATACCTTTTAAACTTGGACAAATTAGTCTTTCTGAGCTTCAGTTTCTACATCTTTAAGATGGGGATTCTATCTTCTCTGTTATTATCAGAATGAATGAACTAATGTTAAGTGCTTTGTGAGCGCTTATTAAGTAAAAGTTCTTATTATTGTTTTTTTTAATAATGAAAAGCCCAGTCACTTTATAAGTCCCTGCAATTTATTTTAAACTTTACATTGATATGTAAGGATAAGTTTTTGATAAGGTTTGCTTTTTTTTTTTAATTGAAAGACATAGATTATGCCAAATATTTAACTTAGGTACTGTTAACAATTACATTAATTGATCATACAAATTAATAAATTATAACTTTAATGTTTTGAGATGTCACTTTTATTGCCATCACCCATATGCAATATTATTCCTTAGTGACTTTTCTGTGAATACGTTATTATTCTCTAGTCAGCAGTCACTTTTTTTTTAATCCCTGATTTGCACTGTTATTTTAAATATTTAGGGGCAAAAGAAAGAGTTTTTGAGAAAACAGGGGAAAACCCAACCAGCAGGAGGATTATATTTACAGTGCATGCATTTTTCATTTCCTGTTCTATTTTTGTTTTGCATTATTTCACTTGCTATATTATTTCCATTCTTTTTAACTTTCATCACCAGGAAAGGATGCAGGCTTCCTTTGGAGCTATGCTTCCCACTCAGTTTACCAGCGGGGAGTGTCATATTAGCGGTGTGATACAGTCCTTAACTGAAGATTCCTCTGTCAGTTCTGCAGCTGTTTTACTTCCTTTCAGCAGCAGTAGTTATTTTAAATAGAGTTGATATTATGGACTGCGTTGTGATATTAGCCCTACCTTTCCTTTGGTTTCTTTTATTTCAGTTTTCTTGTTTGCATGGGTTGAAAAATGCGAAATATAAGACTAAAAATCAGGATGAATCTAGCAGGTAAACTATAGTACAGACTAACTTTCTGTTTAGACTTCTGAATTGGAACTAAGAGACTTGCTTTAAGACACCTAGCTGGCATTTGTCCTCTGACAAATCTGTCAACTAGTTGGAGCCCAATTAAAAAGAATGCTCAGTTACCTGGAATTTTCCTCCAGGTGTTATAGAGAATGAAGTTAATCATATGAATTCATGCTAACATTAGTGATTTGTCTCACAAACAACTGTCAGGATTCGTTTATTGTCAGAACACAGAAATACCAGTCTACTTCATTGCATACAATGTGCAATATTGTGTAACGTATCAGCCAAATCCACACCACTCTTCCCCCTCTGCCCTGGATGACTTGAATGTTTGTTTCACTCCTCTCTGCAAACTTAGGACCTTAGATATGTTCCTTTCATAACATTTTTCAAATGTTTATGATATAGTTCCTAACTGCAGATGCAGAGTCCCTTTGTATACTCCATGGTACCCTGAATTCCTTGGCTTAGGGACTTTATTTCTCCTCAACATTTAAGCACTGGATGAATAATTGAGGCATTGTGAGTACTGAAGAAAATGTTGAGTGTGAACAGAAAGTGTCACAGGGGTTCTGAAGAACATTAGAAAAAGACAATAAAGCAAGTGCAATAAAGCACTTGATTATTCATCAAGAAACAATAAACTTTACCTATTTTTGAAGTCAAATAGTGCAAGAGTTGGAAAAAACAGTGTTTTCTAATTAATCAGTGTGCCAGAAAATTAGTTCAACCAGAACATTTCATTCTCAGAGCATATCAGTTATCCTCTTATATAAAATCGAGAACATATTTGACAGAAAAACGTGGGAGGATTTTTTTTAAGTAGCTGAATGCAGTCTAAAGAGGGGCATGCTTAAAGTTTTCTTACATTCAAATTCAGAAGTAAAGCAGTGTCCAACTAGTATATACTACCAGGTAAGGTGAACATACTTGCCTTATTTAGAGAAAGAAGGGCAACAAGAGGCATGGCATATTGTAAAATCCACCCTGAATTATTTCTCTAACATTACTTGATCAGCTTGATTCCACATTGGGAGTGGGATGGTTATTCACAGTCATTTAGTTCTCTTCTTCAATCGGGTGATCTCTTTTTAAACCCATATCGATCTCTGAGTATATCTCCTCAACCCCACCGGTAAGCTTGAACATCAAAAAAAAACTGGCCTCATTTTTCAAGAGGCTTTGCTGGGCCGGTTTGGGACTGAGTGTGACATTCTTCATTAAAATCTGGAGAGGTCTTCTGCAACTGCTCCTTTACCCTGTCTGTATTTTATTGAGGCTGTCTCATTCCACTGTGGTTCTCTTGCTTCAAATTTGTCTGTCCATTGCTGCTCCGCATCTAGTGATGCTTACTTGTTTTCACGCAACTTTTACGTATAGCATAGACTTTCCATTTCAGCTAGTGCATAAAAATGAAGATCACATTCCATCTCTCAGCAGGCAATGGGTAAGTTTTCTCTTCTACCTGGGAATAGATTACCCCACCCTTCTTGGTGCTCACCCCTGCTACTCCTCCAGCTTCCTTTTACGTGGTACTGATGCTTCCTCAGAGAATCTGTCTGTAACCCTCTTCCAGCTGGATTAAGTGGCCAATCCATGTGGTCTCTGTGGGCCCTATGTGGAACTTTCTCATGGCCCAAGTCACCCCTTCTTTCAGTTGTTTGTTTTCTCCTCTGTCTTCCTGGAAGGCTGGGTCTATATTCAGTTTGCTTTTATAGCCTCAGCCTCTCACCAGAAGTGTGTTTGGCACGTGATAGGCATATAATAAATATCTTTGAATATATAATTATTTTTACAATTTTTCTTTGCATTTGATTAGTTTTCATTGTTCGTTACTTGGCAAGTTTGGCCTAGTTGTTGGATGTGTGGTCTGGAGGAGGTGAGTAGGGGAGTGCTAAGCGATGACCAGTGGTGCCAGTGGTAAACTGCTTGGGACTGTGTATTCATAAGTTTCTGCATAACATAAACTTTTAATTAATATTACCATTTGATGGTGTTCTTTGAAAAATGTTGAAATTTTCATAGGCATGTATTACCTGACTGATACTGTGTTTCCTGGGCCAGTGAGATTTATAGATCCTTTTATTTTCATTAATTATGAGTGAAATCTTTAGGTTTCCTCCGGTTCTATAGATACACGTTATCATTGGGACAAACACAGATAAAGGTGCTTGATTTTAGTGATTTTACTAAAGATAATAACTTTATTGAATATTTTCTCCATTTTTTATTGGTGTAATTTTATTTCAGATTTGGATCTAACATGTATAACATAGCATTTGGTTTTATAAACATCCTTGATTTTCAGCAAGTCACTTGAAAAGATGTTCATTTGAATAAATATAATAGAAAAACACTTAGCTTAAATTCATTTAATGACTTTTATAAAATATAAGATTATGTGATTATAAAATGTGAAGCCCAGTAACTAAGGATATTTTTAGAGCAAGTTATCCCAGAAACAACACTTATATACTGTGATATATAAGTGAGAATCACATATACTTTTAATATTTATTTTACTCTCTACTTCCGCAAGTGTATTAGGAACCGTGCCTTTTAATTCTATGAATAGGGCTTTGTTTTATCATCCTGCCTAGTGTAATGCTGGTTGTTGCATTAGAAATTATTTTAAATGAAAATTAGTTGTTATATGATACAGAAGGCATACATTTTGTTTTTAAGTTGTTTACTTAAAATAAATGATCAGTGTTTCTTGTATTTTTCAATTGAAAAGGATGGTGCAAAGTTGGGCATACTCTTCCACCAATTGTCAATATTACTCTATATAGTTCATCTGCTATAATTCTATTTTAATGTCTTATAATAAAAGGGTGTAAAAGTAGTTGAAAATGCTCCGTCAATTGTTGGTGGTATAAGGGTACTGTTTTTATTGGTTCATAGGTTCCAAGCTTTACCCAAACTGTGAAGTGCTGTGGATTTCTTTGTGAATCACCATATCTAAGCTAATGTGGTGGTGGTTTACAAAGTAATTCATAGTGCTTCACAGGTGCTTCTGCAGTTGATCTACACCTCGAAGCCTAGGATCCCTTTACTGAGCCATTGAGAACAAGCTACTTTGTATTACAAGACTTACAAGGTCAAGAGATCCCTGGTAAATATACTCTAGAATCCTTCCATTTGGTACTTATGGAAGATGTGTCAAATGCACCAAAATTATTGTTTCTTTACCTAAATATACATGTTTTTTATAGTTGGTATCTCTTGTCTCTCCTGTTATTTTTCTGAAAAGTAATTTGTCATACTTCTTGGTTAAGAAACATGATACATCAGAAACAGATCAATTGAATGAGTACTCTCAGCCAAAATCACAAATATGCCATTTTGAAATTTAAAGATTTTAATTTAATTGATTATACACAAATTCATATAAAATTACATAAAGTCTATACCAAATGAATGAATTCATTAAATATTTTTAACTGCTAAATGATCAAGGGCTTATAAACATCCTTGTTATGCAGTACTTCTGTAAGTAACCAAGATTTCATTTTATTCAAACCAGAAAAACATTGTTGGTGTAGGCAAAGAAATAACCTCAGTGTGTGAAATTGTACATTATGATGGAGTATGTTAAATTAGGTATACTTTGGACACTCATTTCCATTTACTTTCTTGTGGGACCAGTTTTCTTTGTTCCCATTTTATGATTCAAAAGATTGAGTTACCTTCCCAAGGTCACAAAAACTTAATTACCTGCTGACATGTTATTATTAAAACCAAGAACTTTGTGGCCATTTCAGCCATTAGAATTACTTAGTCTGATTGATTCATGAACCATTAATCAAACATTTGATGATTAACTATTTTACTAATTGATTTAGACTCCAAATAGTTATGTTGACCTTACCACGTCCTTTTTATTTACAGGGCTAGAACTTAGGTCTTACCTAAGTTCAGTGGTATGACCATAAGACTTTTGTAACTATGAATACTTTTGGGCTTCTATTTCTTAAGTGGCACTTCTGCCTGCCAAAATGGCAATGGTACAGGTTTCTGAAATTACTTCTGAATCATCATTAAATATATCTATTTTATTCATTATGACAATTTTTGTCTTATGTTTGATTCTTTAGAAATCGGTTGTGAATATGCTCTGTAAAGTTGGGTGACTTGAAATAAATTATCGCAGTAAACCATTAAGCCCTTTATTCTAATAGATAACAAAAAATAAATATATTATTTTAAACTTATATATGACAAAAATAACGAATGTCATATATGTGTCTATGATGATTTTAACATTGAAATATATCTTATACAAATATAATTAGAGATGCTTTATACAAGAAACACCTTGCTACTCTAATTTTAACATATGATACAAATATATTCTAATTGCCTAGACTTTAATTTATCAATATTTTTAATTATCATACCTTCTCTGAAAAATATGTATTCTTGTTTCTCTTAGGCCTCTGTGTTCATAAGCAAGCTCCTCAGAGCTCTAAGATTCCATTTGTTTTCATTGGGCGCTCCATTGCTAGTGGGTGTGGATGGGTTTGGAAAGAGACTGAGAAGACAGGTTTCTGAGATTCTGTTGACCGAGAACCCTCTGATTTTTCTATTTTATATCTCTATTCTTTGAGATAAAGATGCCATTTTTAATGAGAATACTCACAACTGTTGGTTCATAAATTTAGAAGAAATTAACAAACTTTGTTTCCTTGAGAGAACTTTCAGTTTACCAGAGATAAAATGGGGTTCATTCTCACATCTTACAATTATGCACCTATACCTTGCATCATCATTCTAGTCCCAAGTTGTCTATATTTATTTAAGCCTAGCAATGCTAACTTTTTATTCATTTTTAAGATAAATGCACACAGTTTTACAAACAATATATTAATTTTGGGTGCAATTTTGGGTAGAACACATGTTCAAAATGGATTTACACTCTCTTGCTAGGGACAAAGGCAGCATTAAGCCCCTCTAACTTCTGTGAAACCTATATGAGAATAAATACTAGAAAGTGAGTATTTTTGTCAGGGTTCTTCAGAGAAACAGAGCTAACAAGATATGTGCATGCATGTATATAGATAGATAGATAGAGACAGAGAGAGAGAGAGAGAGAGAGAGAGATTTATCTAAAGGAATTGGCTCATATGATTGTGGAGGTGTGGCAAGTCCAGAATATGATGGGGTAGACCAGCAGGCTGGAGACTCAGGAAAGAGTTGCAGTTTGAATCCAGGGCAGTCTGCTGCCAGAATTCCTTCTTGCTCTGGGGAGATCAGTCTTTGTTCTATTAAGACCTTCAACTGATTGGATGAGACCCACCTACATTATGGATGGTAATCTGCTCTACTCATAGTCCACTGATTTAAGTGTTATTCTGATCCAAAAACAACTTCACAGAAACATCCAGAATAATGTTTGGCCAAATAGCAAGTCACCAAGGTACAGCCAACTTGACACATAAAATGAATCATCACAGTGAGAGCATTAGTTTCTTTTTCAATGAATTACATTTTTAGTTTTAAAATAATGAATTGATTTCTAATTTCTAGTTTCTTAATTATTTAGTACATATAGCTCTGCATATGTGAACTTTAATATATTTATATTTCATTTAATTAATAGGAAGTTTAGTTGTAGACATTCCTTTGGGTCAAATTTCCAGTAAGAACATTCTTCATCTGCAAGAATAGCAGAGGTAATTGCAACCTAGGCGTGTATCATTCAATGTTTAGTTTCGTTTTATACAAGTTAGTTTTTTTAATAAATTCATACGTTTTAAAAACTTAAGTTTAAACATAAGTTTAAAAAACTTTTTCTTTTTTATCTTTCTCTTTCATTTTTATAGAATTCTTACTTTATGTGTTCTTTCGTGAACTTACAGTACCTGATGTACTATGGATACCAAATAAATATATGCAGAATGAATGAATGAAGTTTGAACATTATAATCTTTAAAAATGAATTTGAGCAATGGTAAACATTTTTTATGATGACTAGCTTCATCTCTGACCCAAGCTTTGGTCTCTTAATACATCTTCCAAACTCACGGCAAAATTCCAACAGGAGTAAACAATCATTTCATCTAAAAATTAATGAAGTGGAGAAAACAATAGGAAATCACAATAGAATAAATGGGTGTAATATTAAATGTGAGTGAAATTTTTAGAATAAAAGAAGGATTTAGCCTATTAGGAATCTATGAGTTTTTAAAAGTTCCAGTTCATTTGAGTGCTTACTTTGGAAAGTACTTCAGCTGAATTACTCAAATTCTGAAGATATTAGCTGTGTACTAATTAGCAGTTAGTAGAATATCAACCTTTTATTTTCATGTGGGTATACTTAAGTGATGTAAGATGAGCGCTACTGTAATCAGTGTCCTAATTTTGTGTCCTTGAGAGACTGTACTTTTACAGCCTGTTTCCCAAATAATAATTAGAGAAGTAAATTAAATCCCTGCAATTCTGCTTCAGAAAGTAATGTGGTGAACTATAGAGAGAAGAATTGGAAAAAGTAAACAACCTTAAACTCTTAAAAATAGCTCTGCTTAGAGAAGCAACTAAGATTTGTAGAGATCTCATTTAATCACTAAATTGACTATTATTGCTCCATTTTATGGATGAAGGAATGAAAGTACCCTCACTTGTAAAACTCTGCTCTTTCTATCATATGACACACTACCTATGTACAAAATACTCACAAGTTACATCCATGAGGCCTTACAACATATGAGAAGAAATTTCAGATAATAAGAAAAAAATTATAAAAGCTACATTTGGAAAATATTTGCCTCTATTATTTTCCCTAGTACCTAAATCATAATAATTCCATCAAATTCCTTTTTTATGCAGTTTTTGCCTGAGAGGAAACTCGCTTCTTTGTTTTACCTTGAATGGTGTGTTACAAAATATTTATATGCTGATACTAGAAAAGTTTTCTCTAAGTAGATACCTGTGTCTACCAGAGGTCTCTTAGATAGGCAGGTGGATATTTTCATGTGAACTGGATGTGTGAACCTGACATAACCATTATCCTGATCAGATCCAGTGTCGGCTTTCCATAGCCAGATGACCCAAAATCAGCACTTCAGAGTTTGTGATGTAGGACCTAAAGGGAACCCTTTGGTTACTAACAGGTGAACAAAGCAGCTATGATACTGGAGAGCTGAAGAGCTGACTGAGTAGAAAGAAGGGGACAGGGAACAATTGAGAATATAATAGTTATACTGTAGCATGTTCATTTATCAGACAACGGAGAGATTAGAGCTCTAGCCCTTCACTGGAAGTGGGGAGCACAATAAAATTTTCCAGGGTGATAGCCTTGTATAATTTGAGAAAACTTCTCAAGTGATTCTTAAATGTTCGTCTTCCTGAGAACCACTGAACTAAAATTCCATGAGGTCAGAAATCATACAGACTCTTGGAGAAGAACAGAGAAGATAACCATAAAATCAGGATGAAGTGACATAAAGCCAGAGGAGGGAAATCTTTACAGCTCAGATTCAAAAGCAGCCTAGAGGGTTGGAATAAGGAGGATGGGAGGGAGACACAGGAGGGAGGAGATATGGGGATATATGTATATGCATAGCACATTCACTTTGTTATAAAGCAGAAACTAACACACCATTGTAAAGCAATTACACTCCAATAAAGATGTTAAAAAAAAAAAAAAGAGCATCTTCTCTTCCTAAGGCAAGGTTACCATGGAAACACCACAAAGGGCAGGGCCTGAGAGCCTGGGGCATAAGCATGGAGCTCAGGTCTGAATGGAAACAGTGTGTTAAAGAGAGCATATTTGATAGTGCCTATCTAGAGCTAAGAATTCAGAGGGCAGATAGGAGAAATATCTAGAACAGTGCTGTCCAATAGAAATATAATGTAAGCTGCATAGGGAAGTTAAGGTTTTCTAGTTTTAAATTAAATTAATTTGAAACATGAACAAATAGAATCACATGAAATTACATTCCATAATATGTTTCATTTAACCCACTATTTCCAAAATACTATAATTTCAACAAGTAATCACGTAAGAATTATTAATGGGATATTTTACATTCTTTATTTTTGGTAATAAGTTTTCAGAATTTGATATATATTCTACAATTACAGTACATCTCAGTTTGGACTAGCCATATTTCAAGTGCTCAGAAAGTCACCGTGTAACAACTAACTATGGCACTGGATAGTGCAGATCTAGAGGACAAATACAAATACGAGTTGAAATTCTTACATGCCTAGCTAAGGCTCTTTTTTCAGTTTCCCTAAAGAATCTGGCAAATTGTAGTGGTTAGAAGGATGGGTTCTCAAATGAAACTGCCTAGATTTGAGACCTATTTCTACCACTTAATAGCTGTGTGTGTGAGACCTTTGCCTGGTCATATATCCTCCATGTACCCCAATTTTCTCACCTGTAAAATAGAAAAGTATCATTTTACTCATAAGGTTATTATGATCAAAACATAGGTTAATATAAGCAAGGACTTAAGTAGCACATAATAAGAGCTCAAAAATTACTGGTCCTGATTCTTTTGGTTGTTGTAACCTGGCCTTTGAATGTTGGAATTCCTCAAGACTCATTTCTGGGCTCCTTTGATTTTTTCATATTTTCTCCGGGAAATTCCATCTATGCCAAGGACTTCAGTTCCTATCTCCGTGACAGTAATTCACAGATTTCACTCTTGGGCTCAGACTTCGCTTTTCCAAATCCAGATAGCAAATAGAATCCTGGACAGATCTACTTAGATTACTCAAAAATATCTCAAAACCAACATATTGGTACCAGAGTTCAGAATCACCTCCCTTGAATTCTGCCTTCATCCAAATAAACAAACCAAAAGAGAGATCATCCTTTTCTGTCTGACAACTAATAACTGTACAGAGGTACAAGCCTGAAATTTAGAAATAACTCTTGATCCATTCTCCCTCTTTTCCCATCACCAAACCTATTATCAAATAATCTCCTCTAAGCTTCTTAAATCCATCTTCATCTTCTCTGTATGTCTACAATCACCAGTTTACCTAGGGAACGGTCATCACCTCCTGGATGATTGCAGTAGCCTCCCATGTACTCTGACTTCATCTGTTTTACTTAAGGTGCCAATCTGATTATTTTATTCCCCTCCTTAAAAAGCTTCAGTAATTCCCTGTGTGTTCCAGAGTTAATGACCACAGTCTTTTATGTGACCTAAAATTTAGCACCACCTGCCTCCAGCTTTTCCCTGGGCTCTAGTCACAGTGACTTACTTTCAGTTTATGCTTCCTCTTGTCTTAGTCTCAGGGCTTTTGCAGAAATTAATCCATCTTTTCGGAATTCTCTACTCTCACCTGGTTCTCTAGTTAATTCCTGCTCATCCTTTAGTCATCGGGTCAAATATCACCTCTTGGGGAGCAGCCTAGGTAAGCCCTCTCTGATAATCTAGTCTCACTGCACACACAACCCCATTGTAGTTGGTAATGTATTTGTTGATGAAGTTACTCATTAATATTAGCCTCCCCTACTAGACTGTAAGTTTCATGATGGAAGGGACCATTATTTAATTATATATCATCATTATTTTCAGTGAGAAATATAGTTCCTGCCACACACAGACTGCTCAATATATATTTTGGAAAAGAGATCAGGAACAAGAAAATATTGGATTAGAGGTAAAGCATAAAATCTTCATAGAAATGAAACCATTTTTCTTATTATGACAAAATTCTGTTCTCATCAGGAGCACAGTAATATTACTATTACTATTACTGTTATACCTCCTATTCATTGAAATTGTTAAAATTGGTTCCATCCCCAAAACCTAGCAGAAATACTGCTAGGCTGCTTCACAAATCTTGGTCTATCTCCAAATAACCATCTTATAGATTTGCTACCTCCCAGTTCCCTTGTTTCCATCCTGATCAAAATCCAAAAAAGAATGCTTTATTTGTTTATTTTTTTATGTTTAATTGAAATATAGTTGATTTACAATATTATATTAGTTTTGGGTGTACAGCATAGCAATTTGATATTTTTATACTTCACACACCATACTAAGTTATTACAATATTATTGACTATATTCCCTATGCTGTACATTACATCCTTGTGACTTTTTATTTTATAACTGGTAGTTTGTACCTCTTAATCCCCTCCACCTATTTCACCCATACCCCCAAGTCCCTCTCCTCTGGAAACCACTGGTTTGTTCTCTGTTCTGTGGGTCTGTTTCTGTTTTATTTGTTGTTTGTTTTGTTTTTTAGATTCCACATATAAGTGAAAACATACTGTGTTTGTCTTTCTTTCTCTTAGTTCACTAAGCATAATACCCTCCAGGTCCATTATTATTGTCTCAAATGGTGAGATTTCCTTTTTTTCTGGCTAATATTCTTTTGTGTATATGTACTACATCTTTATCCATTCATCTGTCTGTGGACACAGGTTGCTTTCATATCTTGGCTATTGTAAATTGTTTCAATGAACATAGGGGTACATATAGCTTTTTGAATTAGTGTTTTCGTTTTCTTCAGATATATACCCAGAAGTGGAATTTCTGGATCATATGGTAGTTCTATTTATTTTTTTAATTTTTAAAATTGGTTTATTTATTTTTGGCTGCATTGGGTCTTTGTTGCTGTGCACAGGCTTTCTCTAGTTGCAGTGAGAGGGGGCTACTCTTCTTTGCAGGGCACGTCTTCTCATTGCCGTGGCTTCTCTTGTTGCAGAGCGTGGACTCTAGGTGCACGGGCTTCAGTAGTTGTGGCACAAGGGCTCAGTAGTTGTGGCTCACGGGCTCTAGAGCGCAGGTTCAGTAGTTGTGGTGCATGGGCTTAGTTGCTCTGCAGCATGTGGGATCTTCCCAGACCAGGGATCGAACCTGTGTCCCCTGCATTGGCAGGCGGATTCTTAACCACTGTGCCACCAGGGAAGTCCTGGTAGTTCTATTTTTAATTTTTTGAGGAATCTTCATAGTGTTTTCCACAGTGGCTCTACCAATTTACATTTCTATCAACAGTGCAGGATAGTTCCCTTTTCTCCACATCCTCTCTAGCACTTGTTATTTCTTTTTTTTTTTTTTGATGATAGCCGTTCTGACAGGTGTGAGGTGATATCTCATTGTGGTTTTGATTTGCATTCCCCTGGCAATTAGTGATGTTTAGCATCTTTTCATGTACCTATTAGCCAGCTGTATGTCTTCTTTGAAAACAATGCCTATTCAGGTCCTCTGCCCAGTTTTTAATTGGATTGTTTGTTTTTTCTGATACTGAGTTGCATGAGTTGTTTATATATTTTGAATATTAAAAGAGAGTGCTTTAACTCTGCTTCTGCTTAGAACTGTCCTATGCGGTCCAGCTAGAAAGCCAGAGTATTGCCCTGGGCAAAAATAGTCAGAGATTGGAGGAAGGAACCAAAGAGGTTGATCCCTAAAGTCTGAGAGCAAACTAGCATTGCTTTAACCAGTCTGGGATGTAGAGATCCAATAAATGGCATCTGGGACAGAGTGTGACTGACGCAGCTGCAGGCGTGAAGGGTAAAATAAACCTTTGAATATTTTCCTCTCATGAAAGAATAAAAAGTTAAAGGAATCGCTTGTGTGTGCTTGTGTGTGTCTGGGGCACCAATCTTGTTACATTTTCTGTGGCATATACATGAATCATAAACTTTGCAACAGTGAGAGGAAATATTTTAAATAGCTAAAATACATGAAAATGAATAGCATGCAGGCAATTTATATATATCGTATAACCTACTTGATTATTAAATGTTCATGTAAGGATAAATGTGGGATATTTGCATTTTATAAAGACCAAGATCCAGATATATTGGTGATAAAAGCAAAATGTATGTAAACAGATGGCTTCTAGTTAAGGATGCATTTCTCTGCTGCCACTTTTCATTACAGCAGGTTTCCAACGCGGTATTAAGGATAGCTGTTTTTAAAAACCCTTTCGCCTGTATTCTAAATCCTATACTGAGGAGTGCTTTCCACTGTCCCTTTGCATTGCTGCAGTTTGCAGTTTCCTGCTTCCTATTCACTTCCTTGGAGGACTTCAAATAGGCTGCATCAGGTCAATCAAGTGATTTTTAAAAACCACCTTGGAAAAAATGCAGTGATAAGGAATTGCATCCACTAAAGAGCCACTGTTTATCAATATTTGAAGGAAATTCAAGACTATACAGTCAGTCCCAAGACCTAGTCAGGAGCATGGGTGGATTTATATTTTAATATCATTCACAATTCCATTAGTAGTTATACTTTGAAACGGAGAATTTACTTAATATACACAGAGAATTACTTAATATACACTAATTTTGGTCCTGTATTCACTTGGAAATAATTTTAAAATTTTTTGCAGTTTAATAATTGAGGATTTAAATCTTTTAATAAGTTCCAGAAACAATTTTCTCTTGCTGGCTCCAATATGTGGCTCTGTTAATTCTTTGTGCCAAAAAACATAAGGTTGAATTTGCAAGTGTTGGCAACAAACAGTTCTTTTCAGTATTCGATAGTGTTGAAGTTCTGGAATTGAATATATCAATATTTATTCTTGTTTTAACTTAGAAAAGTCATCAACTAGATTTTGCCTAAAACCTGAAGCATCCTTTGATATACAAAACAATAAATAACCTAAATTCTTAGTGAAGGGCTTATAGTTAAATAACTTTATTCTTATTTAGATGTATAAAAACCATGCCTACTGAATACTACCTACCTAATTCCATAGAGGTCAGGAAATTATATTGTAACTCTTACGAAATTCCTTTTATCAATCAATGATTTTCTGTTTTTAATGTATAATCTCAGCTACAAATAACCTCAGTACAAAGACATTGACACATGCATAATTTCTCTCAAAATATCAGTTGTGCTGTTTTGTATTCTTTCATACTATCTTGTATTTGTCTAATGATGTCTGCTTGGCTGTCCAGAACAGGGGTACTGTGGCCCAGTATTTAAAGCAGCTGTGGTTTTTCTCAACTTTCAAATGGTAGCCAGGTTCTGCTGATTCTACCTCTGAACTTTCTCTTAATCTTCTCTTATTCCTTTATCTGCTGTTCCCACCCCCAACTCCCAATGTTGGTTTAGGCTTATATCTGGATTCTCACCTGTTCTCTCTGTTTCCAGCCTCTCTTCACAGCCCATAATTGACTGTAGAATCATACCTACATCCTAGTATATTCTTTACTCAACCTACTGTAGTCATCATATCTTGAATATGGCAAACTCTGAAGTCTTTTTTTTTTTTGGCTTTTGCAAATGTTATACCTTTTATTTCTATAACATTTTTAATACCCCAACGTCTTTCCCCTACACAGAGACATAACCTTCACACCAACAACGCTTCTATCCATTTTCTAACTGTCAAATTCCTATCATATTTAAAGCCCCAAGGGAAATATTTTATTCTCTGTGGTGCCTTCCCCAATTCCCCAAAACAGAACTAATATATACACCCTCTCTATTGCTTTGCAAATGGTGACACTATGAGTGCAAGGTATTTCATAGTAATTATGTACACTTAAAAATTACAGCTAATGGGCCCCTCAAGGGCAGAGCCGTATCTTAGCCAACTGTGGATCACTGACTTATAGCATGATAACTGGTACTAGGCTGTTTAATAATTGTAATAATAGATAACAATTTTGAGCACTTGTGAAGCATGAGCTTAGATTGAAGCGTCTCAACCTTGGCACTATTAACATTTTGCACCTGTTAATTCTTTAGTGTGGTGTGGTGTCCTCTAAGGTATTGTAGGATTTTTATCAAGATTCTTGTCCTTTCCCCATTAGATGCCAGTAGTACCTTCTCCCAAGTTGTGATGCTCAAAATTGTCTTCCATCATTGCCACATGTCCCTTGGATGGGAAGAATTGTCCTCAGTTGAGAACAGTTGACTTACATAGCTTCTGTCATTTAATCCTCATAATTACCTCAGGAGGCAGCCATAGATTTTTTCTTTTCTCTTTTCCAAGAGAGGAAATTGTGGCTTAGGTGATACTGGTAGGAGATTGTAAGACCTTGATTTAAACCCCAGATGTCTCTGGAGCATGTGTTCCTGATCACTAAGCTGCATTGTATTCTAATCCATAGCTGCTGAATACTTTATCTTTAATATTTGACAACTAGTCTCATTTCTTCATAACATACTATTAAGAGAAAGTTTAATTCACTTCAAGATTTGGTGAGTAAAGAGTCTGTGAAATGTTTTCAAGTGTGTTTGAGTGAAGATAAAACACAACTGTGGGGACTTCCCTGGTGACACAGTGGTTAAGAATCCGCCTGCCAATGCAGGGCACATGGGTTCGAGCCCTGGTCTAGGAAGATCCCACATTCCGCGGAGCAACTAAGCCCGTGAACCACAACTACTGAGCCTGCGCTCTAGAGCCCGCGAACCACAACTACTGAAGCCCGCGTGCCTAGAGCCCGTGCTCCACAACAAGAGAAACCACCACAATGAGAAGCCCGTGCATCGCAACAAAGAATAGCCCCCGCTCGCCACAAATAAAGCCCATGCGCAGCAACATAGACCAAACGCAGCCAAAACACCCCCAAAAAACAAAAAACACAATTGTGCATATGTGCTTGACTAATAGACATGCAGAATTTGCAGGAATCTTTATAGGCCTCCAGCCCAAACTCTCGGTCCCCAAAGGAACCTCTTCTGTTTCATCCATACACAAAGATGTGGAAACCACAATAATGATAATTTAATTTGAACGTCATTTGTAAACAAGTTGCCCTCTTGGAGACAAGATGGTTTTCTGAAATGAGCACGGGACTAAGAGCTGGGAGCCATATGGTTCCAGGTCCGCCACACACCTGCTCATCAGCCCTCATCCTGTGTTAGACCCAGCTTCATCCTCTGAGAAATGGAAACAATAATTACAGCCCTGGTCATCACATGCGAAATTATTCATGTGTTTCCTCAAAAAGACAGTACTAGATAAACGAGGAACATTGCTGTTGTTTTGTAGGCGTACAGATATTTTACTTGTTAGGCTGAGAAGGAATGTATCCTCTTAAGATTATTCTTACAGGAAATGTTGGGCAACCAACTGGTAGAAGAGTGAAACAATGATGTGGAAACAATCTCTTTTACTCCATCTGGAGGCATCTTATTCTTCAAGCCAACCTCACATAAGAATATCAGTACATTTCCTTTGGGTCTTAATATCTAACTTGTCTTTTTTTCAAAAGATAGTATGGTGGTACCAATGATTTGTTTATTTGTGTAGTGCCTTCCCCAGGACAGAAGCTCAGTAGCTGTGGGACTGTATTTTTAGGTGTGTGTGTATGAGATTAATATCTCCTAATCCCTGAACTATGTTTCTTGCCTTTTGTCCTGGTGCTACTTCAAAACTTCTACTTTGGTACTCATTAGTATTTGTTGAATCCGTACTTTGAGAGGGAAAATGTACACTCACGTCTTTCTCTTCTGAATTATCAAGGCTTTATGAATATTGACTGGCAAGGAGGCTATAGGTGGACCCATCCTTATATAAATACATACATCCATACCACCTTGATCCTACAGCTTGTAATCTATAATGAACAGATAATTTTAGCATTTAGGCATGGTTATTCATTTCTAACACCTTTCTCCCCTGTCCACTAAAGATAAGATAGAATAATGTACCTTCAGCGTATGTTCTTTACCTCTTTTTGTGCTCTCAGTGAATGGTGATGTACAGGTACTTTTACCAATCTTTTGCCAGTTTCCTGATAGCAGTTGGAAGTCAGCCTTGTGGGGAGGGACCTTCATGATTTGGGTTAAGCCTTAGTGCTGTATCTACTATACTTAGTAGGACTATTATTGTCTCTTCTCAAGTTTGTAAACCTTTGATATTATCTTCAAATGTGATTAGATATACCTTCACACATCATTTTCCTTAAAAGTATTAATTACTTCAATGTAAATAATTAAAGCCCTATAAGTTTTCATGGTTTGCTGTTATAGGGGCCTCAAAAACTAGAAGTGGTTTGGGCTTCTTTCAGTGTGTTTCTCATCCTGTATATGAGAATTAGAATAACCTAGCTCATAGAAGGTATTTACAAACTATATTAAATAAGGTAACTAATGGCCACTGTATTACTTTGGATATGAAGCTGAGAAGCTGCAAATGGCCTCCAGTGAGTTGCAGGTTAAATTCAAGATGGTAAGCAGAATAGTGATCCCCTCCCCAAAGATGTTCACATCCTAATCACTGGAATCTATGAATTTCTTAGGTTAAATGACATAGAGGAATTAATGTTGCAGATGGGTTTGAGGTTATTAATCATCTGACTTTAAAATAGGGAGATTATCCTGGGTTATCTGGGTAGGCTCAGAGTAATCCCAAGGACCCTTACAAGTAGAAGAAGGGGGCAGAAGAGATAGAACCAGAGAGATGGCAGTGTGAGAAAGGCTCCGCCCAACTTTGCTGGCTGTGAAGATGGAGAAAGGGATTATGGTCCACAGATTGTGGAGGCCTCTAGGAGCTGGAAGGGAAACACAGAACTAGATTGTTTCCTCGAACTTCCACAAGGAATACCACCCTTTAACAGCTTGATTTTAACCCAGTAAGATCCATCTCAAATTTCTGATATTCAAAACTGTAAGATAATAAATGTTATTATTCAAGTCAATAAACTTATGGTAATTTGTTACAAAAGCAATGAAAACCTAATATACCAAGTGAGCACTGGGTTAACATTTTGTTAATTGTTTCAGATCTCTGTTAATATGACTCCCTCAGGAGATAAATCATTACTTCTGGGACTTCTGAGTTTATGGGTTTGGGGGTTTTTTTGGACACCCTTAATGGAGCTCCCCTGGGAGTCATTCTAAGAGACTTCTGTCCTGCCTCGGGGAATTCATGCTTTAGCTGGGGTGACAGACAAGGAAGTAAACATAAATGTCATTTATTACAAGAGGTGTACCAAGTGACTGTCTTTAAAGACATAATCAAACCTGTCTCTGACATGTGTGCAAGATGGGCGTATTGTTGAGAATTTCCTATCTGATCTAATTTCCTCTCTTTCCAGAGCCAGTCACATTGGGTGCTCTTATTCAAACAAGAGCACGAAGAGGAATTCAAATAGTCAGTGTAGGCTAGGTTATGACACAATAACAATAAGCCCTATCACAACAGTTTATTTCTAACTGATACTATGTTTCCCAGTTGTGGACACTGGCAGGAAGTGTGTTGCATATTGACTTTGTTTCAAGACTCTGTTTAATATGCACTCCATCCTCTGGAATGTCACTGGTGGAGGTGGCAGGACAAAGAGAAAGCTGGAGGTTCTCAGGCTAGCAATGAACCGCTCTAGTTCTGAAGTCAATGCATGTCACTTTTATCTACAATTCATTGGTCAGATAGTTGCATGGTCCAGTCCAGCTGCAGACAGCAGGTGACTGGGGGAGGAGGCGTCAGGCAGGGTTTACCGTGGAAGGAATACAGGTACCCAGAACAAGAGCAGCACTGGCACAGGGGTCAACCCCTATACTGAACCAGGATGTGCATTTTTCACTCTTCACTCAGCTATGTGTCTCCATCTGAATATTATTAGTAGGTTTAGTATTACCCAAACAGAATTTCTAGATTTTTCCTATTAGACTACAGTTTTTTAATTGCCAGTATTATATTTTTCTATACCTGGCTTACTACTGTTTTGAAACTGCTGAAATAATGGCTCATGTAATGTGTATCACAATTATAAGAAGAAACCAGATGTAAAAAATCAAATTTCTGTTGCATCAAGTATCAATATGCCTTTAAGGAAGGAGCAGTTTGAAAAGGAAACCATAGAACCAAAATAGGTCTTAGAAGCACTCATTCATTCATTCAGTAAGCATTTACTAAACCCTTACTGTGTACCCAGTGATGTGCTAGGTGGTGGGTATTAGCACAGAAAAAATAGACAAAGTCTTCACTATTATAACCTAGTAGAAGATTAAAAAAAAATAGACCAGCAAGTTACAGAACACTGCGATGAATACTAAAGCAAGCAAGAGTACGGGGTGCTCTGGGCATGTATAAGAAACTTGCCTAACCCAGACGTGATAACAGGTCAGGGAGATTTCTTGGAAAAATTGTGATCTAAGCTGAGCGCTAAGGGATAGGTAGAAGTTAGTTAAGTAAAAAGGAAGGGAGGGTTAGCTTGGATACAGAGTGAGGAGGGGAAGAGTATTGCAAAGCTGGGGAACTAGCGTTAAGTGTAAAGCCCTAGAGGCCAGAGATATTGGGGCTTGGCAAGTGTGTAGTATCTACCCTCACAGAAAAATAATGAGCCAGCTTTCAGCACTGTAGAAGTCTCAGCTTCCTCTGTTACTTATGCACTGTGCCATATGTGGGCATAGTTGTAAAGGCAATGCGATGCTATTAGATCAGTTTTCGTTGTCTGCCTAACTCTACAGTTAGAAAGGTTTCTTCATCCAATTTAGATCCTGTTTCAAATTGCAGTGGTAACTTGGAATGGATTGCATTTTAGTTAACACAGGTGGTGTTCTTCTGGGCTTGTGTGGTACACATACAGAGCTGCAGGCTGGTTTTTAGTGTTTTCACATGCCAGATTCAGTGTCGTACTAGGGACTGATTTACTTACAACAGGGAGGAAAAGAGGTGCCTTAAGTGTTTGCAATTTGCTACACAAAATTTTTTTTTTAGATTAAGCCCAAATTTATGCATTTTTGAAATGAAAGTTACTAAACCATAAACCAGAAGTGTTTTGCTAGGTGTGTTTTAAACAGAAGAGCTTTAAAAATGTAAGGGCTACAAGATATTTTTGACCAAGTTTACCCATTGGTGGTGGTAGAAAAATCTAAGCATAAAAACCTTGGTGTTTGAGCTGTATTTTTTTCCCCTCCTATCTCCTAAATATGTTTTCTGTCTTATGCTCAGAATGGAGGGAGGAATCAAGCAAAACAATTTTATGTAAAGAATGAGTTGCATGATCTGCATATGACTATTTAGATTTCAACTTTGCAGGAAAGTACAGTAGAAACTCCCAGTAAGTCATTTTCTATTATTACCTCAGTTTCCTGACCTCTCCCTACTATTTTGAAAGAATTACAAATGGAATAATGGCATTTGCGGCAACATGGATGGACCTAGAGATTATCATACTAAGTGAAGTAAATCAGAAAGAGAAAGACAAATACCATATGATATCATTTATATGTGGAATCTAAAATACGACACAAATAAACTTATCTACAAAACAGAAACAGATTCACAGACATAGAGAATAGACTTGTGGTTGCCAAGGGCGGGGTGTGGGGTGTGGGGGAAGGATTGGGAGTTTGGGGTTAGCAGATACAAACTATTATATATAGAATGGATAAACAACAAGGTCCTACTGTATAGCATAGGGAACTATATTCAATATCTTGTGATAAACCACACTGGAAAAGAATATGAAAAAGTGTATATATGTATAACTGAGTCACTCTGCTCTACAACAGAAATTAACACAACATTGTAAATCAACTATACGTCAATAAAATTTAAAAAAAAAAGGATTGCAATGCAGACAAGTAGAGTCAACTTGTATCAATTTAACAAAAAAAATGAGGGCTGTGCAGATTTACAGTGGTGTTTTGTTCATTATTTATTTGTAGTATGCAGAATCTGGGGAGGTGTGAGAATACAATACTTTGTTCATGGAATGAGGTCTGAACTTGGAAGTAACACTGGGATAAATGGTTGAAATGAAAATGGTATCCAGATGCCTGGCAAAAGGGCCAGGTGAGGGATTAAAGAAAAAGGGGATGACACAAGGTAGGATTTTGAAACCAGGAGTGTGGAAGTTGGAAGTTTATTCAGCAAGTTTATAGGAAGCACCTTCTATGAGTTAGGCACTATCAGAGGCACAGGGGAGACACAAGAATATGGCATGATTTCTGCCATGAAGAACTTCATTTTCCAATGAGAGAGGAACAATAACAATGCAAGGTGAACATAATGGAAATGGAGACACTTCTAAACTGCTCTCCAAGCCTAGGGAATTGAGAAACCCCATGGACAAATTCCCCCAACAGATAAGGGGCACTGGGAATCGTTCTGGAGTTTCCTAACTTCATTTTCAGGAGTTTATGTATAACTAGAACTACTTCACTATTTGGTGATCGGAACAGTTGTAGTCTTTGAAGATGAGCAAAAAGCAGGGAGTTATCTGTGGAGCTGGGAGATGAGGGTTATAGGAGAAGGTAGAATTCAGAGAAGGGAGACAGGGCAGTGAAAGTGGGATAGGGTTTTCTTCCCTAGCACTTTCCTTTGCCCCCTCTGCCTTCTTTCTGAACTCTTCCTAGTGTACAGAACCTTACGCAACCTGGAATTTAGCTTGAGAAAGACTAGAGATGTTGGGTTTGGCAAGTAAGGGATTATATTAGAGTTCTCCAGAGAAATAGAATCAGTAGGATGGAAAGATATAGATGTAGATATGTAGATATACAGACTTACTATAGGAATTGCCTCTCACAATTATGGAGGCTGAGAAGTCCCACGATCTGCCGTACACAAGCCAGAGAACCAGGAAAGACGGTAGTGTAATTCAGACAGAGTCCGAAGGCCCAAGAAGCAGGAACACAGTGTCTGAGGACAGGAGACGATGGATATTGTACCTCAGCCAGAGAGATCACATTCACCCTTCTCCACCTTTTTGCTCTATTCTGGCCCTCAATGGATTGGATGATGCCCACCCACATTGGTGAGGGTGGATTTTTCCCCAGTCTACTGATTCAAATGCTAATGTCTTCCAAATAGACTCTCACAGACACACTCAGAACTAATATTTTACCAGCCATCTGGGCCTCACTTACCCCAGTTGAGCTACACATAAAATTAATCATCACAGAGATATACAATCTTGATCTGAACAGAAAGAGGGATGATGGTAGGGTTTCAGGCTGAGATAAGGACTCCTTTTCCTTCCCCTGTTTTCTCATCACCACTCTCCCATGAAGGCTACCAATGGGAGGAACACCGTGGGAGGAACAACAGAGTCCAAGTCATGATAAGGAGCAGCCAGAAAAGGGCAGAAGGATGGCTTCAGTCAAGGCAGAAGAGGTGGGTTGAGTCTCCAGTGGTTAAGGAAGTTAAGTTATAGCAATAGACTGCCTTGAAAAGGAGAGGAGTCTTTTTGACAGCAAAGGGAGGGGGAAGGAGAGGGGTAAGGGTAGGGGAGGAAATGGGAATTTCAACAGTCATCTTTAAATAAAACTGAGCAAGAGGTGACCATTGGTATGAGAGAGATTTTTATAACATGATATTTCTCTGTGGTAGGTGTAAATAATCTTAGCTGGAGACAGCAGTATTCAGAACAAAAGCATACATGTTTATTTTAACAGCTTTATTAAGGCATAATTTTCATTCCATACAATTCACTCATTTAAAAGGTATAATGAAATGGTTTTTCAGTTTATTCACAGAGTTGTGCAGCCATCATCAAACTTTATTTTACATATTAGCATGGATATTTTTCTATATATCCATCTCATTTTACCTTGTACAAATAGGCTCTCTTTCTGTGGCCTTTCACTCTCATGGTATCATCTTAGCATGTAAGGATTAAAGAAAAGCTTTGTAATCCTATACTTGATATAACCTAAGATCTTACAAACTACCAGAAAGCAAAGGATCTTGTTGAGGTGAACTGTTTTGTTTAGAAGCAGACCAAGCAGAAAAGTTGAATTGTATTATGAGAAGTATGACATTGTCCATTTCAATTGAATGACACATATTTCACAATTATGATTATAGTGTCTGAACTATCCTTACAATCTACATGGAACAAAGAATATATAGGTTTAGGTAAATAGCTATGTCTGGATATGTAAATGTTCAGTTACTAGATTTTGAAGTTGAAAGAATGAGCAATAATGCATAAGGGACTCATTTAATTTAATATTTTTCTGGTCGTGACATGTGATTCTTGGGACTTTCTTCCAGAGCAGAAAATCACTTCAACCAGAGCTGTGGGCTTGGCTAGGCTCCACGGAGATGAGAAACACAGGAAGGAAGAAAAGACAGATCATAACAGATAAATGGGAACTGACAGAACTGCCCAAGAGTCTCAATGTAGCTTAGATGAAATGACACGCCATAAATTAAACCCTGTGATTCCTGTAAAAAATCGGACATATAAGGTTGACTGAATTGGGAAAAAAATGGGTTAAGTCAAAGCGTATTTCTGTAGAAGTCAGGGCTGCCTTCAGTTTCAGGTTTTCCTTCTTACACTGTGCTGGTTTCATATTAACAATAATGGGAGCTGTTTCCTTATCAAGTTACCAAGGTCTGTAAGCCTGGGATTGGAGTCCTGGGGGCCTGAGGAGGGTCAGTAGTTGAGCACAGTGGCCACATCTGCCATGAACGGCGGCATCACTGTTTACTACTTTTCCACCCCTCCATGTGGGAGGATTATGCTTACTCATCCCACTGATATTTGGCTTAGCCATGTAGCTTGCTCTGGCTACTGGAATATATGTGGCCCTGGTATTGCCACTTCTGGAAAGAAGCTTTAAGAGCCCTGACATGGGTTTGACGTTGCTTTTTTTTTTCCTCTCTGCCATGGGAACAGCTGTGCATAAGATAGAGATTTTTTGGTTTTGGTTTTTCTTTATCCTAGACTTCAGACTGTACGAGGAGCACAGCACTGCTAACCAGTAGTCAACGTGTAACATGAGAGAGAAATTGCCTTGTTTTTGTAAGTCATCGAGAACGATCTTCATTGTTACTGCAGCATAATCTAACGAACACTGACTAATACACCTCACATTCATAGTATGGAAACAAGGAAGTCAAGTGCAATGTGAGGAATGCATTGGGTCCAGAGGTGGTAACCAAAACTATTAGATCAGGAGCTGGGCAAACTCTGGAAAAGAACAGGGAATAAGAACAAAGGTGGAAGCAAAGCCAGGGGTCCCTTGATAGTCTCTGTGATCATAAATGAAATTACCAAGGCTTACTTATTTGTGTTTGCTTATGTCTTTAGCTGCAGTGTTATCTGGTAGGTGAGCTGATCATTTTCAAACTAACCTCATTTCCATCTAATATTTTACTTTCTCTCAGAAAAGAGAAATTACCAGAAACTGCAATAAATTCAATACTCTCAGGAGCGGTTGCTCCAGAGCAGAGATAGGTTTATGGCAAAACCATTCTAAATAAATTAATCTCTACTTGGCCTCTTCTGTCCCATTTTGGGAGTGACTGGCTCAAACAGGGCAGGAATATATCACTGCAGCTTATATTAAGAGCTTCTTGAGTGGACAAGAATCAGGAATATTGACTACAAGGGAAAGATGAGTGAGGCCTGTGATATATCCTTAAATTCACTTACGCCAGCATGGAAACTGCCACTCATTCCCTGTAGACATCCATCCCTGGGGACTTCGTCACTGGGATGAGAAAGGTAAATGCACAGTGAGTCTTCTGCCGATGTCTTGTGATGGGTAGAACTAGACTGATGATCACAGTTTGTTATTATTTCTTATGGTTGGAGTGTGTGTATGTGTGCGTGTGTGTGAATGCAGCATTATTTTCTGGAATTTTGTCATTACAACCCTAAATGTCATCAGCATCATGCTATACCTCTAGCAGGCTAATTTAGAGAACATTGTCTCTGACTTTAATAAGATCTTATACATAGACAAAACTTAGCAGACAGCCACATTCAAGCTTATTGTTTTCACTTTAAAGAAATTTCTTATCTGAAATATTTCATTTTGTCTCACACAAATTGAAAAAAAATTTTAAATACGAGAAATTACTTATTAACTATTATTTCTCAGACTGTAAAATCCAAAATCAGATTTAATATAAATAATGAATACTTATATATGTATATAAGCTAGTAAATTTTAACAGAAATTAAACTCTAAGAAAGGCCGGTTAATTTTTAAATGCTTCAGTTAATTTTTAAATGACATCATTATCTCTTCACTCCCTCACACTGCTTTTAATTATTCCCCTTTGAATTGAAGACATTGGCTATAATTAATTTTTTGAAAAGATGTTATGTGGGAAATAGAAAACATCAATGTATAGCTTTTGCATCAGGTCTGTTCAAGGGGTAATTAATTTTCATAAGACATAATAAGGAAATTTAATGAAAGGCAATTCTTACTTTATTCCCACTTTAATCCCAAAAGAAATCCGGATGTTAGGAACTTACTATTTTCTTGCTTTCACAGAGTATTCAGAGATTTTTTTTAGGGGAGAAATATGAATCTTTCATGCCAAAAAATATTCCGTAGTGTTTTACAACAATGACTATTCCTGGACCCCCAATTTAGAGAAATTCAGAGAGCATCTGGACATATCACACTCTCAAGTACATCTTTTCCATACTTTTTCTTGAGGCTTAGATTTTTTTGCTACCATAAATGATAACACTCTGTGCTTAAAGAGTGCATTAAAGAAGGGAAATGTGTTGGTCTGATCTGTTTGAGGCAAATGATTTCAAATATTCCTGACTTGTTGATGCACAGCGAACCCTCACCATTTGAGTGATCCCTCCAGGGAACTTGTCAATCCTCAGATTCTTGAATACCTATTTAGCATATGATTTCCTCTGTAAAACGAATAAATGATAACAGAGAGAGAACAATAAAACTGTGTTGAATGTGCCTCCAGCCTTGAAGTACTTGTAATAATAATCCATGTCTCAGCAAAATGGCAAACTGACTATGTAACCTAGAACTTTGGGGTCACTCCTGAAATGTAAGCTATGAATGTTAAATCTACAATGCCAAGAGTCTACTTTATTTCTCTGTAAAAATGCATATAACTGCCTGGTAGATATTTTGTGTTCAAATAGAAATTTTGGCACTGGAAAGTGTAGGTAAGAGCTTTACATTCCTGGAATGTAATACAATGTTTCTATCAAATAGTAGGGATGGGCAGTGATTAAAAAAGTTCAGGATGGAACCTGAACAGTGTTCTGTGATTTTGCCTTTTAAATAAGACAAATAACTTGCAGTACTGAATATTTAGATTAAATATCTTATAAATGCATGTATTTTCATAATACTAGTAGTATAAACTTATTACCCAAAACTTAAAAAATTCTCCCAAGTCAATAACACTGCAACTGTTCTCATGTTGGATTATTTCCTTTGTCTTTTTCTTTAGGCAGAAATAATTTATTTTAAATCTAAGGTGTTATATTAATATAGCTATATGTACATAGTATTTACTGATGTTTTATCACCAAGGTAGATTGTATAATTAAATTTATCTTAGAGAAGAAGAGACTAAGATACAAACTACTGTGTATGAAATAGATAAGCAACAAGGATATATTGTATAGCATAGAGAATTATAGTCATTATCTTTTAATAACTTTTAATGGAGTATAATCTGTAAAAATATTGAATTGCTATGCTGTGCACCTGAAACTAATATAATATTGTAAATACTATACATCAATTAAAAAAAGAGTAAAAAAAAAAAAAAAAGAGTAGTTACCCTATTTGGTCTAATGAATATAGCCAGTAAGAAGTAGAGTTGGTAATTTAAACCTAAATCTTTCTAATATCAGTCTCCTATGCTTCCCTTTATATCTAAGCTTAGTGAAACAATATATCTAAGCTAGGTAACAGAAAATAAGCAAAAATACATTTTTTTTCTTAATAGATTGAATATAACAAGAACATGCAATGACACCATTAACAATATCAACAACAAAGCTTATTGAGAGTTTGAAGTTGCTTACAGTTCAGCATACTCTCAGAGATAATTTCCTGAGCAAAGATAAATCCATTCTCTCCTCCACATTTTCCTCCTCCTCTTTCTTTCTCCCTTCTCCTCTCGCTCCTCCACTCTCCATCTTTTCCTTGGTCTCTCTCTTTATTCCCTGGATTCTCTCTACATTCTTTCTCTCTGTTCTCTCTCTCATGCAGATTTTTTAGTGTGTCTCCTCTGTCTCTTTCTCACTCTCTTACTTTTATTTTTTCCTTTCTATCTCTCTGCCATTATTTTAAGCCTGATGCTAAAAAAAAACAACAAAAAATCCATGTGACCTAGGTTATGTGATCATTAAAGTTTCTAGACAAAAAAGTATAGAACAGGCTATTGAATGATTTTTTTAAAAATATATAGAAAAAAATATATATAGAGAGAGAGACCCACGCCTCTGAGGTCAGAAAAATTGGAAATAATATGATTTTAACATGTAAGCTTTGTTTTCAGGTTGAACTGTATGAATTACTGTTTTATAGATCATAAAGATCAAATAGTGCCTACTGTTGTTCAACCTAGTATTATTTCTTGAACTTTGGATATTTGTGAAGAATTTACTGACTGCTAAGATGCAGCATATATTTTAGTTTCTAAAGATATTCAGAGGATTTGGAGGAGCCACAGTACAATAGCCTTAATCAGAATCTGTCTCCCTGCTGTCATTAGTTGTTGTAGTTCAGTTTCATAGTAGCATTTATCATGTTCCTTTAAAAAAAAAATCAGCCATTATATCTCACTAGGAACATAGTAAAATATTAATTTCTGTCTTCTAATTGTCACATTTCTGAGAAAAATAACTACGAAAACAGCCAAGAGTCAATAACAGACTCTTTTCTGTAATTATTCCTTATTTCATCCCAGAGTAACTTAATAGACATAAATCAAATATCTATAGAGAGATGGGATTGGTGTTCCAGAAGAGGGTCAGGGTTGCAGAAGTATGTTTAGTTAGGCTCAAAGATGACAGTTCCCAACTAAGGGTACCACTTTCTAGTTCCCTCCACCACACACACACACACACACACACACACACACACACACACACACACACACACACACACTACACATACATATCTTTCATTCCTAATTTCTGCCCTAAGGTAAATTGAATTTTGTTGGAGGATATAGGCAGTAATCAAGCAAAGTATAGGTAAGTAAGATAATTAAAGGATTGTGATAAGTAGTTCTGTAAGAGAGTAAACATTTGAGAGTGATAGAGTAACTTAGGGAAGCCATTTTTTTTTAATAGAATGGCCAAGAACAGCCTTTCTGGAAAACATTCTTGAGACCTGAAAGATGAGAAACAATGCACTCCAAGAAGAGTTTGGAGAGTATTTCAGACTCAAGGAACTAACTGCACGTGTCCAAACTCAGAGGTGGGAGGGAGCTAGCCAGGTACTGAGTGCAATAACCTCATGAGTGTTGTTAGATCCCAGTAAGTGGCAAAATATATGAGATGAAGGTGGAGAGATAGGCATGAACCAAATACTTCTTCTAGAGATGTTACCCACATCTTATCATGCATATTAAACTGCACCCATAACCCTAATTAAATATAACTTTTCCACAACTAATTGTGTTGTATTGCTAGTTGACATGGCAATGTTAGACTTTAAAATAAACATGAATTAATTTTTATTTTGTGTATTTAAAAAGATTTTTTTGAGTCAATGATTAATTTTCTTAAGTCCCAAACATTGTGGCACATCCTTGAAAGGTTCCCAGGATCTGGACACTGCAGCTTTAGCATCTGTTGGATAAAATTGCCTTGTTGAGTAAAACAGTGGATTGGAGAGAGGCAAGAGGCAAGGATGTCAGCAAAGGTGCCCTTACCACCTCAGAGAAGATTGGGCCTCAGGTTATGGTGATGGAGTGCAGATAGAAATATGGGAGCAGGTCAGAGATACATTTTGGTGGTTGAACTTACAGGTTTGGTAAGAGCTGACATATAAGGAAATGAGTGAAAGAAATGAAAGATTCCTAAAAGATTCTTAGCTTGAGCAACTAAGCTCAAGCTTAGGGAGAATAACAAAGTCATTTACTGAGATAGGGAAGATTGTATAAACCAGTAGTTCTTAAACCTTTGGTCTCAAGACCTCTTTGAATGTTAAAAATTATTGAGGGTACCCAGAGCTTTTGTGTGGATAATATATATCAATATTTACCATATTCAAAATTAAAACTGAGAAATTTTATAAATATTGATTCATTTAAAATATAACTAGTAAATATTCACATGTGAAATAATATATTTTATAAAAACAGCTCTATTTTCTAAAGCAAGAAAAAATCATGAAAAGAATGGTATTGTTTTATATTTTTGACAATCTCTTTAATGTCTGACCTAATGGAATACAGTTGGATTCACATATCTATTTCTGCATCAGTCTGATGTGATATCACACGTCCTGTAGCTTTTGGAAAGCATCACTGTGTATTTATGAGAGAGTGGTTGTGAAAAGAGTGGTTGTGAAAAGAGTGGTTGTGAAAAGAGTGTCTTAGCATAACTATGAGACTAGTTTTGACCTTATGAATCCCTAGGGTCCCTGGACCACACATACCTCTGACTTAAGGTAACTGGTGACTCTCAAACGTCTTTTCTCCCATTCTCACTTTACTTCTTTTCTTCTGAAGATAAATAGTTTTATACAACTTTGTTTCTTTGCTCTTCTCCCAACCTTGAACTGCCCTTATAGGAAATTCTAGTACATTTATATCTAAATCTAGATAGCTTTTCTGGAAATCCTCCCCCCTAATTCTCACTTCCCTACCCACCATTCACTGGGCTTATAGAAATTTATAACCTTACATTTGGTTTTCCTAACTCATCCTTCTTTGCTATTTTATGACTGAAGGAGAATGTTTCATAGGACCAAAGGAGGCAGGCTCTACTGTCTGTCTCCGAACTTGATTCTCAGCATGGAAGCCAGTTTGGCACTATACCCCTGGACATCTCCCATTATCCCAACTTCATTTCTTATAGTTACTTTGCTCTGTTAATGGAACCAGTTCTGTTCAGGAAGGGTAGACAGGCAACTGTGAAATGTTTCTAACAAGGAAATCAAACTACATTTTCAGATATTTGATTTTGTTCTTGGCAGACTGAATGTTCTGTACACTTAGATGCATGACTTTATAATATTCAGTCTCTTGAGAAAGCATCCTTTTATGTTATAGCTCTTGGCTTGAACAAACAGAATAAACACAGCATAGGAAAGAACAGGGGGTATATTTATGAAGCCTGATCTCACAGTTCAAAAACATCTACTAACACACACAACTGCAGAAAGTACGCTTTTCTCTCAAAGGATAATTTTGACCTGTAATGGAGATCTGGTCTTCTGGGACTGAGCTATAGAATGGCACAAACTTTCCCAGTGTTAAAGTGCTAGTTAGAAAGTTGCTTTTTCCTGCATGTTAAAGGGGATTGCTGTGTGTTAGGAGAGTCCATTCACTTAAAGGATGAGCATTTTATCCTAATTATATCTGTTTTCATCAAATAGGAATACATCCTAAAATAATGATACGAGTGAGGAAACCTTTGTTAAAATTGTTGCTAAATATGAAGTTAAAATAAGAAGGTTTAGATTATCAGAGAATTGACATGTACTAACCTCTTACCACATGCCAGGACTTGGCACTCAAGAATCCTTGCTTTTCAGTTTGTTCATTTCTCATTTACTTCAGTTGTCGTCATTCCTGCCCTGGCCCAGTGTGTTTGGGTTATCTTACAGAGAAGACATCCTTCATTCAGGGTACCTATTCATTCACTCACTCAGTAAATCAATTAATCCAATATTTATTGAGCATCTGCTATATTCAGGTTCTGGAAAGACAAAAATGAAAAAGAGTTGGTCTCTGCCATCAAAGGGGTCATGAGCTGATAGGGAAAAGAGTTGTAGGAGATGTAAAGCAAAGAGTGTGATAAGTGAAGACTGCAGATGGCAGGAAATCTGACTCTTCTAAGCAAGACAGTCTCTATAGGAGTAGATAACATTTTAGTTGGGCCTTGATATATTAGCAGGATTTCACGGGGTGAGAAAGGAGAAGGGAAGGAGAGATGAGAACGACCAAGAAAAGAGAATATTTTGCATGGAAAAGATAGTGTTAGCAAGCTGGACAGGTAAAATAGGCCTCATGTGTTCAGCAGCCAGCTCTGAACCCCTTTTCCATAGAATTTAAGATATTAAAAAATTAAATACATATTATATGTTTGTTAAAGCCGGTAGGATATAAGATAATCATTCACGTGTTCCTTCTCATTCATACAAACAGGTTTCTAAAGTACTTCTTGATAGGAATATTTAACTTGACTAACTTGTTAACTCTGAAAAATAAGGGTAGCTGGATTAAGTAAGCCTGTGGAGGCCTCGTCAATATTTCTATCTTTGATAAAATTAAGCAATAACCTTCTTACATACGTCAGGGAAGACCATGTGTTAACATTTTGCATAGTATGTATTATCAATTTCCACTAAATATCTCTTCCTGGAAGAAACTTGGTAGAAGAGCCCACCTACCAAGTTTCAGTAAGATTTCTGTAAACTCTTCTTGCTTTGGGGCAGATAATATATATGCCAAGAATCATTTGTCTTCTAAATCTAGTTCTCTTTCCAAATGTTCAAGGCCTTTTTGAGTTTATGACTCTAGAAATATCAACTCTCACTTGGCCAGTCCTGCCTCCTGCCTGTTTTCCTCACCTCCTTCTGCAGAAAGCAAGTCTCAGGCCTAGATTGGCTTTCACTTCTTTTCTTGAGCCTTCACTGTAAAACTTCTATCCCTGCTCTGCTGTGCCTAACTTTATTCATTCATTCATTCATTCACAAATATTTACTGAGCATATATTCATTTATTAGAGACTGTATCAGGTACCAGAAATAAAACAGTGAACAAGGTCAGACATGATTTCTTCTCTTTTTCTAATTCAGTATGAGACAACTGTCAAGTAATTCACCTATACTGGACCCACATTCTCCAGTTTGTCAAAAAGTGAAATAGATGTAGAGTGCAATGTTCTTGAATTTTCTCTTAGATCAATGGCAGTTTGGGAAGATTAATACAGAAAAACATAAAAACCTACAAGACCATTTATTGTAGAAGAGGAGGAATGAAGTCAGTGTAGAAGGCAGGACAGTACTGAAATCATCAGTCTTTAAAAGCACTTTGCTATTTATTATCATGGTTGTTGGGCAGCTTTTCAAAATGGTTAAAATAATCTTTATTAGGATTCAGTTTGCAAGCATCAAGTCAGTTTAACACATTTGAATTTGGAAATATAATAGGATTTCAATATAAGAAGTTCTGTATATTGTTCTAAAATAGGTACATAACAACATTTAAACCTTGCTGGCATCTCTCCTTGAAAATTCACATTAACAATTACCATAGTAACAGACTCTAAACTTTCACGTGAAGTGTATGCACTTAAATATCTCGAGTATTATGAATACAAGATGATGAGTTTTGAAGGATTCTTGTTTTGGGGCTCAGTTTCTGCTCTTTGTTGTGAGTCATTCCAATCATTTATTAAAAACAGCCTAAATGATATAGTCTTTAATTCCAAACATTTTGCCAAATTCCTTCTAAATTTAAACCTAACTCTCAATCCTGTTACTGTTGAATTATTTTTCTTTATCTTTCTGACCAATTAATCAGCAGTCATCTACCATATACCCAGTACTGGCGTAAGCACACCGAAGGATACAGGAGAAATAGGAATACAGAAAGTTCTACATTAAGGAGCTTAAAAATGTACAGGTTAAGCTAGTACAAAATGAACCATAAATTATGAGATACGATTTGTGAGCAATAGAAAGAAGGGGCACCCGTGAACACTGGGTAAGGCAGGCCTTGAAGTGGGCCTGGAAGTATAGAACAAATGTTTGAGGATGGCGATCTCTCATTGCTATTCCCACCTTTTCCATTTAAGACAAGGATACTAATAAGTATCCTTGTCTTAAATGGAAAAGGTGCTTTCTCGCTATTCTTTCTTATATCCTATTGCTGAACCTTAATTTTGCCCATTTATTTCCAGAGTTCCACATATTAATTATTTTCTTCCAAGCTCTGTAAAACCATGGAAAAATAATACAGACAGTGAGCGCTCAACATCTCCCAGATATTTTTTAAGGTTACACGTTTATACTTGTACATTGACTGTGGCAAAGAATTTGAAGCCTTTTCTTTGAAAGTGGAGAATTCAGCAATATTTGGATAGAAATACTACTTGGACATCTCAATTTTCTTCTCTCTCTCTCTCTCAGATTAGGTTTCTTTACACGTTATCTAACATGTAAAGCGGTTTTTAACTGCTACAGATGATTGGCAAGGATGACAAACCTAACCTTGAAAGGGTATCAAACCTAGATTAGAGCCTGTGGCCTCTGTGAAGGACTGTGAAGGATTCTCTGCAGATTATCCACGGGAATCTGGGATTACGCAGTGGATCATGGGGGTGCAATTTATAGGAGAGCTTCTGAAAGGAACTGTAAAGGGAGGTTTTGGAATCACAGATCCCTGATTCTAGGAATAAGAACCCCTATAATAAGAAGGAGGGTGATGTATGGCAGAAAATGAGGGGTTCAGAATATTGAAAGATCCATACCCGAAGGCACATGCCTGCTTCCTCATGTCAGATTGGGTTGAACTGGCCTCCTATTACAGTCCAGAATAGAGCTGTACCATAGCATCCCATCTCTGCTTTGGGGGAAGAAGTTTGGGTTTCCAACAGATTTAGTTATAAATATGAAAAATCCTAAGTTGTTTGTGCTTGTGGATGTGAAAAAACAACAACAAAAAAAGCCAACTGTTAACACTTAAAGGCCAACTCATCCAGAGCTGGTGAATTATCTCTGGCATCAAAAGATGGGCTCCTTCAGTGGCCATGGGTATAAGAGATAGATTGGACAGCCGGGTAAACAGATAATTAGAATAAAATGTAATAGGTCCTCTAAGCAGAGCATGTCAGTGCTAATGGGAAGAATGATTACTCTGTGAGTAGGATATGGCGAAATCTTGACTCAGGCAGTCAGTGCTGCTTGGACTAGATTTCTCTGGGTAGAGAGGGGAGAAATAATGTGGAGGAATACTGGTAGGGCATGGCTTGATCAGGGAAACTTTTGTCTTTTTAATAATTATATGGGATGTAGCTAAAATTATTTTTTTGTGAAGCAATATGAGCCAGTGGCTTATTTTCTGGAAAATTCCTGTGTGTGGGGTGGGTGTGGGGGGATGTTCATATCATCCCAAGACACCCCACTAGGGGAGATCAGTAAAGTTCTGTGGTTCTTTCAAAACGATAAGACAAAATATATGCTTCATAAAATAATATACTCTCTCTATCAGCTCTGGAATTATTGAATTAAGTTGGACCATTGGGCTAAATTCCAAATAACATTTGTTTTGTCTTTGTTTCAGTAAGAAATAATTAGAACAAGAGGTGTGAGATATTTACAAAAAAATTATGAAAAGCTGCATAGGTAAAGAAAACATCAGCAATGAAGTATTAAGTGCAGAGAAACATGCATTTGTTTTCATTATTTCAGATAAATAGGAAAGGAAATGCTAATAAGAATGGGTTTCTTTTAACACCTTGATGACTCCAACTGCTTTTCTTTATTGATATTAATTCACCACTAAATCAAAAATAATTTCCAAAAAATCAAATTTAAGTTAACTAAAAGCTTTTCAGTTAACATGAGCAAGTCAAAGAGTACTGAAATTAAACTTGAGAAAAAAAGTAAAAAGCATAACATGGAATAAGCCAAATTAGAAACAAATGTCATGAGACCTCCCTTTTCTTTTATAGACTCCTTTCAAGTCTGGTGCTCCGAAATTTGCTTAAACATTTTTTAACCTATTTATGTGGAACAGAAGAGTAAAATAATAAATGTAAAGTTAAAGTTTACGTTAAGGCTGAAGTTATTCTCACTGTTTGGTTAACCTGTAGAAGGAGCAGAAACCTCCCTGGGAATGTGCCCAGGTTCTGTAATGAGGGATCAGTCGGTGAAAGATAAGCATGACTCCAATTTATGGTGTTGATACTGTAGTTTTCTTTTTCCTTTTTTTTCTTCTCATTTAGTCATGCACGCATCCTCTTTCATTCATCTGGATCTATCATCTATTATTGCTTTATGGGTTTCTGCTATTTCTCTTACCATTCTTGATCTCACCCCACCTCCCTTACACCAATCCATATTTATCTCTTCCTTCGAAGTTTTAATTTAGATTCCTGATGAGCATTTCTGACTGACCTGGGCTTCAGTCTGATCTCTACCACTTACTACCCAGACATGTTCCTCACCTTCTCTATACAAATGGTTTGCTCTAAAAAATAAGAAAATTAAAATAAAATAAAAAGAAAGAAAATGGAGATGACAAAAGGTGGTTGGGAGCACTTGATTACTTGTGTCCTTGCATGAGTGTGCTTAGAACCATGTGGCATTCGTTCTGTGAAAAATTCTCTAAGTTTGTTATTGCACAATCTCTATTTTTCTATGCTGTATTAATCTTTGCACATTTCTTTTACTTTTCTGAGGAAAATTAAAATTCCCTGAAAGCTTACTTCATACGTAGGGAAGTAGGAAATTGATAATAAACACAAGTAAGTGAATACATCAAAGACATATTCTTATGATTGGGTTAAGTTAAATAACTAAACATGGCCAGTTTAGTGCTAATTTCTTTTTTTTTTTTTAATGGCATCTGACTTCTGTAGTTTTCAGAATCCTTTATTGATATTAATTTATTAGTAATGCTAATGTATTACTGAAAGAAACTCAACACTTTCCCTTTCTTGAGAGAGAGGACCTCTCTTCCTGCATTATTGAAAGCTCCACTGTGGTCCTGGCCTCCTGCCCTTCTCAAGTTATCCCACACTCTGGGGAATGGTCATTTTCTTCATATTGTACCAATGTGTGTGCACACGTGAGTATGCATGTGTGTGTGCGTGTGCATATGTATCGGGGTAAGACGGCGGGTCTGTGATAGCAGTGGTTTTGGTGGGGAATAAGAAAGAAGATTTAAAACCTCCATATCACGTAAAATTATAAATTATATATCCAACCAGAGCTACTACTAAACTATCTTTAATTCATCTCCACTTTGGGGGGAGTTAAGTCCTCTTACCTGGACTGTCATATTAGCTTCTTAACAGATTTTCCTGCTTTTATTCTGTCTATCTGTCATATGTTTTATTTCACTAAGTGGCCAGAGTTGTCTTCACAAAACAAATCTGTTCATTTCAATTCTTGTATTCAAAGCCTTCTGTGACTCGCATTTGCTCTAGGATAAAACCCACCCTTCTTAGCAGGTGATTACATGTCATCTACAATCTGCTGCCCCTCAAGTTTTACAGCTGTATCCTGTATTATTCTGCCTGCTTTGCCCCCAGCCCACTTATCTAGTACTACCGCTGTATCAGACTATCATCCCAGAATGAACTTCCATGACGCCCTGCCCAGTCTTTCATCAGCCCAGAAGGCAAACATTTCCCTTCATGTTCATTTGCTGAAATGTTACCCATCCCTCAAGGCCGAGTGACATGTCCCCTTCTCTCATCTATTCCAGGCCAAATTTGTCATTCCCTCACCTGTGGGTTTGCAGCACTCTGTTTTTATCTCTATTATAGCAATGGGGATTTTTATCCTGGATTTTATGGAAGAGTTCTGATTCCCAATAATCTATCCTGTTGTCAGACAGTTTTTCACAAGATTTGGTTCTGAATGTATGCTCCTGACGATTATGGAATTTATATTATGCCTGATATGTCTAAAGTATATACAAACCTGATTTTCTACCTCCTTAGTTTTATCTTTCTGGAAAAAGGCAGTGTACAAATGAATCATTATTGATAAACCAAATACTCTGCTTTTCCCTTCCCATCTGCCAAATGTAACCTGAATGATAAGCAAAGACCAAATATCTGTCTTTCATATTGTCTCTATCTCTGTCTGTCTGTCTCTCCCTTTCTTTCTCCCATCTCTTATTGTCTTTGACAGCCCCTAGTCCCATTCATATGCAGAGTATGAACTTAATAACTAGGTGTTGAATTGAAATGAATTGATCAAATAAGAGAAAAAGCCCAGCTGGTTAGCTACTCCAGTGATAATGTTCCTGAGGCCCATTCTTCTGGGAAGAAGCTGGGTGATTACAGAAAGGATCAGGGAGAAGTCCTGGCCTGCAAAATGCAAGTAAATGCACTAGTGCTGAGAACAGTACTCGGCCCATGGCAAAAGTTCTTTTTTATTATTTGAAGGCGGTAATTAGGCTGTCTTCTTCTGTAGGCTAAGCATCCTCATTTGACGTGATTTCCAGACCCCTTGCTCTGCTCTGTGTCTTCCTCCAGATTATTTCTGACTCACTAATGTTCTCATGAGAATAAGATAACCTCATTTTTTCACAGATTTTTGGTATATGTGTCTAATCAACCCAGAGTCTGGTGAGAACTTAGACTGGGGAAAAAAAGGTACTATCGTCTCTTCCCCTCATCAAAAGCTAATCTCTACCTAAAATTTAGCACTTCCTTCAATTACAAATGTAGGCAACAAACTGCAGTAGGATTAGCAATACTTGTGACTTTGTAACTAACAGAAACCACATAGAATTTCATATCACATGATTGTTGTTAGAGATATTTGAAACTTTTATAAACTCATCTCTATTTTAAAATTAATTTTTGGTATCATTCTGTCCACTGCTAGATTATATATGAATACATCACAATATTTTTAACATTTTGATAATGAATTTTAATATAATGCCCTTTATAATGGTCTGTATTTTATTTTATGCATTGAAACCATTATTCTGAGAAAAAGTACACTTAACCATTTTGCCAAATGGCATGGAAAAGTGTAAGAACACATGGTTCTAGTGGAATTTAGAGCATATAGATAAGAATATAACACTTACTTCCATTAATGCAGCCTTAGACTGCATTTCCTTTATATATATATATTTTTTAAGTTATACCATTTTTATTTATTTATTTATTTATTTATGGCTGTGTTGGGTCTTCGTTTCTGTGCGAGGGCTTTCTCTAGTTGTGGCAAGTGGGGGCCACTCTTCATCGCGGTGCACGGGCCTTTCATTATTGCGGCCTCTCTTGTTGCGGAGCACAGGCTCCAGACACGCAGGCTCAGTAGTTGTGGCTCACAGGCCTAGTTGCTCTGCGGCATGTGGGATCTTCCCAGACCAGGGCTCGAACCCGTGTCCCCTGCATTGGCAGGCAGATTCTCAACCACTGCGCCACCAGGGAAGCCCCTATATTTTTAATCATTATAAAATGATATATATTCATAGCTTCATATGGTTGAGGTGTTTACAAAATGCAACATTCAAGTCTCCCAACCCTACCCACTCCCCAAAGATAACCACTGTGATTGATTGGAGCTATTTTTCCAGATATTGGCTATATATACTCATATACTTTAAAAATATATCTCTATCTCTATGTCTGTATTTACATCTATCAATATCTAAATAGATAAGATATAGTTATTGTAAGGGTGGAGAATTTTTTCATTCTTCCCTTCTAGGTTGTTTGGCTAGTCTAATAATTAAATTGACATAGGACAGATTAATAGGAGAAAAGCAAATTTAATTTTGTACATACAGGAGTCCAATAGAAATATGAGACCCAAAGGCAATAAGGCAATTGAGGCTTATATGTCATCTTGAACTAAGGAATAGGATGGGACCTGAGGCTTCAAAGGGAGGAGGGCAGTTAACAGGATGACAAGAAGAGTGCATGTTTGATAATCAGATGTTTGCCCTGGTAGGAAGGTAATTTATCTCTGGTAATAGCTCTTTTTCTGCACCATGCCCCTTATCTAAATTCTTAAGAATTTAAGAAAGTTAAATTAAGATTAAGTTAATAGACAGGTAAAAGTTTTTCCTGAGTCTGCTGGGTCTTGAGTGCCTTCAGCTCAAAATAATCCACATGCTAAAGTGGCACATCTTGGGGTGGCATATTCTGCTCCCCTTCATTAAATGTATTTATAAATATATTTATTGTGTATGTGTAAATATATGTATGTGTGTACACTAATATATATGTTAGTATACTGTCACATACAATTTATATTATCTTATGCGTACTGCTTCTGCTCTGCATTGACTTTTAGATAGCCAAGTCATACTCTTGGCTCAGACTGGTTTTTGTGGTCAAGAAACTTTCCAAGTCTTTTCATTTCTATTACCATTAAACCCTATTTTCTTCCATTATAAATCAAACCAATGTTTTAAACTAAACATTCTTGGGGTACAGAATTTTTAAAATTTATCACTGCTAATTTTGAGTTTTGACTGCCATAACCTAATCAAATCTTTTAGAATTCTGAATATGCTTCCCAACATATCAGTTGTCACTGTCATCTCTGTGTAATTGTCAAATGTCCTTAAATCATTTCAATAAACATGTATTGAGTGACTGTCATTTGTCAGGTAGTATTCTAAGCGCTTTACATGTATTTTTTCAGTTAGTGCTTCCAACAACTTATGAGGTGGGTACTATTATTATCCCCATTTTAAAGATGGGGAAACTGAGGGATAGAGAAATTAAGTGACTTGCCCAAGGTTTACGGTACTAAGTACTTAGCTATGAACATAAATAAACATATCTCAGGCCAAAGAGTAGATTAAATTATTGGGTACAACTAGAGACCATGAACAGGGGTCAAGGAAACTGACTTCAGCTCAGTACATGGAGGAGTGAGTAGATAGAACTGTATCAAAAATGAATGAGCTCATTATCCCTAGTTACAGTTAAGACTCCAGATAACTCCCTATCATGAATATTTTGAAGAGATATCTGCTTTAGCTGAGAGACTGGATAGATGACCTTTAAGTCTCTTTCTACTCTAGGGTTCTGTGGAACTGGTTCACATAAATATCTTGACTTCTTTCTCTCAGTATTATTTCTATATGCTATGTCCCTAATTCTTTCTGTTTTAATGAATTGTTCTTAAAAAGTGTTAAATTTCTGCCACTAGAATTGACTTTTCACAAAAACATGGTTTATGCCCATTTTAATCACAGACAGTACATTGTTTTAAGTGAATCTCCTCACACAAGTAATCATGGCATCCATGCCTCTTTGAAACTGGATTTCAGAAATGCTTCAATGGGGAAAACCTTTTGGAGCAGTCAAATTTGCATCAGCTACTTAGTTGACTTCTGTGATTGTCCTATTTTTTATTGTGTTGCACTTCCCAATCTTGCAGCTGTGTTGATTATTATGTATTAGGCATCTGCTTATGACCTTGTCCTGGGTCTTTCCCTTGATCATTTTAATCCTAATGAAAAGAAAAGAAAAGGGAGCATCATTCAAAGTAACAGACTTCGTTTCCTTACTTTCAGACTAACTTCCTGATACTCATTTGTCCTGCCACATTTCTTCGGGCTCCCTAGACATGAAAGTCAATGTTTATTACCAGTAATGAATTGGTCATTGGGCCAATTTCTTTTTTTTGAATTATATTTTATTTATTTTTTTATATAGCAGGTTCTTAGTTATCCATTTTATACATATTAGTATATGTATGTCAATCCCAGTCTCCCAATTCATCACACCAATGCCCCCTGCCACTTTCTCCCCTTGGTGTCCATACATTTGTTCTCTACATCTGTGTCTCAATTTCTGCCCTACAAACTAGTTCATCTGTACCATTTTTCTAGGTTCCACATATATGCGTTAATATGAGATATTTGTTTTTCTCTTTCTGACTTACTTCACTCTGTATGACAGTCTCTAGGTCCATCCACATCTCTACAAATGACCCAATTTCGTTCCTTTTTATGGCTGAATAATATTCCATTGTATATATGTACCACAACTTCTTTATCCTTTTGTCTGTCGATGGGCATTTAGGTTGCTTCCATGACCTGGCTATTGTAAATAGTGCTGCAATAAACATTGGGGTGCATGTGTCTTTTTGAATTATGGTTTTCTCTGGGTATATGCCCAGTAGTGGGATTGCTGGGTCATATGGTGATTCTATTTTTAGTTTTTTAAGGAACCTCCAAACTATTCTCCATAGTGGCTGTATCAATTTACATTCCCACCAACAGTACAAGAGGGTTCCCTTTTCTCTGCACCCTCTCCAGCATTTGTTGTTTGTAGATTTTCTGATGATGCCCATTCTAACTGGTGTGAGGCGCTACCTCATGGTAGTTTCAATTTGCATTTCTCTAATAATAATTTCTCTAATAATGTTGAGTAGCTTTTCATGTGCTTCTTGGCCATCTGTATATCTTCTTTGGAGAAATGTCTGTTTAGGTCTTCTGCCCATTTTTGGATTGGGTTGTTTGTTTTTGTAGTATTGAGCTGCATGAGCTGTTTATATACTTTGGAGATTAATCCTTTGTCTATTGATTTGTTTGCAAATATTTTGTCCCATTCTGAGGATTTTCTTTTCATCTTATTTGTAGTTTCCTTTGCTGTACAAAAGCTTTTAAGTTTCATTAGGTCCCATTTGTTTATTTTTGTTTTTATTTCCATTACTCTAGGAGGTGGATCAAAAAAGATCTTGCTGTGATTTATGTCAAAGAGTGTTCTTCTTATGTTCTTCTTATGTTTTCCTCTAAGAGTTTTATAGTGTCCGGTCTTACATTTAGGTCTCTAATCCATTTTGAGTATATTTTTGTGTATGGTGTTACGGAGTGTTCTAATTTCATTCTTTTACATGTAGCTGTCCAGTTTGCCCAGCACCACTTATTGAAGAGACTGTCTTTTCTCCATTTTATACCCTTGCCTCCTTTGTCATAGATTAGTTGACCATAGGTGCATGGGTTTATCTCTGGGCTTTCTATCCTGTTGCATTGATCTATATTTCTGTTTTTGTGCCAGTACCATATTGTCTTGATTACTGTAGCTTTGTCTTTGTAGTATAGTCTGAAGTCAAGGGGTCTGATTCCTCCAGCTCCATTTTTTTCCCTCAAGACTGCTTTGGCTATTTGGGGTCTTTTGTGTCTCCATACAAATTTTAAGATTTTTTGTTCTAGTTCTGTAAAAAACTGCTATTGGTAATTTGATAGGGATTGCATTGAATCTGTAGATTGCTTTGGATAGTATAGTCATTTTCACAATATTGATTCTTCCAGTCCAAGAACATGGTATATCTCTCCATCTGTTGGTATCATCTTTAATTTCTTTCATCAATGTCTTATAGTTTTCTGCATACAGGTCTTTTGTCTCCCTAGGTAGGTTTATTCCTAGGTATTTTATTCTTTGTGTTGCAATGGTAAATGGGAGTGTTTCCTTAATTTCTCTTTCAGATTTTTCATCATTAGTGTATAGGAATGCAAGAGATTTCTGTGTGTTAATTTTGTATCCTGCAACTTTACCAAATTCATTGATTAGCTCTTGTAGTTTTCTGATGGCATCTTTAGGATTCTCTATGTATAGTATCATGTCATCTGCAAACAGTGACAGTTTTACTTCTTCTTTTCCGATTTGTATTCCTTTTATTTCTTTTTCTTCTCTGATTGCTGTGGCTAGGACTTCCAAAACTATGTCGAATAATAGTGGTGAGAGTGGATTTCCTTGTCTTGTTCCTGATCTTAGAGGAAATGCTTTCAGTTTTTCACCATTGAGAATGATGTTTGCTGTGGGTGTGTCATATATGGCCTTTATTATGTTGAGGTAGGTTCCCTCTATGCCCACTTTCTGGAGAGATTTTATCATAAATGGGTGTTGAATTTTGTCGAAAGCTTTCTCTGCATCTATTGAGATGGTCATATGGTTTTTATTCTTCATTTTGTTAATACAGTGTATTACATTTATTAATTTGTGTATATTGAATAATCCTTGCATCCCTGGGATAAATCCCACTTGATCATGATGTATGATCCTTTTAATGTGCTGTTGGATTCTGTTTGCTAGTATTTTGTTGAGGATTTTTGCATCTATGTTCATCAGTGATATTGGCCTGTAGTTTTCTTTCTTTGTGACATCTTTGTCTGGTTTTGGTATCAGGGTGATGGTGGCCTCGTAGAATGAGTTTGGGAGTGTTCCTCCCTCTGCAATATTTTGGAAGAGTTTGAGAAGGATAGGTGTTAGCTCTTCTCTAAATGTTTGATAGAATTCACCTGTGAAGCCATCTGGTCCTGGGCTTTTGTTTGTTGGAAGGTTTTTAATCACAGTTTCAATTTCAGTGCTTGTGATTGGTCTCTTCATATTTTCTATTTCTTCCTGGTTCAGTCTTGGCAGTTTGTGCATTTCTAAGAATCTGTCCATTTCTTCCAGATTGTCCATTTTATTGGCATAGAGTTGCTTGTAGTAGTCTCAGGGTGCTTTGTATTTCTGCAGTGTCTGTTGTAACTTCTCCTTTTTCATTTCTAATTTTATTGATTTGAGTCCTCTCCCTCTTTTTCTTGATGAGTCTTGCTAATGGTTTATCAATTTTGTTTATCTTCTCAAAGAACCAGCATTTAGTTTTATTGATCTTTGCTATTTTTTTCTTTGTTTCTATTTCATTTATTTCTTCTCTGATCTTTATGATTTATTTCCTTTTACTAACATTGGGTTTTGTTTGTTCTTCTTTCTCTAGTTCCTTTAGGTGTAAGGTTAGATTGTTTATTTGAGATGTTTGTTGTTTCTTGAGGTAGGATTGTATTGCTATAAACTTCCCTCTTAGAACTGTTTTTGCTGCATCCCATAGGTTTTGGATCGTTATGTTTTCATTGCCATTTGTCTCTAGGTATTTTTGGATTTTGTCTTTGATTTCTTCAGTGATCTCTTGGTTATATAGTAATGTATTGTTTAGTCTCCATGTGTTTGTGTTTTTTATGTTTTTTTCCCTGTAATTGATTTCTAATCTCATAGCATTGTGGTCAGAAAAGATGCTTGATATGATTTCAGTTTTCTTAAATTTACTGAGGCTTGATTTGTGACCCAAGATGTGATCTATCCTGGAGAATGTTCCGTGCGCACTTGAGAAGAAAGTGTAATCTGCTCTTTTTGGATGGAATGTTCTATAAATATCAATTAAATCTATCTGGTATATTGTGTCATTTAAAGCTTGTGTTTCCTTATTAATTTTCTGTCTGGATGATCTGTCCATTGTCATATGGGAAGTGTTAAAGTCCCCCACTATTATTGTGTTACTTTTGATTTCCTCTTTTATGGCTGTTAGCAGTTGCCTTATGTATTGAGGTGCTCCTATATTGGGTGCATATATATTTATAATTGTTATATATTTTTCTTGAATTGATCTCTTGATCATTATGTAGTGTCCTTCCTTGTCTCTTGTAACATTCTTTATTTTAAAGTCTATTTTATCTCACATGAGTATTGCTATTCCAGCTTTCTTTTGATTTCCATTTGCATGGAATATCTTTTTCCATCCCCTCATTTTCAGTCTGTATGTGTCCCTAGGTCTGAAGTGGGTCTCTTGTAGACAGCATATATATGGGTCTTGTTTTTGTATCTATTCAGCGAGCCTGTGTCTTTTGGTTGGAGCATTTAATCCATTCACATTTAAGGTAATTATCCATATGTATGTTCCTATTACCATTTTCTTAATTGTGTTGGGTTTGTTTTTGTAGGTCCTTTTCTCTTGTGTTTCCTTTAGCGTTTGTTGTAGAGCTTATTTGGTAGTGCTGAATTCTGTTAGCTTTTGCTTGTCTGTAAAGCTTTTGATTTCTCCATCGAAACTGAATGAGATCCTTGCCGGGTAGAGTAATCTTGGTTGTAGGTTCTTCCCTTTCATCACTTTAAGTGTATCATGCCACTTCCTTCTGGCTTGTAGAGTTTCTGCTCAGAAAGCAGCTCTTAACTTTATGGGAATTCCCTTGTATGTTATTTTTCATTTTTCCCTTGCTGCTTTCAATAATTTTTCTTTGTCTTTAATTTTTGCCAATTTGATTACTGTTTGTCTTGGCATGTTTCCCCTTGGGTTATCCTGTATGGGACTCTCTGCACTTCCTGGACTTGGATGGCTATTTCCTTTCCCCCGTTAAGGAAGTTTTCAACTATAATCTCTTCCAATATTTTTTCGGGTCCTTTCTCTCTCTCTTCTCCTTCTGAGACCCCTATAAAGCGAAGGTTGTTGCGTTTAATGTTCTCCCAGAGGTCTCTTAGGCTGTTTTCATTCTTTTTTCTTTATTCTGTTCTGCAGCAGTGAATTTCACCGTTCTGTCTTTCAAGTCACTTATCCGTTCTTCTGCCTCAGTTATTCTGCTATTGATTCCTTCTAGTATATTTTTCATTTCAGTTATTGTGTTGTTCATCTCTGCTTGTTTGTTCTTTAATTCTTCTAGGTCTTTGTTAAACATTTCTTGCATCTTCTAGATCTTTGCCTCCATTCTTTTTCCAAGGTCCTAGATCATCTTCACTATCATTATCCTGAATTCTTTTTCTGGAAGGTTGCCTATCTCCCCTTCATTTAGTTGTTTTTCTTGGGTTTTATCTTGTTCATTCTTCTGGTACATAGGCCTCTGCCTTTTCATCTTGTCTATCTTTCTGTGACTGTGGTTTTTGTTCCACAGGCTGCAGGATTGTAGTTCTTCTTGCTTCTGCTGTCTGCCCTCTGGTGGATGAGGCTATCTAAGGGGCTTGTGCAAGTTTCCTGATTGGAGGGACTGGTGGTGGGTATAGCTGGGTTTTGCTCTGGTGGGCAGAGCTCAGTAACACTTTAATCCACTTGTCTGCTTTGGGTGTGGCTGAGTTCCCTCCCTGTTGGTTGTTTGGCCTGAGGTGACCCAACACTGGAGCCTACCTGGGCTCTTTGGTGGGGCTAATGGCGGACTCTGGGAGTGCTCACGCCAAAGAGTACTTCCCAGAACTTCTGCTGCCAGTGTCCTTGTCCTCATGGTGAGACACAGCCACCCCTCCACCTCTGCAGGAGACCAGACTCCAACACTAGCAGGTAGGTGTGGTTCAGTCTCCCCTGGGGTCACTGGTCCTTCCCCTGGGTCCCGATGCACACACTACTTTGTGTGTGCCCTCTAAGAGTGGAGTCTCTGTTTCCCCCAGTCCTGTCGAAGTCCTGCAATCAAATCCCGCTAGCCTTCAAAGTCTGATTCTCTAGGAATTCCTCCTCCCATTGCCAGACCCCCAGGTTAGGAAGCCTGAGGTGGGGCCCAGAACCTTCACTCCAGTGGGTGGACTTCTGTGGTATAAGTGTTCTCCAGTTTGTGAGTCACCCACCCAGCAGTTATGGGATTTGAATTTATTGTGATTGTGCCCCTCCTACCATCTCATTGTGGCTTCTCCTTTGTCTTTGGATGTGGGGTATCTTTTTTGGTGAGTTCCAGTGTCTTCATTTTGATGATTGTTCAGCAAAGCCAATTTTATTATCACTGAAATATCCAGGAATAATCGAAACCAGATTTTCTTTGTGCTGGAGCATAATCAACAAAACTGAGGCTTTTGGCAGGTCTGTGGTACTTTTTACAGTGTTCCTCCTGAGTTCTACAGATTCCCACATCTACAGATCTCCCAGCAAGGGCACAGGAAAATCCTGGCTTACTGGAGCAGAGGTGTTGATTGTGATACATCCTATAGTTTTTCAATTCTGACTAGATCTTTCCTCTCTGTAGAGCAAGAGGTATAATACTCATTTAATTTTCAAAAGGCTTTTGGTTATTATATTCAATACAAAGATCTCACTGTGACAGCTAATATGATGGTGATGTTAATGGCACTGGTGTTGATGGAAAAAAAAAATCACTCCTAAGTGACCAGCCAGCAAAGCTAATATACACTGGTCTGGCCCTGTAGGTTATTCATACCCAGAGTTTGTCTTGATCTGTGAATTATTCTGATAGTTCAGTGCCCATTTTACCTTTAACCTTCTAGATATCACTGCTATCTGACTAAAGTTAGTTTCTGTTAAGGTAGCCAGGTCCCCTTTCAGCCCTGAAGCTTGATGCCTTAGCATAGAGCAAAATAACATTGAGACTCTTAGAGTAGAAGAATCACGGGGAATGACATTAATGTATGGGTTACCTATGCCATGAAAGTCCAGCAATGCCATGTTTCAAGTTTTACTCAGAGAAGGAACCATTTACAGTAATTCTGTTCATACCAAAATAACTTTTCCAAGTTTGTCTTAGATCTTGCCCTGCTCAAATGAACAGTTTCAAAAGAGGCAGTATGTGACTACAACTTTTCACTTCTGTTTGAGTAATCTTTCTTCTACCTTCTTCCTGAGTCATCTTAGTCTTCTGCTATTTTCATTATTTCTTAAATATTGATCTATACACCTTGTATTAGACACATCTTGGTACTTATATCTCTCCTTCATGTTCATTACCAGTAGATTGTTAGGCGAATACTCGAGATTGCATAGAATGGGTATATTTCCTTGGCAAACATGTGAAGTCAAGAGATTATCACCAAGTTGACAAAGAAATACAGGCTGGAGAGGGAATGATCAATTAATTCTAGACCAGTTATGATTCCAGACTGTGGTATATAAGTTGGAAGGCAAGAATATTCTCCCATTTCCACTGAAGCCATACAAAGTTTTTACCGCTAAAGAGTTTTCTTTCTCTTCTCTCTTCCTCAGAGATCTGCAGTGTTTCTGTTCTCTTTTACTCACTTAAGAACTTAGTCTTCCACAATATGTATTCAAATAAAATAATCAGGCAGAGCTGATTTCTGTGTATTATCTTTTATTAATTTGTCTTTTCATATTAAACTAACTTTCACACAAGTTGGATGAAACAATATCTCTCCAGTTGAAGTTAGAAAAGGATAGCATGTCTTCGAAAATTCTTTGGCATTGTGAAATCAAAAAAGATTAACTTTGTCTAAGAGATAGAATGGGTGATAGAAATTTTCTGTGCATGGGAAAGTTGCTGCTTTTAAAATTATAGTTTGAAATCATCCAAGTGGTGAAAAGAATATTTAAACCCAACATACAGGATTATAGAAATACTCTTTGAGGCCTGATACTTGCTTTTTGATTAAAGAAATGATGCATGTGAGTGTTCTTTGTGCATGATGAAAATTGATGTGCTTTTTATTTTTTCCAGCTGTTAATTCTAGAATCAGTAGAATCCATAGCAGAAAAAGTTTTCAATCAATTAATATTTATTTAAAACTATTGAGGCCCAATATTATAGGTAAACTGCAGTAAGAAAAATAAAAAGCATGTAAATCATTCTTTTTACCCTTTGAGAGTTAACTTGTGATCCAGTGTGAAGAAATCAAGTATATGCATTTGTCAGACACCTGGAAATGATGTGTGATAATTGCTAAATAGGTAATATTAAAAACACTATAAGGGGAGAGAGAGAAAGAAAGAAGTTCCTCCAGGTGTTAACTCAGAATAGGAGCCACATGAGCTGGGTCTTAAACAATGGAGAAAATTTCAGCAGGGCAGGCTAGAAGAGAGTTAGAACATGGGTCTGAAGCTGGCACAGAGAATATGTTACAAGCAGAAATGGAAAAGTGTACTGAATATTTGAGAAATAGCAAGCAGACCTATTTTACCATGCAGGAAGACTGATGGAGGATGGCGGTTTTCAAAGTTTTTAACCTCAAATCACCCTTTCTTAAAATAATTTGCATATGGAAATCCTGATATTAAATTTAAAAAAAACATAAAATAAACTGCTCTGACTGAAACAAAGAAACTCAGGAAGGCATGTTTTGGGGAAGCAAATGGAAGTTCTTGATATCAGTGTGGATTTATTAAAAATACCCTGTATCTCTTGCTTATCTCTCTGCATTTTGACTCCTGCTGGACTGACTCTAATCTGGATTCCTGACTCATAGACTTCTGATTCCCACTCTATTTCTAGATTTCTATTAATATTAATAAATTTCTATTTCTAGATTTTTAGCACCTGGACCCCTGATTCTGATCTCCTCTATCCAGTTCCTGGGCCGTACGTCTATTTACCTAGTCCCTAGGTCTCTCTACCTGATTCTCTTCCACCATTTGTTCTGACATTGCTTTTTCCTATCCATAGCTTTATCCAATTGTAGATAACCACTTTAGCAAAGAAAACCCACCCATTTTAAGAGTAGTGTCATAATATAAGTAATAGGTAGTAAGAAAGGGATTGAGGAGACCTTGGTGGGAACAGAAAAGAAAGGACTTTTGCTTTATATTAGAGGATCAAATAGCACTTGTGATTAATTAGATAGAGAGTATAGTTATAGGTAGAGATAGAGAGTATAGGTAGTATAGGATGGATTAAGCATAGAGAGTGAAAGAGCTGGGACAAATACAAATTACAGGTTTGGACAAAATAGGAAAAGAATGTGCCATAATAAAATAAGTCTTAATAACTACTAATATGCATGTAGCCTTCATATTCTACAAAGCATATTCTTTTGTGTTCTCTCATTCATCCTCATAGCAAACTTGTTAGGAAGATTTTATATTCTTGTGCTACAGAAAAAAGAAAAGAGATCAAGTGCTTTGCTCAAGGTCATACTACAAGTTAGTTCAGACTACCAATTTAACACTCATCTGGACTACAGACCTGTTCTTTAATTCGTGGTAAACACACCTAATACTGTACAAAGCAATAAAGGTATTTTGCATTTGTTTTTATACTGGGTCCTATGAAGAGGGCCACATTTACAATGTGGCAATTAGTCACATTTAACACGGGGTTAGGAAATGCATGGTATTCATGTCACATAGCTTTTTCTGTACTAGTGAAAGACATCATTAATCAGTCTTCCTAGTCCTTCCTGCTGAGCCCGGATGCTGCCTCACAGTCTTTCTCAATATGTTACTCTAGGCAACCACTACTAATAAATCAGAGTTTTCTGGAAGTTGAAACTCGTTTGCCATTCTGGTACTAAAATCTTGAAATGATGCGTATGGTCTGGTACAAAACTCAATAAAATGACATGCCTTAGTTTCCAGTCCCTCAGGATAGCCCCTTCCTGTTTCCACATCTGAAGCCAATTAACTCATTGAACATCAAGTCAGACCTGTTAAACCTGCCCTAATTAAGTGCCTACTATTTGGGCTTATACCTTGATCCCTGGGACTAAGCCCCTGCTTTTCACCCAACGTCTAAAAACAGATGGTCTATCTTGTTCCCCACTTCTGAAGGTCTGTTTCATAAGCCAGTTGCTCCAGGCTAGGCTCTTGTCGTGAGTTCCCCCCTATAGTCTGAGAGACTGGAGTCCAGTTCCTCTTTTCCACTTTCTATGATGGGATTTCTGTATCACTTAACTGTTACTATGAAACAAACCATCCCCAAACTTTACAGTCTTGAGAGAATAAGAAGTATTAACCTTTTGTATAAATCTACAGGTTTGTAAGGTTTTTCAGGAATGGCTCCTCTGTGCTCCATGTGGTGTCAGCTGTTTTGTTATGTTTTATTTTCCTGGTTGCCTGTTAAATTCAGAGTTTTAATTTCATAGCTTAACGAAGAATGGTCATACGCTGAAGTCAATACCTGTACCTTTCACTTCAGTCTCAGCTTGGTCATGCACATAGCTGAGAACATTTGCAAGGCATGGCCTAAGAAATGCTAGAAGGGCTTTAAAAAATAACAAAGAAATATTTATAGGTATTGAAGGGAGCAGAATTTGCCACCCCAAAATATGCCTCTTTGTCATAAGGATTATTTTAAGCTGATTATTTTTAAAAGCAACACACTCGGAAGAAGCTCTGAAAGCTGGGAAGTTACTGTTTTTGTAAGAGACATTTAGTTATAAGGGAAATCTCTGTTTGTAAGGGTGTCTCCCTCTCTGTACCAGGAAGAGAAGGAGGACTCTCATTAGATAGAAAGTCTTATCAATGAAGGAGGCGCTGATTTGGATCTGCATAACAGCGTGCTTCTTCACTGTGCTTTTCCTGGCAGCCTCCCATAACTGGCCTCCCCCATCCCCAGTCTTTCTTTTGTCTTTAGCTGGAGATGGTTTTTAAGGTGGTGGCTTGGACCACTTGGGGGAGTTACTCAGTTTTGCTGGATATGTATACAGGAGGTATACATGTTACTAAACTTCTGTTTTTCTCCTGTTAATATTTATATTCTTAGGAGTCTCAGCCAAGAACTTAGAAGGGTAGAGGGAAAATTATTTTCTCTGCCCTACAGAATTCAGCTTCATCTTACACACTGAGGATTCACTTTCAAGTTGGATCATTCACATGGCAGGCTCTCTGATGCTGTCTTCGGCAACTAATTCAGGAAGATGGTCTGAGGTCTTTAGTTTCTCTCTACATGGTTCTCTACAGGGCTGCTTAGGCTTACTCACAGCGTGGTGGGAGGCTTCCAAAAGCAAATGTGCTAAGAGTACATGACACTCTTTGGATCCAGTCTCAGAGCCACTTGAGCCATAATCGGTTGGTCAAAGCAGTCACAGGGGCCCACACAGGTTCAGGAGATGGGACTTAGTCTCTACCTCTTGATGGAGAGTAACAAGAGTTTTAGAAGAACTAGATATCTGGAGATACGGCTGTGTTAATCTTTGGAAAATGCAGTCTGTCACACTCTATTGCCTTTGCCCATTTAGTCACTGTCACATTACTTTGCCCACCTTTTGAGATGTTGATCTCCTGCATGCTGCCAGATCTCCCAGCACCTTATTCCTACTTCTCCACTTATTGGTCCACTATTATTGTTTATTATGTTGCTGCTGTAATATATCCTTTTATATATAATTTATTCTACTGCCAACATTTAGCACACACCCAGAAGGTCTTTTCTGAACTTGAAGATCAGCTATCCCATCACCAAGAAAACCTCAGAGTGTGAGATGATTGAAAGAAAAAAAGCATGTTTTTTGGAGCCAAATGGACCTGGTTTCAAATCCCAGCTTAATAAATGAACTCTGGGAAGCTTACCTCTTTTAGCCTCAACTTACTTTTCTATCAAGTGAGTATAATACAATTTTCATCTCATTATTGTTGTGAGAGCTAAATATGTAACTGTGTTAATTAAATATACTACCCCAGTAATGGGTTTATTGAGTAGTCTGCAAGCTGTGGGGTATTAATATATAAAAGTTTATTTTTTATTCAATTATTACTTTGACCCATACTCTGTTTTTACCTGTTCTTTTCTGTACTCAATGTCCTTGCTGGCCGTTTTTCCCATTTGTTGTAGTTCTGGTCACTTTAATTCATTACAGTTTCATTATAGCTAAAACTTCCTTCTTGTGCCCAATTTAACATCTCTTCCTCCCCACAGTGCGGGTCAGATTTTTATCTTGGGTGGCATGGAGCAGTGAGAGGGTCTGTCCTGTCTGCTCTTTGACTCTGCCTCCCACTCATCACCACGGAGTAGAGCGTTGGGGTGCTGAGCTTGGTTGAGTGTGGTTTGGCTGGGAGGTTCTTCTCCCTCCCTCTTTTCTGGGTCTGGCTTCAGTGAGGTTGGGGGGCATAGGACCTTGGGAGATAAGAAGAAGAAGGGTCTGGCACCTGTGAGTCTCTGGCCTTGCTCCGGGCAGGCTGGCTTTGTCTGATGCTGTGGTCCCAGTTGATGGTGGGCTCGATTGTGGGGGAGACAGTGTGCAGCTTCACGCTGGCTCCCCATCAGTGAGGAGCCCCTGAGAGAGGGGCAGCACTGGCCCAGCCCTCTGACAGTCTGCCCAGCCCTCTAATGGCTGTTACCTTGACTGTCCGTTGATCACCTGGAGAGCCCCCAACTGTTGCTCCTCCCTCTACCCTGTTTGCTTCTTCATGTAGAACCAGAAGAACCACTAAGGGGGTCATGGAACACAGTGGAAATGCCCTCCCATCCTTTGCCAGTACCTTACCCCACTCTCTCTCTTTATCCGTCGGCTTAGCCCATGTCTCTCTTTCCTCTGTTGTATGAGCTACCAGAGCAAGCATAGCCTCTTCAGTAATGCTTGAGAAGCCAGCACCAGGCTTATTGTTCCCAAACTCCAGGCACACACATTAGGCTTTCCCAGGCCCTCTTTCACAATGGTCTGCTTTGATGGCAACACTGAGGTGGGCCCAGAGCAGCTCTAGCTGGAGGCATATAGCTCCAAGACTCAGGTTTTCAACTGCTTTTTTGTTTTGTTGTTGTTGTTGTTTTGTTTTTCAAACTACCCTGATCTGTATGGGTGAATCCCTACGAACCTTCTCCATCACTTGGGAAGGGCCCTTGGTGGGGCGGGCATCCCATCAGGAAGAATGTTCTTACAATTCCCCCTGCTTATTTGTTTTTATAATCTTTCAGCTCGCCCTTTGTGCATTCCTTTATTCCCTATTCCTCACAGGCAGAAAGTCCCAGGAAACAAAGAAGCACAGTTTCAGCAGACTTTCGTGAGAGTAATAGCATTTTGTCTGAGCCTAACGAGAATTGAATATGATTGGTGGCCTCTCCAAGGTGTGCCCCTAGTCAGTGCACCCCGTGTGCTGCTCACTCTGAACAGCAGGGCTATCTCTATGTAACCAACATGCTGTTATGGGGATTTATTTATTTTTCCCAACAATGCATGTAAATCATTGCCTGCTCCTATTTCAGTTAGATACTAACAGCTTCCTTAGCGATTCTGGGCATCTTAAAATACTAGCTGTGAAAACAGCAGTGAAGGAGGCTGTGCGTTGTTAATCCTTCCTGTGACAGAACCATCAAAAAGCAAGCCTTGAAGCCTCGCTTATGAGGATGGTGTTTCCTCCATCTCTTACCAAACATGTGAGTGGGTACAGGGTGCCCTTCCTCGCAAGCCTGTAAGCTGTCGGAGCTGTGATGGCTGCTATTTTTGTGGTAAACTGATTATTGGCCCTCACTGAATATTCACAGCTCTATTAGCCAAGACCCCCACTGTTTCTCAGGGAATAAAAACTGGGTGGAATTCCAACTTTCTCTGCCCACTGTGTGCCTTAACAATGGCCCCAGGACTGCTATTTTCAACTGAATCTGGAATGAGAGATCAATTATATTGTCCTGTTTATATTTGCCAGTTATACTTGCCAGTTTGTTTTGCAAATCATTTTTAAAGTGGTCCACCCTCAATTTTTAAAGCATCAGTGCTGTGGATCTATATAAATGGACTGCATCCTTCCAAGTGGAACTGAAATCTGTTTCCCATCCTTCTGACCTTGACTGGTGCATTATAGAAGTCATCGGCTAGGACTGGATGACATGGTGCTTTTTAAGCTGTCTGTTGATTGCATCTTCTTCACCATCTATAATGGAAATTTAGAATGTTGTATTCAGATGGCCTGAGGTTTCTAATGTCATTTTCATCTCTTTTCTTCCCTGTTGAAAGGTCTCTAAAAGGTCCCTAACTGCCTTGCTGAGTATGGCACACAAGGCCTTCCATGCTCTTGCCCTTAGACCGTTTTTTCCCATTTATTCTGTAGCACATGTTGCTCCATAGCTAGGATCATCTTATGCCAATATCCTAGAATGCCCAGGCAATATGCACTTTGGTTCTGTATTACTTGCTGGTTTGACTCTTTCTGAATGTTTCATGAGATTTAGTCTCGCCTTAACTTTATATCCCTAGCTAGGATGATAGGGATAAATCAGTGTCAACCTGATCACATATATGAATGACCCCAGAAGGAAACTAGAATTAATTTATTGACTGCAGGAGATGTCCATTTGACTCAGAGGGTGAGGGATTTTGAAGAGTAGGGGTAGATGTGGAGAAGCAAATCCTATATGTATGTCCTTCTCCTATTTGGTAAGAGGGGAGTTTACCAAGAGCAGAAAGGCAATACATCGGATATATGGGTTTCGGCAGTCCTGGAGGCTGCTGTGATGGGACTTCAGACACTTCCAAGGAAGCTGTGGAATTGGGCTCTTGACTTTAAGGTCAGCACCAGGGCAATGAATTTCTCTTTCTCCTGCCTACTCTTCTCACCTCCATCTTTCCTAAATTTCTCCTCTGTGATACTTGTTTTGATCTTCATACTGGGGCAGTGATCACATTGAAGGGAGAAATCGCTAGTTGACTTTAATTCCAGTTGGAGTGTAGTATGAGTTTGTCTTTGACTTGAGGGTTTTCATTCTGGTTGGACCTTGACTGGCCCATAGCAACCTATGGCCGCCATAATATGTGTCAACTCTCTGTTCTTAGTTTTTCTTTTCTCCACCACTCAAATGCCAGAAATCATGTCTTTATTTTGTTTGCTCCATCCTACTTTTCCCACTTCATTTAAAGTTTACTCACTCCATTCATTCCTTAAACATTTCAAAACCCTTACTATATGCAGGAACTTTTCGAATCGTTGTTGGTGATATGATGAAAAAGACATAGCACCATTCTCAATGGCAGTTTACACTTCCTGTGCTCTTCAATATGGTAGCCACTAGCCACATGTGGCTATTTAAATGAAAATTAATTAAAATAAAATTGAATTTCTCAGTCACATGAGTCACATTTTAACTGCTCAGTGGCCACATGTGGCTTGTATCTGCTGTAAAGAACAATATAGCAATAGAACATTCCCACCATCACAGAAAGGACTATTAGACAGTGCTGGTAGACTCTAGGGGAAAAAAAAATCCCGTTAACCTGTTGTCTTTTATCGAGCACATATTACATGTCAGGTACTAAGCTAAGTATTATGCACGCATTTTTCATTTTATCTTGTCAATATCCTGACAAGGTGGGGGTCAGTATCTGCTTTCTGCACAAGAGAAAGATGAGGCATAAAGGATTTAAGGACTATAAGAAGCAATATGTTGTACAAAGTCTTTAATATTCATTGAATAAGTGGATTTAGTTATTTAGATATCATAGTTGAGGCAATGGATGAACCTCATAATCAGAGCTAGATTAAGAGATATCCAGAATATTGCTCTATAAGTAGTTTTAACATCTGAACCCCCAAATTTGATACCAGTTTATTTAGGCCTCCACGTATGAATCCTCACATAATGGCCAATTAGTACCCAGTCCTATAGAAGATGATAGTAGCTTCAAGAGAAACAAAACGAAACAAGAATTCTCACAGGTACAGACTCTGTGCCCACTAAATAAATCTTGAACAAGTATTTAAAGAATATGACTTTGAAGGGGTATCAAGTTATTAACCTGCTCAGAGTACCCATAGGTCTTGGTCTAGGGAAAAATGGCTTTTAGGATCTGGTATATTTGATAATTTAGTAGTCCAGTGATATAATTAAGCAATTCCATGCTCATATTGATTCTCTCATTTAGAAATGCTTTCTCATGACCTATTCTGTCACAGGCCTGTGGCTCAGTAATAGAAATACAAAGTTGAAGAAAGTGTCCTTCTCCCAAGGAGCTTGCAAAATAGTGAAGAACATACAACCTTACAATATAGTAAGTGTTTGCCCACTGTACTCTGGTAGACACTCTAGGATACAGAATAAGCAGACATGATCTCAAGGAAACTTCTGGCAATTAGGAGAGAGGAAATTCACAGAAATAAATATAACACAATTTAGAATTTGGAACATGCAACAGTGGTAGAATATACAAATGTGCCATATTGAATGTTATATAGTGAAACACTTTTTTATAAATGTTGTAGATGCATAAAAGAAGAGACATAGCTGCCAGTTTGGGAGGGAAGGAAGTAGAGGAGTAGACGGGCATTAGGGAAGACTTTACATAAGTAGTGGGAGTTAAGCTGACCTTCAAGACTCCAGAGAATTGGATGAAAGGATATCCCAAGAGAGGTTCAGCAGGAGCAAGGGTGAAGAGCTTGGGAAGTGCAGGGCTTCTCCTCAGGATGGTGAAGGGTCTGCTGTGGTCACACCCTGCTTACAGGAGGGAAGCACTGATGGGTCAGGCTGAGGACAGATTGCTGAGGACCTTCAATTTGGCTATGCTGAGGGATTTGGGGCTCTTCAAAGGACGATGAGTGTGTCCATGCTGTAGAGATAAGTCAAAATGAAGAACTCTCATCTGAAAACCCTCAGCAGGTAGCAAAAAATGAACATTTATCTATTTGTTTAGACAATAGCTATTTTAGTTTTCTCATTTGACTGCTTAAAGATTGAATATGTATTCATTCTTTTTCATATTCTCTTCTCATATAGGTCATCACAGAATATTTAGTAGAGTTCCCTGTGCTATAAAATCAACAACAACAACAACAAAGATTGAATATGGCTCATTTTGAGGAAAACAAACAAAAGCACTTTGAAATTGACAAGCGTGTTTTTCAGCTTTAACATTCTTTAGTTTGTTAATAGTTCTCACCCTGTGAATAATGCAGAAGCTGCATCCTTTCTGCATTGCCACTCAAAGTGCAAATTAGGAAGTTCACCTCCTTAAGGCTTGAGCTTGATAACTGACAGGTACAGATTCCCAGGGGCAGCAGTTAACTTCCTGTAAACTGAATGAGTCGATGCCTCTAGAAGGGAAAATTAATATGGTAGGTGAATTAAATTCCCTTTGCTCTAAAGAAAGCATTTTACTTAGCCGTCTACTACCCTCCAGGATCTGTGCTTTAGAAACGTCTGGTGCACAGCATGTCACTTCTGCTTCCAGATCAGCCACCTAACACTCTGAGCATTGACTCAGACCCTACTACTAAACTACATGTATGATTGGCAGAATGAGAAAATGTGATTCACACACGCCAGGGCTCACTCCCAACCCGGAGAGAGTCTGAGTTCAATCATTAAGTTTTAAAAGTATGAGGATTACCACCTAGACAGTCCTTCTTCTGTGGTCTCAAGGGTCTTGCAGCTCGCCTTGAGCTATGGGCACATAACCCTCTTTCTCCATCCTACTATTTTTCCAATCCTTATAAGAAAAGGATGAATAGAAGAGTGAAACACATTAAAAGAGAAGTAGAGCTGGGCATCTAAATATAGTGTTTGCGAGTCAACTTTTGAGAATGTTACATAAAATGGCAAACCAAGAAATAGAAATCCAAAGTCTGAACATATTCAGTCCCTTACTCATTATGTCTGGCCTGAAGCCTTCCCATCTTCTTCCTAATATATTCTCCTCCTTTGGGAAAACTCTTCCTCCTCCTTTTCAGTTTTTATGTTCCAATGGGGGCAACGAATACTAGGGTCCAACTCCTTGACCACAGTTAATGATTCTGTAATGGACATGTGATCCTAGACTGAGCAATCCAAGTCTTTCCTTGAGGTGTTTCAAGCCAAGTATAAGAAGACAAGAGTAACCGTTGCTTTCTAGTATTGAAACTTTGAAAAGTGAGCCCTGGGCTCAGCTAGTGGTCATATTTCTACCATATGGAGAAAGTTGGAGAAGAAAGTGCTACGTAGCAAGAAGCATAGATGAAGTATGCAAAGAGAAAGTTCTGGGGGCATTCAGATGTCTGTGTGATTGTCCCTGCAAGCTAAATCTCTGTGCCTGCCAAGATTACATGTAATAGCTCAGTATCCAACCAATCACTGTTTATTTCTTCCTAAATTATTTAAGATATCTTTCTATTACTTGCAACCAAAGCATTCTTTATTAATACAAGAGAATGAGTATACCTGACCTCACTTCTTTTTTTTTAATCTTAAATCGAATCCTTGCATGACTCAGAAATTATTGGGCTCTATATTGAGGTTTTCTTCTTTTTTAAACACCTTTTACTGGTGGTAACTTTCCATTTCTTTAATGTTTAGTGTTCTTTAATGCTTTTGCAAAACTTGTCAATCTGTTAAATTCCCAAACCTGTAAAATCCACCTGGTAGATAAGGTATGATTTTCTTTCTTGCTTTCTCACATTCACAGACAAATTTCTAAAGAATGTTGCCTGTGAGTGCAATGCATTCATAAGCCCTGGGATCTAATAGCCCAACAAAACCTCATTGTGGGCTAGAAAAACAATTTTCTTAAATGCTTCTTTGGTTACTTTTCATCATTTTCCATGTCTTACTCTCTTTTATTAATTATATTATAGCTGATTCACAATAAGTTATTAATTTTTGTATTTAAAATCAGCTCAAGGGATATTTATTTTTTCTGAGTAAAGCAGGTATCTAATTCATTTTTACAAGGTATTGATTGTGTCTGAGTTCTTTATTAAATCACCTCTCTTTCTTTGCATTTGTTCTTAGCAGTTGCCAGGCAACTCATATGATACTTGGCAAAAATAGTCTGAGAGGATTGTTTTTAGAATGAAATTAGTGAAGGCATAGACCCCTTCTAATGATGGATATTACAGTTGTTCAGATGTAAAATTAGCCACTATGAATGAGGATTATTATTTAATGTTATACTAAATGGGACTTTCTGTCCAATTGTAACCTGGGTCTCCTGCCTACAGTTTGCCTAAATTGCAAAGAATAGTTTAATTCCTGATTTGAAAAGAAAATGAGGTTGATAAAAAAAATAACAATAATGACTGTTTTACTGAGTTGAAAAAGGTGAGTGATGATAAATGAATTTGCCCAAGTATTTTCTCTCTGATTCAGACTGCTGCCCCTGGCAAAATGGCTCAGGTAAAAGCTGTTTTTTCATTTCATATTTTCTATTGAGAAACAATCGGCAAGACCAAGGTGCGGATTCAGTTTACTCTGGTTTCTTTTAGAGGCAACTCCATGTAGGATACTTTCTGATAATGTAATTAATATGCTATTGAAGCCTTCTCAGCAAATCTTGTAGAAGAACGCTGCAAATATGAATGAGAAGGCCAGATGAGATAAGGTGTGTGAAAGTGCTTTTGACACTATAGTCCAGGTTTAGATTGTTGTTGTATTGGTGCTGATGATGGTGGTAGTTGTTACTTAAAGTCAAGAAGGAATCTGGTATGAGATCTTTCTGAGAATGACTTCTGTCTCCTACATCTTATTCTAGATTTGATTATTAGGTTTAGCCAATGAAAACATGTATGTGGATTGGAAGAGACAAGTCATGTTTTTGAGTTAATGGACATCCTCATTTGGAAGCCAGAAGAATTAGGAAGATAATGCTGTTCTATTAATATGGAAGCCTCTCTATCTCTGCTCTAAACCCCATTTCCTCTGCCTTAATTTTAAACTATGTTCATTCTCGTTCATTTTTTCTATATAATAAATTTCTCTCTGTTAGACAAAACTTTTCCTTGAGTATATAAAGCTGTCCAAATCGATTCTATCTTAAAAATAAAAAATATACATACACAATTGCTTTTAAGTTATTTGTCCCTGACAGGGATGTCCCCATGGCTCACCTTCCTTTTATAACTGAATTTCTTGCTGTGTGATGGGCCTTCACTTATTCCTCAATTAATTGTTGTTTAGTTTCTCCTCTCCCCAGAAACTGAAGTTGCTCTAGGAACTGAAGTTGCTGGTTCAGTTGATTTGGTCTCTCTACAGAATTTGAAGCTATTGACAATTAGGTCCTTTTCAAAGTTCCTCTTCAGTTTTTGATTTCATCATTTGATCCTGCCTTCCCTTCAGCTTCTTTGAATGGTTTTTAAGGGAACTTTCTAATCAAGTTATTGTTTAAATATCAGCGTTGTTCAGGAGTGTTGTCTAGGCCCCCTTACCACCTGACCTCACTCTATCTATTCTCCCTGAGCGTGTGTATGTGTGTGTGTGTGTGTGTGTGTGTGTGTGTGTGTGTGTGTATGAAAGAGAACAGGGAGGGGGAGAGAGAGAGGGAGTCTTCACCCCACATTTCTTTCATTAGCTCCAGAGCTACTCAGTCACACTTCTTTGAACTTCTCAGTATGTACAACCTGAATACACCTAAAATTTAACACGCTCCAAATGAGCTCATTCCCCTAACACATTATCACATTCTCCTTAATTCCCCTTTTCACTGAATAGCATGGTTTTTCACATAACTTCCCAGACCAAAATTCTGACTTTATTCTTGATTCCTCTCTCACTTTCTATCCCTAGAACAATTGTCCATGAAACTGGAATATCTGCCTCATAAATATTTTTAAAAATCTGTCTTCTCCTCTTCAACCCTATTGTCTCTGCCATAACACATTTATAATGTCTTTCTTGATCAATTAATCACATATTCCTTCAAAGGCCAACCTTATGCTGTCATGACCCTTCCTTCTTACATTTGTTTGAATAAAGGCAAAGTAAGATAAAGGAGAAAATTGAGCATTTTTCATTTTTTATAATAGCATGTAGATTATTTTAAGAAATCATATTATATGAAAACAAATAAACATAGCTGGGAGTTCAAGAGGGAATGCGTGTGGTTTTCCTAGTGAAATATCAGCAAGTGAATGTATTTGACTAGGAATACTAAAAAAAAACATTCTTTTTCAGTGATGTGGAGTGAGGGAATATTTCTGTATCCATCTGGTTCTTCTGAACTTAGTTATGGTTCATATATTCACCAAATCCAAGGAATTAAAAAAATCCTACTACAGCAAGGCCTGACTTTTAAATGTGATCATCTAACTGTTCTAGTTTACAGAAGTGGAACGAACTTCCATCTGTTGCCTCCTTGAATAGTTCTGCATTTCTTTCTCCTGCCAGAATTAATTATGAATGATGCTTGAGATTCTTGGTACCTGGCTTAGAAGACAAAAGTTGCAGTATTCAACCCCACCTTCTCCCTGACTCAGAATACTTTAGTAGTTATAAGTGCATTTAACATTAGAGAGTTCTGAAAATTTTCTGGTTAATTCAAAACATTTGAGAGACAAAATCTTGCTACTCATTGGTGTAAACTCTGCTCATCTAAGGATTTTTAGCTTGTTGATTAAGCATGATAGGGTAGTAATTCCTATATTAGCAATATGCATGTGTATGCACATAGACAATTACTGTCATGACAAATGGGATTTAAAGTCAGGGACAAGTCAATACCAGGAAAAAAGTGAGGCCAATATACCAGACATAATGGCATACTTTATGTCTCCTCTGGGTATATTAAAAAAGAAGAAGAAAAAAGGTTGTCCTTGATTAAGTCAGAGGTTTATTCAGTGTAGACACTAACAATTTAGGAACATTGTTTGCGAAGTACTAGGGGCCGAAAACAAAATACAATAGATTGAGAAATGAATAGAGGACAAAGAAGGTAGAGACAGTGAGAGCAAACTCTTAAGAAACCTGGAAGTTAAAAAACAAAAAACCCCAGAAGACTGGGAGCTTTTATTGATTAAAAATAAAAATACATTCTTGCACAAAAAATAGGAATACCTTCTAAAGACAAGATAATAAACTTTTTATTATTAAGAGTTAATTTTTTAAATGTTCTTCTTTTATCTATAATGGCTGCCTTGCTGAAGCCACATCTATGTATATGTGTACAGGTCCTGTATATCCACACCAAGAATTTCCCCCTTTGAGAACTAGACTATAAGATACTACATTATGTAGAAAAATCCCAGTCCTGCTGTATCTCAAGTAGGAGAAATTTCTTTTTAAGGATCTAATATCCTCATGAAATAACAGATATGCTTTGAACATTTCCAGAAGGCAGGGCCCAAATCCATAAGTCATTTGCTTTGTCTTCTGTATCTGAGTGAAGTGATGTGCATATAGAACTTGAGGTGGAGGTAGGGGGAGTTAAAAAAGGAGGGAAAATGTGTCCAGTGTCCCTTTCTGGCTCCGTTTCTGTGCTTATTTACACATGAGGATATTTTTAGTCTCCCAAACCAAGAGGACTCAGAACTTCTGAAGATTTCTCATTTAATGTTCTCCTTTAATGCATTAAAAATGGCAGTAAGAGTCTTTCATTTTTGTATCACATTTTGGTTACAAATATTTTTATTCCAATCATCTCACATAAGCAAACAGACTGCGATTTAAGTGACTAGACTAAAATCAAATATTAATAATTAGTGAACTCCGGATTGGGTCTTTCTGCAGAAGCCCAGTCACATGTTTTCTTCGATCACAACGTGGCTTGACCATTGAGTATATGCCATGGGAAGTAACTGTGATGTTGTCCAGCTGGTTTAGGTTGTTTTCTTTGTTATAGTCTCATGGTGAGAAGCTAGATTTCCACAACAGATAAGGTAGACAGCAAAGGAGAGGGGAGAAAATGCAAGCTGAGGAGATCCACTGCACACAGTGTCCAAGTGTGGTTGAGGAGAGTTGGCACATAGGAATGGCACCTTACTAATGAGAGTTATCTACTGACCCAACTTGGCTTCATCCAGGACCCCAAAACTACTGGATGATTTCCTGTGACTTAACAGCAGCTGCTTCATGAGTTGGTATCAGCTCTTCTTATGATGCCCCACTTCCTGGGCTTCAATGGCAAACAGTTTTGCCTGAACTCTGATTTTTGTATTCTCCTCATGGTTTGCTTAAAGCATTATCTGCTGGTACTAACTTTGACTGTATTTTAGCTTCCCTTCTGTTTGTCTGAAATTCTGACAGAACTCTCTAGTTTTGATTTGAGATCTCTGCCCCATTATTTCACTCTAGTTTCCTGATTTTATACCTGTTGCTCAGTTCTAGTACATGATGTAGACCAAGTTCAATACTAAGAACTCCTGAGTGTTTTTAGCAGACACACTTCTTTCCTGTTGTAATACTTTCCTAGTCTCCCAAGATAGTTTTATATTGTTTGTTTGTTTTGATCCTCTGAAATCTGTATTTGGCCTACAGGGAATGCAAAGATAGAATCATAGAATCTTAAAGCTGAAAGAATATTTGAGATCATCCCAGACTTTGATCATAGATGCCTTAAGGTTTATGATAGAAAGTTCAAGACTTATACTCGGAATCCTTGGCCCTTTATCTGCTCTAGTGCATATCTATTTTTATCTCTTCTGTTTTACTCTGTTTTTTATCTAATTTATTTAAAATAAATACAAAGCGTTCTGCTGCCTTACAAAAACAAACAAAAATTTTGAAAACAATTATAAGTCCGACATTCTAGTTTATAGGTTATACAACTGTTGCTCTGGATGTTTAAAAACTTTCCTAAACTTGTGTTTTGACTTAGAAACAACTACAAATTCCTGACCTGGCAGGTTTCTTTTTCCCTTTATACAACTGTCTTTTTAATGTATCCATCGACCCTAAGGGACTTCCTTCATGCTCATGTTTCCCCTCATGCTTTTGTTGGGCTTTTGTGACACAGAATTTCCAGACAACAGTGACAGTGTGTCATGATCAGTAGACACACAGCAGCATAGAAGATGGACTGTAGTCCTAGCTTTCAGACTTATTACATGTGTGATTTGGGCCTAGTCAAGTACACTTACTTGTGTGCCATGTGGGCTTGTGGCGACTGCTTTTAGGTTGAAATACTCTCTATAATAGTGCTAGATTTGTTACCAGTAAGTATTGTCTATATACCCCCTAGCCTCTACATCTGGCCCCTGCCTCTCTTTACATCTTCATATAGTATCAGGCTTCCCATGATGACTTTGCTGCAATCATGCTGACTTTTCAAATTCTTATACACAATAAAATTTTTTCTGCTCCTAGGCCTTTTTGTTCCTTTTGACTGGAATTTTTTCCTACTAATCTTTTGCATGACTGGATCCTTTTTTATTTTTCATGTCTCAGCTTGAAGGCCCTCCTTGATTATATCATCTAAAATGTACTCTTCCAATTATTATCTCATATCTTCATCCTGATTCTTGTATTTGTAGCATTGATTATAAAATATAATTATTTTATTTATAAGTTTAATTTGTTTATTCTCTGTCTCCAGAATCACCATGAGAGAGGAGCCTTTTCTGTCTTGTTCAATGATTTATCTCTTATGCCTGACAACTGGGTAGATGCTCATGCTTGCTAAATATGTATTAAGTAGTGGAGGGAAGGAAGGAAACAAGGAAGGAAGGGAGGAAGGAAAGAAGGAAGGAAGGAAGGAAGGGGGGGTGGGTTCATTGAGGCTTGTATCCCATTTCCCTCTTACATGGCAATGCTCACTGCTGCATGTGAAGAAACACTTCAACATCTGGAGTACTCTTTAGATAATCTGGTAAGTGATGATGTCCACTCTAGTTATGTTTTAATATAGCTGGCTACAAGATTCTAAAGCCTGCCTCAGCATAATTATCCACGACTCTTTGATACCAGTTTGCTTTGCTGCATTGTCTAATACCTAGAGGTACTGGAAATGCCGTTTATAAACTTTAGTTCTGGTGTAATTGGAAGGAGCGTTTGCTTACTACAGGAGTCAAGGTTGTCAGTGACACTCAGGTGCTGCAAATCCTTCCTCCCCAGGAGCAAGCTGCCTAGCTGCCTCCTTTCTGTGTCATTTAGGATTTTATTTTTCCTTCAAGCTTGACATAGTTGGGATCTCAGCTCACAACATCCTGTTCTTCTCCCCTGCCTTTATTTCAACAGAATAAAGCACAGTTACTTTGATCCTGAAGTTTGAACTCTTAAAAAAACATTCTCTGAGAAAAACAACCATCCACTTTGGAATTTACCATTTTATTTTGTGTGCTAGACTAATTCTTAAGATATTTTGTAAGAAAAAGATGTAGGTATTAATTTATTCCTGGCGCATGTGGCTGGGGCATTTGGTGGCACCTAAGGGTGGTTATTAGGTATATAACCAGGCCATTAAGCACAAGAATTTGCACAGACATCTTCCCACACAGTTAGGAACCTTAATTTCTCACGTGGATGGAGCATAGCTTAAATATGACACACCCAGAGCAATAGAAAATGATTGCACATCATGAAAAGGAGGTTTTTAAAGAAATATATTTACATTTTATTTTTCTGAATTCACATGCTTTATTAATGGAAAAAAGCAACATTTATGGAATTTCAGATGAAAACTTTTATTTATTAAATGCCCTTATTTGAAAGTAAGTACTACCAGATAATCACTCGTACAAAATAATAAGTACATATTTTAATTTGGCATGTAGCTCCTCTTCTTTCTCTAGTTCCTGCCCAAGTTTTACTTTTCTAATAAAGGTGTATTTACATAACTGTTTGAAGTTCTAAATATATGCCAACTGATTGTAGGAAGAAGGATCTAAAAATATTCAGAATTACCACAGTAATAGTAGTCTAGGGTTACAAATCTGCTTGTTGACTGATTGAATGTGGGGAAAAGGGAAAGAGAAGGACCAAGGAAAACTGCTGGGTTATTGGGTTGAGATCATTGTAGATTGTCATCCCATTTACAGAAATGAAGAAAACTGGTATGGAAGTAGGTTTGGACATTAAATCAAGAGTTCTGTGTTGTCCATATTAAAAGTAAATTTGAGACTTACAAGATATCCATCTGGGAACATGGAGTAGTCAGCTGGAAATAGGAAGCTGTGGTTCTCAGCGTTAAAATATTTAAAGTTATGGCATGGGATGACGTCAACTAAGGAGAAAATGAAGAACAAAGACATTTCTTGAGGAATCCAAGAATTAGAGGTTGAGCACAGGAGTAAACACACCCAAAGGAGACTTAAGAATAGCCAGTAAGATAGGAGAATACCAGGGAATAAGATACTGTAGAAGACAGAAGGAGAAAAAAAAAAAGTATTTCAACTGTTTTGCATACCATTGAGAAATCAGTAAATATCTGAAACATAGTGACAGATACCCTAGAAAAACATTCATTAGTCCTAAATTCTGGGTTTTACCTTTTCTGTGCTGAGGTGAAGTCACTTAGCCTCTTTGATTCTTTCCTCTTCAAATGTAAAGTGAATCATCATTTCTCTGCTTTTCTACCCAGCACTCTTTCTTGATGATCTGAACGCTGCCCAGAATCTTTTCCAGCATAGTCTCCTTGGCTATCCTGGTCAATCTGTCAAAGTTACTAAGTGAAATGACATAATCCTTGCTGTAATTGTTCTTTGAATCATCTACAACTTTAATTCTATTTTATGAGTGAAACAAAATGATATATGATACCGTATTATTTTAAAAATCAACTCAAGTAATAGTTTAGTTTTAGTTTTTGTCCTTTGTGGTATGATCTTGCAAATTCTTGTCTGACTTTGCAAATATATTTTATCATGCTGAAATTTGTAGATTTACCATGTAAATAAAATATATTTCAGATTAGTTGACCCATTACCAAAATATCTGAATAGTTCTGTACAGTGAATAAATGAATTAAGGGGCTTAACTTTCCATTTTCCTAATTTTCTTTTCATGGAGGTGGTGGTGAACCTTAATATGGATAAAATCTGGAAGCCAAAATAAACAAGAGTAGTTGTGGTATTATAACAGAAGAATCTATTAACATCATTGAAATTGGGGATCAAGAGGAATTTTTAGGCAGATGATGAATGAGAGAAAGCAGGGACACACGTGTGAGGTGGAGGGTATAGGATGTATCCCAAACAGAAGAAAGAATTCTGTGAGAACTTTGGGGTGAAGAAGAGCTTATAGGCTTAGGAACTGAAAGAAGACCAAAATAGTAGAGTAGGAAGAGCCACAGAGAAGATTAGCCTCCAGGAGTGAGAAAGGAGTGATTAATATGGGACTTATTAAACAATGTTAGGAATTTTGGATTTAATCCTTGGTTCAGTTGGAAGCCATAAAATTCATGGGCAAGTAACATAAAGACCATTTTTTTTATAGGTAGTTAGTAAAGATTATTTTATTTTAATTTTTATTGGAGTATAGTTGATTTACAATGTTGTGTTAGTTTCTGCTGTACAGCAAAGTAAGTCAGTTATATGTATACATATATCCAATCTTTTTTAAGATTCTTTTCCCATATAGGCCGTTACAGAGTATTGAGTAGAGTTCCCTGTGCTATACAGTAGGTCCTTATTAGTTACCTATTTTATACATAGTAGTATGTATATGTCAATCCCAATCTCCTAATTTATCCCTCCTCCTCCTTACCCCCGGCCACTGTAAGTTTGTTTCCTACATCTGTGACTCTACTTCTGCTTTGTAAATAAGTTCATTTGTACCCTTTTTTTAGATTCCACATATAAGCGATATCATATGGTATTTGTCTTTCTCTGTCTGACTGACTGCACTTAGTATGGTAATCTCTAGGTCCAACCATGTCACTGCAAATGGCATTATTTCGTTCTTTTTCATGTCTGAGTAATATTCCATTGTATATATGACCTAAGTGTCCATCAACAGAGGAACGGATAAAGATGTGGTACATACAAAAAGCATTTTTAAAAGATTGCTGTGGTGGCACTGTGAAGAACAGAGTGGACAGAATAATGGATGTAGGCACATTTTGGGGAGACCTATTAGAATAGTCTGGAAGGCAATGGTATTACCTTGGTGTGAGAAGTAGTTAGCAGGGACAGAAAGTTGAGTAGGTGCCAGGATTGTATCAGTCCTCATAACATACGATCCATCCCCTTAGTGGCATAAATACTTTAATCTCTATTAAGAAATTTGGAGTATATAGAAGTTATTATATTTCAGCAATTAGTGTTCTCTAAGTAAATTTTATATGATGTTCCAGGGACCAGCATCTTTATCTCATGTTATAAATGGTTAACTGCTTTAATTAAAGAAATACTTCTAGTTGCAAGATTTGTTTACACCCTAGGCCTTCTATATCTATGTCAGTAATGTATAAAATACAATAATACAGATATGTAAATGCATAAAATGTGGCCAAAACAGAAGGTGGGTTGAAGCCCATTCCTCTTCATGCATTGGATGACCAGAGTTTTAGTTCCAATTTTTTTTTAAACTTTTGTCATTACCTAAGAAAATTTACCTTCTGGGTGCATTTGCACTCCATACAGATGTTGTAAAACTCAAAGAATAAAATGATGGTGGAAATATTGAGAGACTGATAAGCCTTCTTTAAATGTTTATAATAAATATATCATTTGAATGATATTATTGAAATGAACAGAATCAAGTGGGATTGTAATTCCCTTTCTCCTGTGTGTGGCGTTAAGTCAGATTGTCATTGCTGAGACGATGAAATGCATTCTTGGTTGCTCAGTCCACCATTAAATTACACAGCTTTCACCTCATCTCAGACAGCCTGCCACATGAAATGAACAGTCCAAGCCCTACCCTTACAATGCTAGGATTTCACAAATGTGTAACTCCAGTAAAGAATCAAATCAGGATTGTTTTCACTAGATATTTAAAATTAGGACTTTCCTCAGAGAATTCTTTGTTTCACTTTCTGAATCCACAGAAAGGAATACATGCAAAGATCATCCACCTAAAAGGTCAGAATGTTTAAGTCATATCTTTATAGAAACTTTAACATTTAGAGTCAATAATGTCATTGAAAACATAAGACGATTTTTGCCAAACAAAAATATACTTTGAAAGTAGCATAGTTCCCGAGAATGAAATCAGCTTAAGGCTTCTTTCTCCCTTTTTTCTCTTTGTAACAAGGTACACTCAAAATAAGCAGATGGCATTCTGTGGGCTGAGGATGAATGAGTAAGGATACATGGCAGGAACGTATCACAAGATTATGTGTAATTGATGCGTTTAGCTCTGAAAGCCTTTGGTTCTGCACAGTGTTTAAAGCATTGCTGAAACTGCATTGAGAGAAAAAACTTGGAATGATTCAAAATTACAATATGATGAAAAATGAGGTGCTTTCACTATGACTGTTTTTTCAGTCATGATGATGATTCCGATAATTGGTAATGTTAAAATCTGTACAATGTATCATTATCTTATTATAAATAATAAGGTCAGTAAGACCATTGCATCGTTATATTTCTGTGTTTGTCAGTCTCTTATCCTTTATTGATTTAGCATTTCCTGAGGTCCTACTCTGTGTCCGGCACTGCCTAAAAACATGTTACTAAGATATATAATACTATTAATACTATTACTATAATACTAATAATACTATTTATTAACCCTCAAAGGGTTAATAAATTTGTGGGGGAAATAAGTAAATTAATAATTACAAATACTATGGTTATACAAAAACTATCATGTTATCCAATTGTAATGATAAAATAAACATAGTTTATGTACTTCCTTACTATTTCCAAATGCCTTTTGTTCCAGTTATCTCATTTAAAAGTCTAGTTAGGGCAAATACTTTTCTCAAATAGTTACTCTTACCATTTAAAAAGCTATTTAGGTTACTTAGAGCTTTTATTTAAGTGTATGCTATTTAGGTTCAATGTATATGCTGTACAAATAGGTCAAAAAAATTCTAAATAGAAATGAGTGTAGCCAAACAAGACTGAATGCTATTCCTGAAGGTTTATAGAGTTACTAAGCTTGAGCTTAGTTTTGACAATCCAAAAGTAAAGGAGAAAGGGAAGCATGTTGAATCACATAAATTCCTATCAAGAAGAAAGCAGACTCATTCTTTGAGTGAGATGAAGTTTTCCTTTTTTTTCAATTTTAAAAGTAGTTTCTTGCATGGGACCTCATAGAGGAAACAGTAAGTCAGAGACTCATATCACAGTTTTATATCTAAACATGGAAACAATCTTTTTATGACTATCTCGAAATGGCTTTCTCTAAAACCTTAAAGTGAAATGATAGAAGTGCAGTACCCTAAGGGAGATGATTTTACAGGAGGCTAGCCAAATGTGGTTGAGAAATCCAGTGGCATGTATAAAAGTTAACCTATTTTAAGGAGTATGAAGAAAGCATATCCTTCTCTTAACTTTATTAAAGGTCTTTTCTGTCAACTTGGCTTCTGATGAGACTTGTATAGTAGATGACACAGGTATGTTTTCTGATGTAGCCATGGTATCCTAGTTCTTGCAGCCCTGGGTCAGCATAGGTGCATTTGCTTTTTTTTTTTTTTTAACATGTTTATTGGAGTATAATTGCTTTACAATGGTATGTTAGTTTCTGCTTTGTAACAAAGTGAATCAGCTATACATATACATATATCCCCATATCCCCTCCCTCTTGCTTCTCCCTCCCTCCCACCCTCCCTCTCCCACCCCTCTAGGTGGTCACAAAGCACCGAGATGATCTCCCTGTGCTATGTGGCTGCTTCCCACTAGCTATCTATTTTACATTTGGTAGTGTATATTTGTCCGTGCCACTCTCTCACTTCGTCCCAGCTTACCCTTCCCCCTCCCCGTGTCCTCAAGTCCATTCTCTATGTCTGCATCTTTATTCCTGTCCTGCCCCTAGGTTCTTCAGAACCTTTTTTTTTTTTTTTTTTTAGATTCCATATATATGCGTTAGCATATGGTATTTGTTTTTCTCTTTCTGACTTACTTCACTCTGTATGACAGATTCTAGGTCCATCCACCTCACTACAAATAACTCAATTTCGTTTCTTTTTATGGCTGAGTAATATTCCATTGTATATATGTGCCACATCTTCTTTATCCATTCATCTGTAGATGGATACTTAGGTTGCTTCCATGTCCTGGCTATTGTAAATAGAGCTGCAATGAACATTGTGGTACATGACTCTTTTTGAATTATGGTTTTCTCAGGATATATGCCCAGTAGTGGGATTGCTGGGTCATATGGTAGTTCTGTTTTTTCATTTTTTAAGGAACTTCCATACTGTTCTCCATAGTGGCTGTATCAATTTACATTCCCACCAACAGTGCAAGAGGGTTCCCTTTTCTCCACACCCTCTCCAGCATGTATTGTTTGTAGATTTTTTGATGATGGCCATCCTGACTGGTGTGAGGTGATATCTCATTGTAGTTTTGATTTGCATTTCTCTAATGATTACTGATGTTGAGCATCCTTTCAAGTGTTTGTTGGCAATCTGTATGTCTTCTTTGGAGAAATGTCTATTTAGGTCTTCTGCCCATTTTTGGACTGGATTGGGTTGTTTTTTTTTTTTAATATTGACCTGCATGAGCTGCTTGTATATTTTAGAGATTAATCCTTTGTCAGTTGCTTTGTTTGCAAATATTTTCTCCCATTCTGAGGGTTGTCTTTCGTCTCGTTTATGGTTTCCTTTGCTGTGCAGAAGCTTTTAAGTTTCATTAGGTCCCATTTGTTTATTTTTGTTTTTATTTCCATTTCTCTAGGAGGTGGGTCAAAAAGGATCTTGCTGTGATTTATGTCATAGAGTGTTCTGCCTATGTTTTCCTCTAAGAGTTTTATATGCTTTTGAAATCAGTTAAGGAGCTGGTGGAGTCAGCATTCATTCTATTAGAGGAGCACTTTGTAGTCCATATGGAACTGTTTGAGTACATATGGAGCTATGGCCCCTATTTTATAGACAAGAACTGAGTCAGAAACTTCTCCAAGTTATTAGTCTGGGGTTGATAGAACTCAGCTTTTTTAATTCCAATACAACACAGTTATTACTACCATATCTGGAACTTCCAGTATGCAGAGGACTTTGACACTATATACACCTGAAATACCAGCAAGGGATCCTGGAGGCATCAGCTTTTCTCATATAGGCGGCCATACCTATTTGACTTACATTTATAGTTTTTTTTTAATGCTGACAGGCTATTTTACTAATTAGGCATAAAGTTCTGTGAAATCATGTGTTCAATCAGAAATGAAGATGTCTGTAGTAGGATATTGAGTCTTTATCAGGATATTCTGTAATATGCACCTACTCAGTGGTAAATTATTCCATGCTGGTCATGCCTATACCTTAACCAAATAGAAGTTTGACTAAGAGGGAACACTGAAAATTCCATCATTCCAACAGAATTTAAAGAAGATGCATTTTCATATACATTCTGTATATTTCATTCCACTAGAACATTGTCAGTTATAATTTAAGGGGCACCTTGTCAGTTTGTTTGTGTCTACACACTTGAGAAAATAGAATAGGATTGGAAAAAATGAAATATATATTGTAATTATTTGTGTGTTAAGACTTTTTAAGAGAAGTTTTAGGATCATAGCAGAACTGAGGGGAAGGTACAGATATTTTCTGTGTATTCCCTGCCCCACACATGCATAGCCTCCCTCATTATCAACATCCCTCACCAGAGTGGTACATTTGTTACAATTGATGAACCGACATTTATAAATCATAATCACTCAAAGTCCATAGTTTACATTGTGGGTCACTCTTGATGTTGTATATCCTGTGGGTTTGGACAAATGTATATGAAGGTATCCATCATTATAATATCGCACAGAGAATTTTCACTGTCCTGAAAATCCTCTATGCTCCTCCTATATATTCCTCCTCACTGCGCAACCCCTGACAATCATTGATAATTTTTCTGTCTCCATAATTTTGCCTTTTTCAGAATGTCATATAGTTGGAATCATACAGCACATAGCCTTTTCAGATTGGCTTTTTTACACTTAGTAATATGCATTTAGGGCTCCTCCATGTCTTTTCATGGCTTGGTAGCTCATTTCTTTTTAACACCAAATAATATGCAATTGTCTGGATGCACCACAGTTTATTTATCCATTCACCTACTGAAGGACATCTTGGTTGCTTTCAAGTTTGGGCAATTATGAATAAAACTGCTGTAAACATCCATGTGCAGGTTTCTGTGTGGACAATCTGTGTGTTTTTACTAGAAAAATCTCAAAGTTTTGTTTCAAAGCCCATGCATACTGATTTTGCTCATAGTCTTACTGTCCCTAAACTTCCCCAATCATTACCCAAAGGATTCCATATAAATGTACACTGTATAGAAGCTATTTAGGGATAACATTTCCTTGAAGACTGCACCATTCAGAGATAGGTAGTTTCCAGCAAGCTTCAGAGACATCCTTCCACCTTAACCTAATACCGTTAAGAGATACTTAAAGATTGAATCAGTGTTTTTATCATAATGCCCTTTAAAGCAGCACTCCCCAACCTTTTTGGCACCAGGGACCAGTTTCGTGGAAGACAATTTTTCCACGGAACAGGGCGGGGGGGATGGTTTTGGGATGATTCAAGGGCATTACATTTATTGTGCACTTTATTTCCATTATTATTACATTGTAATATATAATGAAATAATTATACACTTCACCATGATGCAGAATCAGTGGGGGCCCTGAGCTTGTTTTCACTTGCCACTCACTGATAGGGTTTTGACATCAGTCTGGAAGCAACTGATTTATTATGGTCTCTGTGCAGTCAAACCTCTCTGCTGATGATAATCTGTATTTGCAGCCACTCCCCAGCTCTAGCATTACCGCCTCAGCTCCACCTCAGATCATCAGGCATTAGATTCTCATAAGGAGCGCGCAACCTAAATCCCTCGCATGCGCAGTTCACGGTAGAGTTCACGCTCCTGTGAGAATAATGCCGCCACTGATCTGACAGGAGGTGGAGCTCAGGCGGTAACGCAAGTGATGGGGAAGGGCTGTAAATACAGGTGAAGCTTCACTCGCTCGATTGCCGGCGCTCACCTGCTGTGCGGCCCGGTTGCTAACAGGCCACGGACCAGTAGCCGTTCGTGGCCCGGGGGTTGGGGACCCCTGCTTTAAAGCATAGCAGTAGCACACGATGGGTGAATTTTCATGTAAAGGGATATTATTAATTGACCAGTCTATATACATTATATTTGCAGTCACCCAAATCTTAAGGCCAGAAATTTCACTGTTACATTCATGGATTTAGACGGATACTGAGAAGCCACATAGCAGATATATTTTTGTCAACCCATTGAAATTACACAGAGCAGCCGACTTATGCCCAAGAACAAATTGAATCTCTGAGGTCACAGAGCCTCTTAGTGACAAAGGAAGACCTAGAGCTCAGGTCTTTGATATTCAGTTTACCGTAATATCCACCAGGGTACAAGTTGTGTGATACTGAAGTATATACCTATGGAAGAAATATAGACTACAGCTGATGATGCTTAGAAATATAAAAGTGTCTAATGTGCAGGGAAACATAAGGTAATGGTGAATTTCTGAATTTTATATCCATATTAACAGAACCTGAGTATCACACCTCCAGACTTACTCAAGTACTAAAGAAACCTCTCAATTATTAACAAATTATAGGTTTGGGACACGTGATAACAGATCAGTATTTAAAGGACAAACAGCCCTGCATGTTAAGATATGCCCTGTATAGGGCCTGAATGTTTATTATAATCCCCATGAAATCCTAATCTTCTCCTAAAGTGCTTCCACACATTTGGTTGTCATCATTTTAAAACTGAAGACCATCTAGCACTGGAGCCTGACAAGAATATTAAGTATGTCATTAATCTGGAAGGAAGCATTAGGAATAATGTCTCTGCATTTTCTACAATGAGAATTATACAGATGATCTCTGATTGGCTGGGAAAGGTTCCAGCTGTGCTGTGATTTGATTTAACTGCCCAGACACTGACCTGCTCAATGGTTTACTTTTAAGCTTGGTTATCTTTGGAAAGAATTGGATTTTAGGACACTGTATTTTACCTTAAATACAGACACATTATTTTAAGGAGGAAAAATAAGTAAAATGGTTTGTGATTAAGTCATTTATTAAATCATATTGTGCACTGCTTTACTTCATCTCCTTCCTTGATCCAGAGAACTCTTAAGCACCTTTGACAACTGTTGAAATTTAATTTGAAATATTGAGATGATATAAGGAACTATGCTCCTATTTCCAACTTTTTTCTCCCCTGAACCCAACAAAGAATATACCAGGTTGAGAATTTGGAAATCACATATACGAGCCTTTCTTGAATCCCTCGATATTCAGCTAGTCTAATTTACTCAGGATTATGGTCATCTCTTTGTATTTCTCAACTGCTCTTTCAACAATGTCTGTTTAACATGTAAATGTCACTTGCATGAACTTCTAGGTTCCTTATGGTATTCATTTGTGTTTCTTGCCAATGGCCCCTTATGGACATTAATTTAGGACCCTGAGGGAGGGAGAAGATTTGGCCCACATAATGGCACTTATAAAGGTCTGAAAAAGTCGCTGCTTTATTACCTTCCACATTCCTCAGGTATCTACCTGTGTCAGAGATAGGGAAGACTGGGGGACTAACAGGTATAGAGGAGAAAAGAAAGTAAGAGGAACAAGAGGATTTAACACAAGAGGCCTGTTCTCCAAACTGTAAATACAGTCCTAGGTGGCAGTTTCAATATGGATATTCTTTAATGCCTATTTATGTTTTAGAGATAAATAAGTCACCATGATATATTGGGATGAGAGAAGACATGAGTTCGAAACTCCCTTTGTAATTCCTTGAAGAAAAATGGAGAACAGAAATTATTTTACAAAAATACTCTAAATATTTAAAGGAGAATCATGAGTTTTTTTTTACTATTTTATTGATGTTGATTATACTGGTCACATTCACACAGGTTACATTTATCATCTGGAGAAAAATATTATTATATATTAGGTGAAGTTCCCTTTTATTGTCTGTTTACAGAATATTTATATTTTTGACATGACCATTATAGGGGAAACGTCATTATATGAACTAGTAGGAAAACAACAGATAGGCTATCAGAACACCTGAGTTGCGTCATGCCTAGCATCGAGCTGTGTTACCTTGGGAAAGTCACTCAACCCCTTGTAAATGAAGAGAAATTAAATAATCGTGATTTTACATGGAATGATTTGACAATATGCTTTTCTTATTTCAAATGAACATAGTGCTGTTATAGGCATTGGAAAACTTCTTATCATATTTAAAACTGTTTAAGTTCTACACCTTGTTCACAGTTATGACCCTCAATTATAGTTTTTTCATGAGACAATAGTGGTTTTCAAACATTGTTTACCACGACTCAGAATAAATAAAAATATATATTACAGTGCAATTAAAAACACACAATCATAATTGCTTGTATATAAATGAAAAAACATCTGAAAAAATATTATTTCTACTTCTGATACACTCTTTCTTTTTTATTATAATCTATTCCATTTTTTAAAAAATGCTGTTTGTGATCCCCTTAACTGACTTAGAAGGTAAGTGAAATAGAGCATTTATATTGTGCTACCAAGGGATAAATTGTTGGTAACATAGCCTATATACCCCATGTAAGCACTAAATGTACTGAACTTTTTCAGTATATTTTCTAACTGACCAATTCAGATCTTGGCTTAACTGGTGATATTTATGACTGGTTTTAATTTTTCCCAGAGTCTTGGTTTTTAAGGCTCTTTCCAACTCTAACATATTATGATTCTAAGGGAAGGTTGCCCAAATCTGGAGGCTTAGAAGACATCACTGACTCCCAGGGCATGAGGACAAGGAGGCAGTGTTCTAAAGTACTTATTTCCCTCCTGCAGCTTTCTGGTTTGGAGGGTTCACGTTCTCTAGTATTGGGGGCATTGGAGCCCAAAGAGTCGGCAATAGATAGAAAAGAAGCTATAAGCCCTGTCCCAGAACCTCACCCTTTGCTGTACAGATACGCTTTAGATTTCGGGACTCTATGAATAGACTTTAAACTTTATCTCTAAACATCTTAACTTCTGGTTATTCTTTTTTGTTACTCCAGATATGTTGGCTGCCGGATAACATTCCATGATGCTCAGTATGATTTTATAATTGTTATTAGCTTCTTCTATATTAGAGACAAAATTGTGCTCATTACTGAAATTATCACCACTCTGACAAACATCTTTGAAAACGTTACCAATATTCTTATTCCCGTAGATTAATTGGAAATAAAAGGTGAAAAATACTAGCTGGTAGGATATCTTTATTGGCAATAATATAAAGCAGAGAGCTAATCAAACCATTTCCATTAAAAAAAAAAAAGATACTCTCCACCTTATGGAATCCAGTCCTTTCTTCTAGGCATTCATTGCTCTCAAAAATCTGCCCCTGACTTTTCTTAGGCAACTGTACAGTGTGAGTACAGAAAAACTAACTGTAGAACTGTAGGAGAATAATTATTTTGATCTGGTTAAGTGACTGCTATATACATGGCACTGTTATAGTTGCTGGAAATATACTATGGAAAGAGAGAGACAAAACTTTTGAGTTTATATTATAGAGGGAAATTAGAAGCATTATGGACCAAACTGTTACTAGATAAGGAAAGTTATATTCAAATATGACATCCTTTGTTAAAATATAAATGTCTCATATATTTACAGAAAATGTGAAAACTTATATGTGAACATTTAATTTGACAGTGTTTAAATCAGAATTGTGGAATTACAAATAATTTTAATTTAATTCTTTGGTAGCCTGTATTTTCAGATCTCTTACAGTAAACATATAAAATTTCATTTAATTATAAAAATAAATACATATTATATATATGTTCATTTTATGTATGCCTACTTCTGGCTCTTCCATTAGGTATGTAGTTTTCTAAAATCTGGGACCCTTTTTTTTTTTTATTCTTATATAACTTGCTCCTCCAAAGTCTAACACAGTTTATTTGATGAATTAAGCAAATTATTTGGAAAAAATGATTAACATAGATTCTGCCTGGAAGGATTTTACAACCAAGGGTGAAAGAGATCTGTTAACAACTGGAGAGATTACACAATGAGGGCTATAATTAGTGTGTGGCCAAGGGGAACCTAGATGTGACCTGCAGATTAACTCTAAGTAAAGATGGCTGACATGAAATTACCATAAACAGTATTTGCATGTCTCTGGTCTCCCTTAGTTTTGAGACCATATTTTTGCATCCCTAAATCAGATCACATTATAGGACAGAAGCAAATAGAGATAAGGTGACAGAACCTTTAAAATCAAAGTAATCTTGAAAATTGTATACAAGTTTGGATCATGGTTAGGCTCTTACCTAAATTGTTTCTTGGTGTCAGTCTTTATAAGTTCCTAGTCAATATCCACTCTCCTGAGATCATCCAGTTTCCAGTGAAAAGCACCACCTTAAAGGCTTACCCAGCTTGCCTTCACCATCCTGAGCAGCTTGGCATTGCTGTTGGCTTAGAAGTCTCTAGGCCTTGCCATTGGCAAAAACTGAGATTACTATGGCAGGAACAAAAGACTTCGGTTTCTCACGTGGTTGTTAGCTCCATTTGAGAGCTCATGCTTCCAAATGAGATCCTTTCTTATCTGGCAGTCTGATTAGGAAATAAGCTGGGCCACTGTATTTAGGATTCAGATTTACTGCCTGTTTCTGAGAGAGGTTCAATGGGATTGTAACATCTCTAGCCAATCATGCCATATTGCTCAACCTTACAGCACAGCTTATTAGCTGTCCGTCTGCTTTTATGTGTGATTTTCTATCTCATCAAGCAGGTTAAGGGTGTACTTCATGCATTAGAACTCAGTGAAAAATAACTATATATCCACTGTAACATCACCCCATTGTTATTTTCCTTCACTTGATGAATGTTTACTGTCATGGCTCAATAAGAGATGAGCTACAGTCTGCTACTTTTGGCAGTGTCTGCTTAGTGGGAATGTTTAGCTTGTCCTCCCAAATTACAATTCCATTTATATTATCCAGTTTCATTAATCTTTCAAGTACCTTCATGGGCAATGATATGGCTACTGCTAGTGCTGAGTGGAGAATTAATTACAAGTAGACTAGAGCAATACATCTATGGGAGCCAGACCCCCAAATAAGTTGGATGTCAGTTTAATTAACACAGAACAGACTTGTAATAGATTGCAGAGTTCTTTGCAAAAGGACAGTCTCTAGAGAGGGGAGCCAAGGGAAGGATGGAAGGGGAATAAATAGGACTCTCTGGGGAAAGAGATTGAAAATGTAAATTTAAACTTTAAAAACTTCCTGGTAGACCATATCAAACAATGGAGATATTTCTCCAGTGTTGTGAAAGACAATAGATTTTAGCTCAGAAGGCATTTCCACATGGAAATGCTACCTACCAACTTGGAATGGCAAGAGTTACTTCGGCTGAAAAGAAATTAGGAACCTATGTTGATTTAGAAAAATGCAATGGATCTGAAGTCTCTCTTGTATTTCTCACTGCTGACATGTAAAATGTCATCTTGATTCTGTTCATCTTTTCGTCAGAAGCATCAACATGTCAAATACCATAGAATTAGTGAAACCAAGTCAATATACCTAGGTTCTAAAGTAAGAAAGAAAATAACTGTCATTGTTCTGAAAAAAAGTTGTTTGCTAAATAAGTTTTTTTCTTTTTAAACTTTCATACTTCCCCATGTGTTTACATAATAGTGTCAGAGATTCATTTCTAGGAGGAAATTTTTGTTTTCTAGAAAATCATGTGGCTTATACCTAATGGACTCAGTACCCTTGTCAGACTGATTGATGAGGATGGTAATGATGATAGTTAATGTTTATGGTGCCCTTAAGTTGTGCCAGGTGCTGGGCTAAGTGCTTCACATCTTTATCGTATTTATCCTCGTAACAACCTTGTGACATAGGGAGTATTAATACTTTCACTTCAGAGATGAGAAATTCTTTATCAATTACCACAAGAAACTCGGGGTTCCTAGAAACTGCTGTTTCTGGAATTCTAATCCCCACACATCTCTGCACGTACCCCTATCTGATTCCCCTTCTTACTTCTCAGCTCTTGAAACCCTGCTCCTTTTTCTTCACAGTCACCAGAAAAATGTTGAATAACTTCTCCTTCCCAAAACATTTTCTTTGATCACTTTGATTTTTTGGGTTTATTTGCAACCTGCCTCTCCCTTGAAAACACAGGTTCCCATGCATCCTCCTCAAGATGTGACTGTTTCATTCTCATACTCCTCAGACCACTAGACTTAGATGAGGTGCAGACATTTCCTTGTTCCTTATTGATGTTTTCAGACCATTTCCCCTCTGTTTTCCCTAAAAACAATGGGCTTTGACTCTTAAGCCACTAGGCTCTACCAACCATTGACTCTCCTTTCATTCATCATTACCACCCTGATCATTCCTTCTAATTTCTTGAAGATTTAAGTCCTGACTCACTGTCATTCTTTAACACTGTTCTTATCATGGTTCTTAGTGATTTCATAAATGTGTGGGCTATCCTTCCAATAACCTGGTCTCTCAGCTCCTTGACCTTCTTTCCACCAATGACTTTGCCCTCCATAACACTGTAGCCACTCACTACTCATGGTCACACTATAAACTTTGTTATCACCAATAAATGTAACCTTTCCATGATCTTAGTTTCATCTGTTCCTCTCTCTGACTACCCACTCTTCTCCTTCTCTACCCACTGTTTTCTAACTTCAGCAATATTTTAATCCCTGATTGACCTTCAACCCACTGATTATATCAACATTTCCTATACCTCTCATACGTTGTGTCTTTATTTTTCATCTTATCCAGATGAAATTTAATATTCAGTAATTATAATTGCTTCTCTTACCTGCCTCCGTTTATTTGCTTAATTTGGAAAAAAAAAGGAAACTTGATTAAAGCAAGCTTTCATTCTGTTCTGTGTCTGCAACTCAGCAGCTGAATATGGCTAGAAGAAAACACAGAGCTGTTTAAATTGACTAATTTTAGGATAAATTTATATTCTTCAATCTCAAGTGAATCCATTCACTCTTACACTGTCTGAGATGAGTATTTCCTAGTCTCCTCCTCTCTCTCCTGAGACAAACAACTCCTCCTTTTTTCAAAAGATGGCATTAATTACAATTTTAATGAGAAGATAGAGGCAATCACAAGAAACACTCCATCAGTTCCCAAACCCATCAGTGAGCAGCAGTGCTCTATACTCTGCCTTCTCTCCTGTTTCAGTGGATAAAATCCTCATGTTAAGAGCTAAGACCGCCTTCTCTACTTGTGTCACTGAAACCCACCCCTTTCACTTACTCAAGGTTGTTCTTTCAATGGTTCTATCCTCTTGACCTTGCATCATCAGTTTTTCCCATTCTACGGTATCATTCTGACTTGCAACATGCTATAACTTCTACCACAAAAAAGAAGAAAAAAAAAACAACTCTCTCTCATGACCCCAATTGTCCTGTTAGCTACCAACTTATATTTTTCCTTCCCTTAACAACAAATTTCTAAGAAATAATGATCTGTACTTACTGCCTCTGTTTTTTCTCTTGAACCCACTAAGATCAGGTGTTGACCTTACCACTCAACCAAAGTACTCTTGTCAAGGTCACTGTTGCTAAATCTGAAGATCTTGAACTATCAGTCAAGTCACTCCATCTTCCTTCATTACAGGATACACATTATCTTGGTTATCTTCCTACCTCATTGGCCAGCTGGCCAGTCCTTCTCAATTTAATTCCCTGGTCTCTTTTTATATCCCCTAAAATCTTGAGTATCCCAGGTTTCAGTCCATGTACATTTTATCTTCTCTCACTATACTTACTCCTTTGATGATATTATCTTATCTTGCATTCTCAAATGTCATCTGCTCTCTGATCCCAACTTTGTATTTCTAGCCAGGATCTCTCCCCTAAATTCCAAATACGTATAGTCAAGGGTTTATTTGGATATCTAATAAGTATATCAATCTACACATATCCAAAATCGAATTCCTAATTTCCTCCCCTCCCATTTAAATGTTCTCTTCACAGAACCTTGTCCATACTAGTTGATAGGAATTCTATCCTTTTAGGGGCTCAGGACAAAATCTTTGAGTCATTGTTGATGTTTCTCTATCTCAAGTATACTCCATATCCAGTCTCTCAGAAAAACATGCCAGTTCAATCTCAAGAATATATCCAATATCAAACAGAGAGAATAGAACAAACCAGTTCTGTCATTGCAGTCTTGATCTAAGACACCATCATTTCTCATCTGAGTTATTTAAGTAGCCTCTTAATAATTCTTCCTTTTCTGCCTTTATTCTTACAGTATGTATGTATTAAGAGGTTAAAGGATATTATTTTCTGCTTACATACTACTAGTCAATGTCCAGAACTGTGCCTGGAACGTTGGAATTTAATCAATATTTGTTGAGTGAATGACCTGAAGCTTAGAGCAGTCCAGTAATCACCCAAACTCTATGAATTCAAAATTTTCTCCCTAGACTCAGTGTCCTTAACTACCATGTTATATTGCATGTTTTACTTAAATATTTTCTATAAATCAAGCCTTTAAAAATTTGCACTCTTCATTTCTGAGAAGCAAAATAACTTACATATAAAGATGTCCAGCCTTGAACATACATGCATACACATATACACACAACCACCTTTTTAGAATAGTGTAGACCAGGGGTCCCCAACCCCCAGCCCATGGACCAGTTCTGGTTCATGGCCTGTCAGGAACCGGGCCTCATGGCAGGAGGTGAGCAGCGGGTGAGCGAGTGAAGCTTCACCTCCCGCTCCCCATCGTTCCCCATTGCTCGCATTACCGCCTGAACCATACCCCCCCAACCCCCGTCCCTGGAAAAATTGTCTTCCTTGAAACTGGTCCCTGGTGCCAGAAAGGTTGGGGGCGACTGGTGTAGACTACCCTCCGGTCCCCAAACTTATCTGAAACATCTTGGAAAAGAAATGTTTCATGCATAACAGGATATAACTTCTACATTATATCAGATGCTTCCCAGTGTTTGACAGCAAATTTGGAGGCTTGGAGTCAGATATCATGGGAATACTCCATACATTTAATGATTCATAGATCCTTCACTTCTAGTACTTTATGCATTTGTAAACCTTAGAGACCGTCTATGATTAAGGAATACATGTCCTCCCCATTTTCAGTCTGCACATAAAAATCATCAGTATATGGATCTTGTCTTATTTAATGAGATAGGCTAATTGCAGATATCTTCCTATTTTCATATAAACAATGAAAAATGAAAACATTTCAATAGATTTAGTGCATCACTTCTTTTCATCATCATAAAATACACTCATTAAGCACCCATTTGTGTATAACGTGCTTGTCATATGCAATGTTATCAGATTGGTTTTAATGTAAATATCAGATTCTGCCATATAAAGAAAGTTACAGGATGTAACTTTAGGAACTTTTGAGACTAGGCCTATCTTTTGAAGATTTTATGGGTCAGATAGATTCAAGGTTATCTCAGCAGCAAATGATTATGGGTATCAAAGTGATAATGTTCTGTTATCAGAATTGTCAATTACCAAGTCTATGGGATATTACAACTAATCCCTAATGAGTATTTCAGTTGGAACAGTTAGAAGTCCTACTGCTTCTTTGGTGTTTAACTTGTTCATACATTAATTTGAGAGAAGTTTTTTACCCTTAACAATTGACTGGTTCAGTTGTTTTAAGGATTTTTGTATACTATTTAGTTATTTTCCTGATCACCTTACAGAATCATTTTTCCACAGTGTTTGTTCCAGTAATTTTTTTTTTAATTACTAAGAAAAAAAAGTACTCAAGAAGGAACAATAGCAAAAATAACTTGGAAGTGGCAAAACAGATGGATTCTTTGGTAATTGACTTTGTCTAGAAAGAATGAATCTAAGTTGTGAATCCTGGAAGGTATACCCAGGAATAGGCTGATTTATGCTACAGAACACCCTAAAAGTGCAACAGATAGATGTACCAGACACTGCTAAAAGGTAGGGGTGGTACAAATGGGTATTCAAGATTAGCTGAGAGGTTTTTGTTTTTGTTTTGTAAGAAGTATATTTTCAGAAGCAAGATCATGATCTTCCACTTTACATAGCCTGTAAATACCTTTCTTATATCCTATTATAGACTGGAGGTGTACTCTGGAGACAACTTACTGTAGATTCTCTGTCCTCCAGGATCAGGCATGACCAAGGGCCAGCATATTCACCTGAAATCAGAATCTCTTTTGGGAGTGATGATAATGATCTGAAATTAGATAGATAGTAGTGATAGTTGCACAACCTTTTGAATATAGTAAATACCATTGAATTGAACATTTTAAAGGGGTGAATGTTGTGGATGTGAACTATATTTCAGTGAAATAAGAACATTAGTGTTCTGAAAACAATACTTGAAGCTAATAGGTTAGTGCTTTCAAAATACTAGAAAATGATATTCTAGAATTTAAATAGCTATCCAAACTATCAATCAAGTAAGAAGGTAGAATAAATATTTTTTCACATATGGAAAACCCTAAAAAGACTTACTTCCTTTCCTCTCTTTCTCAAATATATATTGTAGAGAGTGTTTCACCAAAACCACAGAATAAACTAAAAAAAAAAAGAGGAAGACATAGAAACCAGTACATAGAGGACTCGACACAGATTAAAAAAAAAAAAAAAAGGACAGTTTCCAGGATGATACTGACAAGAATCTCAAATCAATGCCTGAGTGTCAGGTCTAGGGGAATTCAGTACAGATCAGGGTAGGATAATGGAGTGCTCTAAGGTGCTAGGTACAAGAAAAAGGGAATGAAAAAAACCAAAAGATTATCTGATTTGTCTGAATATGTTGAATGGAAATTTAAAACTTATGGTATTTGTGAATGAATAGTTATAGTTACATAGAAAACTAAACAAACATAATATATGCCAATTAACTCAGGGGAAGAGAGGGAATTTACAGGAATACTACATGGCTCATCTATGATTTTTTTTTTTCATTGTCATAATAAAGTAACATTGAATATGGAAATGGAGGAGGGCAGCTGTTTGTATGTGTGGATCAGTGATCTAAACCCTAATCTATCATAGGAGGATCCATATAGATGTAAATTCAAAAATCAAGAAATAGGCATGCATGCATAAGGTTTAGAAACACAGAGGTAAAACCATTTACAGAGTTTAGAGAGGTACCTGTGAAGAATGGAACTCAAGGAAGGAAGGAGTAGGATGGGGCAGTGGATTGCTGTTTTTCATTAAAAGTCTTACAATTTGACTAGTGCACATATTAATTGGTTAATATTAAAAAGATAGAAAATACCTAGCTAGGCATTAGAGAACAAGATTCAAAGCCAGACTATTTGCTATGAGATCTTAAGCCGAATATTTAACATGTCCTAGCCTCAGTTTCTTCAGTGGTTTAATGAAGGCTTTGCATTCAATCGTTTTGAATTTTCTTCTGGCTTTATATTGATGCTTTCAGGAGTCTTATACTGCTAAGCCTAAGGCTGACTTTTTAAAACTGTGGTATCTTGGTTTACTCCATTGACCTTAGACTCATCTTCTTTTTAAGTTCACCTCTTGACTTTACAAACAATAGAACAAAGATCCAGAGACATAAATTTATGTGTCCCAGTTATCCACATATTTATATGGAATTGTAGATTTATTGTAAATGGTAGATAGTGGGGGATTGTATTAATTTTGGTAAAGGTCTAGTTGCTGTGACAAAGTTACCTGAAATAGAGTAATGTATGGGAAATCGATTCTCTCTCTGTCTTTGTCCTCTCTCTTTTCTCTGACTTCCCCCAAAGTGAGTGGTCCACACATTTATCTTGGGGGCAAGAAACTTGGCTCTACACAGTCATCAGAGTCCTGGATTATTTCCTTTCTCTGTCATTCCTAGTACTTTATCATCATCCATAGGCCTCAAACTGAATTGTAGGCACCTTTGTGTCTGGATTATGAGAAAGAGAGGTGAGTATAAAGAAGCACGCATGTAACGTCTTATGGCCCAGACAGAAAGTGGCATACCAACCACTCACATTCCCTCAGTAAGCACCTTGCTACAAGGCTGTACTTAGCTGCCAGTAAAGCAAAGAAATGTAGTCTCCAGCTTGAGAGCCAAATGCTCAGTTATGACTTTCTAATGTGGATGAAGGGGAGGACAGATTTTGAAGAACAACTAACTGTCTCCACTGAGATTCTAGAGAGGGCTATGAATTGTGTGAGCAGGTATTGGCCTGTCATTCACAGTCTTTATTTTTTAAATTGATAATATTTTAAACTCTTTATAATATATCAAAAGAAATAGACTAGTGACTTCTTTCATACTTTCTACAGCGGATATCATGATATTTTTGACAATTTCTAATAGTTACACTTTACCCATTCAGGAAATGTCTTGACTATTATTTTTGCCCAGGAGGAATGACTAGAACTCAAGGCTCCCATTTTCTAGGCTCTTTCTACTGTTATATATATATATTTTTCCTTTATAATCCAATAGTGTTAGTCTGAGCATGAAGACCTTACTGTCTGATTAGACCAAGGAATTGGTTGTAATTCAACTCAATTCATTCTAAGACTTATCAACTGAGCACATGCCACGTGCTAGGACTACATGGAAATATAGCAATAACAAACTAACCCCATAGCCTTCAGCTTTATGAACCTGTTGTCTAAGCATAGAGCTAGACTCCTTTCCCTTTAGAAATGTATCATTCATGAATTTAATTGATCAAACTTTAACACTTTGCCTTAAATGTCACACCATTCGCATACATATAAAATATCCAAAAATATATATATATATCCCTCTATCTTTCTGGCAGGCAGTTAGACAGTATAAGTTCTTTCTAGTTACATTCTCAGAATAAATATAATTGGAAGTCAGAGAAGAGACATTGAGCACATAGCTATTATTCACAGAAGAATGAGGGGTACTGCTCTGCTAACGACTGGAAAGAACAGAATGCTCGGACTATCTTAGGAAGAAAAGAAGATAGTACAATGCAGTCTAGTGAGACAGCAATTAAAAATAAAGTCATTTACTGTGTGTCTTCCACTTAGGAGAGCTTGCCCCGGCTTGCATTGATCTGCAGATGAACAAACTAACCTCCCATAGCTAACTCAGTGTTTCCCCTGAGATGTAACATAAACTTAGTGTAGGTCAAAGTCTCCCTGCCTCCCCACCCCCGTCAGAGTGAGAAGTTTGATCATGTTGTTTGTTTATTTTTGTTTTCTTGAAGGGTAGTGGGGGGGGGGAGGTTTGAGGAATAGGAGAGTAGAGACTATTTTAAATTGTTTTTCTTCTAGTTGATTACCTGCCAAGTATTTGGGAGTTCTGAGTTCCTTAAATGGTAAAGAGCGATTCATCTTGAACTGTAATATGCACACGAATCACCTAAGGGTCTTGTTGAAATGCAGATTCTGATGATGAGCAGGTCTAGGAGCTGGAGATGCTGCTTTTCTCACAGGCTCCCAGGTGATATCTATGCTACGGATCCCAGAAACACGATATGAGTAGAAAAGGTATAAAATATTTTTTAGGATGATTTGTTATATCTGCTGTTCTGATATATCATATTTTTTTTTCTCTTTACAACTTTGGCGAATGGATGGATGGAAGGATTCTGTTTTGTGGGTGCTTCTGGAGGCCTTCCGCTTGAGTGTGTGTGGATGGGAATCTGCAAATATAAGACATCCATCACTAAAATATGTAACTGGGTTGTAATATAAGAATGCATCAAAGTAAAATTTAGGGGTTAGACCGATTAGGGAAAAGTCCCAAGTTTTCTTGGAATGAAATAAGAACTCTCCACAAAAGGCAGAGGGGAGTGAGTGAAAGAGAGTGATAGGCTAGGCAGACCATAGAAAACACTGAGAGAGTTTAAATTATATTAAAGGATAAGATTTTCTAAATGGATGATAGGCTTTGCATCTGCTAGGTTTTTAATAATCCTGCTTCTTTTTTGTAGCAGTGTTCAAATAAGTGAGTAAAATACAGACAACCCAAATGGTTCAAAAACTAAACAAAAATTATTACTCCTGTTTGTCATTTTATTTGTCCTCATCAGTTCTCTGTCATTTGCCTTTTTATTCTTTTGTCCAAAGGTGGCAGTATTATTATTGAAGTAAAGATATTGGATTTCTACTTTTGTGAAGATAATTGATAATCATAGAGTCCCAGTATACAGTAGGTGGATATTAATCCAGCATTCACTGGGGAAAGAAGTTATTATCGGAAGCTTATGCTTTTGTAAGAGTATATAACATGAAGACAATGATTGAACAAAATGTAACTTTTTCCTGCTACTCTGAAACTTAATAATCTTCAGTTGTGCACCCACCATGGGAATAATTCCTCTTAAGTCATTTGAGGTACTTTAAACATTTTGGATAAGGGTAGTTGTTTCTTTTATTAAGGTAGTATTCAACTGAGGGATTAGTCATCACATATTTATATAATGTTTTCATGCTAGGGCAATTAAATGTAGAATTCAGTAAATAACACCACAACAAAAAGCTCATTTGGATAATCACTACCTAAAACAAGACAAGCAATGCAGTTCTTTTATTTATTCATCTTAATTCTGTTTTGCATATATATCACTAGAGACTGTAGCTGAAATTAAATAGTATGTTTATGATCATATTTCATTGCGTTTGGAGATTTTAGAGTCATTCATCATTAGCTTTCAGCTGGTTTAATGCAATCTTTAAATCCTTTGCTGATTAGCTTTCCTTATAATTATTTTGGCTCAGGGATTTTTGGTAAAAATACAAATAAAAATAAAATTGCCAATGTGCACTTCCCATCTTTTTATTTACAGAGATGAGGTGAGTAAGATCTCTCACTCTCTTTTCTTCCTCTCAACTTACTCTGGCTCATAAGCCTGCTTACTGTAGCAAGGAATGTGTCTGTGTTTATACTGTGGCTTGGGCTTAGGGAATAAAATGTATTTGTTGATTAGTTGATTAATATGTTTTTAATTTTTTTTTTGTTCTCTCTATATGTGTGTGTGTATATAGTTTTAAATTTATTTAATCCTTGTTTAAGGTATTTAATCTGTATGATATCTGGTGTTTAAGTTCATTTATTTGGAATATTTCAAGAACAAGTTTGCTTAGTCACCTCTCTTAATTCTAAGGGACTGTGTAGTTTCTTCTTTGTGTTCTGTCTGGTTTTTCCATTCTTTCATGGACTACCTTCTTTCTTTCCCTCCATAAATTTACCTTGTCCTTTCTAAATTAACCATGGCATCAGTTCTAGACCCAACTCTACATGATGTTTTAGTACATCTATGCAACCTGACTAGCAACAGATGGGCATCTGTTTCCAATCAGCCATGGCCTGGGAGGGTGGAGCATTTGGGAGCTTTGGGCTGTCTTTCCTAGAGGTGGAGATAAGGCCAGCATACTTCTGGTAAAATAACCTTAGTTATTTGGTTTGCTTTTTACAACATCGTTCAGTTGAAAATTGTCATCGGGCAGCTAGAAATCCAATATGAATCAGTGGTTCATGAGAATAAGAGACTGTTGGGATAATAGTTCCTACTTATCAAGCTAATAGCAAAATATGAACTATTCTTCCCTTATCTCAAAACAGTGTGATTCTGTTTATCAGAGAATTCCAGTTAAAGACCCATAGAGTCTTATTTCTTCTTAACCAAGTGTAATGTCATAAACACCAAGGAAAACATGAAAAATGTGCAAGACGGTGATATTTTAAAGCTGTTAATATATATTTTAAGTTTGTCCAAAGTCTAAATTAAATGTTTTATTAATGCTACATCAAAATCATGAATACATTTGTGTAGGGCTAGACATATGCTATGAGATTTATATTTTTATTTTGTTAACTGTTAGTAAGAACTACTGGGTTTATAATATTACACATTAGAGGATTAAAATTAGGAAAAATGCTTTACTTCACCTTTAAAAGCATTTCTATTGAGGAATTCAATTCTATGATGCATATTATAACCAAACAATATTTTACTCTTATGGTTCACCCTCAAATACCAAATGCTCCAATGCCTACTAGCTTTCCCTACTTCTGCAAGGCTATAAAGCAGAGGAAGTCCAAAAACTATTGATCTAGATATTTTTACCAAATTGGCTACCAGGCTCTTACTAATACCAGAACAATGTGCTGGCCAATAATCATCATTTACTTGAAAAAATATGGTAAATCTTGTTGGCATAAATCGAAATCTCACTGGCACTATTCACTGTAGAATAGTCATAGGTTTTACTTTTGAACCTCACATGAGGAGGCTTAATTACTGACTTTGTAATGAAATTTAACTGTAAGATAGTTTCACTTGAATGATACTTGCATTATGGCTAGATTCAATCTTTAAGAAATCTCAGTCTTTGGTAGCTTGATATCTTTTAGTTTTTACCTTAATTTCCTTCTGGTTCTTATTCCCTGCTAAATCGCTCAGATGACTTCAGACACAGTTCATCAGGTCCAGGACTGCAAAATATGTTCTAGTTCATATAATTTATCTGAATGGCAATACCTATGGGTAGTGAATTTAGGTTAGTGTTTATTGTCTAAAACATCTGTCAAGCCAAAGAGAATATGACTTTGGTGTTAAGGCAAAGGGAAAATATTTTAAAGAATCATGCATGAATATGCTGCCACAGTGTAATTTAAAGTAAAAAATATGACAACTTTAAAACCAATATTTGTATTGAGTTCTATTTATATTGGCCATGATAGAAGTATTTATGGAAATGATGACATAGTAAATAAGAGAGGTTGCAAGTTTATCAACATTATTTAAATATGTACTTGCCTTATGACTAACTTCCAATGGTGTTAGGAATAATAATAGTAGGAACATATCCTAAATGTGGGGCAGGTAACTGAGGAACTACCAGATAAAGGCACTTTTTACAGCTGGAATGCAAGCATTTTGCAGTCATTTATTGCTCCAGATTTCTTTGACATAAATATTTGTGATAGGGCAGTCAAGAACAATTTTTCTCTTTGAGGAAATAGGTTTTCCTTTGAATTCTTCTCTCTTCATTTAGCAAATATATGAAAGATTTATTCTACAAGAGGCCACAGAATTTCTTCTATATAGAGCCTTTCAAAAACCATATAGAAGCTGGTATGAGTATCTGATCAGTATGCATAAACTATAAATGGACACCAGCTTCTCATCCAATGTGACACCATAGAAGTTTCCTGAGTGCAGGTTAAGTTGCATGTTTTTGTAGTATACTAGACCACTTGTCCTTAGTTATTGTGTTAAACTGAGGCATTTTCCTGAAAAAAGAAAAAAGATGCTGGATTTATTCTTTCCACTTCTGACTCCATTCCCTTCTGCACAAGTGAGTGTCAACTTCTGTGTCTACCTAGGTCCAACACTTAATTTGCACAGCTGTTCAAAATAGTATCGCTGAGTGGTGATGAACTAAGGGTTAATTTTTTTAAAATAAATTTGTCTATTTATTTATTTTTGGCTGCTTGGGTCTTTTTTGCTGTGCGTGGGCCTTCTCTAGCTGCAGCGAGCAGAGGCTACACTTCATTGCGGTGCGTGGGCTTCTCATTGCATTGGCTTCTCTTGTTGTGGAGCATGGACTCTAGGTGCACGTGCTTCAGTAGTTGTGGCATGCGGGCTCAGTAGTTGTGGCTCATGGGCTCTGGAGCGCAGGCTCAGTAGTTGTGGCTCATGGGCTTAGTTGCTCCATGGCATGTGGCATCTTCCCTGACCAGGGCTCAAACCTGTGTCCCCTGCATTGGCAGGCGGATTCTTAACCACTGTGCCACTAGGGAAGGGTAAATTTTAATTACACACAAAAAATGTTACCCATAGAACTTCCTCTTTTTCGGTGTGTTATTGCTTACTGCTTTTTTACAAGTGTCATACATACATTACTAATCCTAGCAGACCTGCTGTAAAATGAGGAAGAGAAATAGAAAATATCCTGATTTCTTAAACTGGAAGAGGAGATTTTTTTTTCTGAGTATCGCTCCAGGCTACCTGTCAGTGTTCTCCTTCAGCAGCCTTATTTTCCTGTTTTTCCATCACACTCAGAAGTATTTCCACACTTCCCTATGCTTCTTCAGATGTTCTTATGCATTTAGTTATGATTCTTCAGAGATTCTGGCCCAAACCTCATGGTTTATCTTAGGCTCCAGAATAGGAGAGTGAGGACAGACAGTGAGTAATGTGCATTTGGAGATATGTAGGCAGAGTTGACACCAAAAGAGAGGGAGGAGAACGCGTAAGTTTGTCTTCCCTCTCTCCAGCTCAGGCTCCCTGTTTGGTGTAGTTAAGAGATTAGATTACCTACACCCAGGGCAAGTGATTGTTTTCTCTATTCTTCAGTTTCTTAATATAGTAGCTATTCGATGGAAAATATACTCAACTAATATTTATGTCCTAGGAAAACTGCAGGATTCCAAGGATTTAACAATAATCCAGAAACAGAATGGTCCCTCATTCTTTGAATTTATATCTGATGAATTCCTTCCCCTTTCTCTTTACCTCCTATCTTCCCCCTGAAGGTCTTATGTCAATTAAAACAGACTAAAGTGCAGTTATTTTGTCCTTGGAGGAGAAGGATTTTTATTAATAACTTTAGGGGAAATAAAGATTCAGTTATACAGTAACTTCCCTGATAGAAAAGATAATGTGACAACTCCACCCTATAATGCCAAGTAGAAAAATGGATTGTCATTAAATATTAGCTAGTGTATATTTATTTTCACAGCAGGCCTTGAAAAGTGTGATTATCCAGAGGAAGATATCTTACAGAAGCATGACATGCGAGTGACCAGAGAGCTGGCATTTGTGAACTCCTGTGAGAGATAGAGGGTAGCCTATTTCAGTGCAGATAAATGAATTTGTGACAGGGGTCATGATTTGGCAAATTTAGATACTCATTGGATTATATGGATTTAGTGTTTGTCATGAAAAATTATTTTTGACAAACTAGGTCTACAGAGGTAGCATGAACATGTCTTATTTGTTCCTTCCTTACCATACTCATTGCCAGCATTCTACTATAAGCCTTCACCAACTCCTAACTGTGCTGTTGCACGGGATTCTAATTTTTATCCTTCCAGGCAAATATGTAAATTTTACCCTGTGCACCTGTGTGTGTGTGTGTGTGTGTGTGTGTGTGGAGAGAAAGAGAGAGAGAGAGAGAGAATATGAGAGAGAGAGGAGAGGAAAGAGGGAACACAAGCTTGCTGTGTCAGATACTGTTCCAAGGTCCAAGTGCTGGAAATATTGCGGTAACTCAAAGTACCAGTGTCTCTCTTCTCATGGAGCTTAAAGCCTCGTGTGAATCGGAAACAGTTTAAAATGAATAAGTAAATAAGCAAGGTAATTTCTACACAGTATGATTTTGTAGAAAGGGAGAGGCTATTTCAGATGGTGAGGTGAGGGGTGGCCATTATGAGTTGATGTGAGGTATTGGGAAAAGGACGATCCAGTTATGCATTCTACTCTCTTACGTGGTCTTCATCGTGCCTCCAGGATAGGTATATGTCTAGAAACCTTCAGTAATGCCCTGCACTCCTTGGATTAATATCCAAGATCTTTACACTGGTTTTCAAGGTTCTTCATAATATGATGTGTTTTATCCGGTGTATCTCATTACCCATTAACACTAAACTATTTTCCCCTGGTTCTCTGAGCCCCAGGACAGAAGCCATTTCTAGACACTTTAGACTATCCTTCTAAAATGAACCCTGAAACATATGTCTTCTCTTAAAAGGAATTTTCTTTCTTTTTTTTTTTTTTGTCATACCCTTCCAAATAGCATTTATGTAAAGCATTCTATAGTATGCCCCTTCAGTGAACTCTTCAATGATTGCCCCAATCTGCAGGAGCCAGGCTTTTATATAGTTGCCATTCGTTTTGGCTCTAAATTATGTGTGATTTTTTTTTTTTTTTATAACTTCACATTTACTCAGTTTTGTTTTTTTAACACAAACAGTAAGATATACACACATAATAGTAATAATTACCACGACTAAAAGATAAAACAAGATATCATCTGAGAATTTTTCAGAATTGAATTGAAAAATGACCTGAGTCCTCATATTGAAAGTCCAAATATCAAGGAGGTAGTTTTTGTTTTTTGAGCTGTTTCAACATGTTTTCTAAATGATTATGCTTCCTTCAAGAGATCCCTATTGGTCTCCTTAAATTTTGTAGAACACTTAATTTTCTATCACCTCGTATTTTCTTAGCATCTTTTAGCTTCTCAAAATCTTGGATCAGACTCTTCTCCATTATGTTATTTTGATCTCTTCATTTTTCCTATTTAGTTTCCTTGGTCCTTTGTAGTTTTCTGGAGGACTTTTCACTGTTATATGTGACAGACCACATCACAGAAAGAACACTGAATAAATTAGAGTTATTGAAAGGTAGAGTTGGGAGTGTGTGGTAGATATATTTAAATATTTCTCTTTTTCTTAACATCTTTATTGGAGAATTATGTACCATCTTATGCTATTATTCAATTCTTTCCTGAGAATGATTAGAATAGGGGGCAGTTTTTGGTGCTGCTTTTGTTTGTTTGTTTGTTTTTGAGTATCAACTATGTGCCAAACATTCTATACCATTTTACTCTTATCTCCACAACAACCCTGAAATGTTAAGTTTTGGGATGCCTATTGTATTGATGAGGAAGTTAAGTCTTGTCTTTGAAATTACTAACACAGGGTCATACCGCCAGGAAGTAGCTGAAGTGGGACTCAATCTGACTTCCCTCTAATTCCAAAGCCTATAATCTTTCCATTACACCAGAACTTCTCTCTGCATTTAAATGGCTTGCTTCTTGGTGGGAAATGCATGCCCAACATTTCTTTTGTCTTCTTTAAAATCTAACATATTACTTGGTACATGATAGGTCCTTGATAAATTTGTACAAATTTGTACTTGATAAATTAAACAAAAATATGAAAAAACGCCAGTCTCTCCTTACAAGAAACTGGGAACAGGAGTTGCCTCTGCAAAGTTACAGTGTGAAAGAGAATGCATTTTTCAAGTAATCCTTTCTTCTTCACATTGATTCTGTTCCTGTGGTTCCATCTGGAATGCCCATTGCTTTCTTTTCTGCCTTATGAAATCCCACTTATCCACACCCAGTTCAAATGTTACTTTCTCTGTGAAGATTTCAAAATGCCCTCTAGGGAGAGTGTTTGCCATGGGGTTTGTGTTCCCATAGTGCTTTATATATACCACATTTTAGCAATTGTCTGGTTAGAGGCCAAGTATATACAGATACATTTCTCTCTGTATGTAATGACAACGCCTGCCACCAAATCTAAAGTTGAACACCGTAAGTTGAATTGTTCTCATATTATACTTTTTGAAGTTGCAGGCAGAAGAATGGACTGTTGTCATTCATTGGTCTAAATTAACTCCCATGCTGCTAGGATGGCTTTCACATCAGGAACAAATTCTTCATTGTGGGAAAGATAAAAAGAGAGTTTCACATCACACATTTTACTTTTGTATAGCAGAATTCAAAGTACCTACTACTTATTATTTGTCACATTTCTTGGTACAAATTATAAACAGTAATGTGAGACCTACTATCACATTAAACAGTTAACTTTTCACATACTGATGCACAATCCTTCTTATATTCTTGTTATCATTTCTTTTTATCCTGCTGCTTCTTCCTCTGGGTCTAGACTCTATACACTGTCATTACCTTTTGGTCATAGGCCAACCTCTTGTATCCTCAGTACCTAAGACAGTACATGGTATATAGTAGATGATCAAATAATGCATATCAAATGAAGGAAGGAAGGACATTATTGACATCTTGGTTTCTGGAGAAGAAAGGCTCTTTCCTATTTTCATTCCACATTCAGTCTCATATTGAGCTTCTAATGAAAATTTCTGCTTCTTCATCTCTTTTCACAGTTGAACTAGGGACACCTGGATTCTGTGGTCATTCTGACCCCCATTGAAGAGTCACTTCAAGGTTCACAACTGAAGTATTTCATTCATTAATGTCATTGGATAAAGGTTGTAGGATCTGGCTTGCAAACTGGACTTTTAGGAATTAGTGGTATATGAGGTAGCTAGGGAAATTAGGGAATCAGGTAGGAAATTATCAATTCTACCCCACTTCAGCATTCAAGAATCTATAATATGCCTACAAGTTACTGTAAAGATACTCAAATTCCCTCTCAGGTAATTCAACCTTGGTATTTAAAAATGTTTGGCAATCACATTTGATTCTAAACATAATTGAAAGTGTTCCTAATGTTGCCGATAAGTGGTATTGAGGTTTTCATTTATATTGTAAATACTTTTAATCTTGTTTTTTTAATAGCAGGGGATTAAGTGGTTTCTTTTTTTCTTTTGTTGCTAATTTCCCTGAATGCATGCCAGATGCTACTTTTGTAGGCAGACCTCTTGTTCCTTCGCTTCATCAATTGAATGGAAGTGATTTTTGGCAACCTATTTTCTTGCAGCCATATTATGCCAATGAAATGGAGTCCACTTCATACCTCTTACCTTACCAATTGTTTAATAACATGCAAAATTTTAAGAGATAATGGAGTATAGGAAGGGTTGATGGTTTATTTTTCTAAGTAGGGAATATTGCCAAACGTAGAGACAAAATTAATGATTTTGTTTTGCTCTTATTTGAATGAAGAGCTTCAGAAATTTCAGCATGCTACCTTTATGGAACTTTTTCATCTCTTTCTTCCTCTTAATCACAATTTATTTCCAAATGTAGATGAATAAAATCTTGGAATTGGAATGTACACCTTGGAGATTCTATAGGAGTCTAACCTTCCAACCTGTGCTGGGATTACATTTACAGTCCTACAAGAACCCAGCATCTGGTTGTCCAGCTTCTGTCAGAGCATTTTCAATTTATCTTTTTCCAACCCAGACTATAATGGGATAGAGATTAAGATAAATAAATCGGCTCTAGAGTCAGCTTTCTTTCTAACTCTGCCTATTACATAGAGTAAGGTCAAACCCCTCCGTGGATCTCAGTATCCTCATGTATAAAATGATAGGGCTGAAATAAAAGCCTTCTAAGGTCCTTTCTAGATTAGCCATCCTATGACTCTTGCTATATAAACACATACACATATTCAAATCTAATTACTATTACCTTAAAAATTAGATTTTTGAAAATATATTTATTAATGTTAGTTTTTTACTGATTTCCTTCAAAATTTCAAGGAAACAACAACTAATCCACCCCCAATATCACCTCAAATATATACATATAATAATAATAATAAGGTCACATTTGAAAATTCCAGCACTACTTCATGGAACCCTTGACTCTGTTCATGTGCATCGTTATTGGTCAAATGGCCCACCACACAGGAGTAAGGAAGAGTAGAACTAGGAAGAAATATACACAGTTTATATGTTGCACACAGTGATTACAAAAAAGTAAAAATAACCTGAAGCTAATCACCTGTAACTTGTAATACGAGTAACACAAGAGAGCAGATGGCCTGTGACAGAGCTCTGAAGAAGAAAGAGCTGGAGAAACCAAGAGAAGGGAAAGAAAATTGAGCTAAATGTGCTAATGAGAAATGCAGATACGTAAGAGCTGAAAAGGACCTTAGGAGATGTTCCTGTCTCCCTCTTTCACGTTGCTGACATTTTTTAGCTTTTCTTTTAATCACTTTAGTTTGTAGGGAGTAGGCACATAATGCTAAACAATTCCAGTTTCTAGATATTTATTTCTAATATAAACACAAAATCCACCTTCTTGTAAACTTTACTTCTCTGCCTCTAAGCTATTCATTGGAACAACACAAAGATATTCACTCACAAAATGACCTATGGAACAACACAAAGATATTCACTCACAAAATGACCTATTTTAAATATCAATTGCATATAGTATTGAACTTAACATGTGACACCTTAACTGGCATTGCATCATATTTTGAATTTGAAAAAGGCAGAGGACAGAGGCAAGTCCCTTGATTTCAGTGGCAACATTAGCTTTTTTAAAAAAAGAAAAAAAAAGTCTCCCTTTTAATTTATACTGAGCACCTTTATCAAAATACCAAAGTTTACTTTTTTATAAAAAAACTATGAATTGTTTAAGACCATTTTCCATAATATTCCATCTGAATTAAGCTATGCGTATGGAACAAAACAATGAGTTCGAAGTTATAAGATTAGCTGACAGAATGTTTTGTTTTAGTGGTTTTAGAGAAAAGAACAAGAGCGGTAAAATCATGTTTTGCCTTGAATTTTCCATGTAAATAATGCATAAGAGAGAGGGAGGGAGGTAAAGGTAAAATAATACAGTGTTTCTATGTTGTGAATCAGCATTAGGTTAAAGTGTCACTGCATCCAGGTGCCAGGTAGATTTGCAGTGTTGAAAGCATTTCGGGGGGTGAAAACAATATGTACATTAGAAACATCTTCCTATGAAATTTAAGAAAAAGCAGTGAGCAAAAACTGTGGCCTACATTCAGTAGTTCTGAAATGCATTCTAAGATCCACACAGTTGACTTTGACAGTTGATACTGTGTACTCTTTTACTTTAACCGTGAATGTGGCGGCACAGTGGAAGGTGCTCTGGTTTATATACTCAATATCTTGAAGTTAGATAACTGGTGCTCTATCCTTTCAGAGCAAGTGACTCATATTTTATAAATAATGAAAAAAAGCCTCCTCAGGGGAAAATCCATTGCTTTGCAATATATGAACTCATCAATAGCCCCAGATGTTTTGCATTCTTAACTACATCAAAATAGCAAGGCTATGAGCAAAAATTGATTGTTGACCTGCCACAGGAGACCAGGTGGGAGAAGGAATTTGGGAGGAACCAGACCCCAACTATATAAATTATGTAAAAAGTTGCCAAAAATAAAAATGTTCATCTATCATGGAAATGTATGATAGTTAATAATGCAGTGCTTTGCACTTTTCCAGTGGTAACTACATATTAAAAGAAAATAACTAAACAGGTTTTTTTCCTAAGTTGCTGAAAGGTAGCTAGATGTTCTCTTGCCTGAATTCTGGTAAAACTGATAGATTTATTTAGCTTTGTGAACTAAGTAATGTTATACAGCAGATTCATTGGCAGCTTTTTTTAAGTTTTAAAGCACAAGCATATTTAAAAGATCCTTTAGTCAAGTATTTAATGATGGGAGAACTGGGTTCTATTGTTCCTGTTTTGTCTGTTCTCCTGTGTGAATGTGAGTGGAAGTAACTTTTTTTTTTTTTCTCTTCCATGCACAGCTATAGATTGTCTAGATGCAAAATATTTAATACCTTCTGAATCTAAAGCTTTATTGTATTCACTCTTTTTAAATGTAATATTCCTATGTTCTCAACAGACGCTTCTTCTAGCTCAAAGCCACTTCATATGAAAATGGTAAATTAAAAATTCCTTTTCTAGCTACCGAAGAGTTACTTCAAGAGAACACAGAGACGTTTTGTTTTGTTTTTGCAAAGCAAGTTGAAAAATTCTAACCTTGGCCCTAAGGTATTTCATCAAGAGCAGTCTTATGTAAAAGACCTCTTTTCTCTTTTCAAAAGTAAGTTTGTCCCTGTACTCACGCTCCGGCCTTTCTAAATGAGCTGAAAATAATTTGTATGCAGTTCTCTAGTTTTGCTTAACTTCTTACATTTCATCAGGATCTAGTCCAACTCAATGGCGCTTTTTTTTTTTTTTAATTTTTGTATTTATTAAATAATTTTATTTATTTATTTTTGGCTGTGTTGGGTCTTTGTTTCCGTGCGAGGGCTTTCTCTAGTTGTGGCGAGCGGGAGCCACTCTTCATCGCGGTGCGCAGGCCTCTCACTGTCGCGGCCTCTCTTGTTGCGGAGCACAGGCTCCAGACGCGCAGGCTCAGTAGTTGTGGCTCACGGACCTAGTTGCTCCGCGGCATGTGGGATCTTCCCAGACCAGGGCTCGAACCCGTGTCCCCTGCATTGGCAGGCAGATTCTCAACCACTGCGCCACCAGGGAAGCCCTGGCGCTTTTAAGAGAATTAAATTTGGAAAATAACCTTCTAGTGTTGGCTCACTCAGAGTGGTGTCAGCATTGAAGGATAGAGCTGACAACAAGCCACACAACATTTCCCTTGTTTCCTTGACCACAGTGATTTGTAACCTTGCCATAAGAATATTTTCTCTGAGTTACTGATGAGAGAAAAACTCACATAAATTCTTTAGTCCATCCATCCTGTTCTTTATGACTTATGAAGGCCTTGCTCAAATCTCACCTAGATTGGCAAGAAGAAACATTTTCCCTAAACATAAAAGATAAAAATAAAATAAATATATACTAGTTAAAAAGAGAGGGGGGGAAATAAATTAACCTAACACAGCTTGCTTAAGTAGGAGTCAAAAATGTGGAGTCACACTCAACCATTCAGTAATAGATAATTGCTGAAGCCATTAACCTTTATATGAAGAATGGCTCTGTGCCACCATCAGTCATGTCAGAAAGACCCACATGGACTGTGGACTGTGGAGAATGGTCCTCCTGATGCCCATCAAAGCTTGACATTCATGATTGCTCTAGTGTAGCAAGAAGCCAGATGGAATTGTGGGGTGTGCTGTCAGAAAGAGATAAGTCAGGATTTTAAAATAAACATGCATTCAATACCTTGAATTTATGAACCATCCTACATGTGGAAGTTACTTGTTTTGTCAGTTTATCAGAGCAAGCACAGTTATGGACAAGACTTAATGAAAGCAACCCAGACAGGATGGGTCACAAATTTCCAACAAATCCCCATACCATTTCATGAGATTTTCCCTGTCCTATTTTCTGTCTCTAGACCAAAAAAAGAAAAAAAAAAATCTTTGTGCAAGATCATACTCTGCATGTGCCTATACACCTATTTTCCCAAAGTAAGGCACCCTTTGCCTGTGACTTCCTCATATTGAAATAATGAAACCAAAATGTATATTTTTGGAGAACTTATGGGCAAAAACTACCTCACTGCTGCACAGCTTGGGCTGAAGTAAATTTTGTTTTTCCTGTACCGGATCTTCTCATCTCTCTTGAGCACTTGCTCCATCTTTCAACAACCCACAAAATGCTGTAGAGATTTTACTCCCTGTGAGTAGAGATTGGTGGTTGAGTATCTTGCAGTAGGGCCCTTTCACCAAGGTACCTGGCAATCTGTGAAGCTCTCAGCATTTAAAAAACTATTTAAACTATGTGCTTCCCTTTCTTCTTCAAGGATGATTGTTTTCATTCAGTCTCAGTTGCTCAAATGTGTAATTCAATACATATTTATTAACTTCTATATGACAAATTGACAGAAAAGGGAATAGGCATCTGTGTTACTGGGGTTACTGGGGTCTCTATACTTCCTATCCTGGCATGAATCACATTTCATCATTATTGCTTATTTACTTGATTGACAATCTTCTCTCATACACAGTAACCTCTGTGAGTGCAGGACAGTGTCTGTTTATCTCATCATTGCATTCCCTGAGCCTAACATGGTACCTAGCACGTCAGGCCCTTAATAATTTTTGTGGAATGTCTAGAGGAAGGGAGAGCGTATGGAAGGAAAGTGGTTCAGGAGACTTACCTGCTTAAAATATCTCCTTATACATTTTTCCTTTTGAGAAGATGTAAATAATCTATGGAAAAATTACAGCTACTTGTCAACTTAGTAACATTTGAATACTGAATATGAATAACTATCCTCTTGGCCTTTTTGGAATTTCCACCCATTATTTAGTTTTCTCAATAATTCTATAGGAAAGGCAGGGCTATTAGACTATTTCTCAGTGTTAAAATTTGGGGTCAATTACTTTAATTCAAAATTTGCATAAAATGTTTTCTTAATTTGATTTGCAGGCTAGCACATACAATGTAAGAGGTAGAAAGAAAAGGAGAGAGAAGAAATCATGATAGCCTCCTTTTCACTACCTTCTCTCCCTTTTCTCCCTATGATGGGCACTTTCCTACCATAAGGACTACAACATCTCACTTCTCCACAAAAGCTAGGGGCTCATTCATGGGTAGATTTTGACCTATAACAAAAAGATTTCATAAACCGACTCCTTCAGAATCCCAAACTATGGTCATCATCAGGTCATTAATAAACAAGCTGACTATTTATTTGGTGGATCCATCAAACACCTACTCACTGAGTGCTTCCTGCAAGCCGGGTACTGGTGACAAAGTGATTGTTGATTCCCTTTCTCAAGCATCTCAAATATTCTTCTGGATTTTGAAGCAAAATTAGAGATATATGCTGTTTCAATTTTCTTCCTTTTGCTCTTTAAAGAAATCACTAGTAGACTTTAATGGCATAACCAATCAGGTTTTTTAAAAAAGTTCTTTCCCCAATATATGAAATATTAGAAAATTTCATAAAATTTCAGAATGGCCAATATCTTTTTATAGAGAATAAGCTTGGAGGTACCAGTTGTTATCAATCATGAAAATTATTTCTTTAATAGTTCTTAGAAGAACTCAATCATGCAATTCTTCTTCTCGGGAGAACATTAGACTTAAGATATTTGAGACTGCATAGTCCAGTTATCTCATTTAAGGCTCAGGGTATCTGATGCTGAAAGAGATCTGTGTCCTTCCCCATGGCACCTAGGGCATAAATGACCAAAGACCTATATCTCTTGAGTTCCACTTAGTATTTAAAGAGGCTAGAATGCCATTTAGGAAACTATGATGCAGGCCATTAATTCTAAAGATCCAGAAACTAAGTGCAGATATTTCCACTATTCTTGGGGCTGTGAAACCTGGCACACGTAGTAGTGATATACGTGAATGGAAATGATTCCTGTCTGAAGGAACTAAGCCACTGCTTCCTCAAAATCAAGTGATGGTACAGCTGTGTAATGCTCGGAAGCAACAACCCAATTAACATGTTTGTTCCCAGGTGTACGAAAAAAGCATTCACAAATAATTTGCTTAGTCACACTTTGCTCCTATGTGGTCTTGAAACGCAAAACACATAAAGAGCAAAGGTTAAGATCCAGTGGCTTCATTTTGAATGAATATACACAGCTGTTATACATAGGGGAAACATTAATTTTCTTTTTTTATTAATTTTATTTGAAAACCCCACACTTTTGTTGATTCTTTCCCGATTTTAAGTTTGAATTTTGCAATGCTCCATGTTATAATTTGGATATTCCTGAAAATAGAGTTTATTTTGGCTCTTTATCACTGCATATTAGATCGCAGATTAACTATGCTCCCTCTGCGGATTTAGCAGAAATGCAGTCATTCAATCTGTAGTCTGGTTTTAGTGACCTCTAGGAAACATTAATTGTTCTGCTTTATTTTACTTTAGAGTTACTGAACTCTGAACATTTGTCTTTTTAAACATACACATCAATATCACTTATACATCAAGGAAATACACCATTCTCATTTTTCTATAATATATATGTGTGTATATATATATAATGCCTATATATGTGTGTGTATGTATAGGAAGAAATCCTAATTTTTGCTCTGGAAACAAGCATGATATTTTTGTGGCGTACCTCTTGTCATTTGGCCAAACAAATTCAACTAACAAAAAATACAAAATGTGTATTTCATTTCAGGAGGAATCCACCTTTTTTTTCTATTCAGAAAATTGTTTTAGGAAGACTTATCCAAACTTATTCCATCATAGTTTAGATATTTATGTTGTATAGAAAACCTTTATGAGAAAAAAGAAGTTGTTCTTGCTATACAGTTCATGTATTCTATTATCAAAATAAACATAGAAAGATCAAGCTCACAGCTACTTAAAATGTTTTAAGTTTTGGCTTTACAAAAAGTAAGATAATATATATTAAATTAAATTTTATATATATAAATAAACTGAAGTGATATTTGGTTCACACACATAAAATTTCTTTTAACCTATCGAAAAGTTTAAGCTCACTTATATTTACAAAAGTATCCATTACATGGTTATTATATCATTTCATAATTTTTAAGATAAACTGAGTTTTCTTTTAAATAAATAATTATCCGTAGATTTGCACCCAGATATAGTCTGAGTTCCACAGGATTCTTGATGACTGAAAAACATCTACATTTAACATAAGGCGCTTTTCATTTCTTCATATTTGACCCTCTCCCTAGTTAAACTGCCCTCTATATATTCCCCTCCAGAATCCAATTTTGGTACTACAAGGATTTGCCTTGGGTTTTCATTGAGAACAAAATATCATCTTACTATTTGGCCAAACAGTGAATAACCAATAATATTGTGCAAACATGTCACATGAATAATGGATAAACCTAAAAGCTTGGAGATGCAGGCTTCTGGCAGTGAGATTTGGAAGGAATTAATTGGTGTGCATCCCACCATTGAAAAGGAAAATGTTGAAATTTCACCACATTAGCAGCAAAAATCATCATCATCGTCACATTGATCTCTCTTTTCCTGTATAAACAATGCACAATATCCCCTCATCCTATACAAATAGCTATCCTTCAAATACTACATCTTTGTATGTAGGTCGGTTTTGTTGCTTTATACTCATGTTTAACATAGCTGAGCATTCAACTTTTTAATCACTATCACTGTTACTATTATTATTTTTTTTATAGCATTTGCTCACTCCTCTCTGAAGGCAACATGATATTGTGGAAGGAGTTTAAAAACAAGAGGTTTGAATCCCAGTTCCATTTCAGTGACATGCCATTGTGAGTGAATTGGATTAAAAAGGTCCGAGTTTACCTTATAGATTTAATAGCACTACCATCTTAAGCACATTACTTAACTATTTAAGCCTCAGAACTCGTCCTTGACTATTTGTATTTATCTCTGTGGCATGCAGTTTTGAAGTCAGCTTTTTATACAGTATCATCTGGCAGGGTGTATCCAGTGTACTTCTGCCTAGCTTACAAAGCCTATCACTCCTAAGCAAGAAAGTGTATAGTACTGTCTAAAAAAATGAGAGTTAAAGAAAATGCAAGGCGTAGAAGAAATAGGGTATGCTTTCAGTTCCAATGGGCGATTTTCAAGGGCCATTTAGTAATATCAATAACTGCCTGGAGCATGGTTTCCCATTCATTTCCTGAAGAATTGCTAAACTGTGGTCTCATTTTACTGCTTATTCACGTGTGCTCATAAGTAGCCCAAAGTGATGCTGATGTTACATACATGCAACTGGTCTTCAGTGGATAGCTACGGAGTTTCTTGCCTGAGAGGACTGATATTCAAAAGGGGTTCAACTAATAGTAAAGATGTCAGAAGGAAGAAAGCCAGAGAACTGCTCAGGCAGTGCCTCCAGAGGCATGTCTCTATGAATGCATTCCTTGAGACAGGGATCCGACTGGATTTTACAGGATGAGGAGCTGGATTTTATCAGTTACTCAAAGGAGACCAAAACAAGGTTACTTACAATAATCCACCTTACAAGGCAAGAGGTATAAACCAGCTGCCGATTTATTATTATTGTTAAAAAAAGAAATGACGGGCCCAAAATGGAGTCACTTGTCCCACATTAGTAAACTAAGACCTAATACCTAAGGTAGTTAACAATTGTAGCCTCTCCCAGGAATGTGACCTTTAACTAGTCAGTCTGGAATTACCCGGTCAACACTAGTGAGGTAATCTGCCTGATATATCCTGACCTTTCCCCAAAGGAAGATGACCTTGTCTGCAACAATTTACTCTTTGCTAGAATAACTTCCTTGCCCCACCTGCTTTTGCTTATAAAAGTCTTCTATTTTGTACAGCTCCTTGGAGCTCTTTTCGATTTGCTACATGAGATGCTGCCCCATTATGAATCGTTGAATACAGGCAATTAGTTCTTCAAATGTACTCAAGTTGAATTTTGTGTCTTAACAACTTACAGATGAGCTGTAGTGATTCCGCATTTGTTATTCAGGCATTTCCTTTCTCATATCTAGATATTTGAGAAAATAAACTGTTAATTCATTTTCCCATTTATTCAACACATATTCAATGAGTGTCTGTAGGGTACTGTGCTAGGTATAAATTTTAATAGTTAACAAGGTAGATAAAATCCCTGCCTTCCTAGAGCATTCAGTTCTTTCATAACTATAGATAAGTAAGAATATTATGCCAATAAAATGTGATAAATACTCTGATAAGTATAAATGTAAGGTTTTGCCAAACTATTCGTGGTTACTAAAAAGATCTGTACCTAGATATATCCTAGAGAAATTTCTGAATTCTAAAGATTAAAGCTAATAGTAATGATAATAATAAAGCATTCTAATAGGTGATCTCTTCTAAATGCTTGTTACTAACTGCTTTAAACACATCAGAGCACTGAACTTCACAACTTTCCAAATGTTAGGTACTGTTATTATTACCATTTTATTGATGAGAAAATTAAGGATTAAAGAGATTAAGTAAGTTCCCTTGGGTCCCACAACTTCTAAGTGACTTTTTATTTAGTGAGACACTAAATAATGTCTGGGTGATTCCACACCTCTACTTTTTGATGTATGTGCTACCTGCCCTCACAAAAAAGAAAAACACGAAGAGAAAAGGGGGGAGGTCTCAGTCACAGAAAGAGATAGCCAGACCCGCATCAGATATCCTATCTGTAATAGTAAATGCTTGAAGGTAATTGATCAATGTTGGAAGAGTTTCTAGCACCATTTCTTTTAATGCAGGTTATTTCTACCAAAATGTGTTTTTTTCACTTGATATTTATTCTCATTGATTTTAATTCATGAGGCTGATCCTTTAATGAACTGGTGCTCATTTGTGGGATCTTTCTACAGAACTATATAAGCTCACCCCAGGAAAAGAGGGGGAATTTTCAATGTGCAAATCACAGGAGAGTAAGTCTCAGAGTGTTTCCTTTGAAGGTGAGACCAATAGGTAGTTAGGCAATTTGTAAGACTTAACGATAAGATCAGGTTGATAGCTAATGAATGGCCTAGAATGCTGGCTAATGAGAACACTTATAGTTAGTTGATCCTTGTCTATGACTAAATCAATGTCTTTTAGTTTTGCCATTAAGCTAGTATGATTTTGAATACACAAAACCAGAGTAAAGGGGAGTGAAGCTAATGGCAGAGATTCTATCCTTTGATCTGACTAACAATGACTTTTATAAACATCTACCAATTCTTCCTTATAAAATTCATGAAAGAAATGACAATCCCAAAGAAATGACAATCACATTTCTATCTCTTCCCCATGTCCTATTTTCTCTTATGCCATACAATATATCAACATGTGTGTATTTGCATAAATAATGTATAATTTATGCCAGTATCTCTTGATAAAAATTTATGGTTTACAGAGAATTTTCCTAACTTATCATTCATTTTGATTCAATTAAGTCTAATTCAACACATAATGAAAGCCTACAGTGTGGAATTCTAGGAAAACAGGGTAATAGTGGAAGCATACTTTTGTATCTTATCAAATCCCCATATTAAATGATAGAGTGACTAGATAGCAAAAGCAAAAATCTGTGGATAGCATTTACAAGGGAGTTACAAGCAGGTGTGGATAAGATACCAGTAGCCACAAGATGTGTATGGTATGAGCATCTGTGCAGCAAGAAGTAGAGAGAACCAGTGGGAAGACTGAAGACCTATAATAGGAGAACCCCCAGAGAGCTGGAGGTACTACCTGGAAGGGACAGTGGATCAATCTGAGAATAGCTGCTAAAAAAAAAAAAAGAGATGGGGTTTTATCCACTCCAATTGCAAGTGAGTGCAAGTGGCACACAGTAAGATGATCTGGAGGGACTAGAATGATTTAGATTTAGTGAACTCTCGAAATTGAACAGTCAGAGCACTCTTCTCCAGCAGTGCCCCACACTGAAAGGAAACTTCTGGGAGTGGAATCAACACAGAACTGGACAGAAACAGTGGAGTTAAAAAGAAAAAAAAAAAGTCTAGATGAAAGTCAGGAGATAAAACTATGATATTTCAGAAAGCAAGCCACCATATGTGTCACACTACTCAAAAACAACAGAAGAGGGAGCTCTGTGAAGTTAGGAAATCATTCTAGAGTAACCTTCCTCCTAAAAGTTTTAAGGAAACTAACATAAAAATGAGCAACAGAAAAGTAATGAGGGCAAAAGTAATGAGCAACAGAATAGTAATGTACAAAATTATTATATTAAAAATTAGAATAAGGTGCAGAAGAACATCCTTTTAGAAAATTAGAGGTCAAAAAAGATTAAAGATAGGAAAAGAAGATTTATCCTATAGATGATAGGAATGCCTGGAAAGTGAACCAAAACAGAGGAAAAGCATAAATTATAAGCATTGTAATTCAAGAAAATGTTGGAAAAAACCTTGAAGATATATATTTAAATAATAGGCTTTGTCCCTGAAAATTATGATCTTGTATATCCAACATCAAAATTTTCTAATAAAAGTATGAAGTTTAAAAGGGAAGATTTCTTTGGGCATCTAGGGGAAAAAAAGCATATGACTTAAAGGGAAAATTAAATTGGATTGCTATCAAAATTTTTAACAGCAAAGATTTCTTACCAAAAAAATATAGAGTAACATTTAAAATATTCAGGGAAATAAAGATGTGAGCCAAAGATATTTTATCCAGTAAAACATATGTTCGAGTATAAAAGTCATAAAAAATATTTATCAAAATGTAAGAACTAAGAGAATATTTCTTACTGAGGTCTTCCTGAAGAATCTACTGGAAGAAAGCTTCATATAAGCAAAATGCCCAGAGAAAGACTGATATTAAGAAGTAGTGGTGGTGGTGTGATTAATTGGGAGATTGGGATTGTATAAAAGAGATAACTAATAAGAACCTGCTGTATAAAAAAAATAAAATTCAAAAAGTCAAAAAAATAAATAAATAAAGTTATTATAGGGACTTCCCTGGTGATGGAGTGGTAAAGAATCTGCCTTCCAATTCAGGGGACACAGGTTCGATCCCTGGTCGGGGAACTAAGATCCCACAGGCCGCAGGGCAACTAAGCCCGAGCACAACAACTACTGAGCCTTCGCTCTAGAGCTCCGAGCCACAACTACTGAAGCCCATGTGCCTAGAACCCGTGCTCCGCAACAAGAGAAGCCACGGCAATGAGAAGCCTGCGCACTGCAATGAAGAGTAGCCCCCGCTCGCCGCAGCTAGAGAAAGCCTGCGGGCAGCAAGAAAGACCCAATGAAGCCAAAAATAATAATAAATAAATTAAAAATAAATTAATTAATTAAAAAAATTATAACTAAAAGAGAGTGAACATATATTTATGGCTGTATATTTGACAATGTAGATATAGAACAACCATTAAATTTTTAAAAAATAGGGAGAATAGGGATAACATATACCAAAAATAACCCTGTTCAAGATTAAACTGGTGATGATAGTATTGTGACATTTACACCACTATTTGTATACTATAGGATAAAACAAATGACAAATTATAGACTGCTCTAATTCTATCCCCGCGTCTTTGAAAGCATTTTCATTGTGGAAAAAATTAGTTACATGTGTACTGTTAACTACCACATATGTATTCTGTGTATAGTATTGGATAAAGCAAATGAGAAATTATGGGATATTCTAGTTCTGTCATGTCACGTACGTATGGGAATCAAGATTCTCAGTATAGAAAAAGATACAGATATAATATAGAAAAAGTTCAGTAAAGCCGTGTACCTAAATTGGAAATACCAGAATAAACTCATGAGATGACTTATATTTAAAAATTAAATGTGTATATGAATACATATATATGTATTATGTGTATGTGTGTATTTCTCAGTCTGTCTACCAAACAGGTTTAGATATAATGACAACCCCCTAGTAATAAGCACCCTTACTACTCAGTTTCGCAGGCTTGAAATGCCATTTCCCGCTAAAAGAAACCAGTGCTTCCTGGGGAGCAGTTGATCCTGGGTCTGGGGCAGAAAATGTAGAAGATAAGTGTGGAACATCCTGCCACATCAGGCAGCAAGGAATCTATCAACACTCTAAAGATAATGTCAAAAGGACCCAGGAACCAACTTAAAGATGGAACAACTTGGGCTTCGATTAAGATACCAATTTCATTGTATTCAAACCTATACAATATGTTGAAATTCATGAGTTCAGAATTTTAAAAAGCCAATAAGTTACCTTTTCAGGATGAGAAGGGACCAGTTCATTTTCTTGTAAACTAGCAAATAACAAGAAAATGTCGATCACTTATTTTCCTCTTCCCATATTTTTTTAACTCTGGGTCGCTAAAAAAGGATTGCTTCTCTTTATAAGAAAAATGTCTCCTTATAAAATCATTTCAGTTAGTAAATTAAAACAAAATGATAGAATGCAAATACCACTATTTTGCCCTTCCAGTGAATAAATGAATCTGCACTGAGCATCAGTGGCTGTTAACATCACAAGAGGAGAGAAAACTAGGCCTTATCTGCTTCCTGATTAAAGAAATGACCCCATCTTCATTCTTGTCAAAGGAATTAAGCTTGAGTCTGATCAAGCAGGAAATACAATGGACATAGAGCATGTTAAAGAGTTTATAATATTTTTAAAAAAATCCAGACGGTGGGAAAACCTGCAGGTTAAATGGCCTTTATTTTTTAACAGAAACCTGTAGGAAAGAGATGGAGGGGACAACTATAGATTACAAGAAACCTAAAAGACATACTTTTTTTTTAAATGGGCAAGATGAAACTGTAATGTCTAAGGATGCATACTTGGGTGATAAAAAGCAGAAAGGAGATCAAGGAAGTAATTACTATAAAGGTTAGCACAGTGGTTATTTTTGAAAGAGAAGGCTGTGACTGGAATGAGGTATCCAGAAGGGGTTACTGGAGAGGCTGACCTTTGTATATTTATGTAACAAAATAAACTGTGGAGTAGATAATGTTATCTTCTCTTTAAGGATGGAGACACTGTGATCTCTTGGCAGCTACAAACCAAGTGAAATTGGAATTTAGCATTTAGCCCTTTACTTTCCCAAAACCAACCTTCCCTCTTTCCCTCTCTCCCTCCCTTCCTTCCTTCCTTCCTTCCTTTTCTGTCTTCCTTACTTTCTCTTTTTGGTGGTTTAGCTGTCTTTACAAATGCATCCCCGTGACACTAAAATCCTAATAGTTTCGTCTACTGGGGTATAGTTAAAAATAGGACAATTAAAACACAAATACAATATGAAAGGCTATTAAAAATTATTTTTATGCTTTTGTCTACCCCAGTTCAGGGAAGTTAATTTTGTTTGGTGTTTCTAAGTTCTCTTGCTAGACTTTAGAAAGCAGGAATTCCATTAACTGACATGTTGGGGAAATAGAATTTAAAAAATCTTCCAACTCAGATATTCTTTCCACAAAGGTAGAGAGTAGAAAAAGAAAACAGTTTTATTACTGAATAAGCATTAAACCAGAGTATGATGCACATCACAGGCAATCCTCCAAGAGACTGCAAAGACAAAGAAATCTCACCCTTTTAGACAGCCAAGCAGATAGTACATTACATGCGTGTTTTGAAGTTAAATCATAACTAGTCCTCAAGTAAGAGGACTTGACAGCACAATGTGTCATCCTGACTTTACCTGGTAATTGGAGTGACCATCTGTGTTAGCTTAATTGGATTTATCCAAGGGGAGGAACATGTCCTATACCTTTATAGGTATAAGGAGATAATTTGACAACTTAGAGCAAGGCACCAACCAAAGGTAGGCTCCTACCCTCCCCCCAGAAACTGGCAGACAAGGGTGCTATCTCCCTTGATATTTACATTTCAAACAAATGGCTCTCTGATCTTTGAGGAAAACATTCCTGGGTTATAAAGCTGCCAAGAGGCCTATCTAGTTTTCAGAACAATTGATATACAATTAAAGTACTTATAATTAGAACATTTTCTAAAGTAAATGCCCAAAGCCAAAAAGGGGAGGGAAATCTCTTCCCGTATTTTCAACGGGAAGAATTAAGCCTCTTATTTTTAATTTGTATTTGTCCTTACTTATGTAAGAATATCACTGTAAGAGGTTAATTAAAAATAATTAATTAATTGCTACTCTATTTATTTATTTATTTATTTTTAGCTGTGTTGGGTCTTCGTTTCTATGCGAGGGCTTTCTCTAGTTGCGGTGAGTGGGGGGCCACTCTTCATCGCGGTGCGCGGGCCTCTCACTATCGCGGCCTCTCTTGTTGCGGAGCACAGGCTCCAGATGCGCAGGCTCAGTAGTTGTGGCTCACGGGCCTAGTTGCTCCGTGGCATGCGGGATCTTCCCAGACCAGGGCTCGAACCCGTGTCCCCTGCATTAGCAGGCAGATTCTCAACCACTGCGCCACCAGGGAAGCCCTGTAAGAGGTTAATTTTTTAAGGATATCACAAAAAGAGGTCATTTTTCTTATTTTCCTTTGACCAGAGTAAACCCCATCATAATATCTTCTACAAACCATCAGAAGTGGAATTTATATGATTCTGAAGAGATGGTTATTTTCTTACATATCTTTAATATATGTGTGTGTGTGTGTGTGTGTGTGTGTGTGTGTATGTATTTTCCCCCCACATGAGCCTGCCCCTTTCCCTTTTAAACTTTAAACTCCTCAAGGGCAAGGGTCCTGTGGACTTTTCCCTCTGCATCTCCTCAGGTATCTAGTGCAGCCTTTTCATGCCCAGTGGGCGCTGAATAGCAGTTATTCAGCCACCTGGTGAAATGGTTGTTTTCTGTATTGGGTGCTGGGCTGCTGCTATAAATAGAGACACTTTTGCTTGAGAAATAGCTAAAACTATTTCCCCTGTCATTTTCTTTTTCCTATGTTGAAACCAAATACATCGTAGGACTCATTTATCTTTTTTTTCAAAGAATGTTTCTGTATGAAGTTTTGATACATTAATGGAAAATTGAATAAGGCTTTTAGGGGAAACACAAATCACCTAAAGTTTTTTGATGTGAAGTCTCTTAATTGAAAATCTTGTGTCCCTGTCTCAGACTGAGAAAAGATACCTATGAATAAGCCTCAGTGATGGCCGATGGCTGGGATGGCTTGGTTAGACCAAACATTTTCAATAATTTGTTGACCAGATTCAGGATAGAGTAGCTATGTGGAAGGCTCTCCACTTGACTCATCCGTAGGAGGAGTATTCTGCTTATTATTTATTACTTTTTAAGGTGCTTATTTTAAATAATTATTATCCAAATGTTTGCTTTGTTAAAAGAAATAATCGATTTTCATCCTGCTTATGCTCGGTATCTGTATCATAAATTGGATTCTCTCTTCCAGAAACAAAAATATTTCTATTGGGATTTTATTACTGACCAAGAACACTTATACCATTGTTATTAGAATTATCTATACAGTAAGCTCCTTAGGGCAGCTTATACTGCCTTATTCATTTGTATAACCTAGCACCAGACAAACTTTAAACAAACGTCTTGAATTTCTCAGTGTAAGGTGGATGATGGTGTTTATTAGATGGAACAGCAATTCTTAAAGTGGAATCTGACCCCATGTTTTCCCCCCCTCCAATTTTTCTCCTGTGTCTTTGGATAATTCAGATTATTAAAGGAAGCAACATTTTTTTCCACTGTGAAATCCAGGCAGGGCCACCAGAAAACAACCAGGACTCTTAACTCAGTGGCACTCTAGCCTCATGGCTATGGAATATTCTCCTTTGCTCACCTTGCCTGGCTGTCCTGTAAGCCACGGATATTTTACAGACACTGTTCCCTTCAGTGATCTACCCAGGAGCCCTGCTTGCCCTCCACCTCCTGCTCTTCTCTGCTTTCTATAAAGTTACAGAGGACAGCTTTTACTGTATTCAAAATGTCTCCTCTACAGTTTCCATCTTCCTTGATACAATATCCAAGGAGCAGCTGGGAGCAGAAAGGCTCAAAGCAATCAATCACAATAATACTCATAGAGTCTCTCCCCTAGTATTTGACATTTTGTTGACAACCTATCAGAGCACTTCACACTTGACTGGTAAGCCATGAAAACGATTACTGGGTCACTAACAGGAACTGGAAAAAAGAAAAAAGTCCTTCTGAAACAACACCCTAAAAATTGCTAAAGTCATAGCATTCTGAAATAAATGCAAGATTTTTTGATGGTACTCATGGAAATTATACAATGCTCTGTAAAGGCAGCAACTATGAGGTAAAGAGTTAAATATTTCTTAGATTTGAGGGCAGTCTTGATTTCAGGTGGGCAATAACATCCGTAAATCATTTAAGGTTTCCTTGGCACCTCACTGTATTAGCAGTTAGTAGATAGATCCAGTAAGGAAGCATTATTGCATAAATAAAAGTTAATGAAACCATCTACTTTGGTGACCATATTTTCTGGGTGGCACATAAATACAGCATTAAATTATAAGAAAATAGAGGCTCAGGAAAAGGGTGATTTACCATTTTAAGATGCACTCTGTAGTTTCCTGAAACCATGCAGATGGTGAGGAGTGAACAGCAGAGGAGAAATGCAGGGGACCAGGATATTAACAAGAGGATATGCATCGTTGGGGACTTCCCTGGTGGTCCAGTGGTTAGGGTACTGTGCTTCCACTGCAGGGGCACGGGTTTGAGCCCTGGTCGGGGAACTAAGATCCGCATGCCTAGCGGCTCGGCCAAAAAATAAAATTAAAAAATTTAAAAAAATAACAATAATAAAATAAAGAAAAAAGAATGAAATTTTTTAAAAAAAGAGAGAGAATATGCATTGCTTAAAACATTTCCCATAGTGTTGCTCAGAGGGTGGATGACAGTTGTAGAGTTGGTAGCTAAGGGTAAATCCCACAACACCACATTGTATTGGTTAAGTAATGGTCTTTATGAGGGCAATTTACAAACCAGAGCCAGTAGGAAAAGGCACAAGTACCATATCCTCTCATCCTTTCAGGAAGAACCACTGGGACTGAAGTGAAGTTGCTGCAGCCACCAGTGGTTTACTCTCGGAGGAAGTTTTGTGATCCATCTGCTTTAAAGGGCAAACGTGTGAGCATTGTAATCTGGCGCCCGGGGCAAAAGGTGACCTGGGTTCCAGAAAGCTGGGGTTTGGATTCCGGATTGTATAGGAGCTGACTGAGAAAGTCCGTAAACCCAGAGAGTTTGGGGTTCTCAGGAGATTGTAGTCTCTTCTGCCTTGAGAAGGTGGCCGCTGTTGTGTGGGAAGCTGAGTTCAGTTGCAGCTCCCCCCAAACTAGAGAGGAAGTTAGAGATCCTAGCTAGCTGCTTATCTGAGCAAACCAGAATGCTACCAGAATTATCTATATGGATAACAGCATCAAAATGGGCTAATTGGAGAGCAGCCTCATACAGAACAGAGGATCTCAATGAACAAATTAACAAATATTTAAAGAATGCTAACTATAGACTGGGCTTTATATTCCTTCATTTAGTTTTTAAAAGACTGCATTTTATGGATGGGGAAACAGCTGTTTTAGAGAGGTTAAGTGGCACCCCACAGTTTGAATACAAAAACTGATGTGTTCTATGTTGTACAATCCTGGCTTCCAAACTAGTGAGCTTTCTGATATAAAAGTCTCCTTCCATATCTGTGAAATTGGAGGAGTTCAAAGAGATGGAGCTCTGAGAAGAATTCAGGGGTAGTTGTAAAAATGGAATTAATTAAAAAAAGAACTCTGAGAAGGATCAAAGTCATACTATCAAAATGGAGATCTGAGCCATACATACTATGCTAAGTTTGTTTTAAATTAGGGAAAAAAATGGAACTCTAATTTAAATGCATATGTCTGTGTTGGCTGCAGATTCCCCAAACCTTCACAAGAACATGATCAACACTCATAAGATTTACAGAGATTTTAAAGAAACTGGTTAAAGCTAAATAAAGTCACCTTAGAAATCATCATCACCATCATTGGATTTATACTCTATTATAAATGCAAGCTATAAATCACAGGAAGCTCAGCTCGATGCTCTGTGACAACCTAGATGGGTGGGATTGGGGGCTGAGGTGGGAGGGAGGTCCAAGAGGGAGGGGATATAGGTATACACATAGCTGATTCACTTCATTGTACAAAAGAAACTAACACAACACTGTAAAGCAATTATACTCCAATTTAAAAAAAAATCATTATTTTAACTACAGTTGTTAAATCACTTTATGGTTTGTACATGCCTTATCTCATCTCTGGGATAGTTACACTTTTTTTTTTTTCTTTAAGGGATGAGAAAACTAAAGTTTAGAGCGTTTAGGTGATTTGTCCAATATACTGAGAACCAGAATAGAAGCCAAGAGAGTTTGTCCCCACATGTGTAGCTCATTTTCAGAAATCACAAACAGCTTTGGCAATGTTGTTTTATACAGCCTAGGACATTTCTAAAATGTTTGGGAAAGCAGTTTTTTTTTTTTTTTTTTTAATTGTGGTACATTTCTTTTTAATTAATTAATTAATTTATTTATGGCTGTGTTGGGTCTTCGTTTCTGTGCGAGGGCCTCCTCTAGTTGCGGTGAGCGGGGGCCACTCTTCATCGCGGTGCGCGGGCCTCCCACCATCGCGGCCTCTCCCGTCGCGGAGCACAGGCTCCAGACGCGCAGGCTCAGCAGCTGTGGCTCACGGGCCTAGTCGCTCCGCGGCATGTGGGATCCTCCCAGACCAGGGCTCGAACCCGTGTCCCCTGCATTAGCAGGCAGACTCCCAACCACTGCGCCACCAGGGAAGCCCAAAGCAGTTTTTTTATATTCCAGTTATATGATGGGTAAAGTGATTTCAAGGTCATATTATGTGTCCAAATGAGTTACATACTTGAAAATGTATACTTATTATACACAGTATTCTAGTTCTTGTCATTATGGTTCTTACTCCATTCTTACTAAGAATATATTAGAACTTGGGCTTCCCTGGTGGCGCAGTGGTTGAGAAGCTGCCTGCCAATGCAGGGGACACGGGTTCGAGCCCTGGTCTGGGAAGATCCCACATGCCGCGGAGCAACTAGGCCTGTGAGCCACAACTACTGAACCTGCACATCTGGAGCTTGTGCTCCGCAACAAGAGAGGCCACGATAGTGAGAGGCCCGCTCACCGCGATGAAGAGGGGCCCCCGCTTGCCGCAACTAGAGAAAGCCCTCGCACAGAAACGAAGACCTAACACAGCCAAAAATAAATAAATAAATAATAATTAAAAATGAGTATCTGCTTATAAAAAAAAAAGAATATATTAGAACTAAATCTGCCTTTTATACTCCTGATAATCAAGACATTTCAAAGCCATTTTTAAAGTACTGACTTAGATGATTGTCAAGGTCTATGAGGTTGCTATTCTGGCCAGAAATAGCTGTGAGCAGTGGAACTTTATTGCAGATGTATAGGAGAGATATGTAGGAATATTAAGATGATGTCCTTCTCCATTTTCCTCTGTTGGAAAGGATTTGTGGATCTTAAACTCTAAGTAGCTGATAATACAAAGGGAGAGTTTTAGTTTAGCATCACCCAGAGGCCATGGTGACATCTTCAGTGAAATAGCACCATTTCTGCCTTCCTGTAAAAGGCCCCTCTCTCACGCTTGGCAGAGAACCAGAAAACATTCATGGATTTAGACTGGCCGAGAAGGATCAGTAACTTGTACTGACATCATGATTGTAAAAGCCACTCATTTTTATAACTTTGTATAAAAGGTCATTCATAAACCGTTTATCATGTTTTGTTTCTTTTAATCCATACATTAATCCTGCAAGGAAAATGTTGTCCCATGTATTATTTAGAAGGAACAACAAAGACCCAGAGATGTTAAGTGATTTGCTCAAGGCCACAGAGCTAGTAAATGAAAAACGTTTGGGATCAATTTGTGTCTCCTGAACCTACAGGCTTTGTTCTTTGTACTATTCTATTCTGGTTCATAATTAATAATTTATTTGTACTTAAAAGTACTTTAACATATTTAAAATATCAGCATAAGGTTTAACATTCTGTGGTTTATTGTACTGAAGAGCACAGAAGTCCGTTTGATATGACTACATGATTTGCCTTAAATAATTTACAGTATTTGTTTTGTTGTTAAAATTCTAGGGATATTTCTAATGACATTTTTCCAGTCTTCTTAAAGACTCAGAATTAATGTTTATACTTGCCACTAATATAGATTTAATGTTATAGACTATGTATCAAAACAATTCTCTTTGTACTAAAACAACTGCCTATTAAAAATAAATAGATGACAGGCTTAGAACACGAATCTCTGTTTTGTAATCATGTTCCCAAACTTTGCAAATGATAGCAATCACCTGGAGTGTTCATTAAACATAGAGCTTCTCTAGGACCCTGTCCTGTAGATTTGGATTTGAATGGGGCTCCAGAATTTATGTTTCTACCAAGTACCTTCAGGAATTCTTCTCATCATAGAATTTTGGGAAACACTGTGCCGTATCAATTTTGGAATGATTTCTATTCACAGAAAAGCTACAATTTTAGCATCAGACACATCTGTATTCCAGCCCAAGCTCTAACACTTACCAGATGAGTGACTTTTGGCAAGATGTTTATATAGATGAACAATTTCTTCATTTGTAAAGTGTGAATAATAACACCCTCTTGGAAGAATGGAGAATTAAATAAAAGAAGCACCTAGTATAACGTTCAGTAAAGTAATACACAGCAGATACTTAGTCAATGCTTGTTTCTTTTCCTTCCTCGTAGTGTATTAGAATAGTTGGGAAATACTCTGAAAGGAAATATAGGCACCTAGCTTCAGTAGAGAACATTTCATTAAAATATAATGCGTGCACACACGTGCGTGTGTGTTGTATGATCTTGTTTAATAAAAGTTAAAGTGGGAAAGATCAAAATTTGTACAAAATTTATTTGTGCAAAGAAATTATTAGAGTGCCAAAATGTTTTGCTCTTGAATTTTACTCTCAAATAGTACTAATTTCTCTTGTACAGAATGTTTATTAAGTGCTAGGTGTTATACACTCATTATCTTTTAAACTCAGATGACACCCCCATGAAGTGTTCTTTTCCTTACTTGCCTGTATATATGCCAGGGCACAGAGAGGCAAAGTTAATTGCAAAGTTTACTTACTAGTGACACAGCCAGGATTTGGACCTTGCTCTCTTTGATTCAAAAGCAAGTGCTCCTAACCTGTAAGATGTTCTCTTTCCAGTGTCCTTATCCCCTTTCCATTCCTGACCCTAAATTTACTTTCTTATTTAGGGTTAATTAAATACAAAGAGCAATAAAGAAATCGAAAGCTTCCCCCATGGCCCCTCAGTCCTCAGGTATGTTGTAGCATATTCTTGGAGTTGCAAGCAGCTCGGGCTTAATTGCCGCGTTCCATACTAGCTGCTCTGATTTAGGGCGCGATCTTTCTCCGAGGACTGGCTCTGAAGAGAGGAGCGCATTTGTCTCCTTGATTACGCCTTCACATTTTGCAGCCTTGTCTTATCACTGTTCTTTTCTCAGTGAGGAGGTAAGAGCTGGATGAATGGAATATCTTTCTCTGAAGAGTAAATGAAAAGATACTGTTCTATTTTAAGTCAAAAGAAGATTTTAGAGAAGCCCTGAGGTGCTAAGCAACACTGGAGCTCCAGATCAAGGGCACCTTGCTCCCCGAGTTACTTCTCCCGGGGTTACTCCTACAATGCAAGTGTAGGCCTATAAGGACTTCCCCACATCCCTCCCAAATTGTTCACCTGGAGCTTTGTGTGAGTCATCTTCTTTTGAACTACGGGACAAGAAAGCTTTCCAGATGATTGTACCGTGAGACATCAGGAGTCTCCGGATCAGAGCCTCTCTTTCCCACTGATACCCTGTATGACCTGGAAGTGTTAACAATGTATCGCATTCACTGGGTTCCTACTGTATGCCAGACACAGTGACCTTTCCCAGGGAGAATTATCATCTCCATGTTACACAGAAGTAAAATGAGGCCAAAGAGGTTGAATGACTTGCCCTCACAGAGAGGCAGACAATGGGAGAGCCAGAATGCAAAATTAGGCTCTCATACTCCCAAGTCATCACTCTCTTCACGATAAAGTCCGGACAAGCCCTGGTACCTCACATATAAGACGAGGAGGGATGGGAACCTGTGCAGAGTTAGGGACCAAACTTCCTCTCAGCCTCATGAATCGCGCAACTTGATAATTATGGAAAAGTGACTGTCAAATTACTTACTCTTGAATATATTCCAGGGGTTTTGAAAAACAACGCAGATATTCTATGGAGAGTATTTCGCAGAGGAGTTTTTATACTAAATTTCTTCTGTGGAAAACACAAGCCTATTACTTATGAACATGTAGAAGGCAGCAAAATAGTGTGCCTGTGTGTGTGGCATGGGCTGTCGTGGGGAGTATCAGATGTTCTGTTGGCAGCACAACCTTTGTCATCTGCCTCCAGGTTTCTGAATGAACTACTACAGACTTACCTCCCTTGGGGTGTTCCACTCGATCAAAAGTTAATTGTGTGTGGTCTTTGGGAGAAGGGTTACAGCTGGTTTTGGGAAAATTACCAAGAAAAGTGGTGTAAAGGGCCATTCTACCTGCATTTGTTACTCTTGTCAGTCTCCTGCCTTGATGCCACCAAGAGCCCAATACTTACATAGTATTTCAGACTGTTCAAACTGAGTCTCAGTATTATTATTTTTAAAATGGATTTAACAACATCTGTCTTATGACTCACTGTGGGATTATATGAAGTATCTCTGGCCAATTTACTATATGCTCCAATGTGTGTTATTTAGCCTGGATGAATAAGCACAATACTATTTAATGATTATCCTTTCTTGAATGTAAATTGTAACATGAGTTTTACACTATTTAAGTAAGTTTCATTGTGTGGAGGAGAGCTAATATGTTCCATGGATACTGACACAGGAAAACAGACTACTGAGTCAGAGAAACAAAGGACTTTATTATTCATGGCAAAATCATGACAAGAGTATTATCATAAGTTTACTGGTTCCCCAAGCTCCAATCTTACAAGGTGATGTGGAGACCAGGTGGAACATGCACATACAATGGGATCTTTTCTAGAAGAAAAGAATCCTGAGTTTAGATAATCCATCACTTTTTTTTTTTAATACTAGCATTATGTAACCAGCGAGGCACCAATATGTCTGACTCCAAATCTGTTGTTTTTCTCACTATGAATCATTGATTTTCCAATTTGGAAAGTGACCCAATAGGGAAAGTGACCAGGTTGGCAACTGGTGAAGCAGTTCTGATGATGACTGCTACAGCCAGCCAGGACATCACAGCCTGTTGCATGGGGAACCAGAACAGGAAGATAATGTATTCCCGGCACAGTTCCTCTTCCGCACTGCGATTTCCCTTCCCACCGCAGTTTGGTTTAGAACTGCTGAGAGGGAAGTCAGATCTTGGCTTACTCTACCTGGTTCCTTCATCTACAGAAAATGGGACTGTTCTTAGACAACAGATGAAAAAGGAAAGTATTACTGTGAGCTCCCAAAACTGCCAGCCCCTCTCTTGACAAGGCAGGAAAGTCGAAGTTCTACAGATTTCAGAGCGAAAAAGTCAATGCCAGAAAAATGAAAACAATATTTGTACTTTGAAGTCAGGTAGCCCAAATAGATAACTCCGTTCTCTAATCTTCAGTTTGTTCCTTAATATAAAGAGAGAGTTAAGCTTAATGAGTTCTATGTTTCTTCTGATTTTTGGTTCCCATTAGAACAGCTTCCCATTTCTCCTAGTTGCTTTTCCTTTCCTTTCTTGTCCCATAATCCTAGAAATATTTAGTTTGACTGTGTGAGGACAATACTAATTATAGTAATTTATGTGAACTCTTTAGCAATTATGACTAATCACTGTGCAACACAATAATGATTATGCATATCATTAAATATGCATCAGATTAGTTTGGTTGTGAGTTTTATTTGATTACAACACTAAACTCTTCACATATTCATTCTTTAGAGTCTGTTACTCAATGTAATATGGTAATATGCTCACAGATTTTAAACTGTTGTGGTAGAGTCCTTTCTTTCTGTATAATCAATGGCCTGGAACCAATCAGTTACCTCCTTGAAGTGGTTTCTTTATTTTTATGATAAACATCTCTACTACGACATAGGTTCCTTAAAATGTCTGCCTTGAAGTAGTCATTATCTTTAGGTTCCCTATCACATCTTCATTTTTTCCTGCTGTATTTTACTTTTGTATCTTTTGATTAATGGACAGAATTTTATTTAAAAAGACAAACTCAAAAATTAAAACATGTCTATGTTTCCAGAAAGGAAAATGTAGAAATTAATACTCATTAGGTATTTTTAAAATAAATTTTGATTAAACTCTTTGATTAACTGGTTAAAATTTGGTAAAGTAAACCCAATAAATCATAACTTGATAAACAAATGGGGCTCATTCAATTTAACTCATAAATAAAGAAGTATAGTTTTCTGTGGGCACCTATAGAAGTAAGCATGTAAACTGAGGTTTCTAAAATAAAATCCCTAAAATCCCAGACTCATTACTTTATATAGAGTTCCAATATTGATTTCCAAGTCAAAATAAACATTCATAAAATAAACTCATGGGAAGGCATATGGGACTAGAATACTGGAGATGCTTTTATTCATAGAATATAAAGACTCTGTTATGAGAGGATAAAGGGAACATTTTCCAAAAGGGGAAGATTTCCCTAACAGATATTTGTTGCGATCTCTGTTGCATGTAGGAGGCTTTGAGATTAGAAACCTGACAAGAGCAGGAGATCATGTTGAGGAGTAGGAACTAAAGGCCTTAGGATGAAGTAAGAGAGACTATATGATGCAAGGCTTAGAAGTCAAATTGGATTTGTGATCAAAAGGCCAGAAATTAGTCATTACACTTAACATTATTTTTTGAGTGTGACTTTTAGTACATAAGCTAGAAATAGGCAAAGATGAGACATTTCACAATTATAACAAAAATATGATTTGAGAATGACTACATATCAAAAAACTTGCATTTTAAAAAAAATTTGCAATTACCGTATGCTAGATAATTACTTACACCTAGTTCTCTATCAATCTCTGTTTCGATTTATTGTTAATCTTCTAGTGTTTTACATTGTTATTTTTGGCAATTTCATCTATAGTTCTGCTAAATATTTGGAGGAGGCTTTTTTGGAAGAATATAATTAGACATATGTTGTCCTAATGAGTCCATAAAATTACCCAGTTTTCTTCAGCATTCAGTCTACGAACAACAACAGCAAACCCTTTAGGAACCTCGTAAGCAAATTTGATACTATTCATAGAAAAGAGAATCTGATTAGTCTGTGAAAATCCCGGGTTATTAAGAACAATGCATTCAGGATAGCAATCTAGTGAACTAATGAAAAACATTTGGATGTGCTTCCCCCCTAAACAAAACCAGTACTTTAGTAATGAATCATTTTATAACAATGGTTAGTTGTTTTGATATATGTCTTTTTTTTTTCTTGCAGTATCTTATTTAACAACATGGATTTGTTCTCAATAAGGAGAGGTTGTTGGTTGAAAAATTCTAATTTGCAGAAATTATCTTAATAAAATGAGTCTCTGTGGATGATCATTTTCATCATTGTAATGTGCTCACTTTCCACAATATGCACAGCGCAATCAAATGCAGGCTGTGATAAATACATAAACAAGTGGCATCTGCAGGAAAACTGGAACTGAACCAAAGAGTGTGTCATTTATTAGTGTCCTTAAACATCTATATTCCGTGCTTTCCTTGGATTAGCACTGGAGATATTATCAAGATGTTTAGAATTGTGTCAGAAATTAGTGGAGAGAGTTCCAGTTGAAAGAGATAATACCCTGGTCCTCGACAAGAACCCTGGCATCACCATCGAGACAAACCAAGCATTTAATTACTCTGCTAAAATTACAGAGAATGACTGTTCTTTCCTTCTGTGATATAACTACCTGCCCGTGACTATTAAGCATAAGGTATTGGGTATTTATAACTTCCTACCTTTCTAAATAAAAGCAGCTGCATTACTGACACAGGGTTTTCTTTCATGTTTATATCTTCCGGTTAAATCCCATATCAAATTTTCTTCTTATAAAGTTGTCTGCAAATGTTTTATTAAGACACAGAATCAACCTTCATCCAATAAAAATATAATAATAGGTATTTTTTAGGGGTTACTATGTGTCAGGCACTTTGCTACGTGCTTGACATATAGAAGCTCAATTTAATCCTTATCACAACCCTCAGGTAGATATGATTGTCTTCATTATACAAAGGGGAAAAGTAAGGCACAGAAAAAGGTTAAAGAATTTTCCCAGGTTACAGAACTAATAAGTGTTTAGACCAAGAGTCAAACACGGGCTGGTGGACTTCAGAGCCCACTTTCATAATGATCTCATTATTGCTACCATTTATCTGTGCTTAATACATGTCAGGGACTGTGCTGGGTGCTTTATGTTATTTCATTGATCTTACTTCAAAGAAGTGGGGTAGGTAATATCATTGTCCTTATTTTATAAACATAAAAGCTGAGGCTCATAGAGGTTCAATAACTGGCCTTGGGTCACATACATAACACTTGAGAAAGCTGAGATTTGAACTGAGGTTTTCATTCTCCAAAGGCTGAGTTCTTAACAACTATATTATTATTCTATAATATGTATTCTTTACTCTTTAAAAAAACATCAACCACTTTAAAAAACGTCGTTACCAATTCAATATAAATTCTCAAACTCATCCGAAAAACAGGGTTCTCTTCCCCGAATCTAAATGAGCTCCAAAGGAACTTGCTTATGGTGCCTTCTAGGGATAACATTTCTCAAACATTATATAGCATGTCAAATCAAGAGATTATTTAAACTAAGTAGATTAACAAATAGATTTTACCTTTTTAAAGAATGGCTTTACCTAAGGGAGAGCTATAAAATGCAAATGAGAAGTCCTAAAATGTGTTGCTTATTTCATTTAGCCTGCTTATGAAATAGCAGGAAAATGTATATGTTTAATTTTATAGGTGGATGTAATTGTCAAATTCTTCTTTAAAAGAGTTATCAGTTAGCTAAACTCAATATGCCCACCTATAATTTACTCTCAGCAAAATCTTAGAGCAAGATTCTGCTATCGATCATCAATAATGTTGTCCTAAATGGCATTCTGGTTTGGTTTCTTTGTTTGTAACTTCTTTTTTTTTTTTTTTTTTTTTTTTTTAAAGGAAGCTAATCCTGCCATTCACTCTTTTTTTTTTTTAAATTTTATTTATTTATTTATGGCTATTTTGGGTCTTAGTTTCTGTGCGAGGGCTTTCTCTAGTTGCGACAAGTGGGGGCCACTCTTCATCGCGGTGCGTGGGCCTCTCACTATCGCGGCCTCTCCTTGCGGAGCACAGGCTCCAGACACGCAGGCTCAGTAGTTGTGGCTCACGGGCTTAGTTGCTCCGCGGCATGTGGGATCTTCCCAGACCAGGGCACGAACCCGTGTCCCGTGCATTGGCAGGCAGATTCTCAACCACTGCGCCACCAGGGAAGCCCCCTGTTTGTAACTTCTTGATCTTAGGTTTAACAGAGAATTCAAGAGGCAATTTTGATAGTGTGGTTTTTTTTATGTTGTAATGCTTAAAGGAACTTTAGAAATTATTTAATCTAAATCCATTGAGGAAACTGAGCTATGAAGAAGTTTGGTCAAGGTAACAAACTGTAGAACTGGTACTTGTGTTTCTGATTTCCTGCCCAGCTTTTCCTTATCATGTAATGCAGTCAGGACTGCACCTATGTTGATTGCAATTCTTTATTTATTCTCACCATATCTTCATGGAAATCATCATCATCATTTGCTCTGTGGCCTGGTGAGGAAAGGACAGGATAAGCATAAGGTGTAAAGTACTGTGTCAGTTGATCAAATAAAAAGTACCTGAAAAAATTTGATTTTTTACTTTTATACTGGAAGCTTTGATAGAAATAAATCCGTGCTTGCCTGAAAACTATCTTTTCTTAAAAGCTCTAGAATGCTGTGTCATTAAAATATCTGAAATGAGAAGTAACTAGTCTGATTACAGAAGCAGTTCTTGAGCACTATAATTAAATAATTACCAGGAAAAAAAAAAAGAACTTGAAGACTACACCTAAAATTCTGTGTTCAATTGGTTAATTTTATGAAAACAATTAAAATGCTGATTGTATAATCCTGTCTATTAAAAAGCAAAAAGAGACATTTCAAACGAAATTCATAAAAGAAAAATCTAGGGATTAGTATAGAAAAAAATTTAGAAGAGATAGAAATCCTTGGAAATCGGTGATTGTCATAGAATACTTGTGTCAACTAAAATCTAGGGTCAAAATGGTCAGCAAAAGTTATTTTAGCAGTACAAAAGTTTCCAAGACAGAAAAACAAAAGAGAATTTAGTAGGGATGAAACAATGTCCCTTGATAGGGAGCCAGAAACAGATAGTAACTAACTTCATTGTTGAATAGACCCTCCGAAGAGAAAGTGCATTCACTGCATCCATGAAGGCTCTCATATCTGAAACACATCCTGTTAACTAATTTGTATCATCATTTATTTGTTAACAGCTAACATTTATTGACTACTCTATTGGGTCTGGATATTTAACGTGTTTTATCTCGGAATTCTTACAATGACCTTCTAATGTATTTATTACTGTCTCCATTGTGTAGAACAGAAATGTGAGGTTCAATATGAAATAACTAAGGAGTGGCAGAGCCAGGACGTGAACCCAGAACTGTCTGCTCCAAAGTCCTGCTTTCACAGCTACTCTGCCATTTTTGTATCTCCTACTACATCATCTTTCCTGTTTAGCTAATTTAACACTTACTTCGCAATATCTTATAATTTATCAGGTTTTCTTGCCTTCAAAAATGGGCTTTTTAAATTGACCCTTAAATTCTGGATTTGGATTGATAAGTGGCCAAAACAATCTTGAAAAAGATCAAAGTTAGAGAACTTGCATTTACCAATTTCAAAACTTACTACAAAGTTATAGTAATAAACACAGTGTGGTGCTGTTATAATGTCCAAGACAATTCAATGGGGGGAATGTATAGTCTTTTTGACAAATAGTGCCAGAACAACTGGATATCCACAGGCAAAAGGATGAAATTGAACCTCCACCTTTTACCACACCCAAAAATGAACTCAAAAATACTCGTGACCTTGGGTTAGGAATTTTAAATTCGACACCAAAAGTATGAGTAACAATAGAAAAAAAATAGATAAATTGGATTCCATCAAAATTAAAAACTTGTGCTGCTCATGATACTATTAAGAAAGTGAAAAAAAGAACTTACAGATGGGAGAATATATTTGCAAATCATATATCTGATAAGGTATTTCTGTCCAGAATTTACAACTCTCTTACAATTTAATAATAATAACTCAACTAAAAGATGGGGAAGGGACTTGAATAGACATTTCTCTGAAGGAGGTATATGATGGCCAGTAAGCACATGAAAAGATGGCTATTAGGGAAATGTGATTAGCTATTAGGGAAATACAAGTAAAAACCATAAGGCGATGTCATTTCTTACAGGCTAGAAAGTCTATAATGAAAAAGACAATACCAATTATTTGGCAGTGATTTGAAGAAATTGGAACTGTCATACATTGCTGGTGGGAATGTCCAATGGTGTAGCCACTCTGGAAAATAATTTGACAGTTCCTCACTACCTTAAACATAGAATTACCATACGACTCAGAAAATACTCCTCCATATAGCCGAGAGAAATGAAAATGTATCCATACAAAAACATGCACATGAATATTTATAGCAGATGATTCATAATAGACAAAAAGCAAAGATAACCCAAATGTGTATTAACTGAATGGATAAATAAAATGAGTGTATACATACAATGAACTGTGATTTGACAATGAAAAGAGGTCAGGTAAAGATACAAGCATCAACATCGATGAGTCTCTTAAACATTATACTGAAATGAAAGAAGTTAGTCACACACATAAAAACACATATTGTCTGATCCATTTATATAAAACTCCATTTTAGGTAAATTTATAGAGGCAGAATGAAGATTAGTGGTTCCTTAGGGCTGAATGAAGAGGGGGGAGGAGGGTCAGAATAGAGATTGACTGGTAATAGGCAAGGGGTTTCTTTCAGGGTCAACAAACATGTTCTAAAACCAGATTGTGCTAATGATTGCACAGTTCTGTAAATATTCTAAAAGAATTGTATACTTTAATTGGTGAATTGTATGGTATATGAATTATGAATTATTAAAGCTGTTTATTATAAACTATTCTTTTATATATATATATATATATATATATATATATATATATATATTTGTATATATAATGATGCTAACCTTAAGATATATTCCTGAAAGTAGGAGTTGCTGGATCAAATAATATGTGTACTTCTTATGGTTTTTATTGCAAATTGACAAATTTGCCTCATGGAAATTATGACAATTTGTCTTTTGCTAGAAATCATTACATTTTTAATAGTATATCTATACTTTAACCAGTATCATATATCATCATTATTTCTATATTCTCAACTTGATGAGAGAGCAGATTTTATTTTTATCTTCTCAGTATTCTACTGAGGTTGAGTCTTCTAAAATATTTTACTGGCAATTTTAATGTCTGCATTTGTATGTGTGTGTTGTGTGTATGTACACATGGGTATGGATAGATTGTCTCTATTCTTTGCTGGTATTTCTGTTAGAGTTTACCTTTTCCTTATTGATTTATGAAACTATTTTATGATAAAGACATTATAATTTTCTTAAAATGTGTTCTTATCATACGGATATTTTTCACTTTTATGGATTCTAAACCAGCCTTCTTTGATTCAAACAATTCTTTTTGCATTTATGCTTAGAAAGACAAACCCAACTCCAAGAATAAATATTTAACTACATATTTCTCTAGTTCTTTTATTCACTCTATCGTTTTGATCTTGAATTCCTTTGAAATTTATATATGTGTAGGTATAATGCAGAGCTCTTACTTAAATTGTTCCAACCCAATTTATTGAATAAGTCATCCTTTTATTTTTTATTTGAAGTGCCATTTTTATCATACATTTAATTATTTAACATTCTGAACCTGTATGGGCATTCCATTCTGTCTTTTGACTTTTCATCCTGTACTAACAAAACTGTGTATTATTATAGTTTCATAATATTTTTTAAAATCTCCATAGTAGGTTTCTCATAATTTAAATAATTATCTGGGGAAATTTATCCCCTTTATTTTTCCTGATGAGTTTTTATTTGTCAGTTTCTCTCAGAATTTACATTTTTGATGTTGTAGCAAATGGATAGATTTTTATAATATCCAGCCTTCCCATTCATAACATCCATTTGTTACAAAACGTTCATTTTATTCCAAATAGCTTTTTAATTGATGTTCTTATGTTTCCATTATACAATTGTTCCATGAAAAAAATTGGGATAAATACTATCCTTTACAATATTCTTTATTTCCTAATTTTTAATTTATAATTAAATCAGTTAAAATTGTAATAATTGTATAAAGTGGACCTTATTTTCTTTTCCTGAATTTAATAGAGATACCTTTACTATGAAATTTGTTTCAATAATTTTTTTGGAAAAGTAGTGCCCAAACTGGCTCAGTGATGAAAGGATACAGTCATGAAGTAAGAAACAATAAATTTCAGACACAATTAATTCTATATGCCTTTTGGGACATCAACAAACACATTTGCTGTTAAATAATATAAAAAGAACTGCTATAAAATATCATTTGTTAAAACCACTATTTCATATCTCTTGGAACATAGCAATTTTTAATGGCCAGGATATGCTAAAATTGATGAACATGATTTGGGCAATGGTGCCCTTGAATATGACCTTGCCTTTTGATTTCAGATACTTACTGCTTCTCATGTTAAGAAATTAAATTTTACTTTTAGTTAACAGAATTTTTAAAAAATGGATATTATGTTTTATTATAAAAAGATATCTATTTACTGAAAATGTCTCTTTTTCTGTTGAATACTACTGAAAATATCAGGTGTATGTCTTTTATCTGACCTTTCAATGAGCAATATTATAGTAATGAATTTCTTAATTTTTTTTTTTATGAGTGCACCATGAGGTTTTTCTTTTACTTTTTTTTTTTTTTAATAATTCTTTATTTTATTTATTTATTTTTGGCTGTGTTGGATCTTCGTTTCTGTGCGAGGGCTTTCTCCAGTTGCGGCAGGCGGGGGCCACTCTTCATCGCGGTGCGCGGGCCTCTCACCATCGCGGCCTCTCTTGTTGCAGAGCACAGGCTCCAGACGCGCAGGCTCAGTAGTTGTGGCTCACGGGCCTAGTTGCTCCGCGGCATGTGGGATCTTCCCAGACCAGGGCTCGAACTCGTGTCCCCTGCATTGGCAGGCAGATTCTCAACCACTGCGCCACCAGGGAAGCCCCGAATTTCCTAATTTTAAATCTCCCCTGCTTTCTGTGAATAAACCAAATTTTGTAATAGTCTATTACTTTTTATAATATTTTTGTAATATTTAGGATATTTTCCTGTGTGTTCATAAGCGAGATTAATATGCAGTGGGTTTTGCTTTTGTTGTAGTGATATTCTTTGTCAAATTTTGTTAGGATCATGCTACTCTTGCGATTTGTGATACAGTTTCATTTGTCATCAAAACAAAAAGTTCTGAATACTTTAAAGCATCATAAGGTTTCATGAATAACATGTTCTGTGGAAGATTTATATATACTAAATTGTTAAAACTATCTGGATGTCTAGGTTTAGACATGAGTTGTTGATGTCTGGGATTATCAGAGTTTTTAATAGTATATTCAAATGAATATATTAATTTGGTTTTTTGGATTGCTAGCTAAGAAAGAGAGAGGGAGAGGGAGAAAGGGATAGAGAGAGAGGGAATATGAGAATGAATATGAGAGAGAGAGGAAAGAGGATGTTAATTTGAGATACCCACATGGGGTTGAGATAGATCTCAGGATTGTAGAGGGGGCTGATGCAATGGACATAAAACCAGAAATCTTGATGGCTGGGATTCCTTCACCCTTTCACTTATGCAGCATAATTAATTAATGCTGTATTCTTGTCCTCATTCTGCATGGCAACTGAAATCCTAGGACAAGTTTATATTTGTACCAGCATGAGTTAGTGTCTCTTCCTTTAGTAGAGGAGGCAGGAGAGCTAGTTATCTGCTCCTATATATTTTCCAGCTGCTGACAAGAATTCCCAAAAAGGAAATTGAAATTCTCTCACAAAAAGAAAGTGAAGTGGATGCTGGGTATCCAAAATCTAGTCACTAGCCCTTAAAATGTGTATCCCCTTTAGGATATGCCTTTTCTTTCTCATTACCAAGTTTCAAATTAACAGTGTATCTGTATATCTGTATCTCTTTATCTATAAAAATCTTCTGTATGGACCTTTGCATTATTAGACATGTTTCATTGAAGGCATGACCAACAGTAAGCCCAAGAGAAGAAAGAATTTGGATCAAAGTCCATAATGATACCTGAAAAGACTGAGTAACCCCAAGGCTTGAAATCTAGACTTGCTATTTTAGAAACAAACAAACAAAAAAAGCTGACATAAAGCCAGAGAAACTATTTACTGGGCTGATTGAGTGGGTGGGCTATGAAGCCAAGCTGCCTTGGTAGAATCCCTGCTCTGTCATGCATTAGCTGCATGATGTCTGAAAATGTATTTACGTTATCTGTACCTCAATTTCCTCAACTGTAAAATGGGGATCATAAAAGTATAAATGTGAAGTTAACCACATCAGTAAACTATGCCAGTGAACTATTGCTGTGTAACAAGCCATACAAAACTTAGTAGCTTCAAACAGCAGCCACTGCTTTGGTCATGTTTCTACAGTGTGGGCTGGGCTCAGCTGGTTGACTTGTCTTTGCTCCTGTAGCGTCGATTGGGCTCATCCATGTTTTCTGCCAGCTGCCCACTTGACAGTGGCTGGAGTGTCACATGTCTGGTGCTGCAGCATGGATGATTGGAGTGACTGGGGGGTTGCCTGGGCCTTCTCCTTCCTTGTGTCATTCAGCCTACAGTGTTTTCCTGTCTATAAATATGGCCTTTCCTCCCCGGGGAGACTAGCCCAAGCTTCACTGCATGACATCTCAAGAAAGCAAGAAATCAAAAGCAGAAACTCTAAGTCTCGTAAGGCCTAAACCCAGAACTTTCTCACTGTCACTTCCACTGTATTCTATTGTCCAAAACAAATTTTAAGACCAGTCCAGATTCAGTATGTGTGGAGATTGCACAAGGCCTGAATTTAGGAAGGCCTGATGCCTTGGGGATCATTTTGTAGCAACTTACTACAAGCACCTAGAATAAAACCTGGTACATCATAAGCACAGAACACATGTCATTAACAATATTCACTGAGCATCCACTAAGGCAGTAGCTTATGTTTTTTAATCATCACAAGACCTCTTTGAAGGAAGTGTTCACAAATGAGGAAACTGAGGCTCAAAGAGGTGGTATAATGTGTTTAGATTGCATGGCTACCTAAGAATAAAATTCTGATTTCAAACTTGTTCTGACTACTAAGCACATACTATTACCTGCCATTGCACTGGCTTCCATCTTCACCCTGTGACAGCCTGATACAGGCTAGAGACTAGGACAGTCCTGGTATAACTCACAAAATTATGCGCTTCATCTCAGGCAGAATGACTCTGTTGACCTTCTCCTCATGGTGTCTGTTCCTCCGCTTAGAGCTGTAACACATATTTGCACTGTGTGTCCATGGTGAACATACAAGGCAGGTTCTGACAGAACCAAGAATCTGTTGAGTCTTGTGTGATTGCTTTAGCTAGAATCATCTACCTATCCTGAGACAAGCCCAGAGATTTCCACCTCAGTGTTTCTTACACTGTGCAATCATGAACTAGTGATCCCACTCTTATGTCCCTTATGTCTTTTAATGACATTTTAATTTTTCACCTGACATTCTCTTCTGCACAGCTCAATGAGGACAGCAAAATATCATATCTTTTTGTGACTGTTGACAGGCTGTCTTGCACTCCTTTAATAGCATCTGAAGCTCTGTGCCATTTTGATGGGTATTTGATTATATTTATCCTTGTGATTGCTCCTTTAAATATTTTCTAGAAGATCTTTGACAAGTTTTTCTTTCTTAAGTAATGAGATTTTTTTTCACCTGTGGTAAGAAAGAAGTTGTGATAATTAAAAGAATGTTGTTACAGATCATAGCTTTCCAAACAAAGTGTTAAAATTATTATTCTTTTTAAAGAATTTTCAAGATATTTAAAGATAGGGATTTTATTATTGGAAAATGGTTGCTGTCAGAAAGGAAAATGGAAGTTTCTTAATTGTCATGTGGTTTTGAATAATTTATATTAATTAGAACTTTAAGACTTAATAGAAACCTACATGATACCACCTAGTGGGCATATTAATAATTTGAAATATTTACTAAGTACACTTAAAAAGAAAAAAAAAGATTTATAATTGATAAAGTATAACCCAATAAAAAATATTTTTAAATTGTTACATACATGGTAATAAAGGTATAAAACTTAGTAAATAAATATTGATTCAGAAATATTACTGTAATTGTAAAAAATATATGAGTAATTAAAGGACTTACTAGTGCTAGACTTGACCTTGAGCTTTGTTCAGAGCAGAGTGCCAGAGAGATGTCATATAGAGCAGAGATGAGATGATTTCCTCTCTCTATCTAGCTCCCCACTCCTCTCTCCCATCTCCTCCATCTGTTCTTATACCTTATTTAAGTTCTGGTAAAAAATAGTGCAGAAAGTATGACCTAGAAAGAGTGTAATGCTTAGCAAGGTACCATAGACATGTCTGAGAAGAAGGCAAAACAATCAGAAAGACCCAAAACTGGAACCAGCTCAAATGTCCATCACTAGGAGATGGACAAACTGGTATATTCATAAAATGGGATGTTACTCAGAATTATGAAACAGTGTGGAAAACATCCAAAATTCGGCTAAGTGAAAGAAACCTTACACAGCATCGCTCCCACTGTATCATTCAATTCCTGTGAAATTTTACAACAGGTAAAATGAATCTGTGCTGGAAGCGTCTCAGAGCAGTGGTTGCCTATGGGGGTGGTGAGTGGGATTTACCGGGAAAAGGGAAGAGGAAACTTTTCTCAAATTATGGTAAGTTTATATATCTTGCTAGAAATTTGGGTTACACACGTGTATAATTTTTGTCACAATTTTTTGTCAAAAAATTTAGTGAAGGCACACTTAATATTTATTGACTTCATGGTAAATTGTATGCAAAAGGAAAAAAAGACGTTTAGATTTCAAAAGCAAAGTGTATAGGCTTCAGACTTAGGTTTAAGTTCTGATTCTACCACTTAGCAGTTATGTGACCCTGGGAAAATTACATACATAACACTCTGGGCTTCACATCTCTCCTCTGAAAAATGGGGATGGCATACTTACTGTTTAAATGTGCTGTGCATTAAAGACAGATGATGTGTGTGAAATTCCTACTACTTTACTTAGCAACAGTGCTTGGGACATGACTGTCACTCTGGAGAGGCTGTTCTGCCTTTCCTTCCATGGTCAGTGAAGAATAAGGGGTGTGAATGGGTATCTTCAAAGCGCAGATGGTGAAATACCGGAGTGCCCACCACATTGCTGCAAAAAGCCATCTGCTTCAAGGCTGTGCACTGTACAAATATTACTTTTCTGGGAAGAGCAGAGGTTAACTTTAGTAATGACAGATATCACAGAAGTGATAGAGGAAGGTGGGCTGGTTACTGCAACCCCAGTGGCACTCACAGTTTACAAGGAAGGAAAGAGGAGTCAGGCTCACAAGGTAACCTATCATCATGTGTTAGGGAGAAGGGGTAGAGCATATGGACATGCATGCTACCATTTACGTCTAACCTGAAAATTACAGAAGGATAACTAGGGGCTGGTGAAGAAACACTCATCAAATGTCCATAAGTGCACTTAATGTCACCATCAATTTTCTACAACCTTTTTTGATGTGGGATTTTCCAGTAAGTTATATAATCTTCCTTCAGGTGAAAATAGAGAGAGAGCTGGTGCAGTGTTATCTTCTTAGAGCCAGAGATGGCTTGTGTCTCTTTATATATGACCTCTTTTTCCCAGATAAACTGGAATATAAAGGGGAGAAAATAGCACTGAGAATAGTAAATTGATTTCTTCAAGGCTTTTTTTCTCCAGACATTGGTTTATGCAGAGGGTGAATAACAGAAAGAGTACTTTTAGCCTTTTAAGTCTGGGTCCAACCTATGGAGGTACTATGTAAATAATAAACATATCATCCTATTTTAAGCCAAATAATATTATTTTAAGTGTAGTATTGGGTTGACCAAAAAGTTCGTTCGGGTTTTCCGTAACATCTTACGGCAAAACCCGAATGAACTTTTTGGCCAACCCAATATTAATAGTGTCTTAATATTCTTTATCTGGAGGCAAACCTGAAATCATTATAAGGTTACACATCCCTTGAACAACGTGGGTCTGAAGACCTTCACTGGAAAAGTCTCATGCTGGGCTCCAGGAGTGTTCTCACCAAAACAGCAACTGCAACCATCAGGCCAGGATCTCCCAGAAAGTGGAGTGGATAGACTGTTTCATTCTATGGCATCAGGAGATTGACAGCTAACTGTTACCTGTGGAGGAGTGGAACCAATGATATTAAGGACAAGGACAGCAATAATGGTTAGAGTGTAATCGTCACTGGGCTACACATGTAAAAATACATCTGCATCAGAAACCTCTGAAATGCCTGCCACTTAATGTGGATCTCCTCAGCAGCAGACTCTTAGCCTAGAACTGAAATGTACAAAATTTGTTGAGAGGTACAAGGAACGAGGGTAGTTGCGGGGGGAAAAAGGCAGCCACCAAGTTTCATGTACCTTTCATATTCAAATTCCCGCCACTGAATGGTCTCCTTGGTTAGGCTCTGGCAAAAAGTAATATAATAGAGACACTTTCTACCATTGAGAGACTTTCCATATTCACTTCACTTTCACCTGTGTCATCTTGTTCTCATCATGGAGGGTTAGCAGAGCAGGAAACAGAGACTCAAGGAGTCAGGGCTTGGCTAGGGCCCCGCAGATGAAGAACTCACTCCACGTCTCAGTAAAGTACATCATGGCACCTCTAAATTTTAGCCTGTTGTTTTTCTATGAGGCACATTTTAAAACTAAATTTTAATGTTTCTCAGTATACGAATATTAACTCTACCAATAATATATGTTTATTGCATCAAAAATCCAGATGGACAGCAGCAACAAAACTCCCTTATTTGTCGTGAGCCCTCCACTTCTCTGCTATGGACCTGTCAATGTTCTTTTTATGAAGGTCACTTAAAATCTCAGTCTGCAAATCAAGATTCCTACAGATAATCCATACTATATCTTATCTTTTACAATAGTCTATTTCCAACATTTTATGACTGTTCTTGAATGTTACTCATTTCCTTCACATTTGTATACATACTTGATGTGCTTAAATGCAAGGAGCTCTCTGCTGAGGTTATACTATTAAATTTAGATCTATCCTGTTGTGGTCAGAAAGTGTAAATTGCACTCTTTTTATGTTTTGTAATTTATTATTTTCCCTGTAGCCCCACTTCAGCAAGCCATCTTGGTCTTGATTATATAAAAACTAATATTAACATTTTCTTTTTCCCATTTTCTACTCATTTTCATAAAGTAATAAGGGCAAAATAATGAAATATTCAAATTAACTCACAAGCACTGCTGTGAAATTAAAAAATAGGGACACTGTGATCACAGAACATTTTGCCTGAAAAACAGCACCACCTCATGAGGGGGCAAAACGATTGATCATCATCAATATTTGGCTTAAGAAAGACTAATGCCCCATGGAGCACATGAAACTAGAACCAAGAAATGTCCATTCCTGTATATAAGTATTTAGGCACATGCTGTATTATTTGATGTAAAAAGTTTGTGACACTACCAAATTGGATTATACCTTTCTAAAACAATAAATGCATAAGTGAAACTCCAACTCTACTCTTTCAGTGCTTATAATCTTGGATTTTGTCTTGATGAAATACTACACACATACACAACATTTTTTGATTGTCTAACGTTATTTTTAGTTTTTTTCAGTCTTAATTTTCAAGTTTTCTTTATTTAAATGTGTACTTATTTTATTTGCTTGAATATAAGAGGCTTTTTCCTTTTAATAGTTGTTTATCACTTTTATGTAATAGAAGTGTTTGATTTTTTTGTCTTCGCTTGTTTATGTTTCCTTTCCTTTCTTTATTTTTGCAATTTAATGTTTATTACGTCCATGCTGTAGCAGGCCATTTTTTTCTTTTTTTTCTGGATCACAGTAAACTCTTGGATTGTGATTGTCTTTTGGTTTAAGATAAGCTATCATCCTTGTGGATTTTTCCCTGTTATATATGGATAGTTCTCTTTCATTTAGGAATAAAAATGCAACATATTATATATTCATTGTCTTTTTATTATGTTGACTATCTTCTCTCCTGTTTTTAATTTTTGTGAATTTTTCCTTTGTGTTTGTACATGGTTTACTCAATCTGTTCCATCACTGTATTTTTATTTTTTCAAGTTTGATTATATACTTTATAATTTCTAACTATTCTTAATTATGAAAGTTTGTTGTTTACTTATTTTCTTTAACGAGTTTTTCCTGTTTTTTTCTTATCATTTGTGGATGAGACAAAAATACATATGTATGTGTACTATGTGTGATTTTTGGTTCTGTGTTTCTTGAGTCGTTATCTTTTATTTTCTTGAGCAAGTAAAACAGTTGTCAAAAATGTTCTTCTGCTTCATAGAGCATTTATCAAAAAATATGCTCTGATCTTTCTTTTCAGATGTAGGTTTATTTTCTTCTCTTGTTTTTATTTCAGAATTTTTCTCCCTCCTTTCTGTGTATTTATCTTGAAGTGATGATAGATCCATCAAAACTATTGGTCTCCCCCTCACCCCCCAGTATTGTAAGGTGTGTGCTCTTTGGGACCCTTTCTTTTAACCTGAGAACTCTTTGAATGTTCACCATTGAGCTAATTTGTCTCTTTCTTGTAGTTTTCGAGCCCTGTGCTAGAAAAGTTTTCTGTTTCTTAAAAGTTTATCTTTCTGGATCTAGATGACCCCCAAACTTAAGATGATCTGATTAATTTTGTAAAAAGTTAGGTTAAAGGAAGTTTTCACAACAGACTTTTTTGTTTGTAAGCTTTTCCTTCCTAAATACCGCCTATCCTTAATCCTCCCAACCCACATCATCTGTGTTTGCTAACATTGGTCTGAAGAGGGGGACATTTTTCCAAATTGATAGGTTTCTATATCTCTCACGTTCCATTTCCTATTTAGGTGGGTTCTCTCCTGTGATGGAGTGATCAGAGAATTTCAGTTTTGGTTTATCCCAAGAGAATGAGAGGTCTGTGTTAAGTGCACCAGCTCTGGAATCTACAGCCTTGTCTTGCAATCCTAATTCCAAGTGTGTGAATACAGATTCAATAAAGGTTGCTGAAGGAGTGGCCTATGGAAAGCTTCTCTAGGGCAGAGACTAAATCTAATTTATCATTTTTACCCTTGGACAATAAACATCATTTCTCTGTGCCTTCCCTCTCCTCATCTGCACAAGCAGGTGCAACATATTGTGTCTCACAGGGGTGTAAAGAGGATTAATGATGTGCTAAGGATTTAACCCAGTAATTGGCATAAAAAGTACTCCAGAAACAGTTGCTCATATTATTATTCAGTCCAACTCCTTCATTTTACAGATAGGAAGCTGAGGTCCAGGGTCACAGAGCTAGATTTAGATCTAATCTCTGATACCAAGGTCAGCACTTACTTGAAGGAGTGAAATTTGCCTTAATTTATCTTCTTCTTGTATGTGTATTTGTTTCTGCATATATCCACATAACACACACCTAAAATACAAATAGAGCATGGTATTTGTATTTTATTGCCACTGTCAGAGGAAAGAAGATAAGCTCATCAGTTTTGTTTTAGGATGAGCTTCCGTGGTTATTCTTGCTTTAGGATGGCTCTTGACATTTTTCTTCCTTTTTCCATATGAAGCTCTCTTTTAAGCTAAATCTTATGTCTTATTTAATAACTTCTCTAAGAGGGGTATACAATTATTCATCAGCCTAAAAACTACTTTTTAAGGGTATTCTTTTTTTTGGTGGCCAATTCAGCTACTTATTATAGTACCTTCTCTCTATTACAGAGGAAGTGGAAACATGTTAAGATTGGCTCATCTCTGGGAGATTAGCTTGGGCAACACTTGGGAGCCTCCTATGAGGGGCAACGCTTTACATCTAATCCACTGAACCAACAGGGCTGCTTTGATGATAAGGATGACGTTTGAAATATTCTGGGAGAAACCAGCCCTGATGGAGTTCAGTAATTCTGTTCTTACACTGTCCCAGCTTGCCATCAGTCATTCATAATGCATAGCAAAGAACATTGCCTCCACTGAGAAAAAGCTCCCTTACCAAGTGGTAGTTTTCAAGGTAGGTGGTATTTCTTTTGGACACCTTGGGGCAGGAGTTTCTAATATAAAACCAAGGTTGCATAATAGTGTCAGTAGCATCTGAATTTTTTTTTAATTCTAGATTTATATAGAAGACATCTCATGGAGAAAATCAGAATCTCTTAAGGGGGAGATTCAGGATTTTATACGTAGAGAATGGACTTGAGGACACGGGGAGGGGGAAGGGTAAGCTGGGAAGAAGTGAGAGAGCGGCATGGACATATATACACTACCAAATGTAAAATAGCCAGTGGGAAGCAGCCGCATAACACAGGGAGATCAGCTTGGTGCTTTGTGCCCACCTAGAGGGGTGGGATAGGGAGGGTGGGAGGGAGACACAAGAGGGAAGAGATATGGGGATATATGTATACATATAGCTGATTCACTTTGTTATACAGCAGAAACTAACACACCATTGTAAAGCGATTATACTCCAATAAAGATGTTAAAAAAAATAAAATAATTCTGCCATAATTTTGTTGATTTTTTATAAAAGGAAGTGTAAAAAGATTTGCAGGCCAAAATGATCCCAGACCAGTAGCACCAGCATCACTTGGGAGCTTATTTGAAATGCAGAATCTCAGGTTTTACCCTAGACTTACTGAGTCAGAATCTGAATTTTAACAAGCTCTCTGGGTCATTCATATTATGTTAAAGTTTGAGAAGAATTGGTCTAATATAGTATTTAATAACTCTAGCGCATGTTAGAATCACCTGGATAGAGCCATGCCCAAGCCCATCACCAGAGATTACGATTTACTTGCTCGAAGTGGGACCACGACATCAGTATTTTTTAAAAGCTCCTGAGCTGATTCTAATACCTACCCATGATGAAGAACTACAGGCTTAATCATGTGATAAGCAGCCAGTGGATGACTTCAGAGCTTCCTGGCTGTGCTGGTTTCAGCTCAAAGCCATAAGAGCTTTGCCTCTGCCTCCAGAGCAGAGAATAGGATGAAGTGCTTATCTCAAAGCTGGCAAACAGCAAAGTCCTATTGGGACCCACAGTGTTAGGATTATTCTTGGCTAGAGAAGATAGCAGTCAGCAGCAGAGTTTGTATCACATCCACAGTGCTCTCCAGAGGGTCGATGTCTAGTGCCCTTCAAATGGCAGAGAAATGGAGACTGTCCCTTTCTTAGCATTCTCTATATCAGAGTCATTTGTAATTCTGTGTTTTAACTTTGATATGTCATTTTTCCTTCAGTAATGACACCGTCAGAAAATCCTACTCTCTTTAAGACTGTTTTCAGTCACATAGGAAGAAGAATATCACTGACTGATTGAACTTTTTTTAAAAAATGGGAATTATTTATTTATTTATTTATTTATCTATTTATGGCTGTGTTGGGTCTTCGTTTCTGTGCGAGGGCTTTCTCTAGTTGTGGCGAGCGGGGGCCACTCTTCATCGCTGTGCGCGGGCCTCTCACTGTCGCGGCCTCTCTTGTTGCGGAGCACAGGCTCCAGACGTGCAGGCTCAGTAATTGTGGCTCACGGGCCCAGTTGCTCCGCGGCATGTGGGATCCTCCCAGACCAGGGCTCGAACTCGTGTCCCCTGCATTAGCAGGCAGATTCTCAACCACTACGCCACCAAGGAAGCCCTGATTGAACTTTTTAACTGCTTTACTTCAAATTCATGGTGGGAGTGATTACCCAAAGAGCAATACAATTTTGAAATTTGTAAGAAAACAGTGTAAACCGAGCTCTTTGTAATTATACACGACTTCAGTCCCAGATAGATACAGCTCAGATAGAAATACCTTTATATTTCAAAATGAGGTCAGATAGAAATACCTTTATATTTCAAAATGAGGTCAGATAGAAATACCTTTATATTTCAAAATGCGTAGCCTAAAAAACCTCCTCTCAATATCCCAAAGGAAGGTATCTTTTTCCTTCCATGAATTCCTGTTGCAGTTATTGTTTGCACACATTTACTTCATCATTAATAATGAACTGATTTGCAATATTTCTTTTGTCGGTCTTTTGGTCTTTTGGACCACCACACAGATTACAATCTTTCTTATAATGTTGATGCCATTATATTTAGAATGATACAAAAAAAAAAAGAAAAAGGAATTTATTCTTGAAGAGTTAGGCTTCTCTAGAATTCATATCTCAACAAGGCCAAAGAATTTCCTCCTCCATTTTTTTCTTGAATTGTAATTATGTGACTGCATGTATTTAGTATAAAAAGGACAGGAAGTTTTTACATGCTGGAGTTCCATGGAGTTCTCAGTGGGAGAATTGGGCAAACGAGACATGATAAAGATACATAAATATGAACATCACTCAAGGAATTCATAGACTGGTGGCTCAGCCCAATAAACTGATCATTCTAATGTGTAAAGGGATTTAGGAAGGCTTCATACAAAAGACCTTTGCCATGAGCCTTGAAGGCAGAGGGGAAGAACATAATAAGCAATGTGTACAAAGGCATGAATTCCAGAAACAGCTTTGAATGTCTGTGTACAGCACAAGATTAGACATTACCGTTTCTGAGCATAGAGTGAGTCTATGACAAAGAGTGCGAACGCCTATGGAGAATGATGGGGTGCTTGGGTCGATGAAGCCATGCCTTACGTTTGTCATATTAAGTTTGGACTTAATTGTGCAGTCATTTGTTTGTTATTAGTAGTATTGTAATAGGAAAGTGACCTGATGTAATTTGTGTTTTTGAAGAAAATAACTTTAGCAACAACGTGGAAAGTGGTTTGGAATGGGAAAAACATAACCCATTTCGATACTGCAGTAGTTCAGACAAGAGATTATCTGTCCTGATGAGGTAGACTCACTAGGACTTGTTACTGATGCGGTGTGGAAGGATGAGGAAGTAGGAAGCTTTGAAAATTACTCTGAGTTCGTGCAATGAACCAAATTATTTCTTTGGGCTGGAGAAAGAGAGAAATGAGAGTAAATGACAGTTCTGGTTGTTGAGATTCATAGGGCCAATTCCCAATGTTTAATAAGCAGTAAAAGCTATGGACTTGAATCTTGAAGTGTAGTCTCTGTGAGATATAGCAATTTGAATTTTTACATAGAGTTTTTAAAGCAGAGGAGATTTCCCAGGACGTGAAAAATTAGAAGAGGAATGATCAATCAGGGAAAGACATAAAAAGGGAAGGAAAAGAAAGTGTCACTAAGGTAGGGTAGAATGAGAAGGGGTAGGGTGGGAGTGGAATTGGCAGGAATGCCTGAACAAAGAGGGACCAATGCCATAGACAAGTCAAAGAGGAGAGGGACTGAAAATGCTCAGCAGACTTTGGACATTGATGAGTTTGGTAAGAACAACCGCAGTAGGTCAGTTTCCAGGACAGAAGGTGAATTAGGGTGAAGAGTGAATGGGGAGGAAGTGGTTTCTGCTGGTAACAAATGTTCAAAGCAGGTTCCACAGGAAAGAGAAGACATTTGGTTCCTTCAGGGAAGGAGGTTAATTTAGGGAAGGTGTAGAGAGTGTTGAACATGTAGGTTGTGGAAGAAAAGGAACTAAGAGAGAAGAGCTTGAAGATAAAATGGGTGGGAATCGAGGTGTGTGCCCTCAAATGAGAGGAGAAAGTGAATTTAACCTTGGGGTTTTAAGAGACTCCTACTCCTCCATGACAGCATGATAATTAATAGTAGGTTTAAAAGTGGGAGGAATGACAGTTTAGGAGTTACCATCTGATGGTCTCTATTGTTTTCTGTAAAGTGGATGATAAGCTTGTCTGCTGAGGGTAGAAGCATCAGAGTCTGAATAGAAAAAAGAGTAATGAGGGCTTGGATACAAAACAGTGTTGAAGACTCAGCAGGGGGTGGAGATCATAAATTTATAGTGATACCAATTAGCAGAGTATTCTTTTCAGCGGCACCAGCTCATGAGGGAGAGTAGAGAAAGAAAGTGGACTGATTTGTTTCCAGATTGTCAGCAAAGCTAAAGCAAAGAACAAAGGCAAGTGAGTTAAATATGCTGGTAATAGTGTCAATCAGATAGCTGAGTAGCCTAAATAGAAAAAGAAATAAAGTTAAGAGGCTTTTAGTCTAGGAAGAAGTGAAGGTTCTGAGAAAAGTAAGAATACTCAGTGGAAGTTAGCGGATAAGAGAGTTGCGAGAGGTTATAATCAGAGGTGAATTGGGCGATTGGGATTGACATGTATACACTGATGTGTATAAAATTGATGACTAATAAGAACCTGCAGTATAAAAAAACAAACAAACAAAACAACTAATACTAAACTTTCATTGGGTTATTTGTGTGGAAATATGTTAATATAAATGTTTCAGACATTACATGAAATTTCTAAAAATCTTATATGTTCTGGTATAATGTTATAAGTCATAATCCTAGTTATTACTTTAAAATGTATATCTCAGAAATAATCAGAGGTGGGGTTTCAGAGAAATGGCTAAGTCAGGATGTGATAAAGGGGAGAAGGAACGAAACTAATAAATTATGAGGTGAGTATTCAGACCAGGTTAGTTCCATGGGTGCAGTGTAAGTTGCCTGGTATGATGGCAGGGTCGGGCTGAAGAGAAAGATAAAAGAAAGAAGTATATGTAGCATATATTTGACCTATATATGTAATACAATTAGGGGGCTGATAGGAGGTCTCCAGCCTTGAACCGAACCATCTGGTATCTGAGCTCTCTGTTTAAAATGAATGGAAAAAACACTGGGCATGTTGTTCAGGCTATTTATGACCTTAACTAGGATTCACCTACCACTTGAAAGTCTCACATTACTCCTTTTATTGTGCTTAATGTAAGCATCTTCTTAGCTGTCACCTCCTCCATGAAGCTTTTCATGATGTTCTTTGTCAAAATCTGTCTAGCTTTCTGTCCTCTATCTCTGTTATAATATTGGTCATATTCTTCCTTGTATTCTCTTTATTTATAAAGATTATATGTTTTTCAAGGACAGTGCTTCATCTTTCAATCCCCGCAGCCTTGATGTATTGTTTTGTGAAAATTGGGTACTCAGTAAATGCTCTTCAAACTTACATGGTCATTATCCTGTCCTTTTGATTTAGTTCATAATAAGTATTGGCTATCATATAGTAAAGTCTGAAGATAACTGAGTAATAGGTTTTCATGACAGACATTGTGAATGCATGGTCCATCCAGCACCTGAAAAAAAATGTCCTTTATGGGTTCTAAGAAGCCAGAAGTAGTATTAAAAACACTGAGCACTGTGTAAGTGGGGTAAGTGAAAGAGGCAGAAAGGATGAATTTCCAAGATCTTTGCCTACTTCACAATTTTCAGTGGGAAAAAAATTCTCTTTGCAATCAGTTTTCTGCATGTATCTATGAATTCATTGGAATGGTTTGTAAGGAAGAAATTATAACTCTGTGTATATTTGTATGTGAGAGGAAGACAGAAAGTTGAATCTCCCCAAGGCTTTTGTCTTCATTGTTTCTCTGCAGCTTGCTTTCCAGAATCTCGTAAGGGTTATTGTAATTTTCTCTTCATCTCTCCCACCTACCTCAACCCTACCTAATTTAAGCCAATTGATTTTAATCCTGGACCTGAATAACACTTATTTGGAAGCTCCCCCTATCTTTTTGCACATTTCAGATGAGAGTCACTTTAATCAGGTTGTGTTGCTGGGAAATAAATCCTGTACTTCTCCCCTAGTTAGAGCTCAATTAAGTGCCCTGGGCCTCTTTAAGCGGTTGATGAGCTCACTCCTCCAAAACAAATGGCTTCTTTGATACCGGACAACAGGGTTAAAGTACCCATTAGTCTACAGTCCTCAGAGAGCCTCTGTCTAGAATTTAATTCTTTGGATAATTTTGTGAACTTGACAGAGCCTTCACCTACTTGGGGGTCGCATATTAGCAATTTAAAAATCAGCATTCTTTTCTGTTTCATGGTAACTCCATGGTCATTTTTCACAGCATTTAATTTTCAATACTATTGTGTGTAATTTTAATTTATTATGTTTTTAAATTTTATTTATTTTTGGCTGCGTTGGATCGTCGTTGCTGTGTGCAGGCTTTCTCTAGTTGTGGCGAGCAGGGGCTACTCTTCGTTGCAGTGTGCGGGCTTCTCATTGTGGTGGCTTCTCTTGTTGCGGAGCACGGGCTCTAGGTGCGCAGGCTTCAGTAGTTGAGGCACGTGGGCTCTAGAGCGCAGGCTCAGTAGTTGTGGCGCACGAGCTTAGTTGCTCCGCGGCATGTGGGATCTTCCCAGGCCAGGGCTCGAACCCGGGTCCCCTGCATTGGCAGGCGGATTCTTAACCACTGCACCATCAGGGAAGTCCCTGTGTGTAATTTTACACCAGTTTTATTGTACAAGGTATATTTACATTATGATACCTCATTTAGATAAAGTCTGTTTTAAAATCCATCAGGAATTTCTAGATATAGTCTTTGACTAAGGAAATGCATAGTTAATTTACAATAACTAACCTAGAATTATGCCCTACATTTAATAATATGAGTCTGTCTCATTCTTTTGACATAATTTGATGACACTTAGAGATTTAAGAATTTTGATTTGTTGGATTGTCCTGAAAAAGACTAACAATCATTATACACACACACACACACACACACACACACACACACACACACATATATCTACCAGATAATGGCTTTTTTCCAAGTGCTTTGGACAGTGATAAACAAAATAGTTTCTGTCCTCAAAGAACATACTAATTAGAACCAAATCAGAGTGTACAAAATACACTGTAAAATCTCTTTCTCCTTTTGTTTCCACTTTAACTTTGTTTGAATGGAAACTCTATTTGTGATGGATATCAGATCCCATATTGGCTTCTTTTCAATGCATTTTCCAGGGCCCGAGCTACCACACACAAATCTGCATCCGAGCTATGTATGTGTGTTAGTATAGGCCTTTTATAACATTACTTTCCCTGTTCCCTTGTCATAAAGTTTACTCAGTCTGAAGATTTAGGACTCTTTATCATCTAGGTTCTCTAGTGCTATTACTTTTTAACACGCACCACCATCTCTCTTTCCCTCAAATTCCCCAGCTCCATTTTTCTATCATTTTTCTCTTTAAAAAAAAAAAAAAAAAAAAAAAAAATATATATATATATATATATATATATATATATATATATATATATTTTAAGAATTGATTCTGAAAAGAATCTAACATGGAAGAAAGCCTCAGTATTGAGAGGATTTGTTGTTGTCATGTTTTTTAATACTGGAAAAACTTTGAAGGCAAACTAAATTTCCAACAATGGGAGAATGGTATATCCACTTCACGTAAGTTATTCCTCAACCCTGAACTCATAGGGTAGTTTAGAGTAGGGCACAAAATTCATCTTTCACAATGCCACTGTGAAGACATGGCAACACATTTTATTATCACTATTATTTTTGTTGTTAGGTTCCCAACTTGAACATCTCAAATTCAGCTTGGCCCAAACATTTGACTGTTTATTGGAAAAATCTTCCGGATTCACTTAATTCTCTTTCCCTTCTCACTGACACAAACAAGCCTAGTACAGGCAGGTATATTTTCTGTTAATTAAAGCCACAGTTACCTGTAGTTCTTTGCTTTCTGCCATCTGATTTATTCTTCAACTGCTGCCACACAAACCTGAAAGAATCCTTTTCAGAGAAATGGCATGTCTGTTTAATGTAAGTATTAATAATCATAGTGGAAATCTTAAATTAAAAACTAACATAACATCTTGTCACACAGACAAACATAGGAAATAGGAAGCCTAGAAGAATGGCCTTCTGATGTTACTTGAAACCTATTTATTCACTCTGACAACTCCACCACCAACTTTTTTCCTGACTCTCAGCTCACAGACAAATACTTTCCTCATTCTTCCACTGCGTCCTGGTCCCTTTGCCTTCTCTAATTCCTTTAGCTTAAATGTTAAGGGACATACATTACAGGTGTATATTGCAAAATATATTAATCTTAGTTATACTATGCAGAAAAATAGTGGATATAATCAGTACTTTTCTGATAATATATATGCTCATTCTCATTTGCATTTTCCAGGAAAGGTTAATGCTTTATTTTCTAAGAATCTGTGATATGGATTTTTAATTCTGGCATGAAATAGATAAAGGTATTGCATTTTACAATCTACACAGGAACAGAAATTTAATGTGTGGGAACAGTCTGTTCATTTACCAGACTAATATATCCTAAATGGCTCCAGTGTGTTCATAGACAGCAAACACTGAAAGCAGTAATTGGAAAAATACATCACCAGTCCAAATGTTCCTGCAGTCTTCGGTTGGAGTCTGGTGAGCCTCTTGAACTCTTTGTTTAGTCAGGATAGAAGGTTCTGAAATTATTGACTGAGACTCACATTCTAAGCAGTTTAAGTTATAAAAATACAAAAGATGTAGAGAGACCCATAGTTTAATTAAACTGAACCAAAAAAAATCTGAGAATTTCTTAAATTTATACTTTTATTTGTATGTATTATTCTTTTAAAAACATCTTCTGGATGAATAATAGTATAGAACTATAATGTCAGAATTTGAATTTCTACCGTAAAGTAGAATGCATACGTAATGACCATGGGACATTTAAGCAACTATAATAAAGTGTTTCGTTTTAGAATTAATAAGGTATTTTTATTCTGGCGATTCTAACTTACTGAAACCATAAACATAATGAAAAACTAATTGTATTAGTTATAGGATGCTAGCTGTTGTAATAGAGAAGAACCTGAAACTCATGGCTTAATACAATGGAAGATTATATCTTGCACAAAAAAAGACCAAAACAGCTGTTTCTGGTAGTTGGAATTTTGCTCCATTCAGCATTATATGAAATCAGGCTGAAAAGGCTCTTCCATCTTCATTATGTAACTACCAGTATCCCTCTGGGGTTTGTAAAAACATTGTGACCGTCAGGCTGTCTGAGGAAATTTGAATACACTGCATATTTCAGAGCACCTGGTAGATCCAGTGAAAAGTCTCTGGCTCCAACCCTGAACCTGAGATGTGCTTGGCAAGTAACCCAAGCCTTGGTGATGATTGGGATCCTGCTGAGATTAATGCCACCATTGGCATGGAATGTATAAGGTGCCTGGAGAATGGTGAAGTGTAGATGTGAATGGCTATCATTGAAGATGTATTTTTTTTTTATCGTTGTAGATCTGGCTATTTTAGTTGCCATAGCATAGTAGATAAAATTGTGCAACAGTTTCATGACTCAATGACCACAATCAAAGCCGGGTTGAATGTGGTCAGGCTTTCTTTACTGTCTTGGTTACTGTTCTCACTGTCTTCTGAGAAGTGCCTTCCTTTGCTGTTCCTGACCCCATCCCCAAAAAACCCTCTTACCCAACACTACTACCCTATCTAAAACCCATACCTGCTAAAAGAAAGTGCAGCATATAATACAGAAGAATGTAGGAAATAACCCCATTAGAAATAATAGAAAATGGACACAGAAATAACGATTTGTCAGTCAGGAGAAAAAAGCATGGAAGATTTTAGGATCCAAGTTTCCAAGAGGTACATGTCACTTTTGCTTACATTTCATTGGCTAGAATAGTCACATGATCACAACCAACTGCAAATGAGACTGGAAATAGAGGTCTCGTGTGACAGTGAGGAAGAGGCAGTTTGGTAATTAGTTAGCAATCTCTGCCACACAAGCTATCAATAGAAAGTCAATATGTGGAAAAATTTTATTTATAACTTTTAGTTATTATATTTGCATGCAAATATGTGTCAGTGTACAAAAATGCCATAAATGAGTGATTTTTAATCAAATAAATAAAATTTAAAATAAAATTAAGCCTAAAAATAATTATTGAGGTAGGAAGATTGGAAATTGTGGTTATAACACTATTGGGTTGGCCAAAAGGATTGTTCATTTTTTTCTGTAAGATGGCTCTAGTAACACTTAGTTGTCTTTAACTTCATTTGAAATAATTTTGTTAGATTGTATGTGACAGCTGTCATATCAGTATGCATTTAAAAAAAGACTTAGGGCTTCCCTGGTGGCACAGTGGTTGAGAGTCCGCCTGCCAATGCAGGGCATACGGGTTCGAGCCCCGGTCTGGGAAGATCCCACATGCCGCGGAGCGACTGGGCCCGTGAGCCACAACTACTGAGCCTGCGCGTCTGGAGCCTGTGCTCCGCAACGAGAGAGGCCGCGATAGTGAGAGGCCCGCGCACCGCGATGAAGAGTGGCCCCCGCTTGCCACAACTAGAGAAAGCCCTCACACAGAAGCGAAGACCCAACACAGCCAAAAATTAATAATAAATTAATTAATTTAAAAAAAAAAAAAAAAAAAAGACTTAGCAAAACTGGTGAATTTTTGTATAGCCATTTCCATATTGAAGATGGAAGAAAAAAGGCAACATTTTTGGCCTATTATGCTTTATTATTTCCAAAAAAGTAAAAACACAACTGAAATGAAAAAAAAAAGATTTGTGCAGTGTATGGAGAAGGTGCTGTGACTGATCGAACATGTCAAAGTGGTTTGTGAAGTTTCATGCTAGAGATTTCTCACTGCACGATGCTCCACGGTGAGGTAGACCAGTGGAAGTTGATAGCGATCAAATCGAGATATTAATCAAGAACAATCAATGTTATACCACGTGGGAGATCCAACATACTCAAAATATCCAAATCAAGCATTGAAAATCATTTACACCAGCTTGGTTCTGTTCATCGCTTCGATGTTTGGGTTCCACATAAGTTAAGTGAAAAAAACCTTCTTGACTGTATTTCTGCATATGATTCTCTACTTAAACATAATGAAAGTGTTCCGTTTTTAAAACAAATTGTGATGGGCGATGAAAAGTGGATACCGAACAATAATGTGGAACGGAAGAGATCGTGGGGCAAGAGAAATGAACCACCACCAACCACACCAAAGGCCGGTCTTCATCCAAAGAAGGTGATGTTGTGTATATGGTGCGATTGGAAGGGAGTCCTCTATTATGAGCTCCTTCCGGAAAACCAAATGTTTAATTCCAACAAGTACTGCTCCCAGTTAGACCAACTGAAAGCAGCACTCAATGAAAAGCATCCAGAATTAGTCAACAGGAAAGCACATAATCTTCCATCAGGATAACTCAAGACCGCATGTTTCTTTGATGACCAGGCAAAAACTGTTACAGCTTGGCCGGGAAGTTCTGATTCATCTGCTGTATTCACCAGACATTTCACATTCGGATTTCCATTTATTTTGGTCTTTAAAAAATTCTCTTAATGGAAAAAATTTCAATTCCCTGGAAGACTGTAAAAGGCACCTGGACCAGTGCTTTGCTCAAAAAGATAAAAAGTTTTGAGAAGATGGAATTATGAAGTTGCCTGAAAAATGGCAGAAGGTAGTGGAACAAAAGGGTGAATACGTTGTTCAATAAAGTTCTTGGTGAAAATGTAAAATGTCTTTTACTTTTACTGAAAAACCGAAGCACTTTTTGCCAACGCAGTATTTCTCTTCTCTTTGAGTTTTGTAATGTTTCTTTAGCCACGTTTAAGCAAAACACATGCAATAAAACTTTTCTGCTGCTTATTTGAAATACTTAGATTTTTTTCTTCTTTTAGAGTCTTTCATTGTACTTAAGCAAGAATAAAAATTTGGAATTAATAATAACACCTATTATTAATTCAGCTCTTACTATGTGCCTGGCCCTATTCCAAATGCTTTAAATGTAGAGTTCAGTTAATCCTTATTACAGTCACATGAAATAGGTACTGTTTATTATATGCATTTTATGAGTGGCATAAATGAAGCTCAGAAAATTTAGGTAACTTGCCTGGTAAGATGTTGGAACTGAGATTCAATCTCAGATATTCCAGACTCAGACTCTGAGCTTGTAGTCAGTAATGAGGAGAAAAGACAAAAATCCAAAAAACCTTAGGGTTGGCTCCCCAAAATGCTTTGTAAAACTATATTCTAGGGGACTTCCCTGGTGGTCCAGTGGTTAAGATGTTGAGCTTTCACTGCAGGGGGTGCAAGTTCGATCCCTGGTCGGGGAACTAAGATCCTGCATGCCACAGGGTGCAGCCAAAACAAAAGAAAAACAACTATGTTCTAGTTAATAGATATGGTAAAACTTCAATTCAGCTTTTTTATATTTACACACATATTTTCAAACTTACTTTTCTACACCAAATGAGTTCAATGCTGAATTTAAGATAAATTCCTCAAAATATCGAAACATTTATTTCCTACTTAAAATTATCATGTTATAAGGATACAAATTTATCATTAAGGATTTACTAGGTTAGCTTTTAAATTATTATATGTCACAAGTCTTCTGTATTTCTGTTTCCAACCTCTCACACCAGTTTCACTTTTCCTCACTTCCTTAGCTCCCAGATATCTACTTGGCTCTTCCTGTGGAATGTGAAGTAGAACAATTTTTAAATCTTTTTTGTTATAAATGTTACACATTTAACATCCATTACTTGATGCTATGCTGCTATAGTTCAATGAAAAGACAATATCATTCTTAGCATCTTTGTTTCCCAACAAGGAAGAGAACATAGTCTCTAGCCCAGAGCCATTGTGAATATAGGGGGCCTTGAATGGACTCATTCTCTTCTGTATATATGAGGTAATTTTTGTTAGTTCTTACAGTGGGCTAGGTGCTGTACTAAGTACTTTTGATTCATTGGCTCATTTAGTCTTTATAAATCTCCATGTATTTCCTCTCCTGTTTTTATCTCCAGGAGAGGAAATTAAGGCTTAGAGTGGTTAAAAAACATGATCAGTTAGTGAAGGAGCCTGGATTTGAACCTAGAAATTTTGACTCCAGAAGCAATCCTTAACTATTCTACTAACTCCCACCTGGTACGCCACACTTAAATCATGTGCTGTCCCACGGTCATTTCACCGTTTTTATATTAATTCCTCTAGGATGCATATTTTAAGGCATACCAGTTCTCTTTGAAACCATTGTTCACTTTACTGTCCAGTGAGTGTGGTAGGGTTTGCGTGGTTAAGAGAAGAGTGATGAGGCTCATGAGAGGAGGTATTGAGTAAACCATGGGGCAGGCTAAGGGCTAAGCACTTTATTTAAAATATAATAAATAAATCTTCAAAATTATTGAGTAGATAGCATTATCGTCACTTTACAGATGAGGAAACTGAATCTCAAGGATAATTAATAACTTCTCCTAGCTCACTCAGCTCCTAAATGGACGGCTGTGATCCAAACTCAGGTTTGACCCTAAAGCCAAGATTTTTAGCCATTAAACTAAGAATCTTCCCTAAGTACTTAATAAATACTGGATTCTTTCCAAAAAAATATTTAATTTTATTATCACTGCAGCTCAAGGTAGTAGGATATATTAACGCAGAGATGAAGGGAATTTAAATAAATGTACTAGTGATAAATGCTGGGGCTGGTATCAAAACCCAGATCTTTTTGTCTGTAGATCTCAATCTTCCCCCTTCCATATTTCCTCCAGGCCCTCTCCCAGCGCTAGCATTACCATATTCATTTATTCATTTATTCATTCATCATTTAGTCCAAGAATGTCCATTGTGTACTCATCTTTTCTAGACACTGTCCTGCATGTTAAACACAGTTGTGAGTAAAACACTTCCTGTACCTGGAGCTTTTGGTCTAATGAGGGAGACAGATATTAATTAATTCATACAAATATATAATTGGAAATTGTAATAAAGGACTGATCTTGTTTAAAGTAGAGGGATTCAGGGAAACTGTCCATAGGGAAGCATCATTTTAGCTGGGATGTAAAAGGTAAATAGAAGTTTACTATAAATGACCATTAGAAGGTAGAAAAAGACTGCCAAGTATTACAAAGAGCATCCTTCTATTAACTCCTGAACAAATATTTTTTTTCCAGTGTCTGATGGAACTTGATTTTTAATGAGCTTTCTTGAAAAAAGAATCATGGTTTAATTACATGAGTATCGATGACTATATAAGCATCTAATAGTCAGATGCATGATATTTCTTATTCAGTGTCTACTTATCCAGTGGCATCAATTATCTGAAATATACTTTCCAATTAGAAAAAAAAAGTCAGTAGAATTTATATCATTCATAAAGGGTCAATGAAAATAAAAGCATAAAGTATAGCTTCTGGAACTTAAAAAGTACATCTATATGTCAATCATTAACTACTAGGGATAAATAACCTTTCATATTTCAAGAGATATTGGCATAATAATATCTAGTAAAATAATTGACTTTTATTGAGTAGTCCTGAATCACTAACCATGTCAAATATCATGTTAAGTATATTTATATGAGGAGCTAGATAAATATATGTTATGTATATTATAAATGTACATATAATTTTTTAAATTAGTACTTTAAAACAAAGGTTTGTTATGTACAGAATTGATTTGTATACCATATCTAGATAAATGGAGTATTATTCCAAGTAAGAGCATTTCTGTTTATATTTTTAATATATCCTGACATGAAAAATACTTTGCATATGAATCATAATCATTCAGTGTGATATTGCATTTGATCTGGAATAAAATTCTGAAAATTTGGTAAGGAAAACTTGGTATATGACCTTAGATATTGCAAACTTTTTCCCCAATACATAGGAACAAAACATACAGAAGAATATTCATCTTTGAAAAGTTCAAAAGTCAGCAAAACTTGCTTATAGATATCTCAAGAAGCTGTTTATTTAACACTGAGATACTATTATAGCCAAACTAGCATTCTGAATTTGACATCAAAGAAGTTAGCACCTGATCAGCCTCAAAACTCCACACAGGTATACAGAGAAAGAGAAGCACTAAAACAGGCAAAAATGGTTACAATGATGGGGCAACTGTAAGGGTCAACCCCGTGATGCAAAGTTCATCAGGTGATGGACAAAGGAGCTTTCCTCATTCCCCCAACTCTATATGATGCATATCTAACAGGAATGCTTATTTTTATTTTCCAAATATTCATGTTTTAGCCACTTTCTGTGCTATTCAGTGTATTAAAATATACATTTTCATATTTCTAGATACTTATGCATGTGCCATAAACCTTCAAATTATATGCTCCCTTTAATACTTGTTAAGGTGAGTAGTTATTCTAAATGTCATACAGCATAACTTCTGCCAATCTTTGTTTCACTCAAGGTTCCCTTTAATTGACTTGGAAATGTGAATTTTGCTTTCTTGCAAAAGAGGGAGTTAAAAAATATATTGAGAACATTTCATTAGGTCTTTATTCCTGCCTTCTTATTTCCATTTATTCTATTCTACTTCATAGTGAATAAGTTCAGTATATTTTCAGTTGCAGCATTTTCTTATTGAGGCATATTCTGCCAAAATCCCATTTTTCTGAATGCATGTGTTTTAATTGGGCTTCTATGTGGTGATAGATGTAGGACTTCCTGCTAGTCCCTTTTTAGCTTCTATAATTCTCAGCACAGATGGTTTTTTACTACACTACTTCTTCCTCCCACCCTTTGCCACCCTGACAATAAATACTGATACAGTCCCCTGAGGTATTCATTCATCTCTCAGGTCTCCAAACAGACCAGACAGCATCTCATGATTAGGAAAAGTGACAGTGGGAGGACAGGGTCATTACAAGACACTCAAGCAGACTGAGTCACCACCCTTGGGAATTTGAAACAGGCAATGCAAGACAAAAATGGACCAGTTCTCACTACAGTCAGATTTCTAACCTAGTACTCCTTAAGGTTTGTTTCAGTGGTTTTTTAATTCCCCAGAGTAAAAAGTGAAATGGAATAAGAATATATAAATTAGCTTTGAAAGAATCTCAGGAATTATGCATTTCAGAAGGGTTGATGGAGAATATGGAATAAACCACAGACTGTTAGGGGAATCCGTGCACTTATCTAATGGTCATGGGGAAACACTGACCTTGGGAAAAATTGTGAAGCCTGATTTTAGGTGCTTTTTGTACCCCTGCTGTGCCTGTCTTTACTTCCATCAAAATGTACCATTTCATTAGGGCCGCATTAGTTAATTGGCTAGCAGATGTAATGATTTTATGAGACTTATTGATGTCTATTTTGTTCATTCAACAGTTATTGATTTATCGCTCATTCTTTGCCAAGTGCTGAGGATATAGGAATACAAAGTGGGCAAAAACAGTCATCATACTTGTGAACTTTCCATAGCAATTCATCACACTGTATAAATTCATAATTGCAAATCAAGATAAATAGTATGAAAGAAGGGGGCACGTTTCTATGACAGCATGTAGGTTGAGTGCTCTAACCTAGAGTGGGAAGTAGATTACATAAGGCTTTCTTTCCTGAAATCTGAAGGGTGAGTGTAATTAAATAGGTGTGTTTGTTTGGAGGTGGGGGATTGGGAAAACATTTTAGAAAGAGGAATCTTTAGAGACAAGGGCTCACGTAAGAGGCAGATAAGGGCACGATGGCTGGCCCAGTGTCAAGGCTGATAGTTTGAGAACCTGAAGATTACGCAAGGTGGAAGTACTGCTTATGTGTATTTATGCTCCAGGTCAAAATATGATAGATGTGAGATACAAAAGTATGGGGCTGCAAGGGGGGCAAATCTAGTAGCTAAGGGTCCCCTAAAATACACTGTGAAGCATCAAGGAAGGGGGTTGCCCACTTCAACTGATTTCAGTGTGAAAGAAATTGGTCTATTTGGGGGAAAATATGGGATAACATGAAGACAAGAAGATTTATCTCCATTTTAAAGGTCCAAAAGTTTGACTTCAACTTTTAACTGATAAGAATGAACCCAGGAATTTTAAAATAAGTTCCTAGTTTTGCAAGGCCGACTATATGTTCTTTGCATACATAATCTTTTAAAGGCTAATTTTTAGTAATATTAATTATTTTTGAATGTTGTGTTCCATGCCTTTAGTACTGAGTATGAAAACTATTACCATCAGAATAAGCTGCCTTTAAAACCATCTTTATGCTAGATAACATCCCTGGGTACTTGTCTTTTTTGAATTATCATTTCAATGTCTTTGTTGTTTACAGGGTCTCTAAACCTCCTCTGGTTTTCAACTCATAGGCCATTTAATGTTTTCAGAAGCACTGTTTGAAACCAACCTTGAGAAAGACAGTTAAGATAGTAGGAAAAAGCCAATAGACTGACAATTGAGACAGTGTGGAAAGAACTATTATATCTTCAAAGCCAAAAATATGTGGATGCTTCCTAACATGGGGTTATAAATACAAATATAAGGAAAAATATAAAATATAGGGAATATTTATATCCTCAGCTTGTAAATGAGTTTCATTTATTGAAAAAAAGTAGCTTTTGGATTTCTAGTGCAGCATGTAAGAGCTTAGAAGTTTTAATTCTGTCCTAACAACAAGTAAAAATCTGAGGAAACTGAAAAAATCAACAACTCTGTTTGATCTACCAGAAAAATAAGGTCACAAGGCAAACCACTACCTCTGAAACTGGAGAGATAGACAGGCTGGGTACAGAGACTCACACTTACTAAAGTGGAAACCCTTGAGAGGGAAAACTCTGTGGGAACCAATACTGGGGTAGGAAAACCCTAGTAACTGTAATTGATGAATTGCTGGGGGCTCAGTGAAGGAAAGTATGAGAGTTAAAAACTCTAGGAGGACCCAGTTAGAGAGGGATCCTCAAACTTTTATGTGTTTTACCTCCAGGGGCTCTACCAGATTCTCACAGGGAAGACTGAGAAGCATGGTGAAGTTCACAGCCCAAGGGCACAAGCTCACTGGAACACTGAGACCTAACCACAGTACTATAAAATGCTTCCCTTCCCTCTACACTTTACGACCACATTATATAAGGTCTATTTATTGCAGTTCGTTTTACTTTGTACATCATGTCTGACTATCAAGAAAAAAAAAAAAAGAGGAAAGGAAAAGAAAAAGAAAAAACCGATAAGCCATACTGAAAAGCAAAAACCACATTTTGAAGAAACTGAGCAAGCATCAGAACCAGAGTCAGGTATGGCAAGAATGTTGGAATTATCAGATCAGGAATTTTTAAAATCTATGATTAATATGCTAAGGCCTTTTTTCTTTTTTTTGCCATACCACGCTGCATATGGGATCTTAGTTCCCTGACCAGGGATCAAACCTGTGCCCCCTGCAGTGGAAGCACAGAGTCTTAACCACTGGATCACCAGGGAAGTCCCATTAAGGGTTTTAATGGACAACATAGACAACATGCAAGAATAGATGGGTAATGTAAACAGAGAGAGGAAAAGTGAAGATAAAATAAAAAACTTTTATTTTTCTTCTTCTTAATTGACCTAACAGGTGACAGATTTTTTTCAAAATAAATGTAACAAAAATGTATTTGATGAGTATAGTTTGTGTATAAGTGAACTGAATGACAGAAATGATACAGGGAGGCATTAGGAATATTTTGTTATTATTAGGTACTTATACTACCTATGAAGTATCATATTTTTTACTTGAAAGTAGACTAAGTTATTGTTAATGTATATTTTAAATTCTAGGGCAACCACTGGGGATAAAACAAAAAGAAGTATAAATGATATACTAAGAAAGGAAAGAAAATCGAATCATATAAAATGGTCAATACACTTCAATCAGAAATGGACAGATCCATCAGGCAGAAAGTAGTAAGGGCATAATTGAACTCAAAAGCATCATCATTCAACTGGATATAATTGACATCTATAGACTGCTTCATTCAACAACAGTAGAAAACACACTTTTCTCAAGCTCATATAGAATACCACCAAGAAAGGTCACATTCTGGGTCATAAAACATACCTTAACAAATTTAAAAGAATGGGAATCATACAGTGCATCCTCTCAGACCAGAGTGGAATTAAGCTAGAAATGAATAACAGAAAGACACCTGGGAAATCCCAATATTCATGGAACATAAACAACATACTTCTAGATATTATATGGATGAAAAAGAAATCTCAAGAGAAATTTAAAGACATTTCGAACTAAGTGAAAATGATAACAGAACTTAACAAAATTTACAAAATGCAGCAAAAAACAGTGCACTTAGGGAAATTTATAACATTGAATGCATATGTTACAAAAGAAGAAAGATTTAAAATCAATGATCTAAGCTTCCACTTTGGGAAACTAGAAAAAAATAAAAATAAAAAGAACAAATTAAATCTGAAGTAAGCAAAAGAAAATAAATAATAAAAATTAGAGCATAAATCAATGAAATTGAAAATTAGAAATCAACAGAGAAAATCAACAAAACCAAAAGCCGGTTCTTTGAAAAGTTCAATAGAATTGATAGGCTTTAACCAGGCTAACAACAACAACAACACAACAAAACAAAAACAAAAAAGAGAGAAGATACAAATTACTAACATCAGAAATGAAAGATGGGACATCATTACAGATCCTATGGATGTTTAAAGGAATTCTTTGAACAACTCTGTGCCCACAGATTTGATAACCTAGATGAAATGGACCTATTAGAAGACTCAATCTGCCAAAAGTCATACAAGAATAAATAAGCAATCTGGATAAGCTTGTATCTATTAAAGAAATTAAATCAATAGTTAATAACCTTCCAAAAGAAAGGGAAAGGGCCAGATGAGTTGGTAAGTTTGGTAAATTCTACCAAACATTTAAGAAAGGAATTATACCAATTTTCTATAATCTCATCCAGAAGATAGAAGCAGAATGAATACTAACCAACTCATTCTATGAATTCAACATCACCCTAATACCAAAACTAGATTAAAAGTTTACAAGGAAAGAAAATTATAGAACAGTATCTCTCATAAGCATAGATATAAAATGCTTAACAAAATCACAGTAAATTGAATACAACAATGTCTAAAAAGAATTATACCAAATTAGGCAAAAGACCTGTACTCTGAAAACTGTAAGACACTGATGAAAGAAACTGATGATGACACAAACAGATAGAAAGATATAGTGTGTTCTTGGATTGGAAGAATCAATATTGTCAAAATGACTATACTACCCAAGGCAATTTACAGATTCAATGCAATCCCTATCAAACTGCCAATGGCACTTTTCACAGAACTAGAACAAAATTTTTAAAAATTTGTATGGAAACACAAAAGACTCTGAATAGCCGAAGCAATCTTGAGGAAGAAAAATGGAGCTGGAAGAATCAGGCTCCCTCCCTGACTTCAGACTATACTACAAAGCTGCAGTCATCAAAACAGTATGATACTGGCACAAAAACAGAAATACAGATCAATGGAACAGGATAGAGAACCCAGAAATAAACCCACACACCTATGGTCAATTAATCTACGACAAACGTGGCAAGAATATACAATGGAGAAAAGACAGTCTCTTCAATAAGTGGTGCTGGGAAAATTGGACAGCTACATGTAAAAGAATAAAATTAGAACATTTTCTAACACCATACACAACAGTAAACTCAAAATGGATTAAAGACCTAAATGTAAGACCAGATACTATAAAACTCCTAGAGGAAAACATAGGCAGGACACTCTTTGACATAAATCGCAGGAATATCTTTTTTGATCCATCTCCTAGAGTAATGGAAATAAAAACAAAAATAAACAGATGGGATCAAATTAAACTTAAAAGCTTTTGTACAACAAAGGAAACCATGAACAAAACAAAAAGACAGCCTACAGAATGGGAGAATATATTTGCAAATGACGTGACCGACAAGGGATTAATCTCCAAAATATACAAACAGCTCATGCAGCTCAATATCAAAAAAACCAAACAGTCCAATCAAAAAATGGGCAGAAGATTTAAATAAACACTTATCCAAAGAAGATATACAGATGGCCAAAAGCTACATGAAAAGATGCTCAACATTGCTAATTATTAGAGAAATGCAAATCCAAACTAGAATGAGGTGTCACATCACACTAGTCATGATGGCCATCATCAAAGAATTCTATAAATTATAAATGGTGGAGAGGGTGTGGAGAAAAAGGAACCCTCCTGCACTGTTGGTGGTAATGTAAATTGGTATAGCCACTATGGAGAACAGTATGGAGGTTCCTCAAAAAAACTAACAATAGAGCTATCATATGATTCTGCAATCCCACTCCTGGACATATACCCAGAGAAAATCATCATTTGGAAAGATACACTCACCCCAATGTTCATTACAGCACTATTTACAATAGCCAAGACATGGGAGCAACCTAAATGTCCATCAAGAGGTGAATGGATAAAGAAGATGTGATATATAGATATAGATATACACACACACATATACACACAATGGAATACTACTCAGCCATAAAAAGGATGAAATAATGCCATTTGCAGCAACATAGATACACCTAGAGATTATCATACTAAGTCAAGTAAACCAAAGACAAATATCATATGATATTACTTATACATGGAATCTAAAAAAATGATACAAATGAACTTATTTACAAAACAGAAAGAGACTCACAGACATAGAAAACAAACTTATGGTTACCAAAGGGGAAAGGAGGGTGGGGGGAGGGATAAATTAGGAGGTTGGGATTAACATATACACACTACTATAAATAAAATAGATAACCAACAAGGACCTACTGTATAGCACAGGTAACTATACTCAATATTTTGTAATAACCTATAAGAGAAAAGAATCCGAAAAAAAAAAAAATATATATATATATATATTTGGGTCACTGTGCTATACACCTGAAAATAACACAGTGTTGTAAATCAACTATACTTCAAGCAAAAAAAGAAGAAAAAAAAAAAGAATTATATAGTATGACCAAGGGAATTTATCCAGGCAACCAACGATGGTTCAACATTCAAAAATCAACTACTATAATTCATTGTATCAAAAGGTTGAAGGGAAAAAATCATATTTTCATATCAATTAATGCAGAAAAAATATTAGACAAAATCCAGCACCCATTTATGATTAAAAGCTCTCAGCAAACTAGTAATAGAGGGGAACTTTTCAGCTTGATGTACAACATATACATAAAACCTAAAACTATTGTCCTACTGAATGGTGAGAAACTTGAAGCTTTCCCATTAAGATCAGAAAAAAGACAGATTTACTCTCTTATCACTCCTTTTCAACATCATACTTGAAGTCCTGGTTAATGCAATAATACATGAAAAGAAAATAAAAGGTAACCAGGCTGGGAAGGAAAAAATAAAAATGTCTTTGTTTACAGATACTAGTATATAAAAATAACTTTCCTATATACCAGCAAAGAACAAGTGGAATTTGAAATTAAATACTTATTGCCACTTACACTAGCAGAAAATGAAATACTTAGGGATATATTTAACAAAATATGTACAGGATATATATGAGGAAAACTACAAAACTGATGAATGAAATAGAATAACTAAGTAAATGGAGAGATATTCCATGTTCATAGTCAGGAAGACTCAATATTGTCAGTCCTTTCCAGCTTGATGTGTAGATTCAACACAATCCCAATCAAAATCCCAACTAGTTATTTTTGTGCATATTGACAAACTGTTTCTAAGGTTTATATGGAGAGGTATAAGACCCAGAATAGCCAAACATAATATTAAAAGAGAAGAACAAAGTTGGAGGACTGACACTACCTTACTTTAGGACTTACTGTTAAACTACAATAATTAAGACAGTGTGATACTGGTGAAAGAATATGCAAATAGATCAGTGGAACAGAATAGAGAACCTAGAAATAGACCCATATAAATATAGTCAATTTATCTTTGATGAAGGCTCAAAGACATGCAATGGAAAAAAGATAGTCTGTTCAATAAATGGTGCTAGAGCAACTGAACAGCCACATGCCAATAAATAAATAAATAAATAAAAGGATCTAGACACAGATTTATATTTTTCACAAAGATGAACTTAAAATGGATCAAAGATCTAAATGTAAAATGTAAAACTATAAAACTCCTGGAAGATAACATAGGAGAAAATCTAGATGCCCTGGATATGGAGATGACTTTTTAGATACCCATCAAAGGCATGAGCCATGAAAGTAAGAAATGATAAGGCAGACTTCACTAGAATTAAAAACTTCTGCCTGCAAAAATACTGTCAAGATAATGAGAAGACTTTGGAAGATAGTTTACTTTCTTACAAAATAAAAACATACTCTTACCATGCGATCAAGCAGTTGTGGTCCTTGGTATTTACTTAAATGAGTTGAAAACGTATGTCCATAGAAACCTGCACACAGATGTTTATAGCAGCTTTATTGATAATTACCAAAACTTGGAAGCAACCAAGATGTTTTGGTAGGTGAATGGATAAACAAACTGAGGTACATCAAGACAATGAAATATTATTCAGCGTTAAAAATAAATGAGGTATCAAGCCATGAAAAGACATGGAGACACCTTTAATACATTTTAATAAGTGAAAGAAGCTAATCTGAAAAGACTACATACACACTGTGTGATTAAAACTATATGACATTCTGGAACAGACAAAACTATGGAGACAGTATAAAGCTCAGTGGTTGTCAGGTGTAAAGGGGAGGAGGGATGAATAGGTAGAGCACAGAAGATTTTTAGGGCTGTGAAAGTATACTGTACGATACTAGAATGGTAAATCCATATCGTTAAACATTTGTCAAAACCCATAGAACGTACAACATCAAGAAAAAACTTAAACTTTGGACTTTAGGTGAGAATGGTATGTCTATGTAGATTCAATGATTGTAACAATTGTACTACTCTGGTGCAGGACCTTGATAATGAGGGAGAATGTGTATGGGGTGGGTGAAGAAGTATATGGGAACTCTGTATTTTCTGCTCAATTTTGTTGTGAATCTAAAATTTCTCTAAAAAATTAAGTGCATTGAAAAAGAAAAAAGCTATAGTGCCTTGTGGAATTGACCAAAGAACTTGATCTAGAAGGTCTCAATATTTTACTAAATACTCAGACCTAAAACTTAACAAAGCACAACTTCTAAGGACTTGAAATCACAGAGGTTTGGAAAAGATGTTACTGAATTAAGAACAGACTGAATAACATTGAACACTGAACACTACATTAGTATTTGGGATCTCCTGTTCCAATGAAAAGGTATGATAACTTTTTGAATAATAGACTCCTAATTAAGAAATATATGGAGGACGTGTGCTAGTGGCTTATTATTATATGTGTGGCTCACTATAAATGTATTTATAATGAAAATAAAATAGCCACAATGCAAATATCATTGGGCAAATTTTAATGCATGTAGGAAAAATATGAAAAGCCAGGACTCATGTCGTCGACATCCTAGATTTCCATAAAGTTTAACTCTCACAAATGTGTATACATTGGTCGTTTATGTATTATCTTTTTGGCAGTGTAGGTCCATTAGTTTATGAGGTGCCTTTCTGAGTCTGAGTTGTTCATAAATAGGGTCACTTTTATATGCAATTTTCAGTAGTGATTCAATCAATAAAGGCTTAACTGATTTTTACACAATTTTTCGCCCAAGTTTCATGTGTGTTTTTTAAGCTTAAGCTGTTAAAGCCAAGCTATGAAATGGTCTAGACAAAAAGTTGTATGCTTCTATATAAGAAATAATATTGTATTTTATCTAAAGGCAGGGAGATCTTATAAAGTATTAAACCAATAATAAGTACCCTGGGCTTTTTTTGAACTGATTAGTTTTTCCAATTCACTTGATGATGCAGATTCCACTTAGCAAAAAGCATATCAGGAGTTGCAACGAGGATGAAACGTGACTCCTTATCATATATTAGATGTGCTGCCTTGGTTTATGTTTTTTCTTAATGGCATTTCTACTTCAGTTAAATATGGGCAAATGTGTTTCACAGCACTTTATTCCAAGAGAGTAACTTTGATTTTTTTCTTTTGTAAACAAAGACTTGTACTTTTGGCAATAAAATGAGCTATGGTTTGGAAACAAGTATTACCAATTTTTAATAACTTAAAACTCTAGAATTCTTCATATTTTGGAAAAAAATTATTCTAAGCAGTTAGGTAAATGATCTTTTTTCAAAATAGGTCTTATTGTGTAAAGTTAAATTCCATTTTCAGAAGTCATACTCAGTACCCTACCTGTGAAAAAATACCTAACCCATTTGAAGAAGATATGCTGACCAGAAATGCTGGGGTACTGTGACAGAGTACATAGGAGACAGGTCTAGATAGAATACCAGGAAGAAGAAGAAATGAGGGAAGAACTGGGGATCATTATCTTTTTTTTTTTAATTTATTTATTATATTTTTATTTATTTTTGGCTGCGTTGGGTCTTTGTTGCTGCACATGGGCTTTCTCTAGTTGTGGCGAGAGGGGGCTGCTCTTCATTGCGGTGCGCGGGCTTCTCATTGCGGTGGCTTCTCTTGTTGTGGAGCACGGGCTCTAGGCGCACGGGCTTCAGTAGTTGTGGCTCGGGCTCTAGAGTGCAGGCTCAGTAGTTGTGGCACACAGGCTCAGTTACTACACGGCATGTGGGATCTTCCTGGACCAGGGCTCAAACCCGTGTCCCCTGCATTGGCAGGTGGATTCTTAACCACTGCACCACCAGAGAAACCCCTAGAACTGGGAATCATTATCTTATATCAAGGTCTCTGGTTTTAAATTGAATTTCCACTCTAGTCGCCTTGTAAGTTCACAAGGAGTTCTAATCAGTCCACGAATAAAAGGTGACTTGAATAGAGAGAAACAATATATTTTTTATAAAATTTTGAAAGAATATGACATCCCACTTCTGAATTGCAGAAGATTAAGTTTGGAGATTATGTGGATCACTTTTTATATTCCCTTGAGAATAAAGTAAAAATAATAATAATAAACTCTGGGTTATTCCAGCTGAGAGAATAAAAGAAGCAAACTCACCATGACAAGGGATAGAAATGTATATCATGTCACTTTTATAATGCAAAGCTTATACTGTTTCTGACAAGACAAAATCCAGCCTCCTTAGCCCATCTCAGTTTCTTTTCAATGAAGCTAGACATTTAATTAATTAAACAGCTTTTTGGCTTGGCGTTAATGATGTCTAGCTTCCTGCTATCTATCTAGCATATTTGAATCCCACTTGCATACAATAATCATTCCCTAGTATGAACTTCCAGTAATACCTCATCTCTGCCCATATATGGACTCTTAATCCTCCTATCCTAGTATTATAAGCCTTTATTAGTTTGACTTATTTTCTATTAAAGTGTGAACTCACTGAACACAGTCTCTATTCATTGCATTATTACCCATTATTTCCTGATTCCTGTTAGAGGCTCAGAAAGGAATTCTTATATTCATTGGTGAGTAAACAAAACAGTAAATCCATTTGAGGCTGTTTTGGAGACTTTTAATTTGAGAAATTAACATCAGGTTTGGAATGCCTGTAAAAGGCCCTTCCACATTTAGTAAACATGCTTTTCCTTTTGCAAATCTTATTCATGTGTGACTTTAGATAAGCCCATTTTGGCATAATGGAAATACAGCTTGATTACCTGTTGTTCCCATGCTTCCATTTTCTGCAAGCCATGTAAAGAAGGCTTTCTCTAAACTGTGGACTCAAACCTGGAGAATGAGTAGTGGAGAATCTTGGTTTGTGTATTTGTTACAAAGGATTTGGTGGCTAAGTACTGTTTTTATAGCCAATTGAGAGCAGAGTAGATAAGGATTCTGGTAGCTTAGAATAGCTTTGAAAAGAACTAACAACTGAAGATAAAGAAGCTGATATCTGAAGGAAGAGGTGGCTTCCGTTATGCAAAGAAAAAAGATTGATAGGATTACAATTAAGGAAGAAAAATAAAAAGTTTCTCCCTATTATGTTTTTTATCAAGTAGTTTTTAGGAAATCACAACATGCATAACTTAAAGAAAAAAATAATGGAAAGAAAATTGATCCCAGTATTGCTTCAATAATACTGTTTTTAACAGAAATTTTTTTATGCTCCACATATTATTCTGTAATTTGCTGTGTTTGTCCAACATTACTGAAGACTTTCTAATTTTTTATTGTATGGAAGTACTACAATCTATTTAACTTCCCACTTATTGACAGACAGGTAAGCTATTTCTCCAAAATCACTATTATAAACCATTGAAGAATATTTATATCTATCATTTGATTGTTTGTCTGCTATCGGAATGAATGTAATAATTATATTTGAGAACTCAGTGACATCTATTTTAATAGGATTTGTCCTAAGTTAAGCTGCCAATTGTAAATAGCTCTGTCTGTTCACTATCAATGCAATCATGACAACTTTGAAATGTCTTCTTGTTCCATACTTTTATAAGAATGCTTGATTTTCTGCATCAGGATTTGGAGGGCGTAAATTGTGCTGACAGTTCAGTGGGTACAGTTCACATAGAGTAAATTTCGTAAGCTGCATAAAGAAGAACAGGCAGGATAAAATCATGAAAACACATTTAAAGGGACAATGTTGTCTCATTTAATAGGAAATTGTGGTTTTAAAAGTGTCTACAAAAGTGATTCATTTACTTCGTTTCTGGCAGATGAGAATTCAACTCATACATGACTCAGGTGAGATGTTGGCTACAATAACCCTTCTATCCCTCATCTCTAGAGCCCCTGAAACCATCAGTATAGTGAAAAGATGGTCAAAACATGGTCTCTAGAACTAAACTGCCCACATCTGAATTTCAGTTCTGTCTGCCCTCATCAGCTGTGTCATTGTGGGCAAGTTATTTGATGTCTTGTGCCTTGGATTCCTAATTTGAAGAAAAACAAAAATGGGATAATAATATCTACCTAGGGTTGCTGTGAGGATTATAGGAGTTGGTACATATGTAAAGGGTTGAGGTAGTGTAAATAAGCATGATATGATTGTTACAGGCATTATTTTATATATTTATTTATTTTTTAATATTTTTAATCATTGTGTTCTGAATTCACAGCATTTTTAAAAAAATTATTTATTTTTTATTTTATTTATTTTTGGCTGCACTGGGTCTTTGTTGCTGCACGTGGGCTTTCTCTAGATGCAGCAAGTGGGGGCTACTCTTCGTTGAGGTGCTCAGGCTTCTCATTGCGGTGGCTTCTCTTGTTGTGGAGCATGGGCTCTAGGCACGTGGGCTGCAGTAGTTGTGGCACGCGGGCTCAGTAGCTGCAGTTCGTGGGCTCTAGAGCACAAGCTCAGTTGTTGTGGCGCACAGGCTTAGTTGATCCGCAGCATGTGGGATCTTCCCAGACCAGGGCTCGAAGCCATGTCCCCTGCATTGGCAAGCAAATTCTTAACCCCTGCACAACTAGGGAAGTCCCACAGGCATTATTTTAAACAAGAAGTCATTTGGAAGATAAGAAAGGCCGCTTGAGGTACAGCAATTAATTTATTTACTGAAAATATATAGATACAGAAATGAAATATGAGATGCTGAAAGAATAAGTCATATTCACAAATTTGCTCATAGGAATTGAAAAGGGTATTCTTCCTTATCCTTCTTCCTTCTGAATTGTATCGGACGCAAGAGACAGAATGCAGACTTTTACTGTTAATACTCGTCTACTATATTGGTGTTAATAGATTAGATTAGAAGACTGGCCTGGGAATATAATCCCTACTTGCAATCTTTAATGAAAAAAAAAAAGGGTTCCATATACAAACAACTGATTTACAAAAGATCTTTTGGAAAATCACATATTCAATTAAATATTACCTTGTGTAAGAGTTTTAAACTAGGTCACAGAAGTTATAGCTAGAATCATAATAATCTAAGGTTTTTTTACTAATTATCATCTAGTAATATACTCAAAATATTCATAGGCACATGGATACTTATGTGGTTAGTGTATAATACTTTTTGGTAAAATTACATTGGGTAAGTACCTCTTTCTAATATGATATATACATATATTCACACACACAATATTTTCCCAGGTGGAAGTGCCATCACCAATATAATAGGAAAGAAGCTTATCAAAACATTGATTCAGAGAAATAAAAAGCATGTTAAAATTTTTAAGAAATAAACTTGTAAAGAAGTACATAAATATCTTCTACCCACAATCCTACTAGCCTTTTCAAGCCACAGTATTTATTTTTCCAAGTTTTAAAAAGGCTATTTTTTTAGAGTGACTTGACATTTTGGAGCCATGCTTTAAATAAGAGATTACTTAACTCCTAGATAGAATTCATAGTAAGCTTGATTAGAAAAATCTCATCGGAATCTGAGGTTAACCCTGGAATGAGACTAGATCTTACCAGGCTGACTTTAGGATGACTTCCTCCTTTGTGCTTCCATTTAACCTGTAGATGTCTCTAGTAGAATAATTATTATATTTTCACATCCTATTGCTAAATTTGGGTCACTACTGTGATGTTCTTTTAAAATCCCTCTATCTCAAGTACAGTAAGTCCCCTACATACGAACAAGTTCTGTTCCAAGGGCACGTTCATAAGTCCAATTTGTTCTTAGGTGCAACAAAGTTGGCCTAGGTACCCAAACTAACACAATCTGCTATATAGTACTGTATACTGTAATAGGTTTATAATACTTTTCTCACACATAATACATAAAAAATCTAACACAAAAAATAAAGAAAACATTTTAATCTTATAGTACAGTACCTTGAAAAGTACAATAGTACAGTACAACAGCTGGCGTACAGGGGCTGGCATTGAATGAACAGGTAAGAAGAGTTACTGACTGGAGGAGGGAGAGGAGGTGGGAGATGGTAGAGCTGAAGGATCATCAGCAATAGGAGATGGAGGGCAAGCTGCTTTCACTCACGCCTGACATTGATGGCACAGGTTCTGGTTCCTTGCTTGATTCAATTCTGTCTACCCTCTTGCCTCCGGATATCCTGGGCTTGAAATAAAGATACTGTACTACTGTACTCTATACAGTACTGTAAGTAAAGTACACAAAAGCACAACCACTTGTAGACGATGCACACATGTGACAATGTACACAAGACATGTGAACTAACTTATGTGATTGGACATGAGAACGCATGTTCACATCTTTGAAAGTTAGCAACTTGAAGGTTCGTATGTAGGGGACTTACTCTTCCCAGTAAAGTCCTTAATCGATGGTAGGAATGCAATAAATATTTAATGAATAAATTATTAAATGAATGAACTATCAGTTACAGAGGTAGAAGTGAAAATTGGTCCCCAAATTTGGATGTCCAAATATATTGGCTTTAAACGTTTTATGTCCTGGAGGTACAGTTAAGTTTGGGATGATCTTAGCTGTAAGAGAGAGCTATATAATAATTCAGAAATGTTTTCCTGCTAACATTAATAGTATTATTAAGACTATTGATGCTGGTACCTAGGAACTGATATGAGGGTGTCATAGTGCAAATATCAATTACTATAATCATCATTCATTTAACATTTTTACTTTATTCCATTCCATCCCAGAATTAAGCCGGTGACACAGAAGACAGGCTTGGAAGATAATGAGAGCTGAAATCAGACTCTGTCTTTAGGACTTACTAGATACCTCTGCTTTGAAGTTTCTTCACCCATTTTAGACTCAGTTTTTTAATTTGTTAAAAGGGGTTAATAACAACTTATATGTTTTCTTGATAAATTGCATTATCTATAATTTTTAGCTATGCTCTGGCATATGGTAAGAATTCAATAAATTCTAGCTGTTGGTGATACTAGTGTCATTATTTAACAACAATCTATTACAGTGGTGGTAGCCAGATGCATCTATATTAGTATGCAAGCTTTTAAAATCCTTTTTGCTAAAACTCCAACTGGTGATGACATAATTTGCATACTCATTATATAAATGTCAGATACAATTTAGCCAAGATTCCCAGGATTACTAAGATATAAGATGGATATTCTTTTAAATTTTTTAGTATATAGATGTACTACTTCTTTTTAAAAACCTTTTTTTTTCCTTCAGTTCCTTAAGGGTATAGTAAAGAGGTTAAGGAATACATTCTATCAGTGATTAAGACATAAGGTTTTGCTTGCACATGGAGGAAAGAGGCTATAGGGAGGAAAAAAAGTCAGTTTTTGATCCCAAGCAGTAAAGGTCAGTAATGGCCTCAAGTGCATTTCTTGTGATGTGGGAAAGAATGAAAAAAACCTACATTCCATGAATACCTTTGTTTCCATAAATCAACATTACTGAAGGGTCGGCTATCATGAAAATATTTAAAGTTGGTGAAATTAGTATAGTAACATTATATGTGATTTGAGAATGTGAAGAATTTGTGGGTGAACTGGCATCTTGTGACTTAAATTTTGGCAAAGTGACTTGATTCCATCAAGAACGTCCACCAGCCTCTCTCTTTTTTTTAAATTTAATTAAATTAATTAATTAATTTATTTTTGGCTGCGTTGGGTCTTCGTTGCTGCGCACGGGCTCTCTCTAGTTGCAGCGAGCGGGGGCTACTCTTCGTTGCAGTTTGCGGGCTTCTCATTGTGCTGGCGTCTCTTGTTGTGGAGCATGGACTCTAGGCGCGCAGGCTTCAATAATTGTGGTACATGGGCTCAGTAGTTGTGGCTCGCAGGCTCTAGAGCGCAGGGTCAGTAGTTGTGGTGCATGGAATTAGTTGCTCGGTGGCATGTGAGATCTTCCCAGACCAGGGCTTGAACCCATGTCCCCTGCATTGGCAGGCGGATTCTTAACCGCTTCGCCACCAGGGAAGCCCCTACCAGTCTCTCTTAACAATCACTGAAATATACCTTTATCAGAGGATAGTTCTTTTGGTTTAAAGAAGTCATTTACAAACTGTCTTACTTAGAACTCTATGGTTCCTCTTGCTGCTGGGCTGACATTGTGTGCGTTAAGGGGTAAAGTAGATGTTGAGCCAGCGTTGCCCTGGGTTTTCTACAAACCCCACCTACATGTTCCTCCACAACACCATCTATATTCAACCCTGCTTTTATCTGTTCAATATATTTATAATACATTTCTTTGTTCACCTTTATTTACAATAATGGTTCCACTAGTAAGATATGTTTGAAATACATCACGTGGTGGCAGTTGTCAGTATGAGTCTCTATTAAAATGAAAATAGAATTAAGCTGTTATGGTCTTTTCACCCTAGGGAGTGAGGTGGCAAGATAGAATGCAAAGGTTGTGAGATATCTAGAAGTTCATTGTCAGGAGGAGAGAAGGAGGAAGGACGCATCAGATGACTGAGGAATTTGCCAGAGTAAGTGGCCACAGGATGGGATGAAATGGGGAGAGCAGGTGGAAGAGATGGAAATTCCAAAGACAAAGTATATCTATCTTCCTTTTTTTTATGGTTTTGATAAAATCTCCCCTAGAAACAACTTTGAAAAATATTTGCAAAATTCTTCATGAAGGAAAAATAAAACGCTGTAGAAAGAGACTCCAACAATTTTTCCTGGTGGGAAATGATGAAGGCCTGTCCCAGGGCAATGGCAGTGGCAGTAGGTAGAGATGAAAGGATAAAAATAAACAAGTGGCATGTCAGAGAATTGGGTTTGATGACTAATTGACTGAAGGAGGAGGGCTGGAAAAAGAAAGTCCTGCTTGAGCAATGAGTGGATGGCACTAGCCATGAGTGATACTATCTTATCGTGATATACATTGTATTAGTTTTCTGTTGCTACATAACAAAGTACCACACATTTACCAGTTTAAAATGATACAACACGTTTTCAATCTCACAGTTTCTGAGTCAGGAGTCCAGGCTCAGTTTATGTGGGTCCTCTGCTCAGGGTCACCTAAGGCTGCAGCGAAAGTGTTGGCTGGCTTGAGTTTTTATCTGGCAGCCCAACTGGGGTGGATTTATGTCCAGACTCACTCAGTTGGTTAACAGATTCATCATCTTGTAGTTGTCGGACTGATGACCCTGGCTTTTTGCTGGCTCTAACTAGAGACCGTCCTAAGCCTCTGTTGACTGCCTTCAGCTCCTGAAGTCTGTTCATATTTCCTAAACACTACCCACGGTTCCTTGCCATGTGGTTTTCCTAATAGGACTGCTTACTTGTCAAGGCAGCAAGGACTAGAACAGATTAGAGGAAGTCTGCTACAAGACCCAGTCTTATATAATCATGGAAGAGACGTGACATATTCTGTCAATTTGACTCAAATCACAAGTCTTATCCACAACCAAGGGAACGGGGTTTTGCAAGGGCATGGACGCTAGCCGATGAGTATCATGGGAGGGCACCCTGAAGTCTGTCCCCATACACATGGAGAAGTCAGCATGAGCTAATAGGATAAAGAAAGGCAGATAAAGCATTATGGGAAAGTATGGGCACAGATTTTTGTATAACAATATTAATGAAACTACAAAACAGAACCTAAAATACTGCTTTAGCGAGTACCTGCACAGTATCTTGAAGGTGAATCACAGTACAGTTTCCCTTTTATTCTGCTTACTTGGTAGTTTACACATGTTATTATATATGCCTGCCTGTACTTAGTTGTGTTGACAATAAATTAATGTGGTAATTAGTTCTCATTGTTTAAATGAGTTTATTATTAAATGAGGAACATACCTTTTGGGCTTCTGATTGACAGATACACCTGCATCCTTCCTCGTGCAATTTCCCTCAGGGAAACCATGTCACCTGAAGCAGTGACACTTCTCCATTTAAAGGAGTGTGGTTACAGATAATGTTGACAGCATGAGATTTTAGGTCTAGAAAAAGCCTAAGGCAACTAGATTATGTACAGGCACTGAAAAAGCACAGGCACATTATTCATTTTGGGCCCAAGCAAACTAATTTATGACAAACTTGTGAAGCTTTGTTTTGATAACTTCTGGGCTTGTTCTTGGCTCAGCGCATGTTTGACTGAGAAGTCTTTCCTTCTATGTGCTCCTTTTTGTCACGACAAATGCTATTTAGGGGACTAATGAGCTGAGATTATAAAGTGAATTCTTAAGGGAGTTTAAAAGGGTCTTTGTGATACATTCTTCCAGAGGTAATGTATTTTACAGTGTTTACTGTAGCCTGCAGCAATTGTGTATGTGAAGGTTCAGTTTTTACCATATGTGTAATTGTAGGAATGAGCATTCAACTCTTTTAAGAGATGAGGGTTTAGTTCAGAATTTTGGGAGCGTGTTCAAAGTTAACTGAATTTTTTGCAAGGTTTTAAACCATTTAACTTTTTTCCATGCTTTATGCAGCTGACACTTCTTTCACCTTTTTCCCATTCACTGAGTCCATGCAGATAACTGTCAGTTGGCAGCTTTTCAGTTTGTGATTTTTGGCACCATCATTATATCATATTATAATAAAACTATGTTATTGTATAACCCTGTTTCGGGGAATAAGAAAATAGAATTGGCATCAAAATATTGAATAATAGCCAGACATTGTGCATTTCCACTAAAACAAGCAAACCAAAGCAAAAAAACAAACAAACATAATTGTTAGATCATTTGCATACAGGGTAGTTTCGTTTGAGCCTGCATTGATTTACTGGGTGCCCATGGGCAAAGAGCACATAGCGATACATGTGATAGAGTAGGCAGCAAGCACATCATGGAATAAGACAGACCTGAGATAGACAGAGATAGAGAGAGAAAGGAAGAGAGACGATGAATGACCTATAGATGTTCACTCCAATGAGTAGTGAGGAGGGCTGACTCCCATGAACAATTCTCTTTCTCCCTCTCTCTCTTTTTTTTTTTTTTTCCAGATGATATACTATAGAAGAGCCTCTGGCATAATATTCATGATAGCCTCTGTTTCTTATAATTTCTGCCCTTTGCATTTTAAAAATGGCCAAGGAATTTCACTTGACATGGCTGTTTAAGTATGTTTTTTGACAATTCAAACATAACACTGAAAATTAACTTGAGATCAGTCTTAGTTATAGTGAAAATGAAACCCTATTCTTATAAAAGGAAGTGGTATATTCAGGGATGTAAAAAATGCTTCCCTCTCTAGTACAATATCATTTATATTTCTCCCCTATGCTGTGCTCAACCTCAAATACGAGTTGACATATTGTGTAGGGTATGAATAAATCAGTGTTTCCTCACCTATGTAATTTACCCACTTTTCACAGTTTGTGGGTTATAATGTTTCCTTTTAATCAAATTTTATTTTTTCATCATGGCACAGGTGTATTTTTGTCATCTCCCCTACTTTTTCTTTCCTGAATATGGTCAATAATGTAAATACCTTGAAAAGAAGTGTAATGACTTATCTCTGGTAAGTTGAATATTTATTATAGGTGTGGCACAGAATTTGAAATGGTAGAGTTTTAGAGATATTCTTATATTCAACATGAATTCCACTGTTTTTAAATTGGATCCTCAAAAGACTATGGATGTTTAGACACTTGTATCACTGGAGATGATTATTAAAAGCTCTTCTGGTATAATCTGAGCTGAGTAAAACAAAAAGGCTGAAATGAATATTCTAGCAAGCTTATCAGACAAAAATGTTCAAGGGGTTCAGAACTGAACTTAGAGGTTTGTTCCTTCTCTAGAGAGTAGTAAATTGTAGGATTAGGTCTAGAAGTTGACTATACATAATAGATAAAACATAGTCCAAAATTAATGGGCAGGTGTTTTGCTTTCTGCTTATACATCTGTGTAGTTTGAAAACAGTCCCAAGATTGTACTCTATGAAATAAAAACTTACATGAGGATCTTTGAACATTGACACAAATTTTCTACCTGGTGCTTTAACCAAATATTTGTACTACCGATGTTCAGGCCATTTTGAGGTATTAAAAGCCAAAAAAATTTAGTTTTCTATTTTAATGAGCTCATTTGCACTATAGTAATTTTAAAATGTCGGTTTAATCAATAATATGTACAGTATCAGAGCCTTTGGGCATTTAAAATGTCAGTTGTTTAATTTTGAAAAATGGATATTGGCCTTATAAAATCATCTGGTCAAGCATTTGCATTATATTATGCTTAGGACAGAGACTTCCATTGTACTTAGAATGTCTTCATCAATCATATCAAGACGGTGTAAGGCTTAGAGATCTTTACGTGTGATATCCAATTACCAGATCTTAGGGCCTGATTAATTTCCCCAATTTCTTTTCTACACAGTGCAACAAAATGGCAGAAGGAAGGAAAATTAAGCTGCTATAAAACTGTCCAATTTATGCTGTTAGAACTTTTGGTTATTGATTCTCTCTCTTTCCCCACAGACACATCACATACATGTACGTACAGATAAAACCCTATGCAGACACACAACACCCAAGTTGATGTATTCTAGAACGCAGGCATGACTTTTACTACTGACTCTACAGGTAATGGTGCAAGTGAGTGGTCATAAAAACATATGAGAAATGGTAAAGAAATCAGTATGTGTAGACACACACACACACACACACACACACACACACACACACAACATAAAAATAAATAGCTAGATTAATCGTTCCCAAATCTGTAAGGCATCTCTGGAATCTCTGACTTAGAATATAAGCAAAGGTAAAAATACAAAATTCACTTTAAGGAGTTCTAGGGAGTACCTCAAAGACAAGAGGGTCATTCTCCAAAATGGCTAAAATTTAGAAATAATGAAAGGTCTATGTAAAGATCAATTATGAGAGAGATATGGTATAATATGATTCCAAAAAAATAGGGAAATCTAGTAGATTTGAAATAAAAGCCTTAAGTGAAAAGTCAAAATCAGAGATTTTTCTCATGAGTAACTCTCTGTTGTGTAATTCTTAAAAAAGCAGAAATTTATTTAATGACAACTAAAGGTTCTCCTGGGAAGGACATCAATTTTTTATATTATTTTAATGGTAATTAATAATAAAGCTGTCAATTGAGCACTTGCTATTTACTAACCACTGTGCTTTGACTTCGCATAAATTAACTCCTGTTTTATAACATAATTCCTTATTTGAAGATGAAGACTTCATGACTCACTGAGGTTACATACATTGCCAAAATTACACAGCTTGTAAATGGTGGATATTCAAACTCAGGTCTGTCTGATTCTAACAATTATTCTCTAAACCACTCTAAAGACTGTACCTATTAACCTCTCTAGACTTGAGAACTTGAGGGAAACAGAGTGGAAACTATAATATTTGAAAAGAATAGCCAGATTTAAAAATAATGATGCAAGAATGTAAAAGATAAACTTTAAAACCTGGTGTAGACTGAAACTAACAATTTACAATGTTTTCTATGCATAAAAGAGGAATACAGTAACTTGAGGAGTAGGTACAAAATTGGTTTAAAATTGTAATGGCCAAAAACTTAAAAGAAGAGAAGCAAAAATGTAATAAATCCTTATGAGTAAGAGTACATATTGAGTAAAAGTACACATTGAGTAAGAGTACACATTGAGTAAGAGTACACAATGACAAATGTGCTGTTTGACCTTATGTGAGAAATGGCTGCAGAGAGGGAAAAGGAAGGGGAAAAGGAAATCCATTAATATTTAATGAGCATCTACTATGTGCTAAGCACTGAGATTCTCCCATGCTGTCTCTACCGAAAGCAGAGGGGAGTTAGACATGCTTGCCACAAAGCAGATGCTGAATAAGTGAATGATAAAACTTCCCTCATAAAGCTTGATTGCAGTGTACATCAGACTTTCGTTATGATTGTATAAATACATTATAAATAGGATTATTTCATTAGCAAACAATTACGGAGAACTGGTTATATGGTAGACACTGGGCCAGGAGCATAGTAAGTTATAGCTTGTGATTAGCAGTTCAATAGTATATCAACAATTACAGTGTGATGGGATAAGTGTAACGATAGAGGCATGCACCAAATTGCTTGGGGACATAGAGGAGGAAATGGTCAATATTATTCTTGCTTAAAGTAGGGGGGCTTAGGAGCTTGACTTAAGGATGATACTTACAGCAGTTTGTAAAAAAAAAAAAAAATGGTAATGACCTTTCCATGAAGAAAGAGTGGAAGGGCATTTTTAATAGAAGGAGCACAGTGCAAAACCAAACAGATGTCAAAGATGTGCCCCTCTAGGTTTCAGTATGTAGTTCACAGGGACATGGCTGGTACAAAACCTGACTAAAATTTAGGTAAGCTCGTTTGTCTTGCTTATGGTGATTGCCTGGAACCTGGAGAGGGATTATAAAACCAGAAATTCCTTTCAGCCCTGAGATTAAATTAATAATTTAATTTAAGAGATTAAATTAATAATTTAATTTAAGAGATTAAATTAATAATTTAATTTAAGAGATTAAATTAATTTTGAGATTAATTAATTTTTAATCAGTGCTAGTGCACTGATTTAAAAGGAAATATTGGTAAGGCAGTGGACAAAGTTTTGTGTATAACATTAGGAAATATATAAATAATTGCTAGAAATACTGGGGCAAACCAAAGAGACTTTTCAGAAGATCTGTTTTAAAACTAAAGCAGGTATTTGGAACCTTTGAATTCTATCCTGCCTATATCTTTTGATCTGAATAACTACTATACTAAGGTCATTTCCAATTTCATGATTTGAAAAAACTAAAATCTAATCATAGTTTACAAAAGAAAAATGCCAGAAATAGATTATAGTATGTTTAGCTATCGCGATGGGTTCTTTCTGTTATCTCAGGCCAGAGGAGATTACTCAAAATCATTTGATACTCAAAATCATTCTTTTTAGCTATTCTCCAATTTTTATCACTTGACCAACTAATTGCGTAATTTACATCAGAGAATATGTGTTTTGCTACTCTTAATTCAAAGACATCTCACTGTAGCTTTGGTTAAAATTTGAATATTTTTTCATTTCCTGTGTTTTTAAAATACTAAACACTGATCTGCTATATAAATAGAACCAGGTTTCTATAATTAATGTAAAATTCTTCCTGTTATTTAACTTTGATGATTCTTATTTTTAAATATATTCAAGATATAAAAACTTATCAATATTTACATTTAATATAGCTCCATAAATCCTTAAAATTATTCAAAATATATGACAATGTATAGAATGACCAAAATTTCCCTTATATTTTATTAACTTCAAATCATCTTCCTGGGAACACAAAATATAGACTCATGACTGTAGAATTATGTCTGTAACAGTGAAACTGTCTTATAAAGGTTTCTGGCAAAATGAATAACGCTGTAAAGAAAAGTTTCAGGAAAGTAAATTACAACCTCCTCAAGATCCCTAAGCAATATCCTCTATTAATAAGAACTATATAAAAGCCTAAAAGATGACCTATAAAAATTGAATCCAGATTTTGGTTATGACTCTTTCATTAGTAGATTACTTTGCAAGATGTGAAAATTTATAGCAAAGATTTGACAAGGCCACAGATGTGCAAAGAAGACACAATCCAGAGAATGTGGAACAGGTTCGTGAAAGGCCAGTGTCGTTGGCTTTCATGAGTCCCTTTCCACCTATCTTCATGTCGTTTCCAGGGCTGTAATGATGTCCTAGTGTTTCGGTCATAGAGCAGCATCACTCAGAGAGGCTATCATGAGTTCCCAGGTCCATTTCTCATAAAGGGTTGTACCTCTCCTTTCCTGGGCAACACATAGGCTCAGGGATCAGCCATTGCAGGAAAGGGCAGAAAAACCTAACCACCATGCCCAAGCATTGGCAACAGTGTCCTTGGAGGGTGAAATAAGTCAGAGAACACACACTATAGGATCTGGAAACCTAGGATCTACTCTCAGCTCTGCTTGCTGTCAGCAAGTCTTTCAGTCCCTCTGGATCTCTACCTCCTGATTGGTTCAAATATGACTTGAGGTCAGATTATTTTATGGGTCCTTCTAGATTTTTCTTTCAAAATTCTTCAGATAGTGCTTAAGCTAAACAAGTGTAATTTAAAGGAACACATTTTGGAAAGGTACTTTGAATGTGATGATGGTGCTTCTGCAGAGATATGACTCTGGTTCAGGAGTTGATTCATCCAATGTAGGTTTGACCCTCTCAGTGTGGATTGTCTATAAGCCAGATGTGCAAAAGCATTCCACCCATCTCCATATCCCTCTCTCCTTCCTGCTTTCTTTCTTTTTTTCCTTTTTCCACTTCCCTTTCTTCTCTGTCTTCTGTAAGAGGGCTGAGGTGGTGGTGATAAGATACAGAGACTTTGCACAGCTGGTTGAAATGCCTGTCACCACTGGATGGGGTTGAATTCTGCTATGTTGCCCCTTTCCCAGAAGAAGGAACTGTCCCTTACAACCATATGGTTACCAACCTTTCATCACCTTTGTCAGAAAAGGCAGTGATCATAGAGAAAGGGAGACTGAATACAAGCTTGGTTTTGGACCAGAAAGCACAAGGTTCAAACCCTGGCTTTGTTACTTATTATCTAAATAAAGTAGGGAGATTTACTGTTGAATTCTGAGCCCAGGTGTCTCCTTTCTGGTAACCTGAGAATCATGACACCTACCTTATAGGTTCATTAATAGACAAGGTATAAGGTATCTGGTATACAGCTACACATTAGAACGAGATTGAAATTCTCCTATATGCAACTTAAGTATGTCAAGCAACATAAAGAAGACTTTCTAGTGTATCTGAAACAGCAGAGTTGGTGATCTATGAATTTTTCCAAGGCAGCAGCTTGCCCCATTTTTTCCTTTAGTCTCAGTCCCTTCGCAAGGCATCTGTTCAATAACTGTATAGTGAATAAGTGAATTGTTGAACAATATTTTTCAATATTTTTTCAATATCTTATAAAAGGAACATTTGTATCAGAAGAAACTAGGATTGGTCCATGATTCACATTTTCTCCAGGGGCCCAGTTCTTAAGTAACACACATTACAGAAGGAAACTGAAGGTCAAACACAAACGTTGTCAAAAGAGTGTTTGCCAAGATAAATCGTTAGACATTAACAGACCAAATGAATATGTCTAAGAAAGCAAAAAAAAGCAACTCAGCAGGACTTGGTATGCACGCTTTCCTTTTATACTTTTATCTGCAAATTTATATTTAAATGGAGGTTATAAGGGTTTTGAGCAATAGGTATCTAATGTCATTTTTGTTGTAAGTCTTATATTTTCTTTTTCAAGGAAGAGGGTAGCAATAGTTTTCTGAAAAGCATCTGCATCCTCATGGATTATTCATTAGAAGGTTTAAAGAAATTCAAGGGGATCAGAACCCAAGTTAGAAGATGAATTATGTGGGAAACTGGGCTTTGAGATTTTCTTGGTGTAAATGCTAGTCCTAAAGAACTGTATTGTAGCTTTGATAATGGTAAAGAGTTTTTGTTTTTTCTTTAACTCAAATATTGTATCAGAACTTTTTCCTGAGAGTCATCTAAATTTTTGTATCCACTAATAAGCAACCATGACAGAAATGAAAGGTGATGAAACAACCTCCCAATAATTTTTTTCAGGTATTTTAATCATTCTTCAAATATCTTTGAATTGAAAAAGAGTTGAATGGATATAATACTAAGGTTTCTTTAGATCTAGTCAGCTTTCTAAACAAGTGAAACAGACTGTCACGTATTATCCCCAAGTCTACATTGTATAATTTTATGGACAGCAAAGTCCCACCTGCCCAAAGATGTTTGATCCATATTCTTTTCTTTTTCAAAATTCTTTCTTTTATGCATTTATAGATTCATGCATTTATTCAATAGATTCATTCAATACGTATATATTGAGTTTTTTTAAAGTTAAACACTGTTAAAGGCATCAAGTTTATGGTGTTAAGAATATAACCGTGGTTCCTGATCTCCTTGAGTTTGCATGTTTATGAGAAAATAATCAAATAAGCATACAGATAAATACACTTCACTGAACAATGGTAGCTCACATTTATTGGGTACTTAATGTGCCAGGCACTGTTCTGAGTGTTTACATGTATTAACTCAGTCCTCAAAACTATCCCTTTAAGTAGATAATATTGTATCTCATTTTGTAAATAAGGAAACCAGAACATAGGAAAAATAAACAGCTTCTCCAATGTCATGCAAACTAGCAAGTGTGCATTCAGGATTCAAAGTCAGTAAGTCTGGGTGTAAATCTTGTACTCAAACCTACTACGTTATTCCGAGAAATGACAGGGAAAGCCATAATAGAATATAAAAGGGTTCTCCCATTTGACATAAGGTATACATTTGGAAGTGACATTTAAGCTGACACCTAAGAAGCAAATGGCTAGGCAGAGTGGGGAGAGGACTTCTCTAACAGAGGAATAGGCCATGTGCAGGCTTTGAAATGGGCTAAGCTTTCAGCACAGATGAAGCCTGGTGAGTGATGAGGTTAGACTGGAGAGGTCAACTGTGGCCAGAAAGATAAAAAGAAAGAGGGTGGAAGGGGGCAGGGGTGGAGAGACAAAGAGAGAGACTGGAAGGAAAAGAAAAATATAAAATCTCCATAGTACAAAGGGAAGCATTTATGGAGAGACGTGATGCAATTGATATTTTAAGATAATTCTGGCTGGAATGTAGAGATTAGATTGGAAGGGCAAGAGGATAAGTAGAAAAACTAATTAGGAGGCCATGAGAGTAATCCAGGAGATGGGCAATAAAGGTGACACCATGTAGACGAATTCAGGATGCACCTGAAGAGGCAAGAGAGGAGGAAGCCAGGCAACAGCTTCTGGGTTTGCATTTCTGACCTGTGGTATTATTGCCTGATGTTCTCAACATTAGGATACTATCCTGAATTATGACGTTTTCTTTCAGTAGCCTCAGTTAAAGTGTACCAGTAGTAACTGGAATCATATTGGATTTTTTCATTAGTTTATTAAATAAATACAACATAGAATGAGAATTTAATAAATATGAATTTAGGCAGTCATAAGTGGAACATAAGTGACTAGGGCTCTAGAGATGATGTGAAACTGTTGGATGGTGGAGCTGAGGGTGAGGAATGGGAAGCGTGAACCCAATGAAGATGTGTCCTGAATCTACGCTATTCTACTCGGTTAGTGTGTTTGGAACTGGCATTTACAGCCGGGATTTGCAGAAATGCCAATGCTCACATGAGTTTCTTAATTTATTTGTTAATTCACTCAAATATTTGTTGTATACTGGGTTACCAAGTGTTCAGTACTCTACCAGACATTGTGAGTGTTTGGTGAACTAAGTAGGAATGGACCATGCCTTCACAGAGATTTAGCACTGTTATTATTTAGCTCTGTTATTTTTCACAAAACTGTTTCTGCCACCTTTTATGTACTTCTATGGTTTGATATTTTTGATTAAGTGCAGTTGAGATGGTTAAGAAACTTTTTTTGTGCATGCTATTATCAGAATGCCATTACTAATATCTTTTAATCAGAGGTATTATTGCATTATTGTTAATAGCTCAAGCTCTGGAGTCATCTGCCTTGGTTTAAATTCCAGCTCTGTTAGTTGCTTGGTTATTTAATCTCTCTGTGCCTCAATTTTCCATCTTTCAATTGAGATAAAAATAGTATTATTTGTAATACTGTTAAAAATTAAGTGAGAATTAAGTGAGCAAATAGATGTAAAGTACCTACCTAGTGCCTGGCACATGGTAAGCTTTAAGTGTATATTAATTAGTATTATTATATTAATATATACAAGGCACAAAAATTGTCTTATATGTATGTGTGTGTATTTTAAAGAAATGGATTTTATAAAAATATGTTTTGAGCCAATGAAATATATGGTTCACTTGCAAAAATTTGTAGCTGTAGTAGAATTTCAACTTTTTAAAAGTTTAAGCACAATGAAAACTTTTAACCTGATTGACCTAATAAAAAGGTAATTTTTCTAGCACACAAGAAATGAGGACTGTATTTCTTTCACTCTTGGGTTTTGAAGGATTAAAGCAAATAAAAATGCCGGTATCTCTACCATGTACACCTCTAAGAAAGTCAAGAACAAAAGGAAATGTAAGCCACCAAAGCAATCCAGAATGAAGTCCTTGTCATTCTGTTGGAAGCCACCAAAGCAGATTTAAACCAGGCAAACTTAAAATAGAAAAGAATCAAAATTCCTTTTTTTATTATTATTTTTCTATATGGAGAACAGGTAATGTGCATTTCATGCTAAAATAGGATTTAGTGTACTCTAAGCGCAGGATTCTATTTGAATATGGTCTAGGGCAGCGTGTCATAAGTGGGATCTCTATGGAGGGATTCAGTCAAGTAATACTGTCATTATATTTTTTTTAATTTGAAAAAAATGTTACTTTTAGTATTAAATAGTTCTAGTGAATGCCAGAGTCAAAATTACTCAGTGAATGCATTTCTCCTTTTCCTTTCTATATACCCTCTGGTGTTCTAGTAAATAGTATAACATTTTTACTATATTAGAATTATGAAATCTATAGCCTATTTCTTAGTTTTAGCATAGCTATTTTGTGATATAAAAATTAAGACTTGGGACTTCCCTGGTGGCGCAGTGGTTAAGAATCCGCCTGCCAATGCAGGGAACATGGGTTTGAGCCCTGGTCCAGGAAGATCCCACATGCCGCGGAGCAGCTAAGCCTATGTGCCACAACTACTGAAGTCCGCATGCCTAGAGCCTGTGCTCCGTCAGCAATAAGAAAAGCCACCGCAATGAGAAGCCCGCGCACTGCAACGAAGAGTAGACCCTGCTCACGGCAACTGGAGAAAGCCCGCTCGCGAGCAGCAACGAAGACCCAACGCGACCAAAAATTTAAAAAATAAATAAATAAAATAAATTAAAAAAAAAATAGTTAAGACTTACACAGCTACTTTGTTATGTTAGAATTAAGATTGAGTGAATGGTATATTATACTTTTTCTATGCTAATGGAAAATTAATGTTGAATAAATTTATGTTCCCAGGAAATGTCATTTATATTATCTAATTTGTTAGGAATACCATGTTATTACTTAAGCAAGTTAGTTTTTTATGCAAAAACACCTGTTGAAAGTGTTGGATATTGTACTTTTATAAATCTTAATAAAAATTTCAAGTTAAGTCCAAAATTTAATATTAATTATAAAACAGACTTATTACATTTTAATAACCATCTTTGAAACAACAGCCAAAACAATAAACAAAAGAAAGGGAAAGCTTTTATTCAGACCTTCATTTTTATTTAACAATCCTGAAATGTTGATGATAAAACACTTAACTCAGGCAGTTCTGGTCAACTGCCCTCATCATAGGTTTCAAGTTTTATTAAACACCATTGCATTCAATTTAACATTTGTTCTAACCAGTACCATGACCAAAGGTATCCATAGCTGATGCTTTGGAGGGAGTGTTACATAATGGAAAGGTCTGTGATCTTGAAAAAATTATTGTGTCACTTTCTAAGCCTCAATTCTGTATTTTTAAAGAGACAGTAGTACCTATCTCACATAATTTATTTTATGATGAATAAATTAAATCATGTCTTTAAAGCATCATATCTAGGCACATAGTAGACAGGTTATTTCACTTTTTCCTTCTATGACTAGATAGAAAAAATTAATATGAAAGGGATGGAGATGCCGCATAGCAGTTCAAAACATTTGGTCTTCTCAGTGTATGAGAGAGTCTGTCTCCCCAATGTATGGCAGAACGGTTCTCTAAGCCAGTTTCTAAGCTCTCCAAAATGGTGGAATTTCAGATCAGAGGCTCTAGACTACTTGTAGGCTCCTGAGGTGGTGCTGTGTGACTTAAGGGATCATTCAAGAAATTCATCGTTCAGAACTTTTCATCATGATAAGCTCTACAACATCATTTTCTCTGGGTTAATGCCTTAGGCATGGTCTTAGGTGAAAGTTACAACAGTAACAAATAGGTCATTTTGGTATATATTTAAATAAAGTTTCTTAAATACATCAATTGAGAATTAGGTGCACAGAGTACACAGACTATTGTATACTAAGTATGAATCATAGTGGATAAAAAATTCTGTGAGAGAATTACTTTCCTTTTAGGAGAAGATGCCATACATCTATACATGCTATGTATTTCCTCAGACAAAAAGTCTTCTCCGTTTTTCCCTCACCTTGAAATAAAGTATGAGAATCACTAAAAAATATTGTGGAAAAAGAGAAGAATGGTAAAATTGTCTACCTTTTCATTTAAAACAGAGATTTTCAGACTTCCTCTTAAACACTTTTAAGGGTAGAGATGTAAATTCCTAACTAGATGGTATTTATACCTAGAAATATACACAGTAGAGGAATATATTTTCCCTCTAAAATAGCATTGAAGGTCCAGGAAGACTGTTATTTTTTTCCCCTTGTTTTCAAATACTCCTTAAACCTAAAGCATATTCTTACTTCACTTTGAATTTAAACTATTGCTTATCTTTGGTGATGATTATACTCATTGTCTAAAGAAGGAAATAAAACAATGATTGTTTTATCAATTATATTTGCATATCTCTAACCTTGAAGTTAAAGTCACTTTTGTTTGAATAGGGATTAAATGAGTCCTTATTGTATTTTAAAAATATTAATCCATATAAAATTAGTGTTATAGCATGTTCATTGACCTCTTTAACATTTTTCTCTCTTCACCACTATATCCTCCTCTTACTAATATTTTCTCTCATTTTTTGGATAATAACAATAACAGCTATCATTTAATCACTCACTAAGTACTGGGGATTGTGCTAAATTCACTGTACTTTAATCCCCACATCAATCAAACGCTGTACTTAGAGTCATTATCTGCTTTAGTATTACATACGCACTTGGGATTCACCTATAATATATACTCATCTCATTATAGAAAGAGACTATAATTAAGGCAAACAGTATCACATAGTGAAAAGGGAACTGACATTTCACACTACTCATGTGATCTTGGAGAAAAAACACATAATTTTTGTACACCTAAGGTAAAAAATTCTGTGTATGTTTTTCCAGGTTGGTGCTCAGGATTTTATTAGGTACATTGCCTGTTACAGGTATGATTTTATTGAACATCCTGAGCATGTGGGCAGATTCTTTTTTATTTTTATACATGGCTTGGGCTATCTTCTGTCTGCTAAATATTTGCAAATACACATTCATCAAGTCCCCATTTCTTGTGTGCTAGACATTATTACTTATCCCAGATTGTATTCCTCACTCAAAATGCTAAAGGCATATTTACTCAAATTCTTTGTTCTGAGTCTTGTTCCAGCTCAGCTTGAGCCACATCCACCAATTCTTATGAAACTGATTTTTCATACTTTTCCTCTCCTTTCTGTGAACAATATTTACTCTATTACTAATATGTTTCTGCTACTTTCCCAAATCATTTTGGTGTAAAGGATTTCCTCAAGTTAAGATGAATGAACCACATGATTTAGGACCACATATGGACCCGGCTGCTTATCTTATTCATTACCATTTGATCCAGAATGTGATCTGTATCAAAGATCAGATTATTGGCCCCGTTATTATAACCATTGATTTAACTTTTAGGAATTATAGCTTTTTTTTTTTTTTTCCTTCTGTGTTCCATGAAGAACCCAGCAAACTCTGAAGGAATTTCTCTTTAGACAGTTATACTCCTTCAACTCCCACCAAAAGAAACACACACGGACACATATACTTTTATGGGTTTTATCAACACATTTCCCCCACCTTCTTTCTCTACTACCTTATCTGTCTTCTTTTTTTTCATTTAGCAAAATAATCTCTCTCTAATCCTTTATAGCTGGTTGCTTCTTTTGCATTTATACCATTTACTTTGCCATTATAGTTTATTTTTCATCTTTCTTAAACAATATTTGGTCTTAATTAAAATTGTCTTCTTCCAGCAACATTAGGAAATTCTGATGTGTGGGTTGGAGATACAGTACACATTCCTATTTCATATCTAATCTTTAATGTGATCATAAAAAAATGACTTGTGATGTTTCAGGATCATCCCCCTACCCCATGGAAATATTAAAATGTAAGTTTCAAGTAACTAGATAATAGATTTTATTTGATAATTTTCACATTCCATATATATTTGTAATTATTCAATAAACACTTTAGACATTAAAAAGCATTTTCAATGAATTAATGATATAAAACTTAAAATTCATAATTAGTTGGAAATAGCACTTTATTTTATGGAACATGCAATTTCCAATTTAGGGTTTTTATGCTGTAACATATAGTATATGACAATGGCAACTGTCTGCAAAGTGTGACACTGTATATATCTTATTGATTAAATGAGATAGCCATATGAAAACACCTATTATAGCACTTATCACAGTGAGTCTTCAATAAAAGTTCAGGGTTGTTTATTGTAGAATTATGGATAACAAAATGAGATCAAGGTAAACAATTATGAATACAGGGTTAGAATATGATGAGGTATTGGATTAGTTGATGTATTTTCAGGAAAGCAGGATAGTTCTGCAATACATCCAGAAATTCATAAAATGCTATCCAGACATTCTTGGCATTTCAGTATTTTTTGCCTAGTGTCCCATTATTGTGAACTTTAGAGTGTTCTTTTTCTTGCCAAAAGTGGTTAACATTTTCTTTCAAAGTTTGTTTCTCCGTAATGTAAATGTAGCTTCTGATGTCTTTCTGGAATCTAATGGGACACGTTATTCACTGTACAGAATTTATTTGGCTGGAAAGCATCTTTTCTTCAAATTGAGTTCTAATACTCAATAACAGAAAAAAGAAACAAGCACATAGTGATGGAACTAGTAAAAAAAATTATATATATGTATATATATATACTATGTATTATATATACATATATATTTATATAAACATATAAGTATTTAGTATATATATATTTAATATCTTTATATACTAAATAGATACAGTTAGCTCCTGATAGCAGTTTTTAGAAACACTGAGTTGGTAAAGTAATTCATATGAATCTGGCCTTTAAAACATGAACTTATATGATCCCTCTTGCAATAGGATAATAAGATGCTCATTTATTTCTGTTCTAATGTGCCACACCTGCCTTGACAAAGTTATACTTCTCAGTTAGGAGCACAATTTCCCCACTATCTCTGTTCCTAACCTCATCTTCTTTGCCACTTAATGGATTAAAGATTTTCAGAAAGAGGTGGGACATGAAGCACAGATGTCCGTGGTGCTGCTTCATTGAGATTTGTGCCTGGATTTTAACAGTATGAGGCTTGGATTGAGGGAGATGTAGGAGAGGGATGGAATACAGTCCCATTCTATATAAATAGTATTATTATTTTTTTTTTACTGTGCATACTATATATTGTCTACAAGTAGAAGCCACCTAAATACCTACATATTGCATATCAACTTACCAAATTGATGACTATTATTTTCCACATTTTATGAATCTTCTCCAGGAAAATTATGGGAAATAAAGTAAGAATACTTGCTTAAATCTAGTAAAGAAGTCAATAGTAAAAGAAACAAGCAGCCAACACCCCCTATTACTTGTAACTCAGTGTTAAGACGAGAAAAATATTTATGTTGGTAATGTGTATATAATAAGAAAACATTTCAATTACAAATGTTTTAGTTTTCATAGTACAACTGCCTTTCCCGGTAAAATAACATGGAATTGAATGGTTTTCTTTTTTTGTAGTATTTCATAATCTGGAGCCTATTTGGTGCCTTGGAAGTCCCAGAAATTTTCATTTCTATTTTGTGCATTTAACAAAATCTATAATAACAGCAATATATAGGGAGTTAATTTTTAAATGGCAATGAGGAGTGATAATAAACATTTCATAGCTAATCAGCATCACTCTACAGAGACATAGATTGCTCTAAGTGTTCTCTTTCACCTTCCTTTTATTTATAGGAATGGAAGACTGCCACTGGAAAGCTGCATCATGAGCTGCTTGGGCTTCTAAAGTGTCCAGTGGATTTTTAATTACATAAGGTAAATACTGACTTTATTTTAATTGTATTTTCAGGATGTAATGAAATACCATTTTTTGTCTTAAGACTTATTTTCTTTATATCAAGAAGGAAGTTAATTTTCTTTCATTTGGTCATATATTTAATTAAGTAGTTCCTCTGGTTTGTTAGCTCCAAAGTGACTGGGGGAAGTTATTGGCATATTGACAACCCACTGCTGGGCTTATGCATTTTCCTCTGTAAAAGTATCTCATATATTATATTGTTTCAGACATATATTAATATGTTTCAGACAGTCTGTACACTGTTCTTGTTTGCTTAAAGTCATTTTGTCCCTTTAAACACTATGTTAGCATGTTCAAATATTACACATAAAGTTTAATGGCTAAAGATATTTTCTTTATTAATACTTATGACTTAGGTAGTCGTGTTGGAGGTAGATTATTATTAATTTGAAGTGGAAGCTGAGTTACATCTGGGCTTTTTTTTTTTTTTTTTTTTTTCATTAGTTCTGGAGGGTAACACATTTGCTCACTCTGTAATTTAAGAAATTACAGCTACAAGAATAGAAATTACTTCAGTGGCTTGAGTATGTCTGGTGTGGATGACTTTCTTTTCCTTGGAAGGTATTATTAGTTTTCCTACTTTCTCTTTCTCTACTAGTGGTCCTTTACCAAGCAACACAACAAGGTTTTTATTTTTTATTATTTTTTTAAATTTTTTGTTTTCAGTTGTTAGAGAGTAAATTAAAACATTTGCAATTACTGTTTTCCTTTTACCACCTAAAATTACAGAGAAAGGAATTAGGATTCCAGGGATGCCTAGGAAGACAAGGCTTGGCTAGTAACTGTTAAGAAATCCTCATTTAATGCAACTAAAGGGAGACATAGGGGGCTACTCACTTGTGTCCTCATGAAGACCAAGAAATGAAGCAAAGAACATTTTTTTCTGAAAAATGGGTTTCCTAGAAAGGGAATATGCCTGCTTCCAGCACTGTTTCACATGCTTATCAGACAAACAATAATAGCCAAGACGGAATGACTTGTATGTAAATAGTCTACCTAGGCACAAGTGGTGGATACACGCACACACCAACACACACACGCACTTATCAGTCTAGGATGGTGTTTTGGGATCCAAAGGAAATTCACACTCTCTATGCATAGAAATATAGATTTTAAATGAAAAAAAGAAACATATTTCAAGGCATACTAGGAGAGAAATTAAATATACACAAAATATACTAAATTGGTCAAATTTTAAAAATAAAGGCATCATTGATAAAATTTAAATCATGAACTGCATGATGAAACATGTGGCTCACATTTTACAAGGGTCTCCATTATGTTAACTTGGATGAGATAATAGGGAAAGAATGAGCAGTCATGTGAAGAGAATTAGGGGAAACTGCTCATTTGCACAGCACAAAACTGTCTATCATTCACAGGCCTCTTCCAATCAAAGAGAACATTTAATGGCACTTAAAATATGATAAATTTGACGTGATTTGAAGACACTGTGAAATATAATTGCTTCTTTGAATATTTTATAGTATGGTCTTTCATAGTTCCTTTAGCCAGTTTAAGAAATCCTGGTAAATTAACCTCTTTTTCCTGATTGAATTTATGTGAAATTCTACAGTCTATCCCTGCTTGTGAACCCAAAGAACGCTGGCTGTCTTCAGATTTTTTGATAATAGATGGGAAGTGGTTTTATTTTTATCAGCAAAAAATGAAATACACACTATTAATTTATTAAATGACTAGAGGTTATTTTGAAAATTAATTTCATTTAATTTTGATGGGGTTTTTAAAAAACATTCAAAACCATATGGAAATTTGTCTACACTGAGAACTTTCATTTTAACAAAAGTTTAAGGCATATAACATAAGCAGAATCCAAGGACAGAGCCCCTATCTTCTATTTAGATTCTTGTTCTAACAATTAAGCTTATTTTCACTTCCATTTTCAGCCCCTTCCTCCCAAACACTGGCTCCTTCTCCTTTGCCCACACAGTCAAGTCTTCATCTAAAGTGACAAAGGGAGATTTTAACGGTGTCCCCCTCACTCCCACTATATGCCTATTTTTTATTGCTAATGTTTATTTCCTCAAAACCTTAGGTGAGGTTTTAAAATTTATGTTCTCCATTCTACATATCACAATGTGTGTGTGTGTGTGTATATACATATTTAAATCATTATTAGTTGAGTGAGCTAAATTGTGAATATAGCAGAGACATGCTGTACAAAGAAACATATTCAAGTTTAGAAAGTATATGTCTCCAGTGTGTTGAACAGCGTGCAATTAGAATGTGGATGACATTAACAGGCATATTGAACTAAGAAGGGGCTGTAACATAGGTTAGCACTCGGAATAGAAGACTCCCAAAACTGAGAACTGAATCCACAAGTTGAAGAAGGACAGTGATAAACTCAAAGATAATTACCCAGAACAAACATGATAATGAAGTAATCTGAAGATCTGAAAGAATTATGTATGCCTTGTTTTAAGAAGATAAGACTTACAAGTGCTAGAGATGATAATTCTCTAAGTATTTGAATTGATGGCAGATGGAAGGGAGGGTAACACCTGTATAGCTGTGACTCAGAGAGGTTCTGGGACATTTGGGTGTAAAGTGACCAGATGGGGTAAAGATTTTTAAAATAATACTGTATGGGTTTAGTTTAAGCAAACAAAAAACAAAGAAAAAATGTAAAAATTAGAATTTCTCCCAAAACATAATGGGCTGCTGCATAAAGGGCTGAGAGTCCTGACTCTAGAGATGTCACCTGGTGTGGTTGGCTTGCCAGCCGCTTCTCACCAGGAATACATGATTCAGTCAGCATTGCAAGAGATGACACTTTGCATCTTCTACATTACTCTATCATTCTTTGATGGCCTTTTATGTGGAGAAGTGTCCCTTACATATGTCATTAGACCATGTATTTAGTACTAAGTGTAGCTGATTTACAATACTGTATTAGTTTTAGGTGTACAGCATAGTGATTCAGTATTTTTGCAGATTATATTCCATTATAGCTTACTACAAGACAATGGGTATAATTCCCTGTACTATACAGTATATAGTTGTTTGTATCTATTAATCCCATATCCCTAATTTGTTCCTCTCTCCTTTCCTCTCCCTTTTGGTAACCACAAGTTGGTTTTCTGTCAGTGAGTCTGTTTTCTGTTTTGTATATACATTCACTTGTGTTATTTTTTAGACTCCACATGTAAGTGATGTTGTATAGTATTTGCCTTTCTCTGCCTAACTTATTTCACTAAGCATAATATTCTCTGGGTCCACCCATGTTGCTGCAAATGGCAGTATTTCATTCTTTTTTATGGCTGAGTAATATTCCATTATATATATATGGCATATGTGTATATGTGTATATATACACACACAATATATATATATATATATATATATATATATATATATATACACACATACATATATATGCCATTTCTTCTTAATTCAATCACACTTGGGTTGCTTCCATGTCTTTCCTATTATAAATAGTGCTGCTATGAATGTTGGGGTACATGTATCTTTTTGAATTAATGTTTTCATTTCTTCCTGGTATATACTCAGGAGTGGAATTTCTGGGTCATATAATAGTTCTATTTTTTAGTTTTTTAAGGAACTCCATACTGTTTTCCTTAGGGTTGCACCAATTTACATTCCCACCAGTAGTGTATGAGTGTTCCCTTTTCTCCACATCCTCTCCAAAATTTATTTGTAGACTTTTAGATAATGGCCATTCTGACAGGTGTAAAATGATACTTCATTGTGGTTTTGATTTGCATCTCTCTAATAATTAACATAGTTGAGCATCTTTTTCATGTGCCTGTTAGCCATCTGTGTCTTCTTTGGGAAAATGTGTGTTCAAGTCTGCCCATTTTTTGATTGGATTGTTTGTTTTTTTGATATTGAGTAGTGTGAGCTGTTTGTATATTTTGGATATTAATTCCTTGTCGGTCACATCATTTGCAAATATTTTCTCCCCATCTGTAGGTTGGCTTCTCATTTTGTTGATGGTTTTCTTTGCTGTGCAAAGCTTTTAAGTTTAATTAGGTCCCATTTGTTTATTTTTGCTATTATTACTTTTGCCTTGGGAGACTGATCCAAGAAAATATTGCTATGATTTATGTCAGAGTGGGTTTTGTTTTTGCCTATGTTCTCTTCTAGGAGCTTTTTGGTGTTGTGTCTTACATTTACACATTAAACCATTTTAATGGTTTACATTAAAATGGTTTACATTTAAACCATTTAAATTATATTTTTGTATATGGTGTGAGGGAATGTTCTAATTTCATTGTTTCACATGTGGCTGTCCAGCTTTCCCGTCATCACTTGTTGACTTTGTTTTCTTTACTGCATATTCTTGCCTCGTTTGTTATAGATTAATTGACCATAGGTGTGTGGCTTTATTTCTGGACTCTCTATTCTGTTCCATTGATCTATATGTCTGTTTTTTTTTGGTTTTTTTGTTTGTTTGTTTGTTTTTGCCAATACCACACTATTTTGATTACTGTAGCTTTGTAGTATAGTGTGACATCTGAGAGGGTTTATACCTCCAGCTTTGTTCTCTTTTCTTAGGATTGCTTTGGCAATTCTGGGTCTTTTGTGGTTCCCTATAAATTTTGGAATTATTTCTTCTATTTCTGTTAAAAATGACCGGGTATTTTGATAAGGATTGCATTAAATCTGTAGGTTGCTTTGGGTAGTATGGCCAAATTAATAATATTGATTATTCCAATACAAGAGCATAGTATATCTTTTCATTTTTTAAAATCATCTTCAGTTTCCTTCATCAGTGTTTTATAATTTTCAGCATATAGACCTTTCACTTCCTTCATGAAGTTTAATCCTAGATTTTTTTTTGTAGCAATTTTAAACAGGATTTTTTTTTTACTTTCTCACTCTGATATATCATTATTAGTGTGTAGAAACGCAACAGATTTGTGTATATTAATCTTGTATCCTGCAACCTTGCTTAATTCATTTATTAGTTCTACTAGTTTTGGGGTGGAGACTTTAGGGTTCTCTATATAGAGTATCATGTCATATGCAAATAGTAATAGTTTTACCCCTTCCCCTCCAATTTGGATACCTTTTATTTCTTTTTCTTATTTGACTGCTGTGTCTAAGACTTCCAATACTATGTTAAATAGAAGTGGTAAGAGTAAGCATCTTTGTCTCTTCTTGAATTTATTGGGAAGGCTTTCATCTTTTCCCCACTGAGTATTATGTTGGCTGTGGGCTTGTCATAAATGGCCTTTATTATGTTGAAATATGTTCCCTCTATACACACTTTGATGAGAGTTTTTATCGTGAATGGATGTTGAATTTTGTCAAATGCTTTTTCTGCATCTATTGAGATGATCATGTGGTTTTTATCTTTCCTTTTGTTGATGTGGTGTATCACATTTATTGATTTTTGTGTGTTGAACCATCCTTGTAACCCTGGAATAAATCCAACTTGATCATGTTGTATGATCCATGTTATGTATTGTTGGATTAGGTTGCTAATGTTTTCTTAATTTAGGATGATTTTTATATAAATAAATTTTGTTTAGAAAAAATGTAGAATTTCTTCAGGGATTTTTGCTTGAGGCTTGCCTCCCAATTGTAGTAGCACAGCTTGGAGGGTATAGTCTTGATCTGGAAGTACTTTAATGATTACTTTTTCCCATGAGGAGGGTGGAAGATTTGTCTGTATCACCTTGAAGAAAGTGAAGTGAACAGGCTGTCTTGGATGTAGTCAGAGCTGAATTTGAGAGAGAAATTCAGGGGTATATGGGTTGAAATGCTCGAGCCCTCATTTCCTTTCTGAGCATGTTGGGGTTTAATCTTTCTGGAATGATTCTATTTTAATTCCATCCCTAACTAGGAAATTGACTTGAAGTCAACTCTTTACTCTGTTTTTAGTTCATCTGTATAAGAAGGCTAAGCAAATGACCCCCAAGATTCTTTATAGCTACAAAAATCTATGAATTTCACCTATGTGACATGTTTCCAATAGTGAAGCAGAATGTTTTAGTGGTTACAGTCTCAGGCCCGGTGCAGCATTCCTGGGTTCCCACTTACTGCATCTGTCACCTTGATAATTTAGGGCAGGTCTCTGGGGCTTTGTTTACTAGTCTGTGAAAAGAGGATGATGAAACTACTGCTCATGTTATGATGTTGTTATTGAGGTTCATGTATTAATGATGGTAAGAAAGAATGACTTAACGTCAACCATTGCTAACTACATGCTTTGCCATTTCACTGGCCTTGAATTACAGCCCAACAATTATGCGGTTACCGAGGAGTACATTTTATAGTATAGATTAAAGTTAAGTATTTTGTGGGTGCTTTACTTATTATTTTTTAATAATTTAGGATTATGACTAGGATAAGATGTTGGCCTTTCAATAAGAAAGGATGTATTGGATAAGACCAGAGTTCTTCCTAAGGAAAGTCCAGATGTTGGCTATAGATATTCCCTTTTGTATTTCTCTGCATGGGTGCAATGGTAGCCTGTTCAAGTAAGTGTTCTGGTTTAGGTATTGAGAAGATGCCAAAATTATGCATGCTTTAAAACCTATGGATATGTCTTAATTTGTAACACCTAATGATTATGGTCTGTTACTCATCGTACAGATATATACATCACAGTTTCTCCCAGCCAGTATTAATCAGCAAAGTAGTGGCAAGAAATAATATTGAGGGAGGATTGCCTGAATGATATGAATATTTTTCATTCATGAATATAGCTTAAATTTTATCAGTGGATTAAATAAGACTATTAAAATCTTTGTGTTTACTGTATAGAAGTACTTTCACTGAACCACGGCTTGAATCAATACAATCGACTTACACTGATTTGTGTTATAGATGTTAGAAACCCATGCTTACATTTATTGTAGTAATGTTATTTATGGTATGGTTTTTCTTCATCCTTTATAAAGTTTCTCCATTAAGGGACAAGGGAAGACAATACTTCCCTCCAGTCTCAGCACTCCAAAAGGTAGGGTTTCTCCCGGCAACTTGTTTATTTTTAACACCATTCCAGTAGATCATGTAATAGATTTAGTTACAGGTACTTGTCGGGTGCTTGGAAGCTCAGAACCAAATCTGTTGCACATGTCAGCAAGTAAATAGGATTGAATGATATATATATGGTAGTGAAGTATAACTGCTTTGGGATCAGTCTAGGCATGGATCCCATCTCTTTTATTTGGACCTAGGGTAGATTTGGTCAGGATGCCTCCTTATTTTTTTTCAGTGTTTATATTATGGTGCTGTGGTGAAGATTAAGTAAGATAATCACTTAATATATGAATACACATTCTTGCTAAGTGTTAGCTATTGTCAATAGTAAAATAAGAAGTTCCCAAGAAGCACCTCTTTTTCTGCCACCTTTTGTGGCTTACCAACCCACACACACACACACATTTATGCATGTATTCATTCAGTAAACGTTTGCTGAGTGTCTATTATGTTCACTTATTACTCCTATGTCTGAGTAAACAATACAGATAAGATCCTTGTTGTCATAGAGCTTATGCTCTAAATGGGTGTTGTAGGGTATGGAGTTCATTAACAATAAAAATAGGTGAAAGAAAATATTTGGTAATAATAAGTTCTAAGTTGGAAGTAAAACAAGTTAAGAGCCTGAAGAGCTACTTCAAACTGTGTGTCAGAAAAGGCCTCACTGTAGAGGTGACGTTTTAAGCAGGAGCATAAATGATACAAATGAGCCACCTGTGCAATATCTGCAGGAAGAGCTTTCAGAAAGAAGGAAGATCTAAGTCCCAAGAAGAGATAGTAGCCTAACTGGAGAGATTCCAAGGTGCTGTGGGATAGCCATCAGTGAGCATTTATGCATGTAGGCATGGGACTGCCCTATCTTCCTTTCACTGTGAAAGGCCGAGGTCTTCCTACATGGAGAAGGCCAGTCGTCTTTCTTACTAACACACTTCTCCTTTCTATCTTACCTCCACATGGTAAACTGACCGAGGGCTTACTCCCTAGGCAGCTAGCTCCCTCTTATCTGTATTTTCCTTTAAGACATCTGATCTGATCAGTGTCAGATATACAATTTGGGCTTGAATTTGGAGTGGAGTAGCAGAAATCTCTCAGGCTTCTAACCCAAGTCCTGGTTCCAACCCAGTTTATCACAGTTCTCCATCTTAGCATTTAGGTCCCAAACACTGTAATAAGAAAGTGGAAGTTTGCCCAATTGCCAGCGTTCCTTGTAGATAGCTCCCTTAGGAATGACACAAAGAGTAGCCCCGTGGTCTCACAAAGGAGTCCCATAGTCCTGGATTCCCCTAGCCATTGGCTACTTGTTTTCGAGTAGGTAGTAACTTTATCCTTAGCATTATTGAACCAGTTCAGTTTAAAAAATTGTCCTCACTTATTTTTACCTTACACCAAAAGCAACTTAACCATCTCAAATCCTTTTAGGAGTAAGCAGAACACAACACACTCTCTCAATGTAATTTCTTACTTCTGTTTACTAAATACTTCATATTACGTATCGGTGGCATTTTTGTTCCTTATGGATACCACAGTCTCGTCAATCTTAATAAGGCACTTAAATACCTCAGTCCTCTTTGTGATGATCAGTTCAGATATAATCTCAGGTTGATTCTTCCAGGAATATTGGTCCACTTTTTGTGCTTATCTCAACCCTATACTGGTACTCATGCATCCCGTGGGCCCAATAGTTTGATCCCTTCATGACTCAACAGTTATCTTCAGTGTATAGCATACAGGGGAAGAGAAAGGAACTCAAATTAAAAATGACCTTTTAAAACGTTTTACATTTTCTTTCTATACCCATATGTTGTCAATGATCAGTGTTTTATTGGAAGAGATGGAAGTATTAATAGCTATTTTGGAGATTTGAAGAGGAGGACCTTATTTCAGTGTTTGATTTGCAGCCTCTTCAAGGCCCTTCCCAGCACTTTGCTCAAAGTAAGAGTTGAGGTGCATTGAATCGGCTTTGCATTTGCTGCATGCCTTTCCCACAGGGCCTGGGGGATAGCTAATCAAAAAGCAACTGCAAGTCACCATGCTTACAGCATCATCCTTTTATCACCAGAAGAGAGGCTTGAAATGAATTTAAGTACCTGGGTTTTTTTGTCTGACAGATGTAATTTCTGCCCTATATTTTCTCCTTATCCTCCCAGTTATGGAAGATAACAGGAAAAATAGTAAGTGTCCTGTGAACCCTTACATTACTACCCTCAATATGTGAAGCTCCATTAGTAATTTTGTACTCCAACTCTGTGAAAACTGTTTTCCAAGGAAAAACGAATTTTCCTTCAGAATGTTGGAAATCAGAATCTTTGTCCACTGAGTGAGCTAAAGTTTAAAGAATAATGGATCTCAGTAGAAACAGAAGAACATCATTTTTGTATCAATATTCATACAATTTCTATAACATTGCCGTGTGCCAAGCATTATTTTAAGCACTTTAAATTTACTTTATTAATCCGTGTAATAGCCTTATGAAAGGAAAATTATCATTATCCCCATTCTGCAGATGAACAAACTGAGGGCTGAAGAAATTAAATAACTTACCTAAGATCACACAACTGATAAATACAATATGTGACCTAACAAGATGCACTTATCAACAAAGGCGTACAACAAAAGACTATTTCTTGAGAGACTGTAGGCCACAATGACAGTAACGTAGTCATTGCAGAATGAAAAATGCTTCTCTTGGTGCTCTCTCCTCAAAATTTCCTGTCAATTGATAAGTTATGTGAGGAGGAACGACTTTAGAGATTGATAAAAAAGTTTATAATATGAAGTTAAGTCTGTATCAAGAAAACTTTAGAGAAAGTAGTAGAAAGAAAGGCCTCAGTTCCTCATGCTTGCAGACTAAGTAATTTTGCCACCCAAGTCTAAATTTTCTCCTCAGAAAGAAAGATAAGATTAATCTCAGCAAGTCTCTGGTAAACCTATTTACATTGGGCCTCCCTCTGGATCCTGATTACATTTTGCCCTACTGTTGTGTGATACCTAGCATCCTTGGAATCTTTTTATGACTCTGAGGGCGTGTTCCACATGTAATTTACAACAGCATTAAAAAAATTGCAACACCTAATTAATTCACCAATCAGCTCTCAGAGCCTGTGATCTTTTCCTAGTTCACTGTCGAGTTCCCTGTGGGAGAATTAGTATTCTGAAAGCGCCATTTCCATTAGGCTGTGTGGTATTAGAGCAGAGTGCTGTTATTCTGCTCATTCATGGAGAATGTGCCATCCTCATGAGTGCCTTGATGACTTTGTTAAAAATACCTTCTGCCACCCTTGTTCTCATGAATACTCTGGCTCTGCAGTACAGCGGGTTTTCACAGTGCCATGAATTAAGAGAAGGGAGATCAGCGTATCTCAACTTCAAACCTGTACATTTTCCCTTGAGTTTTTCCATTTTATCCTTAAGAAACTTGATCCTGTTTGATTTTTTTAAAGTAACTTGTAATCCATCTTCTCAGGTTTGATCATTTTTAAAGACTTTCTTGTCTCAAATATTCCAAAATGGGGAATTTTATACACATTAGAAATAATCATGGCTCCCGTCTCATGGGTTTACAAAATTATAACCAGGTAAATGCATATTATGAGTACTTTCAGAATAAAAGAAACATAGGAAGGAAATAAATAATGCTTGTAGAATTGTAGAATCAGTTTATTTATGATTAATATCTGCTTTCATGATTGTGTGATTGAACTTTTTTGCTGAGTAACAAACTACCCCCAAACTCACTTGCTTAACCCAGTGATCATTTAATTATTTCTCATAGGTCTGTGGGTTGATGGGCAGCTGGGGGATCGTGGGCTCGACTGATTTCAGTTGAAGTTGCTCAGACCCAGGAGGTCAGCTTTGTGTAGGCCAGGGCTGGCTAGTCTAGGATGGCTTCACTCACTTATTTGCACAATTTTCTGGCTGAGACAATAGGGTAACTGGGCCACTTGTCTCTCATCACACAGTTGATTAGCTTGGACAAATTCACAGCGGATAACAGGGTTTCAAGACAAAGAATAGAAGCATTCAAGACTTCTCCAGGCCGTATGCTTTTGCTGTTGGCCAAAACAAGTCACAAGTCCAGCCCAGATACAAGGGGTGGACAAATGGACTCCACCTCTTGATGACAGTAGCTGAAAAGTAACAATACAAAGGGAGTGGATACAGGCAGGGGTGAAAAACGGAGGCATTTTTGCAGTCTGCCACACTTAACTACCTAGCAGAACTTAACGGTCATCTAGATGTGACCCAGGTTTATTTTTTAACATCTTTATTGGATTATAATTGCTTTACAATGGTATGTTAGTTTCTGCTTTATAACAAAGTGAATCAGCTATACATATACATATATCCCCATATCTCCTCCCTCTTGCATCTCCCTCCCACCCTCCCTATCCCACCCCTCTAGGTGGTCACAGAGCACGGAGCTGATCTCCCTGAGCTATGCAGCTGCTTTCCACTAGCTATCTATTTTACATTTGGTAGTATATATATGTCCATGCCACTCTCTCACTTCGTCCCAGCTTACGCTTCCCCCTCCCTGTGTCCTCAAGTCCATTCTCTACGTCTGCATCTTTATTCCTGTCCTGTCCCTAGGTTCTTCAGAACCATTTTTTTTTTCTTTTAGATTCCATATATATGTATTAGCATACGGTATCTGTTTTTCTCTTTCTGACTTACTTCACTCTGTATGACAGACTCTAAGTCCATCCACCTCACTATAAATAACTCAATTTAATTCCTTTTTATGGCTGAGTAATAGTCCATTGTATATATGTACCACATCTTCTTTATCCATTCATCTGTTGATGGACACTTCGGTTGCTTCCATGTCCTGGCTATTGCAAATAGAACTGCAATGAACATTGTGGTACATGGCTCTTTTTGAATTATGGTCTTCTCAGGGTATATGCCCAGTAGTGGGATTGCTGGGTCGTATGGTAGTTCTATTTTTAGTTTTTTAAGGAACCTCCATACTGTTCTCCACAATGGCTGTATCAATTTACTTTTTGCACTGTTTCTAATCAGGCTGGTTCCCCAGTCAAAGATAGCTCTTGTCAATCTGACAGCACAACCTAGCATCAGAACAGTAATACAAAACATTCTGTATCCATCCAGAATCTTTTATTTGTGATGTTGCCTCTTTGTTTATTGCTTTTATTGGATATTTAGAGATATGAAAAACATTAAAAATATGTATGAGGTGTAAATAAAACTATAAAATGCACAATGTTCTGCTCAGCATCCTGTGTAAGAAAATGTTAACAATATCCTGAAGTAAGGCCTATATCTTCCCCAATTCAGTCTCTTTCCTTGTCCCCTCAGAGATCACTGCTCTTCTGAATTTGTTTTTATCAGTCTTTTCCTTTTTATTATGGTTTTGGGATAAATTTTTACAGTGTATATTTGTTGTGGGACACATATCTTAAATGTTTTTGATTTTACACAAATGAAATCATACTGCCTACTTGCCAGAGTTAGCCACTGTTTTGAATTTTGAATTTTAGCTAAGGTATTAAGTCTATTTACACTAATTACAAATGCTAATATATTTTCTTTATATCTTCAACATTATTTTTAGTTTTTTTCCTACTCACCCTTATGTTTCTTTGTCTATTTCTTAATTATTTTGAACTGATTAGCTATTCTCATTTATCTTTCCCTCTATTAGTTCAATACTTACATTCTCTTTTCTAGTCTTTAGTAATTACCTTAGAAATGTTATCAGGCATAAAGAAACTAAAGTGTGAAGTTCAATCTTTACTCTGTTTCTCAACAATATAACAGCTTGGAATAACAACTACAGTCAGTCTCCTTTCATTTTATATTCAATTTTCATGGATTTTAGTTCTATTTCAATTTTTAATCCAAATGACAGTTTTACTTTTGTTTCATATAGAGGAGAACATTGCTCACTGTCTTTGCTTACCATTCCTTCTTGTATCTGAGATCTTCTATCTGAGATCACTTTCTTCTGTCTGAAAAGCTGCATTTAGAATACCATTTAGTAATTATCTCTTCGTGACAAATACTCAGGTTCTGTCTCTAAATGTCAGTATTTCTTCCTCATCATTGAAAGACATCCTGTTGAATATATGATTCTAAGTTGATAGTTATTTTGCTTTAGCACATTCTGTCTATTACTATTCTGGTTTCTGGTATACACTGTTTCTGTTTAGAAGTCAGTTGTCAAGCTAATTGCTTTTGTGAGGATGATCAATCTTTCCTCTCCACTACATTTAATATTTTTTTCTGTGTTTTTAGTGCCTTGCAGTTTTACTATGATATGTCCAGGTATTAACTTCTTTGTATTTTTTTGAATCTTAGGTTACTTAATCTTTATATTGGTGCCTTTCATTAATTCTGGAAAATTATCAATTATTATCTACCTGTATACTCCCTCTCCTCATTTTCTCTCTTCTTTCATTCAGGAAACCCAGAAAGGTAAAATTTAGCTTTAGTGCTTTATTCACATTTTGGGCTCTAATATATTCTTAATTTCTGGTCTCTGAATTTTGTTTTTAATTTTGTTTAAGTTGTGACATAATGTCAGACATACAGCAAAGTGGCAGGAATAGTAACAGGGAATTTCATGTACTGTCATCTAAATTCTCCAACTGTTAACATGTTACCGAATTTGCACTGTCATCTCTCTCTCTCTTTCTGACACATTTAAGGGTAACTTGAGGTAAACGGCCTCTGAATCATGAAGTCCTTCCATATATTTTTCCTAAAAACAAGAACATCTTTTCACTAACCACAGTATAATTATAAAAATCAGGAAATTAACATAGATATGATACTACTAATTAATCTACAGATATTGTAGTTGTCTATAGCTGTGATTACTCCAAAATAGTGCTTAAAACAACAAACACATGTGGAGTAAACTCTCCAATCAAAAGATATGCATTGGCAAATTGGATTTAAAAAAAGAAAAAAAAAAAACAAAACAGGATCCAACTATGCTTTCTACAAAATACTAACTTTAGATCTAAGGACATGCATAGCTTGAAAGTGAAATATTCTGTGCAAATAGTAACCAAAGGGGAGGAAGGATGGCTATGCTAATATCAGACAAAATAGACTTTAAGTAAAAATAGTTGAAAGAGAAAAAAGAGGACATTATATAATGATAAAAAGGTCATTTAGCAAGAAGATATACAATAATAATTATAAAGATATGTGCATGAAACATCAGAGCACCTCAATATATGAAGCAAACATGGACAGAATTGAAGGGAGAAACAGAGAGCTCAGCAAGAATAGCAGGAGACTTCAATATTCCATTTTCAATAATGGAAGAAAACTAAACATAAAATTGCTAACAAAACAGAGGACCTGAACAACACTATAATCCAACTGCAACTAACAGAATTGTACAGAACACTCTATTCAGCAGTGACCGAATACACAATTTCCACATAGATCATTCTCCAGGATAGGCCATATGTTAGGTCACAAAACAAACCTTAATACCTTTTAAAAGATTAAAATCATATGAAGTATCTCTTTCAACCACAATGGAATGAAACTAGATATGAAGAGCAAAGGGAAAACTGGAAAACCCACAAGTATGTGGAAATTAAACAAAAACACTTTTAAATAACCAATGGGTCAAAGAAAAATCACAAGGAAAATTATAAAATAATCTTGAGACAAATGAAAATAAAAACACAACTGACCGAAAATGGCATGCAGTGAAAGCAGTGCTAAGAGAGAGCTTTATAGCTGTAAATAATGGCGTTAAGAAAAAAGAAATATCTCAAATCAATAACCTAACTGTACACCTTAAAGAACTAGAAAAAGAAGAAAAAGACTAAACCCAAAGCTAGCATAAGGAAGGAAATAAAAATTGGAACAAAGATAAATGAAACAGAGAATAGAAAAATAGTAGAGAAAATCAACAAAACCAAAGTTGGTTCTTTGAAAAGATTGAGAAAATTGACAAACTTTTAGCTAGACTAAGAAAAAAAGAGAGAGGAATTAAATAACTAAAACCAGAAATGAATGATGGGACATTATTACGGATTTTACAGAAATTAAAAGGATTATAAAGAGTTCTGTGAACAATTGTATGAGAACAAATTGGGTAACCTTGATAAAATGGACAAACTCTAAGAAATATATAACTTATAAAGACTGAATCATGAAGAATAGAGAATCTGAATAGATCTAAAGAGATTGAATCAGTAATCAAAAACCTCTCAGCAAAGAAAAGCCCAAGACTAGATGGCTTCCCTGGTGAATTCTTCCAAGCATTTAAAGAAGAATTAACATCAATTCTTCTCAAATTCTTCCAACAAATTAAAGAGGAGGAAACACTTTCAAATTTATTTGATAAATCCATCTAATATCAAAGTCAGACAAAAACACTACAAAAAACCCCAAAAACTATAGATCCATATCCCTAATGGATATTGGAGCAAAAATCCTCAAGAAAATACCAGCAAACTGAATTCAACAATAAGACATCAGGATTATACACCATGACCAAGTGGGATTTACTCCTGGAATGAAAGGATGGTTCAACATAAGAAAATCAAGCACTACATTACATAAACAAAATGAAGAAAAATAAAAGCACCTGATCATCTCAATTGATGCAGAAAAATCATTTGACAAAATTTCACACTCCTTCATGATAAAAGCATCCAGGAAACTCTACATAGAAGGAAATTATCTCAACATATTAAAGGCCATATATGAAAAACCCATAGCATCATACTCAGTGGTGAAAGACTGAAAACTTTTCCTCAAAATCAGGGACAAGACAAGGATGACCACTTTTACCACTTCTATTCAACATAATACTGGAAGTCTTAGCTAGAGCAGTGAGGCAAGATGAATAAATAAAAAGCATGCAAATTGAAAAGGAAGGAGTAAAATTATCTCTGTTCACAAGTAAGTAAAAAAACATAAAGATTATATACATGCACACACACACACACACACACACACACACACACACACACACACACAACTGGGAGAGCTAATAAATGAATTAAGCAAAGTTACAGAATACAATCAACACACAAAAGCCAAGCTGCATTTGTATACACTGATAATAAAAATCAGAAAAGGAAACTAGGAAACACTTTCATTTATAATATTATCAAAAAGACCAAAATACTTAGGAGTAAATCTAATCGAGAGGCAAGGAACTTTTCCATTGAAAGCTATAAGAAGTTGCTGAAAGAAATTAAAGAATACAAAAATAAATGGAAAGACATTCTGTGTTCATGGATTAGAAGACTTCATATTATTTAGATGTAAGTACTATCCACTGAAGGCTACATTTTGTATGCAATCCTTATCAAAATCTCAACAATACTTTTTGAAGAAATAGAAAAATCTATCCTAAAATGCATGTGGTATCTCAAGGGACCCTAAATAGTCAAAATAATCTTGAAAAAGGAGAACAAAGGTGGAGGACTTATTCTTCCTGACTTCAAAACTTATTGCAAAGCTACAGCAATCAAAACACTGGTACTGGCTTAAAAACAGACATATGGACCAATAGACTAGAATAGAAAGCCCAAAAACACACCTTCAAATATATGGTTAAATGCTTTTTTACAAGAGTACCAAAAACATTCAATGGGGAAAAGACACTCTTTTCAATTAATGGTCTTGGGAAAACTGGAAAATCACATGCAAAAGAATGTAGTGGGAATCTTATTACATAACCATATGCAAAAGTTAATTCAAATGGGCCAAAGACCTAAATGTAAGAGCTGAAACTATATAACTCTTAGACAAACATATAGGACAGAAGTTTCACAACATTGGATTTGACAATAATTTCTTGGCTATGACATCAAAAGCATAGCTAACAAAAAAATAGACCAACTGACCACATAAAAGTTACAATCTTTTGTGCATCAAAGGACCCTATTAACAGAATTGAAAGCAGGGACTCAAGGAGATATTTGTACACCCATGTTTATAGCAGCATTGTTCATAATTGCAGAAGTCTAAATAACCTAAATGTCCATTAATGGATGAATGTATAAATAAAATGTAGTATGTATACAATGGAATATTACTCAGTCTTAAAAAGGAAGGAACTTCTGACACGTTCAACATAGGTAAACCTTAAAGACTTTATGTTAAGTGAAATAAGCCAGACACAAAAGGACAAATACTGTATGATTCTACTCATATGAGGTCCCTAGAATAGTCAAAGTCATAGATAACAGAAAATAGCATGGCTTGGGGGTAGGGTAAATGTGGAGTTATTATTTAATGGGTATAGAGTTTCTGTTTTGCAAGATGAAGAGAATTCTATGGATGGTGGTTATGTCAGCACAAGAATGTGAATGTACCACTGAACTGTATAGTTAAAATGGCTTAAATGGTAAATTTTATTTTATATCTATATAACTATAATTAAGTAAATTAAAAGCAAACCAACAAAACAAAAATCCTCAATACTTATTATCTCACAGTTTCTGTGGGTCAAGACTCAGGAGTGACTGAGCTGGATGGTTTTGGATCAGAGTGTCATGTGGTTGTTGACAAGCAGCAGTCATATAAAGGATTACCTAGCCTTAATGATCCATCTCCATGAAGACTCATTCACATAACTGTTGGCTGGAGGACTCAATTCCTCACTATGTGGACCTAACCATAGTTTTGCTTGGTGTCTTCATAACATACTGGCTAATATCACTCCTCATAGTGAGTGATCTAAAAGAGAGTACAAGGAGGAAGCCATGATTCCTTTTTAAATCTTAGAACTGATATACTTTTATTTCTACCACATTCTGTTTGTTAGAAGTGAGTCACTAAGTATAGTCAACACATAACGAGAGAGGAATTAGGCTAGGAGGAGCATCAAAGATTTGTGAATGTATCTTAAAACTACCAAAGACATTTTTCAAGTTTTGCTCATTGTCCCAACGATGTCCTTTAGAAAAATAGAAAGTATAGGATCACCCGTCTTTTTTTGTGTTCTTTAATCTCAGTCTTTGTCTTTAATGACATTGGCATTTCAGAAGAATGTGGCCAGTTGTTCTATACATTGTCTCTTAGTTTGGCTATCTGATGTTCCCTCGTGATTAGATTCAGCTATGCCTTTTGGTAGGAGTATTTCAAAGGTAATATTCTCATTGCACCATACAAGGAGGCCCACCATGTCAACTCTTCTCATTACTGGTAGCATTAATTTTAATCATCTGGTTGGTGGTTGGTGGTGACTGCTGGTTTCTCTATCATATAATTAGTATCCTTTTTTGTGTGATTAATAGGATGCCTTTGAAATCCTGTTTTTTTCCCTTTGTAATCAGTAAGGTCCTTTGAGCCTATGTGAATATTGTTATCCAATTAGTCATTGAATTTTAACCCACTTGCTTTAGAATAAATATTTAAATTTTTTTGTCAGATCATTAAGGCATTTAAAAGCATGTTTAATTTTGTGTTTTAATATTTTATCTAACATTTTAGGTTGTCTTCAGCATGAGGGTCAGTCAGGATATCTTTTTCACCAACTGCTAGAAACCAAAACAGTGTTTTCCATTTTAATACCTATCTGTACAGCCAGTATTAAATTATTTTATTGCTTCTCAAAGCTTTGGCTGTTGTCACAGGGCATTGTGGTTACTACTTACTTGTTAAAATTTGGAGGTACTTCTCTCTAATTATTCATATCAAATAGTTCCCCAAATTATCTTTCCATAAGCACCTTATGGAAAGGGTTTATAGCCTATTCCAAACTTCCTCCTAAGAGTAACTCAGTAAGTTGGATCACCATTAAATGATAACATTTTTACACAGCGATATGTGCCTAATGATAATAATAGCTAATAATCATTGAGTGCTTTCTATATTTCAACATTCTAGATGCATTTGCAAGAATTAACTCATTTAATCCTTTCAACATTTTATGAATTGGATGTCATTACTATTCCTGTTTTACTGACTGAGAGTAAATAATTGTCTAGCTGTGAGTCAAATTCAGGCAGTCTGTCTCCAGAGGTTGTACCCTTAATTGTGCATTACTGCCATGAAGAGGATTGCCTCCTGAAAAGCTATGAGTTATTTGTAACCCTCAATGTGAATGTAAAATTTCCAAGGCATGGGAAGCTGAAATTAGAAGGGAACATAAAAAGCATTCCCTTTTTTCCCAGCTGAAGTAACTGAAGCTTTAAAAAAGTTAGCTTATTTACTACTTAGGGATAAAGTTGAGGCAAAATTTAGGTCTCCTGATGCCCAATCAATCCTGTTCACTTTCCATCATATCATACTGTAAGTGTCTGGTAAAATGAAAATAAATACCCTACACTCAATTATTTCACCAGGGGCAATGATATAACTCGACAATATCAGTTTCAAAGTTGAATTCTAAAATAAATATGCTACATATGCCATACATTAATTAAACATGAACTGCTTTTGCTTGCTTTCTTAGAACATAAAAGGGCTTTGGGGGAATGATTTGGATGACCCATGTATTTTTGCTCAGATAATCTGGTTAGTTCAAATAGTACTTTTTGTCCTAAGGAAATATATTTGACATAATTTCTCTGCTCATTTGTTTAAAAGTAATCTTTGTAAATACAATTTTTGAACATACCATGGAAAAAGTCTTTTCTGGTTATCAAGTAGATAAAATATACAACTATAAAGAACCATTGTATACATAACCCATTTAGCAAAACATTCAAGTTATTTATACTATTTAGTATTGGCATGAGAAACTGATCAACTTATAGAGTATAGTTGGCAGTATTCATTGATTCTTGATTTCCAGGGGTCGAATTCCCATTATTTTTGTTACAGTATTGTTTTATAATGCACTGATAGTTTTAAAGTAGTGTTCAAGGCACCTCCATATTTGGTGGCTTCCCTGTGATATTTAGCAAAGAATGATGTTCAAAATGGGCATGTCATGTGCTCTGATGAATCAGAAGGGGAACCATCCATTCAGAACACAGATCAGCCAAAAATAATGCCAGGTTGTGTATATTGGATGAATTTGAGCTCTAATGTACATAGTGAAGGTATGGTGATAAAGATGCTCTTGTATCTTACCCTCTTGTTTGTATTGTGTTGATATTCTTATATTGAGTTTTCTCCTCATTATTACATCTCCTTCTAGTATCACAAGCTTACCTGAAAGGGAAATACAGCATACAAACACTGAGTGTAGAAGCAGAATGGTGGTGGTTGTTTATGAGCTGATTGAATTTTTGTATCCTGTGATGGAGATGTCTAGTGCTCTCACTTCGTTTCCCTCTCCTTCTAGGCACACTAGAGGAATATACTTCTCCATCCCCTTACTGTTGGGTTGGGCCATGTGGCTCTTTTGATCAATGGGATCTGAGGAGAAGTGGTTGAATGGGTCATACCAGAGCTTAAGAATTTAATTGCAAGGATTTCTTTCCTTGCCAAGGTGACTGAGGAGGTCTCTTGCTCCCAGATTATGGAGCCTCCATCAATTTGGAAACCTGAGTGATAAGTGAAGCAGTCCCATGTGGGACTTTCAATTAGTATAGGTAGCATTAGTGAGAAATAAACTTCTATTTAGGTGGGCCACTGAGTTTTGGGGTTTGTTTGTAACAATACTCTGACTAATACATGTCCAGCAGAATGCTTAATAAATATTTATGAATTAAAGAATTAAACTCTCAAATTATCTAAATAATTTGAGGTTGATTATAAATTATAGATAATACAATATTCTGTCTAGATTTTATCTTGAGTTTCACTATGTCTTTATTATCAATTCAATTAACAGATTTCCCCCCTAAATTTAATATATATCCTAACCCTGATGCTCCAACCTTCAGATTTGGTGTTCTCACTTTAATGCTTTTGCCTCTAATTCTAACATGCTATGGCTATTGTCTCTCAAGGATTTTGTAAGTAAAGGATCAAATATTCCCTCCATCTCTCTCTCTCCTTTCTTTCTTTCCTCATAAATGGGTGCCTTTAATCTTCCTGAGAAACAGCATCTTTCCTTTTTTTCTGGGATTTTGGGAACATGCCTTACTAGATAAAAAGGAAATGACCAACTCACTGCCTAAAGAACCAGACACACTTTGTGTTCTGTAATTCTATTAGGTCTGTAAAGAGAGGCAAGGCATGGTTTTGGAGGGATTCTCCCCTCATCATTTGAGAATAATGTCCATTGTCAAATAGAGAGCATTGGCCTGTATAGATTAGAAATTCAGGAATCTGTTTCTCTTCCTGTAGCAGCCCATTCCTTTATGAGTCCCAGAAGCACTGTGAACTTTTAGCTAGACTTGTAGAAGTTGTCAGAAAGAAACTAAACAACTTAGGTAATGTGAGTTTCAGCAGTGTCAAGCTTCATTTTGGTAAGATTTTTGAACTTTTAGAAAATGCCAACTCAATAATTGGTGTTTTATAAATGAAAAAAGAGTCATAAATAGTTGCCTTTGAAAGACGTTGACTTAACACAACTCAGTAAATCATTGTTTGACGTCTGTGTCCTAAATAATATGAGACTATTCTGGGAGGAGGACAGTGGGAGGAAAATGGCGTAATATGCAAAGATAAAGCATGTCACTGTGTTTATACATTAATAGAGAAAAAGGACATGTGCAGAAATTATTGTCATGTAAGAGAGGATATGATATCTTTGGAATGAAGTTCTATGATAATAAAGTATAAAGAGAGTTAAATTAAAATTTAAAAAAACTGAGGGCTAGGTAACTGTGCACGGTTAAGGTAGCCTTGGAAGATTAGATTTTAATACAAATAAATAAAGGAGTTAAAGCCTATAGACCAGAAGACACTGATATGATATGGGGATGGTGAATTGTTACAGGTTGCAGAGGCTGGAGAACTGAATGGATGTGTCTGTGTGGAAATGGATAAATCCAGAGATGGAAGCTTATCAGAAGCAAGTACTACAGGAGTCTGTTTTGAAGGCAATGGGAGAGGGGCCCATTGTACATTTTAGAATAGAAAAATGAAATGATGTAAAAAGACTGTTAGTTCTTGGAAAATTAAGTTTTACTAAAATATAATATTCAATATGGTCTCACTGCCCTCAAATCTCTCTACAAGTTCAATTTTGCATCAGGGAGTGTTGAGTAGGCTCAAGCCTTCAGAGAGCTCTGGTGAACAATGTAGTGGGTGGTAGATTTACCAGCATCTTCTTTTCTTCATTTTATTGATGGTAAGCATGGTGGAGCAAAGTAGAATTAGTAGAGGTTCTTAGAGAAATTGCATTGTGACTCAGAAGCAGACAGTCTAGTGGCCAGTCTTGTCCTTCTGTTTACTAATCACATGAACCTTGGTAGAGTCAATCTCTAAACCTATTAAACTCCCTGCCCTGCCCTGCTCAAAAAGCACTATAACAATGTACCTTGTGTGAGCAAGTTATGTCCACAGGTGACTCATCAAGACATCATGGTAAAGCTGTTAAAGAATAAGACAGAGTGGTCCTCTTTTGTACGAATCCATGATTTTCAAATATATCCCATATTAGTAGAGCCTTTAAGATGAACTGCTAACCCAAAAAAAAAAAAAAAAAAAAAAGCCATTCTTTGCTTTCCCCATAAGATTAGTATTAAAATAAAAATATAGTAACAGTGACTACCACGGGTAGGGGAAATGTAACTCCTGTCTCCTACTTATAAAATGTATGTATGTGCCAGTTGGTTTGTTTGTTTGTTTGTTGAGATTATACAGAAGAGACTCATTGAGTAGACAAAAGCAGAGAGAAGGAAACAACCAGGGAAGCAGAAATGTCAATGAAATAGAAATTTCACCAGAAAGCAGGACCTTAGAGTCACAACAGAAGTGCAAATTTGCAAAATTATTAGAGAACGCATTGAACTTCCTTCAGGGCTTTGGCTAGTGGGGTGGAGACAAGTTTCTTTAAATCTCAAAGGACAGGGTGACCTCATCTAAAGTAGGATTTCAATCAGCCTTGGGGAATATTCACAGTTACTAGAGGATGAAAGAGGGAAAAGTCAAGCCCCAGTGCCATGCAACCAGCACTACATTTGAGAATTTGGAGGATTAAATCTTGGCTTTAATCCACAAATATTGTGACTGAGCTCCCTGAATGACAAGCTAACAAGCAACCCAGTTTAGCCCTTCAGATTAGGAAAGAAAATAGCCTCACCCTACACATAGCCCACTTGTCTCATTTCTCTAAAAAATGCTCAATTCATTTTCATAAGGTAGATATTCATTTAAGGAGCATTTATTAAGCACCACATATGATCCAGAAAACCAATGAGATTAATAAAAACCTGAAACATACTATTATTTATACATTAAGCTCAATAATGATTACTTAACTATCCCATCGACCAGGCAACTAAATTCTTCTGACCGGTAGTTTATAACTATACTCTAAAGTGATATGTTGTTTGACCTTAATTTTCATATGCAATCATGCTTTAACAGATTAAAAGAAAGCAACTGCCCTCCTTCTTACAGTACGGTAGAGTGATCACATCTCCCAGATCTTTGGTGTCATTAGTCCAATACTATCTACTCCTTAAATCATTCCTCAATTGAAATATATAAAACAAAAACAAAAATACAAGGATATATGTATGCGTGCGTGTGCATACACATTAGTTATATGCAAAGAATTTACCAAATTCTTCTTTTTTTAGAGAAATGAGACAAGTGGACAATGTGAAGGGTGAGGTTTTAAATTTTATTCATTTAAATTTTCTTTCAAAATAATTCTTATGGAAAGAGACTATGCACTATCATAAAAGATCTGGAGCAATTATTAAGAGGCAGAATTATAAGGTAAATGGATTATATAGTGTGTTTTTTAAAAAGCATCTTCTGTACTGAATTTATGGGATGTTTCTTTGATTTCTCATGGAAACGAGTTTTCTCATCTTTATGTGAACTTCCACACATATTGTTTTGTGCTTTACACATAAACCAGGATACTGTTCACTCCAGCTTGTCTTGTGCTCAGGCATTTTACATCTGCAGTCCCACTATTGTGAAGCCTTCTGTTTACAGTACATGTTTCTACATCTTGGTCTCATTTTATTTAAATACTCTACTGTGGTTGATTAACCACAAGCTATATCAGCAGTAAAAAGAAAGAAAAAGAAATAACTTCATAGAGAATTATTGTCAATAGAAGGTGACATAGGCTGAAGTAATAATAAAAGTTAAATGGAGAATATATCAAGTTAATGTATGGCATAAACCCAAACTCCATGGAAGGTTTGGTTTATTGTGATGTTAGGGGAAGCAAGCATAGCTTTAAAAAGCTAGTTATTTTTGAATTCCTGAAGGGCAAAGTAACCTTTATATAAATGCAACCTACTGAGAGACTAAGATGAAATTTTAGTAGGTCTGTGTAATTTTCTTGTTAATGATGTTATAACATTCCACATCTTTATAATAAACAGGTACAAGTGTAGATTCAGGAATAAAATGTCTTTTTCTGCTATAGGAAGCTAGTAGGAAATAAAATATATTATCAACCATTATTTATAAAGCCATGCCCAGAGAGAGGAAACAATTCTGTATTATTGACACTGATTATGTCAGTCACTTACAAAGAAAAAACATCACCAAATATTAGAACTGGCAGTGCACCTGTTACAGCTAAAAAGTTAGTTACAGGTAAATTAAAAAATATATTATCTTACTCAGTGGGGAATAAACATAAGAAAACTATCATCCTAATAGTTAGAGCAGCCACAACAACTTATTATGGGAAGTGGTAGGTGTTCGGACCCACCCTCTAATATTCTGAGTGTGATAGATAGCAGGGCAACCGAGCGTTTCCATACTATGTCGCTATGTATCATTTTTGAGTGAGATTAAAAGACTGAATGTGCATGGTGTTTGCATAATCTAGGCATCGATAGTGCCGGTAGCAAGTAGCAGCAGCACCAGCATAGGCTGGCTCAGAGACAGACTTACACCTGTGGTGTCTTTTCTGTTTTGGATGTTATAGTGAAGGGATGCTGGAGAGAACCCAGTCAGGACCTTTCTCAGCTGAGTCACCACAGTTTAGAATTATATCCCTTAACTTCCCAGAACCAGAAACTGTGTGTTGTCAGTCAATTCAATGATGAACTCATATTAATTAAACTTGCAGAGATGTGGTACATAAATCAGAAATACTAATTTATGAATACGAATTCTTTGCAGTGATTAAAAGCCTTAAAACCCTGTCAAGAGCAAACTATTCTCTCCCAGTAACCAGCTATATAGGAAACTAAATCACCAAATAGAAAGCTACTTTGATGGTATTAAAAAATGCATAAGAATGGTCTAAAGGTAATATTTCATGAGAAATTATTTCTAGTTTACAATAGAGAACTGAACTCATCAAGCCCGCTAAATCCCATTATCTTCTCCCTTGAACAGTACTAAATGCTTGACAAAACAGGGCTTCTCTGGATTTCTTGGATCAACTTCTATCTGATCCTTTCTCTTGGCATATATCACTTTTAGATTGATTTTTTTCAAAGTTTGTTAAAGACTGCTTTTGCTTTGCTGGTTTAAGATTCACTGTTTTCTTATACTTTCTGAATTAACCCAGCTCTCTGAGTTCTCGAAGTGTTTATTGTGCAAATTTAACTCGCATAGTATTGAAGACTCCAGACTCACCAACCTCACTCCCCTCAATCACAGTGATATATGTGTGTCCGTAGAATGACTATCCCAACATCTTTGCTTCATTTCTCTAATCTCAAAAGTGGTTCCAGCCAATAAATACTAGGAAAATAGAGTCCTGGATGATACAGATGGAGGAACAGACCTTTCCGTGACCTCTCGCTTTGAGGAAAATATGTAAGCGTGGGGTCCTAGAGTGCTTCCCTGGGAGTCCATGGAGATTTGTCCTGGCAAAAAGTAAAAATGCTAATAGCTACTGTTTATGAAGGACCTGCTATGAGCCAGGCAATATTACTAGGCAATTTATCTACAGTTCATAATTTGATCTTGACAACAGTTGAATGTGATAGATATTATTAAATTCATTTTAAAATTAATAAACTGAAGCTCAGATAAATTAAGATAAATAGTTAAAGTTATTAAACTCAGTGAGAGAGCCAGTATTAAACTCAGTTCTGTCTAGCTCTCAAGATTGACACTCTCAACAGTCTGCCCACCCCTTCCAAGGTAGTTACTAATGAGGTTAGGAGCATGGATTCATTCTGGACTCTTGTAATTACCCTGAGTCTACCTCAAGTTTTATCCACCCCATGCTGCACTTTTACATGAGAACTTGATTATGGTCTGACATTAGGCAGTATTTTCACTAGATGAGGCTACCTAAATCTTATAAAATGCTTAATATGTCTTCCTACACATCAATTATCATTTCTTATTTTGTCCTTGGAGCCATTCTCCTCATGTAATATGTCTAGAGGGTTGCTGTCTAATGAAGTCTTTGGTCTCTAACAATGGACTGTTTACCATATTCTTACAGACCTTGAACTATTTGATAACAATGCTGCCTGTCACAGTGAAATAACTGGGGCCCTTCCCTCCTATCAAGTTGCTACCATTGGTAGGTCCAGATATTGTACTGGCAGAAAGAAACAGTTGCACAATTGAACTTTGTTTTGGTTTGGAGCTTGATTATTTTTACATGCTCTGGGCTTGACTATGGGCTAAAGGCACCTCACGTCCTTTCTTTATTCAAATTAAAATGATGAATTATCTTTACATGAGTGACCTACTCATGTTCCATAATGGTCGACTATTTTGGGCTCACATAGATAAGAAAGGTATTGGGCTATATCCATTTCTCACTGCAGTGACTGTAACTCAGTCCCTTTTTCTCCCATCAACTAACTAACCATAGCTGAAAAATACTGAATTAAAGTATAGGGTATAAACCTAAATGCTAGATTTTGGAACTACCTAATAAGGGAATATAGGTGTGTTAATTGTTGGCAAGATTAGTATTCGGGTTTTTATTAACATAACAGATACTCACTGAACTTAATATGTGTTATAAATGCATGCTACCTTCAAGTTGGCCTCTAATTTAAAATCTTAGTTGTAAGCAAATGCCCATTCTTTTGTAGCATACAGCAATGATTCTTCTTTTTTAAAAAAATCAGGAAACATTTTGAGATGCTGAATGTTGCCTTTAAAGATCAGTGATCTTTCAGCAGTTAATTCTTTGTATACATACGTATTAGTAGGTGTAACTTTCAGCAACTTTTGTTTGGGGACAAACAAAACATCGGGACACAAAAGCTGCCATGAATTCAACAAATGGTTTTATATTCTGCTGGTCACACCAGCTATTTTATAAATAGATGAAAGATAATAGACCATATGTATACCAGGTATAATTTTTTTATACCACTATAATAAATATATGGAGTCACAGACCTCTTGTCATATTTTGTTGCCCCACCTCTATCTTCTTTAATCATGTCCCTTATGCAGTGGGTTTTGTGATCACAGAATTATGATAGTAGTCTTGACTATGTTGTGAGAATAAAGGAGAAATCACTCAAGACCAGTAACAATTCATACCTACATTAAAAGTTACCTGCTTTATTCACTGTGAACAAAGGAACTTAAAAGTAATCGGAATGCTTATTTCAAATTTAATTTTGTTTGTTTTTGTTGTTCTTATCATTTGACAGTATTGCTCTCCTTGACCCTAGAAACATGTGATCAAATCCACCGTGATTGAATTTAGATGGCATTAAAGGCCATGGTGAATAGAGCAATAGTTGGGATAAAACATGCCCAACACAATTCTAAAAATCTAGTTCTTCCTAGAAATTCAGCAAAATATATCTGGCAGAATATTTGTTACTGAAATTTGGGGTTTCTTAAGGATGTATTTTTCACTTGTCCTTAAAGGAAAATGTTTTTCTCATTTTTCGTAATAAACTTTATATCATACTGAAGACATTTAATATGTGTTCACATGTCTAAGTGAATGTGTTTATATATTAAAACTTGTTTAAATGTAAGGAAAAAAGATCCACTCCAACTAGCTCAAGAAAACAGGAGTTACTATAAAAGCACAAGTGGGAGAAAGCATTTCATAGGAACTATCAAGGCCTAAACCTGCCAGTAATAGAGACTACATAGTCATTCTGGGATTGAGAGCAGCTCTCAAGATCTCCACAGCCCAGCCAGAAGACATTGATCTTTACTCTTGTGTTTCACTATTAATATAATCTTGTTAAACATCACATTTGCTTTCTTTGTCTCCACTACAAAGTTCAACTCCTTACATGTAGTTTGCTTTCCCACATGACTTGACCTAACCCGTAACCATGATTTTGACTCTCCATGAAATTTCTTGCCCCAACTCAATCGGATGATATCTTTTATTTTCACCCCCTACTAATGACTGAGAAAGCTCCATTATGTTGCCCACTTTAAATACTTGTGAAACCAGATCAGATTTTCTTTTAGGCAAGGAGCAAAGGTCAACCACTCACTCATGTATTGGGTCACCTTGAGTTAGAGGCCCTCTCTTTGTACAATCAACTACAGCAATGGGAAATTGGGGCATGTGAAGATTTCCTTCCATGGTGACTTTCTTGGGGCCAGTTTTCTTTAGAAGGTGATGTGAGTGATACACACTCTGTTATACCTCTAATTTAATATATTTTAAGTGCGGAGAAGATGTCAGAAGATTCTTCATAAAGCCTCTGAAATCTCTTTGAAAAATAATCATCTGAATAGGATTGCATTAAAGACAATATTTTGGGGAGTTCCCTGGTGCTCTAGTGGTTAGGATTCGGTGCTTTCACTGCCGTGTCCCTGGTTGGGGAACTGAGATCCCACAAGCCATGTGGCATGGCCAAAAAACAAAGACAATATTTTGGTGGACTTTCTTTGTGGTTCTGTTACTTTTATCCCAATAGAATAGATTTTTGTTGTTGTTGCTGTCAGAATACTTTGTACTTTAACTTATATCATTTTGAAACCAAACTAAGCTTCATTTAACCAAGGTTTGTGCATTTCATAATATGAGTTCCAGATCTTAAGGGATTCTTTCTTGCTTCAGTTTACATATTCCTGTTCCTCATCTTGCCCTTCCTTTCAAAATACCATATTTAAAATGTTATTTTCCCTCTACATCTACTTATACTCTGCATTTTTCCACTCTAGTTTCTTTAATTTCACTGTGTCTTCTAAGTTAGGTTAACTTCCTCTACACCCATCATGATACTACTCATCATCAAAAAATATCAAATGCCAATTTTTTTCCAGGACAGCTTTCCAAACTCACAATGAGCTTAGAATTCTACTTTCTTTGTGCTTCTTTACCAATTTACCCTTCCAATTGTAATCACTACATTTTGAATTTTATTACAGTTGCTGTAACAGAAAAAAATCTTTTTGGTTACAACTGACAGACAATCCAACAGGTGTAGAATAACAACAACAAAATTCATACGTTGGTTATACAACTGAAAAATTCATGGTGGATTAATCTACATTTTCAAAAGTGGCATCAAGAAACTGTTTCTTAACATCTATCTTGTTTTGGTTTTCTAATGCTGGCTTCCTTCTGGGACACACTCTTCCCACGGGGTGTCCCCTCAGCACCTCCAGGCTTATATCCTCACATTTTAACTTCTCTTCTGTAATAGTTTCAACTAGAGTCACAGAATTAATATTCTCCTTAGCTGGCCTTGCATCTCATATCAAAAACCTATTAACTGGGGCAACAGGATGGAAAACAGTGATTTACTATACACAGGTTTCAAGTTTGTCCTTTAAATAAAGAAGAAAGGATTAATTGCACCAATACTACTATGACTGAGAGTGGTTAAGGGGGTGCTTTCAAAGGGAAAATCAAGATTATGTTTTAGAAAAAGAGAGTGAGGAGGAAAAAAGTATATTTGTCAATAATAAATGTAGCAGGGACGGTGCTATACGTTTGAAGCCCTCCATAGCATCTATCATGCAACCTTGAGTAAATTTGAATGCTCATTACATAGATACAGAATATATGATCAGTTAAACAAAAGTAATTTCTTAGGGGTAGAATTAGATTTTGATGTTGTTTGTTTTTATTAAGTGAAGGGGCCCTGCAATCACCACTGTCCCTCTTGTTTAACTGTGTCTCCCTCTTGTTCTTGTCCAGAGTCCTTGGTCCCTCCTTATCAAACCAGGCTCTTAGAAAGGGTAGGAAACTTAATCACAGTAAGTGTGATAGAACCATAGCAGTTTCAAGTACTTCCTCTGTTTGGAGGGTGTGCCTTTTACAAAAATATAAATCAAAATTCTGAGGTAAAAAATTTCAACCATTTATTTGTTGCAGAAATATTTATTTAGCACCAATGTGTTCCTGGCTCTCACCATACACAAAAATAAACATAAAATGGCTTAAAGATTAAGCATAAGACATAACACCATAAAACTCCTAGAAGAGAAAATGGGCAAAGCATTCTCTGACATAAACCTACCAATGTTTTCTTAGGTCAGTCTCCCAAGGCAATAAAAAGAAAAAGAAAAAGAAACCAATGGGACCTAATCAAACTTACAAGCTTTTGCACAGCAAAGGAAACCATAAACAAAACAAAAAGACAGCCTACAGAATAGGAGAAAATATTTGCAAGTGATGTGATGACCACGGGCTTAATTTCCAAAATATACAAACAGCTCATATGACTCAACAACAAAAAACCAACAACTCAATCGAAAAATGGGCAGAAGACCTAGAGAGATATTTCTCCGAAGAAGAAATACAGATGGCCAACAGGCACGTGAAAAGATGCTCAACATCGCTAATTATTAGAGAAATTCAAATCAAAACTACAATGAGGTACCACCTCACACCAGTCAGAATGGCCATTCATTAAAAAGTCTACAGATAACAAATGCTAGAGAGGGTGTGAAGAAAAGGGAATCCTCCTACACTGTTGGTGGGAATGTAAGTTGGTTCAGCTTCTGTGGAAAACAGTATGGAGGTTCCTCAGAAAACTTAAAATAGAACTACCATATGATCCAGCAATCCCACTCCTGGGCATATATCCAGACACAACTGTAATTCAAAAAGATACATGCACCCCTATGTTCATAGCAGCACTATTCACAATAGTCAAGACATGGAAACAACCTAAATGTCCATCGACAGATGAATGGATAAAGATGTGGTACATATTTACAATGGAATACTACTCAGGCATAAAAAAAGAATGAAATAATGCCATTTGCAGCAACATGGATGCAACTGGAGATTATCATACTAAGTGAAGTAGTCAGAAAGAGAAGACAAATACCATATGATATCACTTATATGTGGAATCTAAAATATGACACAAATGAACCTATCTATGAAACAGAAACAGAATCATGGACATAGAGAACAGAATGGTGTTTGCTAAGGAGGAGGGGTTTGGGGGAGGGATGGAGTGGGAGCTTGGGGTTAGCAGATGTAAGCTTTATATATAGAATGGATAAACAACAAGGTCCTACTGTATAGCACAGAGAGCTATATTCAATATCCTATGATAAACCATAATGGAAAAGAATATATATAAAATATATACGTATATATCTGAATCACTTTGTTGTACAGCAGTAATTAACACAACATTGTAAATCAACAATACTTCAATAAGAAAAATTGGTGGCAAAAAATTCAACCATTTATTTATTCCAGAAATATTCATTGAACACCAGTGTGTTCCTGGCTTTGAGGTATCTGTGTTCCTGGAACTACACTCAAGAGAAATTACATTCCACAGTGATACATTAGGCTAAGCCAACAAGGGAACAGTATATTTTTAGTTTATTGTTGGAAGGAGTCTTCTGGCCTTGGGTTCCTGGTCTCAGTGCAATTTGTGCAGAACAGGGATTGAGGCAGGGCTGTTACTCACGTCCCCATCTTTTCAAAAGGATAGATTTCTTTTTAGAAATACACATTTTACAGGAGAGATATATAAGTTTTTTAAGTGCAATTTGAAAGTTGCTGCCTCAGAATCACCTCATATCTCAAATCATTAATGTCTTTTTTATGCAAAATTTCTTCCTAGAATGTGGGAATTTATCAATTTGATTTGTTTTTTTGTGGAGCTTCATGCAGCAAATCACATATATTTGGGCTCCACTACACTTGCATCTCCATTTCACCTTTCATGCCTGGAAACAGTATTCTCTTGAATAAAGGCAGCTTCTATTGCCCTTTGTGAAGCCCCCCTTTTTTTCGGCTCATTCTATGAGCATCTTCTTACTCATCCTCAAGTCTGGATAGAGTGAGATTGAGCAGGCAGAACCCAGGAACACTCTTTCTGACACCACCAGCCAATAGTTGTAGTTTCCCTGTGCACAGAATGTGTATGTCTGTGTGATGATTGAGTCAGGACCTTTCCTTTCCACCCTTATATTTCACTGCTCTCTCCCACCTAGCTTATTCTGTTCTCTCCCCATTGTAAATTCTTAACACTTCCTTGAACTTGCTACGTGATTAAATAAGTCAATGCATTGTGTTTTGCTCCTGTGTCTTCTTGTCTGCTTGATTAGTTCTCATTCATCCTCTAAGGCACCACTCATAGATCACTCTTTCCGTGACACCTTTTTCCTATCTCCAAATATAGCCATTTCCTTTACTCTCTCCTGCAACACTGCACGTCAACCAATATTTGCCACTCTGTGCTCTGATTGCCCTACATGTCTGTTTCATAAACTTGTGATCTCTAGGAGTTCATGAACTCTGTCTTATTATCTCATCATCTTCAACAATAAGAAATATTCCTGACACATAGTTGTTCAACACATTTGTTGAATGGATTAATTCCTGGGACCAAAGTTTCCATTTCATGAGGCACCCTCAGTTTATATTAGTAGCTGCCTAGAGAAATGTCTCAAGAAAAATCATGGAACTGAGTCTGAATGAAGCCCAAAATTCTGTTGTCATCCAGCAGCGAGGTCTGCTGTGAGTACAGGTGGATTTGGGGAGATGGCAACATATGTGCTTCTGTTTAACGTCTTTACCTGAAGTCTACTCAAAAAATAAATATATCCGTTTCCTCCCTTCCTATTATAGTTTCAAGCATTTCTTCCAATAATATAGTCATTATTTTTTAAGCATAAGGTAAATTTCCTTCCCATGTGTTTACTCATTTCATATTTCCCATAAATATAGCAATCACCAGTATTCTGTGATTCTCTCTCAGAATGTATATACATATACATAAAATTATATATATATATGCATATATACATATATATCCACATTTTCTTCTAGCTGTGATGTTTTGGTGTTCCAAAAGGCTGTATTTGGTACATCGATGTTTCTCAATATCCTAGAAAAGTTCCAGGCATATTGTAGTAAGTGTAAGTTACTCAGTAAATGTTTATTGAGTTTAGAATTGGCTTAAATTAAGGGCAAGAAAGGAACAATAGCCTCATGATGGAAAGAAGAGTCCTAGATAGCTCGTATCTTTACGTGTGTCAGGCGGTCAGTAGATGCAGAGTGAATAAGTAAGAATAATTGCATAGAGTATACAAAAATTCTTTCTGTAGTTTTATTTGGACCTCAGTTTTCTTGCTAGTAAAATGAGGATGTTGGTTTTATAATTTCTGAGATAATTCCTGGTGTCTCTTCTGCTACTACAATCCCTCAAAATATAACCCGTATCTCAGTAGTTCTATATTTTCAGTTTCATTGTTTAACCTGTCAAAATAAATGTGTGCACTTCATAGCAAAAGAAAAAGAAAGGCACATAATAGGTGCTGAATAAATTATAATTGTTTCTGTATTCACCTCCCATTTATTGTTCAATAGCGTTACTCTAATAGCCTGCTTCAATTGGTAATGGATTGAAATAGCCAGAAAATGAGAATGCTGGAAGGATTTCTTTCTAAGCCCTTTCTTAAGGGTCCTGTTTCTCATATAATGGAGCATGCTTTACAGCAGATTGAAATAAAGTTTCAAACTGACTTCATTATAGCCATAATGTAAAATGTGAGTACATCTATTCTGAATGTAGTAAAATGACTGCATTTTTTTGACTGGAGAGCCTAAATGTTTTCTACAATTTAAAATGTTGTGATTAATATTAGTTAATTAAATATTATTAATTAACATAAAATTAATTAAACTATTATAAAATACTATAATTTTATGTGAAATATTATAAAATAAAAATGTTTTACGTATATACGTATACATATACATATATGCACATTTTTATATATATATATATATATATATATATATATATATATATATATATATATACACGTTTCTATATAATCAACTGAGGTTGAATACGTTTTCTTGAAGTTTGAGAAACACTGCCAAGACAGTAACTAAGAAATATACCTAGTGTTGGTGGGACATACTGAAGGTGCTCACCAGCAAGAACGCAAGGAATAAAATAGTTATGTGATGATAAGATAACAAACACTCTTGCATGTGTATACACACACACACGCGCATGATTGAAGAACAGAAATGTGGTAGTGACATTAGTTTCAAGGAGTGCCAGTATCCCTGTCTTGGTCTTTACCAGATAATTTAAACATTTCTTAATTGTATTAGTAGAAATCATGATTTAATGGCCTCCAGTGCTTAAAAACTATGTCATTAAGAGCTTATGAGGCCTTTGGTATATCATTTGCAACTTGGGGCTGCAAATTCCAGTTAACTATGCATCTTTCTTTCTACCTTCTTATCTGTTTTTTCCAGTCACCAGGGGTGAATTGTGCCCAGTCTGTTAATCAGAAAGTGTACAAAGATTGTGGAATGGTAGATATTAATATGTTCTATTGTACAAGCATGCATAATTCATTTATCCATGCATCTATTTATTAAGTGCAACTGTGGTCTGAGCTAATGGCAGACACCAAGAAGAAATTAGAGAGCAGAAGGAAAGAAGAAGCTAGAGTATTTGCCCCTCAACCTCTCCTCACCTGAGGTGGCATCTCCAGAGATGACTGTATTTCTTGCTCACAAAGAAGTTGAAGTAAAGGAATGGGTAGATCCTGTGCCATTTGTGAAAACACAATTTGACTGGTATAATTTAATATTATTTTTCACTTACCAAAGCATCATATTAAATGGCTATACACTTTTTTAGAATGGTGACATGCATTGATAACTAGCTCCTAACTACCTGAAGCTTGATGTAACTCCCAGAAATAATCAAGAGAAAGAAGTAGGAAAAGCTAGCTTGAAAGACCATTGCTACAAAACTGCCCAACTTGATAGGGCTCCAAAGTGTCTGCCAATTCCAGTGTCTCCATATTTCCTGGCTACAGAAGTGAATCAAGAGCTAAGGCCCAGAGTGCAATACATGCATAATTGCGTCTTTGAGATCTGAGTGAGATATAAATCAGTACACTCCAGGAGGTACACTGGCAACTTCACTGAGCATGATAGACCCTAGAATTTTGAAGCTGAAAATGAAGAGCGCTAAGGTCATGGAAGTGGCCTACCCATTTTTAGGAAGTTACATTGTTTTTCCATTCCAGCTCTGCAGTCTGGCTGTAAGCCTAGCCTTTGCCAATCACTTTGTCCTTGACATTGAGGTTAAGCCCTTCAAAGAATAGCCAGAGCACTCTCGTGAAGGAGAAAAGTAAGCAGTGTTCTTAAGATGCTGCCAGAGGAATAAAGCTAACAAGAAATAACTCTCCCCTGGGATGTTCAGTAAGCAGTTCAAATAATATACTTAACCACAGAGAATGAAAAGAATCCGTATTCTGTCCCCTATCACAAGCGGATCCTGCTTTTAGAACCTACTATTTCTCATAGACAAAAAGGTGAGGGAAGAAGCACATTGTAGGTTTTTATTTCTTTCTTTAAGCACAGTTTCTTTCCTTCAGTTAAATTTAGCATTGATCCTTGGAGGATTGGTAATACATATTTTTAACTTTAATTTTGAAATAATTATAGCTTTACAAATTGTTGCAAAATAATACAGAGAGGTCCCTTGTACACTTCATCCAGTTTTCCCCAATGGTAATATCTTTTCTAAGTGTAATATATTATCAAAACCAGCAATGCACTCTAAAGTGGTGGATATTTTACATGTTTATATATTTTGTATACCTTACATATCTATCTATCTACCTATCTTTTCCCTTTATGTGCTCCAAAATCTTAGGAGTAGAGGCTGTTTTCATTCTGAAAATTACTAAAAATAATCTGTACACTCTCAGTCTTTGTAGATCTAAGCATGATATTTTAAAGTGCATTTTTGGTGATTACAGCCACTTGATTAACTAACATCTTTCAAATATCTTTGCAAGCTTCATTGGCATAACTAGCCATTGTTTAGTGCTTCAGGGTTAGTTTTGAGTGCATTAGAAGCCTCACCATATATGAGAATAGAACAAAAAAATGTGGGTTGATGGTTTGATAGATATTGATTGTGTTTAGTTGGATTTTCCTGTTCAGGGGCTTTTGTTGTATCATGTCTGTCATTTCCATAAATATAGCAAATGTAGGGCCTTGCATACAGAACACTCTGAACAAAAATTCGACAATGACAAACAGTTAAAATTATTCTCAATCTGATCAATTTGTTGAGTGTATCTGCCAAGTTAGGACTAAGTATTAGGACTAACAAGAAGGATTAATAATAGAAAACAAGATGAACCAATCAGAATAAAGTTAAAACATACTAATATAAATCTGAAAAGCTTCTGGCTGCTGATGTGTTCATTTGAATACTGAACTCTTAGAAAGCTTTCTAAGTTAGTGACAGTGTTTTCCAATGTCCTGTTTCTGTGTAGTTGTTCACACCATTCTCTCCATCTGACATTCTCCTCCATGTGCTCCATTGATTAACTTACTATGTTCACTGTGAGATTCACTTCAGACGCAATTCTAAAGGGCTTCCAAATTCACCAACAGGAAGGTTCTTATATTTTTATATCTCTTTTTTGAACCCATAGATATAGTTTTCTCACATTAAAACCATAGTTTTATATTGTACCCTACTGTCCCCATCTGCCAAACTGGATGCTTCCTGAAGACAAAACCTGCATTGTATTTACTTTTATGGTCTAAACCAACAAAGTGCATTTTTTAGATTTGGGCTCCTTGCTGGATGAATGTCATTGGATTTAACTTCTTATTTTTTAATTAGCTATTTGGCTCTCAGTGGAAATAACATAAAATGGGTCAAATGCACACTCTAACACGGAGCAACCCATGTGTACTGCCAAGAGAACTCACCTTCTTTCTCCTAAAAGTAGAAGAATATCTAACTATGCAAAGATTAAGCTTTCGGTGCAAAGAAGAGGGAAGAGGAAAGGAACTTGTTTGTTTGTTTTTCTACTCCAGTGACATAAGTAAACTTACCAGAGAATATTGTCAAGTACCTCAGCACCATATTTCATTCATTCTCTGTAGCTGAGAAACTGTCAGGCAGCTCCCATTGATTTCAAGATGGCTGCCAAATTGATTGGGGTTTAAGCCAATGCTGAAACCACTCCCCTGCTCCCATGTTAGCTTGGTTATAAGTTCTGTGATATCATCAGGCTACTCACACTGCCACCCCAAATGAGCACACACTAGCCTCTCATAATCTCATACTAGTTTATTTTGTGAGTTTAGCTTAAAAGGTTTTTGTGACAGTAAGATAGAGTGTACATAAAACATTTGTATAATGCCTGCCATATAGTAAATTTCAATAAATGCTACTCATTGTATAAAATAAGGTAATAGATCTATGCTTCTATGAGTGGTAAATGTTTTGGGGCTCTGGAATCTGCAGAGATTGATCCACTAACCTGATGAGCTAGTTAAGGGTCTACACACAGTAGCACCTTTTCAAGAGGCATTAGCTGATGCTACACTTTCAGCTATTAGTACAAAATCCCCACATTACTGCTGGCTTATCGTTGCTGAGAAAGCTAATTGCAGGCACTAATTTTATTGAGACAAACTTCATTGTGCAGAAATAAAATATTGAGCTAAGTTTATGAAGGCAGAAATCAGAAGACAGTGTGCCAGGGGGATAAGGTACATAACATTAAGCCCTGATGCATTCATTTGTCATCAGTCTTTCATTAAATGCCAATCATGCTTCAAAGGAATATGTGTTTTGCACCCCCTATCCCCCCCCCAAAAAAAAAACCTCACCCTTGGTGGATCAGCTACACTGCAGGACAGGAAACATGAGTTCACAAAGTATAAGGCATTGAGAAACCACCTCTTTAAATCAGCACACTATAGTGCACTGCACTGAAATACACAGTGCCAATGTTTTTTCTCTACAAGTAGCATTTTTTTTTTTTACCATTATGTGAATTTATTGCCTGCTAACTATGCCACAGCCTCAGAAAGTGAACTCTTATATTTATCCATAGAAGAACATGGTGATAATCTCAACCCTGTCTTCAGAGATATATTATATGCAGCTTTCTACAAAAGGAGAGAATATATTACTTTTTCTATGCTGGTTAAGCTTGGATCTTCCTGGTCTATAAAATGTCAGTAGCTGTGAATTGTATTGAAACCTGCTGCATGGTTTTGAGATGATTCCTCTACACTGGGGATTTGGCTTCGAACACAACTTTCTTTTTCTGCTTGGGTGCCCAGCCTGCATTTTTCATAAATCCTCAAATGAAAACTAGTATTACAGGCATGAAGAATGGAATTATTGAGATAGGAACAGGAAGCAGACAGTAATGATTTTAACCACACTAGTAAGCATGTCTATAAAACTCTTTTTTCTTGCATGTCATACTTGTGTAAAATTTAAAAACATATCTCTCCAAGGTCAAAATTTCTAATGGCTAACAATAGGAGAGAGAAATGTATGACATTTTACCTCAAAATCAGCTTTTAGTATCATCTTCACTTTGGCTTAACATGTAGAATGACCAATAGTTTGTTGTGTATATTTTTTAAATTATAAAATTATTTCATGTACCTAGCAGACAATTTTGAAAAATGACACATATATAACAATATAATTAGGGACTCCCAATTCTGGTCATGTTAGTGTTACTGAAACTAGACTTTCCTTCCCTACCTTAAAGCTAGAAAACTGGGCAAAATATGTGACACATTTGATAGCAGACATTAGACAATAAGCAACAACAGACTAGTTCAGAAGAGAAAGGAAACAAACAAGATGAGAACTAAAATCAGCCTGGATTTCTGCCTAGAGGTGTTCCAGATTACAGTGCAGGAAGGGATAACATAAGGGAAGCATTGATCATTTAAAAAGACAAAGATTAAAATATATAGAGAGAAGGCAGGTGGTATTTTCAGAGCAAGAAGTAAATAAAGTTCCATAAATCTATATAGGGGTCCCATTGAGCCTGTTGTTCAAAACTAAACTGTGTGTATGTATGATGAAATTCTGCAAGACTAAGCAAATATCTGTTGGAGAGCTGTTGGGTGAATGATACCTGAGTTTGCTCCAGACTGGAAAATATTGGAGATCTGTCCAACCAGAGTAGACAGACCATTATAGACACCTGGGGCATTCCGTAGACTATAGAAAAGTCTCACCTTAGTAGAAGTGCTAAACTATAACTAAAGTAAAGGCTACTTTACACCAGCCCTGAAAGGATAAAGTTAATCCAAAAATTACTTAATTGCTTGTTGAAACAAAGCTCGTTCTTTAAAGAAAGACAGGAAAACCCAGAGTTCAAAATCACCCAGCGAAAATTTACTAGAAATGAAAAGCAGGAAAATGTGAGCTATAATCAGGAGAACAATTATCAGTTAATAGAAACAGATTCATAGATGACAGGTATGATGGGATTAGCAGACAAAGACTTTAAAACAACTACTGTAGGACTTTCCTGGTGGTGCAGTGGTTGAGAATCCACCTGCCAATGCAGGGGACACTGGTTCCAAGCCCTGGCCCAGGAAGATCCCACATGCTGTGGAGCAACTAAGCCCACCCTGCTTTCTGCAACTAGAGAAAGCCCGCATGCAGCAACAAAGACCCAAAGACCCAACACAGCCAAGAATAAATAAATAAACAAATAAAGAAATTTATAAACAAAAAAAGATTTATAAAAAAAAAAAACTACTGTAGAGGAGCTTCAAGATGGCGGAAGAGTAAGACGCGAGATCACCTTCCTCCCCACAAATACATCAGAAATACATCTACATGTGGAACAACTCCTACAGAGCACCTACTGAACGCTGGCAGAAGACCTCAGACCTCCCAAAAGGCAAGAAACTCCCCACGTACTTGGGTAGGGCAAAAGAAAAAAGAAATAACAGAGACAAAAGAATAGGGATGGGACCTGCACCAGTGGGAGGGAGCCGTGAAGGAGGAAAGGTTTCCACACACTAGGAAGCCCCTTTGCGGGCGGAGACTGCGGGTGGCGGAAGGGGGAAGCTTCAGAGCCACGGAAGAGAGCGCAGCCACAGGGGTGCGGAGGGCAAAGCGGAGAGACTCCCGCACAGATGTTCGGCGCCGAGCAGCACTCACCAGCCCGAGAGGCTTGTCTGCTCACCCGCCGGGTCGGGCGGGGGCTGGGAGCTGAGGCTGGGGCTTCAGTCGGATCGCAGGGAGAGGACTGGGGTTGGCGGCGTGAACACAGCCTGAAGGGGCTAGTGCACCACAGCTGGCTGGGAGGGAGTCCGGGAAAAAGTCTGCAGCTGCCGAAGAGACAAGAGACTTGTTCTTGCTTCTTTGTTTCCTGGTGCGCGAGGGGAGGGGATTCAGAGCGCCACCTAAACGAGCTCCAGAGACGGGCGCGAGCCGCGGCTATCAGCGCGGACCCCAGAGACGGGCATGAGACGCTAAGGCTGCTGCTGCCGCCACCAAGAAGCCTGTGTGCGAGCACAGGTCACTCTCCACACCTCCCCTCCTGGGAGCCTGTGCAGCCCGCCACCACCAGGCTCCCGTGATCCAGGGACAAATTCCCTGGGAGAACGCGCGGCACAACGTCAGGCTGCTGCAACGTCACGCCGGCCTCTGCCGCCCGCAGGCTCGTCCCGCATCCATACCCCTCCCTCCCCCAGGCCTGAGTGAGCCAGAGCCCCCGAATCAGCTGCTCATTTAACCCCTTGCTGTCTGAGCGATGAACAGACGCCCTCAGGCGACCTACACGCAGAGGCAGGTCCAAATCCAAAGCTGAACCCCGGGAGCTGTGTGAACAGAGAAGAGAAAGGGAAATTTCTCCCAGCAGCCTCAGGAGCAGCGGATTAAATCTCCACAATCAACTTGATGTACCCTGCATCTGTGGAACACCTGAATAGACAACGAATCATCCCAAATTGAGGAGGTGGACTTTGGGAGCAATGATATATATATATTTTTTTCCCTTTTTCTCTTTTTGTGAGTGTGTATGTGTATGCTTCTGTGTGTGATTTTGTCTGTATAGCTTTGCTTTTACCATTTGTCCTAGGGTTCTGTCTGTCCTTTTTTTAAATTTTTTTAATTACTTAAAAAAATTTTTTTTAATAATTATTTTTTATTTTAATAAGTATTTTATTTTACTTTAATTTATTTTATTTTATATTCTTCTTTCTTTCTTTTTTTTCTCCCTTTTATTGTGAGCTGTGGGGAGGACAGGCTCTTGGTGCTCCAGCCAGGTGTCAGGGCTGTGCCTCTGAGGTGGGAGAGCCAAGTTCAGGACACTGGTCCACAAGAGATCTCCCAGTTCCACATAATATCAAATGGCAAATATCTCCCAGAGATCTCCATCTCAACGCCAAGACCCAGCTCCACTCAATGACCAGCAAGCTATAGTGCTGGACACCCTATGCCAAACAACTAGCAAGACAGTAACACTACCCCATCCATTAGCACAGAGGCTGCCTAAAATCAAAATAAGGCCACAGACACCCCCAAACACACCACCAGACGTGGACCTGCCCAACAGAAAGACAAGATCCAGCCTCATCCACCAGAACACAGGCACTAGTCCCCTCTACCAGGAAGCCTACACAACCCACAGAACCAACCTTAGCCACTGGGGACAGACACCAAAAACAATGGAAACTATGAACCTGCAGCCTGTGAAAAGGAGACCCCAAACACAGTAAGTTAAGCAAAATGAGAAGACAGAGAAACACATAGCAGATGAAGGAGCAAGGTAAAAACCCATCAGACCTAACAAATGAAGAAGAAATAGGCAGTCTACCTGAAAAAGAATTCAGAATAATGATAGTAAAGATGATCCAAAATCTTGGAAACAGAATGGAGAAAATACAAGAAACGTTTAACAAGGACGTAGAAGAACTAAAGAGCAAACATACAGAGGTGAACAACACAATAAATGAAATTAAAAATTCTCTAGAAGGAATCAATACCAGAATAACTGAGGCAGAAGAAGGGATAAGTGACCTGGAAGATAAAATAGTGGAAATAACTACTGCAGAGCAGAATAAAGAAAAAAGAATGAAAAGAATTGAGAACAGTCTCAGAGACCTCTGGGACAATATTAAACACACAAACATTGGAATTATAGCGGTCCCAGAAGAAGAAGAGAAAAAGAAAGGGACTGAGAGAATATTTGAAGAGATTATAGTTGAAAATGTCCCTAATATGGGAAAGGAAATAGTTAATCAAGTCCAGGAAGCACAGAGAGTCCCATACAAGATAAATCCAAGGAGAAACATGCCAAGACACATATTAATCAAACTATCAAAAATTAAATACAAAGAACAAATATTAAAAGCAGCAAGCGAAAACCAACAAATAGCACATAAGGGAATCCCCATAAGGTTAACAAGCTGATCTTTCAGCAGAAACTCTGCAAGCCAGAAGGGAGTGGCAGGACAGATTTAAAGTGATGAAGGAGAAAAACCTACAACCAAGATAACTCTACCCAGCAAGTATCTCATTCAGATTTGACAGAGAAATTAAAAGCTTTACAGACAAGGAAAAGCTAAGAGAATTCAGCACCACCAAACCAGCTTTACAACAAATGCTAAAGGAACTTCTCTATGCAGGAAACACAAGAGAAGGAAAAGACCTACAATAATAAACCCAAAACAATTAAGAAAATGGTAATAGGAATATACATATCGATAATTACCTGAAATGTAAATGGATTAAATGCTCTAACCAAAAGACATAGACTGGCTGAATGGATACAAAAACAAGACCTGTATATATGCTCTCTACAAGAGACCCACTTCAGACCTAGGGGCACATACAGACTGAAAATGAGGGGATGGAACAAGAGATTCCGTGCCAATGGAAATCAAAAGAAAGCTGGAGTAGCAATTCTCATATCAGACAAAATAGACTTTAAAACAAAGACTATTACAAGAGACAAAGAAGGACACTACATAATGATCAAGGGAACAATCCAAGAAGAAGATATAACAATTGTAAATATTTATGCACCCAACATAGGAGCACCTCAATACATAAGGCAACTGCTAACAGCTCTAAAAGAGGAAATTGACAGTAACACAATCATAGTAGGGGACTTTAACACCCCACTTTCACCAATGGACAGATTATCCAAAATGAAAATAACTAAGGAAACACCAGCTTTAAATGATACATTAAACAAGATGGACTTAATTGATATTTATAGGACATTCCACCCAAAAACAACAGAATACACATTTTTCTCAAATGCTCATGGAACATTCTCCAGGATAGATCATATCTTGGGTCACAAATCAAGCCTTGGTAAATTTAAGAAAATTGAAATCATATCAAGTATCTTTTCGAACCACAGCGCTATGAGACTAGATACCAATTACAGGAAAATATCTGTAAGAAATACAAACACACGGAGGCTAAACAACACACTACTTAATAATCAAGAGATCACTGAAGAAATCAAAGAGGAAATCAAAAAATACCTAGAAACAAATGACAATGAAAACAGAATGACCCAAAACCTATGGGAAGCAGCAAAAGCAGTTCTAAGAGGGAAGTTTATAGCAATAAAATCCTACCTTAAGAAACAAGAAACATCTCAAATAAACAACCTAACCTTACACTGAAAGCAATTAGAGAAAGAAGAACAAAAAAACCCCAAAGTTAGCAGAAGGAAAGAAATCATAAAGATCAGATCAGAAATAAATGAAAAAGAAATGAAGGAAAGGATAGCAAAGATCAATAAAACAAAAAATTGGTTCTTTGAGAAGATAAACAAAATTGATAAACCATTAGCCAGACTTATCAAGAAAAAAAGGGAGAAGACTCAAATCAAAAGAATTAGAAATGAAAGAGGAGAAGTAACAACTGACACTGCAGAAATACAAAGGATCATGAGAGATTACTACAAGCAACTATATGCCAATAAAATGGACAACCTGGAAGAAATGTACAAATTCTTAGAAATGCACAACATTCTGAGACTGAACCAGTAAGAAATAGAAAACATGAACAGAACAATTGCAAGTACTGAAATTGAAACGGTGATTAAAAATCTTCCAATAAACAAAAGCCCAGGACCAGATGGCTTCACAGGAGAATTCTATCAAACATTTAGAGAAGAACTAACACCTATCCTTCTCAAACTCTTCCAAAATATAGCAGACGGAGGAACACTCTGAAACTCATTCTATGAGTCCACCATCACCCTGATACCAAAACCAGACAAAGATATCACAAAGAAAAAACTACAGGCCAATATCACTGATGAACATAGATGCAAAAATCCTCAACAAAATACTAGCAGACAGAATCCAACAGCACATTAAAAAGATCATACACTACGATCAAGTGGGGTTTATCCCAGGAATGACAGGATTCTTCAATATACGCAAATCAATCAACGTGATACACCATATTAACAAATTGAAGCAGAAAAACCATATGATCATCTCAATAGATGCAGAGAAAGCTTTTGACAAAATTCAACACCCATTTATGATAAAAACCCTCCAGAAGTAGGCATAGAGGGAACTTAACTTACCTCAACATAATAAAGGCCAGATATGACAAACCCACAGCCAACATCGTCCTCAATGGTGAAAAACTGAAACCATTTCCACTAAGATCAGGAACAAGACAAGGTTGCCCACTTTCACCACTATTATTCAACATAGTTTTGGAAGTTTTAGCCACAGCAATCAGGGAAGAAAAAGAAATAAAAGGAATCCAAATCAGAAAAGAAGAAGTAAAGCTGTCACTGTTTGCAGATGACATGATACTATACATAGAGAATCCTAAAGATGCTACCAGAAAACTACTAGAGCTAATCAATGAATTTGGTAACATAGCAGGATCCAAAATTAATGCTCAGAAATCTCTTGCATTCCTATACACTAATGACGAAAAATCTGAAAGTGAAATTAAGAAAACACTCCCATTTACCATTGCAACAAAAAGAATAAGATATCTAGGAATAAACCTACCTAAGGAGACAAAAGACCTGTATGCAGAAAATTATAAGACACTGATGAAAGAAATTAAAGATGATACAAATAGATGGAGAGATATACCATGTTCTTGGATTGGAAGAATCAACATTGTGAAAATGACTCTACTACCCAAAACAATCTACAGATTCAATGCAATCCCTATTAAACTACCACTGTCATTTTTCACAGAACTAGAACAAAAAATTTCACAATTTGTATGGAAACACAAAAGACCCCGAATAGCCAAAGCAATCTTGAGAAAGAAAAAAGGAGCTGGAGGAATCAGGCTCCCTGTCTTCAGACTATACTACAAAGGTACAGTAATCAAGACAGTATGGTACTGGCACAAAACCAGAAATATAGATCAATGGAACAGGATAGAAAGCCCAGAGATAAACCCACGCACATATGGTTACCTTATCTTTGATAAAGGAGGCAAGAATATACAGTGGAGAAAAGTCAGCCTCTTCAATAAGTGGTGCTGGGAAAACTGGACAGCTACATGTAAAAGAATGAAATTAGAACACTTTCGAACACCATACACTAAAGTAAACTCAAAATGGATTAAAGACCTAAATGTAAGGTCAGACACCATCAAACTCTTAGAGGAAAACATAGGCAGAACACTCTGTGAGATAACTCACAGCAAGATCCTTTTAGACCCACCTCCTAGAGAAATGGAAATAAAAACAAAAATAAACAAATGTGATCTAATGAAACTTAAAAGCTTTTGCACAGCAAGGGAAACCATAAACAAGACGAAAAGTCAACCCTCAGAATGGGAGAAAGTATTCGCAAATGAAGCAACTGACAAAGGATTAATCTCCAAAACATACAAGCAACTCATGCAGCTCAATATCAAAAAAACAAACAACCCAATCCAAAAATGGGCAGAAAACCTAAATAGACATTTCTCCAAAGAAGATATACAGATTGCCAACAATCACATGAAAGAATGCTCAACATCATTAATCATTAGAGAAATGCAAATCAAAACTGCAATGAGATATCATCTTACACCAGTCAGAATGGACATCATCAAAAAATCTAGAGACAGTAAGTGCTGGAGAGGGTGTGGAGAAAAGGGAACCTTCTTGTACTGTTGGTGGGAAAGTAAATTGATACAGCCACTATGGAGAACAGTATTTTTAGTTCCTTAAAAAACTAAAAATAGAACTACCATATGACCCAGCAATCCCACTACTGGGCATAAACCCTGAGAAAACCATAATTCAAAAAGAGTCATGTACCACAATGTTCATTGCAGCTCTATTTACAATAGCCAGGACATGGAAGCAACCTAAGTGTCCATCGACAGATGAATGGATAAAGAAGATGTGGCACATATATACAATGGAATATTACTCACCCATAAAAAGGAACAAACCTGAGTTATTTGTAGTTGAGGTGGATGGACCTAGAGTCTGTCATACAGAGTGAAGTAAGTCAGAAACAGAAAAACAAATACCATATGCTAACACATTTATATGGAATCTAAAAAGAAAAGAAAAGAAAAATGATCAGAAGAACCTAGGAGCAAGATGGGAATAAAGATGCAGACCTACTAGAGAATGGACTTGAGGATACAGGGAGGGGGAAGGGTAAGCTGGGACAAAGTGAGAGAGTGGCATGGACATATATACACTACCAAACGTAAAATAGATAGCTAGTGGGAAGCAGCCGCATAGCACAGGGAGATGAGCTTGGTGTTTTGTGACCACCTAGAGGCGTGGGATGGGGAGGGTGGGAGGGAGGGAGATGCAAGAGGGAAGAGGTATGGGGACATATGTATAGGTATAACTGATTCACTTTGTTATAAAGCAGAAACTGACACACCATTGTAAAGCAATTATACTAAAATACAAACAAACAGAAAACTACTGTAAATATGCTCAAGAATTATAAAACAAAAATGTGAAAATAAGAGGAGATAGAGGAAGGATATAAAAAAAAGAGCCAAATAGAACTTCTAGAGCTGAAAAATACAACACATCAAGTTAAAAAAAATAAACTGGGTGGGATTAAAACCAGAGAGGATATTACAAACAAACAAATAAAAACCATATTCTTTGAGTACATACAATTAGAAACTAAGTTGGATCACAGAGAGAAAAAAAAATACTGAAAAGACAGTGTGATAGTGGCATGAGACCAATACATAAATGATCATTGATTATTGACAAAAGTGCCAAAATAATTCATTAGAAAAGGAGGAAAATTTTTCAACAAATGAAACTGAAAATAGATATCCATATAAAAGAATGAAGCTTAAACTTAACTTATACTATTTACAGGAATTAAAGTGTATTATAAGAGAACATTACCATGACCTTGAGGAGGTTGGCAAAGACTTTTTTTTTAGATTGGGCAACCTAAAAAACCATAAGTCATAAAGGAAACAAATTAGTATATTGGACTTCATCCAAATGAAAAACTTCTACTCTTCAAAATACCTCATTAAGCAAACGAAAATGCAAGCCACAAATTGAAAAAAATTACAATACTTTTATCTTGCGTCCAGAATTTATAAAGGGTAGTTAACGACTTAACAAGAAGACAAATTGCCCAATTTATAAGAAAGTATGCAAAATATTTGAACAGATACTTCATACAAAAATGATAATAATGGCTAATAAGCATATGGAAAGGTACTCAATATCACTAGTCATCAGGGAAATGAGAAGTGAAAGCCCAATGAGATACCACTTCACAACAACTAAAATGGTTAATATTAAAAACTGTGGCAATACCAAATGTTGGCATTTGTAGAACACGTGGAATTCTCCAATGTTGCTACTGCTATGAAGATAGTTGGCATTTGTTTTTATGAAGTCAAATGTCCACATATAAAATTTTCTTCCTTGGTATTTACACAAGAAAAATGAAAACATGTTCCACACAAAGATTTGTACATAAAAGTTCCTAATCAGCCTTCTTTATAATTAAAAAAACCCAGAAACAACCCAAATGTTCATCAACAGATAAATAGATAAATTGTAGTATAACCACACAATAGAATATTACTCAGCAATAAAAAGGAACAGACTACTAATATATGAAAGAACTTTGATAAATCTCATAGATTAGCTTAATGAAAAGAAGCCATGCAAAATAAAAAACTAGTAATATTGATGCATCCCAGAAATATGCTGGGTGAAAGAATCCATATATGAAAGTGTTTATACTATTTATATAAAATTCTATATAGTAATTATTTTAATAATAATTATATTATATATACATAATAATTATATATTTATACATAATTCTATAATAACACAGTATTATATACTTGAAAGTTGCTGAGAGTAGATATTAAGCATTCTCACCACAGACACAAAAAAATGTGAGGTGATGGATGTGTTAGTTATCTTGATCTTGGTAATCATCCCACAATGTATATGTAGATTAAATTATCATGTTGTACACTTAAAAATATATACAATTATATTTGTCAATTATTCCTCAATAAAGTTGGGGGGAAAAAAGGAAAAAAAGAAAAAGAAAATTCTGGCCCCTTCCTTAAAAAGTTGATTGGTGCTGTGTTACAAACTGCAGCTGCTTCCTTAGGTCCTCTCCAGGGACACAGTGTTGTTATGCATATCATTTTCAATATAAATTCCTGTGTCTTATGTGTTAGATCTGAGTGATGATACGCTGAAGAAGATATGAAGCATAAAAATGCTTCGAATGGAAACGAGGAAAGGAGATAATGGATACTTTCCTGTAGTATCCAGCATTTGAGTCCTAGTCATCTGCCTTGCAACTTGAATCACCTGGGAAGAAAACAATGCAGAGAGAGCATTTACCTTTCTTAGGAGAATGCCGCACTAAGTGCTGTTGAAAACCGTACAGACTTTCTCAGTGGAAAGACCACTGCTGCAGCTGAGTCAAGCAATTTGCTCTTTGGGCATTATAATAGGGTGGTTATATGCCTGTACATGGACACCCCTCTGAAGCAGAAACATATTAAAGTTTTTAGAGTGAGTTTAATGGACCATAGAATAATTCAAGTTTGTTCTATAGGCAGTGTTCTATTTTCTGGTTTCCTTTGCAAGTGTATGGAAATAAGTGCATTTTTTATCCAAGAAGCTAAAATACCAACAAGACCGTTTTTCTTTTCATTCATGATTGGCTTGCCCCATTCAACCATCGTTATTTATTTTATTATTCACTTTGGCTTTGTGTTTCAAATTAAGTGCTGTCACTTAGCAAGACGGTATATTTCCAAACATCATCAATAAGGTGGATCCATGAGAAAAAGCCTAGTAGATAGCCACATTGGCACATCCAGGGACAGGGTGAAGAAGTAAAAGAAAGCATAAACAACAATGAAATTAGCCTAAGCGCCTATATTAACTCAGAGATGGAAGTCCAAATTCTGTTCCCGGAGCTATTTCTCAGTGACATACATGGAGAGAAAGTATTATTAATTGGACATCTGCCACATACCAAACCGTTGCGCTAGGTGAATTGTATTTAGTATCTTGTTTATATTTCCCAATCAGTCTTTGAAGAAGTGGCATGAGGAAGTTGGGGCTCAGTGCATACAAGTAATTGTCAAAGGGTCATCAGCAACCAAGTATGAATCTTGATCTATTTGAGTTCCAATTTACTTATACATACAAATCCTCCTAATTTACAGTTAGGAGAGGTAGTATCGCTCAGCTGCAAGTCCTCTCCAAGTCCCCATTGTAATCCCTATTTTAACAAAAACACTCCCAATAGCTATCATTTATGAAGTCTTATTTTGCTCCAAGCTTTGTGCTAAACACGGTATATATCTTGTCCCATTTAATTTCTGTTTCAACCCTGACAGGTGGGTAGAATTATCTGCGCTTTACAGTAACAAAGTCGCTTTTCTTAAGTTCTTTCATTTATTCAACAGATATTTAAGGAACACATTTTATGTGTCAAGTAGAGAAGTATAGAAGTAGAAAAAAAACAGAAAAAAAAATATAGGGTGATATGGTTTTCAGTAGCTCAGTGTCCCCTTGGAGTGGTCAAGGAAAAGGTTACATTTAAGCTGAGATCTGAGGGACAAAAAGGAGGAAGAGCATTACAGACAGAACTAAAGAGGCTGGACCGTAATAGGCAAAGAGGAGACCGTTGTAGGTAGAAATTGAAGATATAAGTAGGATGAGACTATGTAAAGCTTTGTAAGCCTAGTTAAGGGATTTGGATATTCGACTTGTGATGGGGAATCATTAGATGGTTATAAGCAAGGGAGTAAATGGCTTGATTTAATTTTTAAAAAGAACATTGGATGCTGTGTGAGGCATGAATTGTATGGAGAAAATGAGGAGGTATTTGCAATGATCCAAACAACATATGATGGTAGTTTGAGTGTGGATAATAATGGTTAAAAGGGTTATTTACGAGGACACAGTATGTTTAATAAATTACAGTTCATCAGGCAATCCTAGATTTAGTTGATTAAAATGTATTATGTGTCTTGATTTACTATTTGGAGTGCATTCTGATAATGGTAAACCCTTAATTAAAAAATATTCACATATAAAAAAATGGTAAAAAGGGGAGAGAGGAAGACATATTTGAGGACGCTAGTGATTTTGTGAGGAGGGATAGAAAAAAAATTAAGGGTAACTCTTAGATTTTTGGCTTGATTACTGGGTAGGTGTCTGTGCCCCCCAGCACACACACCTGATTGACATGGGGAAGACTAGAGAAGAACCAGATTGGAAATGAGGGAAGAAGAGTTCTGTTTTAGCCCTGTCAACTTGGGAATGACTGACTTGCTCAAAGTCACTCATATGATTTCTCTAGATTTTAAAGCCTTTTTTATCTGATACCAAAATCTGAGTTCTTATACTATTAGATCGCCACTAACATCCATCTCCTGAAGGTTCCCAGTTCTAGAGGCTTTATTAACTCAATGATCATCCCAGTTTACTTGGGAACGGCTTCAACTTCAATGATATCTTTATTTCATTATTAGAGAAATCTTCATAAATGAATATGTTATACCACATTTTTTTTCACTTGTGGAGAACACAATCCAAGAAACAATTACAAGAGTATAAGGGGAAAAAAGGGCAAGTAGATTTTTCATCTTATCCAACCTTAGTTAATATGAAATACAATTGTCCCATTAAATTACAATCCTTGTCCTAATCAAAGTTTTATGTAAGGCTGTAATTATGGAAATGAAAAAAATATAAAGATGAAAACAGAAATGAGTTTCTCCTTTCAGGGTCAAAATAGAGGGAGGAACTTTACTGGTGAGAACATATATGCATAGCTTCTGGATTATAAATAATTTCAGGAATAATTACTTCGAAATATGCTTTAGAATAAACTAGTGGGAAAAGTAGAAAGACAGATTGGTAAACAGGGCTTTTGGATGCTATTATCATTTTGTAGTTTTGTATATTTGTACGCTGTTATTTGAAACTAACCACTTTATTTCTTTCTTTAACAGAATTGTAAAAGGGCACTTAATATGTTATTAGTGAAATTCTGTATTTCTATCTTTCATAATTACAGGGACTTACTTTTCACTTAATATTCATGCCATGACCAATTTACTACTAACACAGAAAATAGGAGGCTCATATATATCAAGTTCCCATACTATAATTAATGGAAAGTGTCTCTTAAGTGGAAAATCGTCACAATTGTAGAAAAAAAAATCAATGTATGGCAAAACTGGCCTGGTTTGTGTCCCTAGTTAAGTGGTGAAAGTGGCTTTTGGATCTGATTCTGAAAAAGAAAACTAAGAATATAAGAAGTTCAAGATGTGTACAGTTAATAAAGCTCCAGAAATTCCACTAAATGGGAAAAAATAATGTAAGCAGAAGTGATTTGATCCTTAGTTTTATTCTTTATTTCTGGACTAGATGACAGACTGTCGGACTGTCGAGTCCAGATGATTGACAACGTCCACACAGCTAGAAGCAATGCATGTGTTTCCAGTTCTGTTTATTTTCATTTAGGGCCAATAATCAGGGCAGAGAGGTACATTTCTATATGTGCAAAGGGTGTTTATGACCAGAGGGACTTCATTACTATGCACCCTCATACACATGGCTCCGACTTGCAGGTATACCTTGCAATTTCAGTAATGCGTTGTGGCAGTTCTGGTGGCTGATGACTCAAGGGTCTCTGTAAAGTGATGACCTCAACCATCTTCTGTCACCTTGAGACACGTCACTTCAATCTGTCTTGATAATAGCCGATGTAGGTCAGATATAGCTCAAGGCCAAAGGTACTGACATTGAGTGGGATCTATTGCGAATATGTTGCATGTGTGTGTGTTTATACACACATGCACAAGTACACAACCTCTGCTTATTATCCACTTTTTAGAAACCATATACTATTTCAGTGATTACAAGACTATAATTTTATGTGCACTGTTTGTTTTAACCAATTGGGGAGAAATCTTTATAAGCATATTTTTTAAGAGAAAGTTTTTGAGGTGTAACATACACATAGAAAAGTAAAAGATCATGAGTATACAGCTTTGACAAATTGGCCACACCATATAAGCACAACCTAATCAAGAAATAAAACATTATTAGCACCCCAGTAGCCCTTCTCATACCCCTTCTCAATTATTAATCCCATCTACCCAAATGGAACTTCTAGCCTGACTCCTAACACCATACATTAATTTTACCTGTTTTTGAACTTTATATGAATGGAGTCATACAATATGTGTTCTTTTCTTTTTGCCTTTTTTGTTGTTGTTCAACATGTTTCCAAGATCCATCCATGTTGGTTAGTGAAATTGTCATTTTTTTTTCATTTTCATTTACATTTTGGTGCCTTGGTAAAAATGCCCTCCAGAAAAGTTTTAGCAATTTATTCTTCCAAAAATTACCCAATGAATGTGTTTTCTTATATCTTCACCAATACTGGGCAATTGTCAGTATTTAAGGAATACCAATCCTGTAGGCAAAACATGTTGGCATTAGTTGATTTGTTTTTATTTTTATTTTTTATTAGCCATTTTTGTGTCTTTTGTAAATCAGTTGCTAGTATACTTTGCTTTTTTATATGGGATTTTGTTAATAATTGGCAATAGTTTTTTTATATTATAGATTCAGTGATTTATCATTTATTCAGAAAATGTTGAGTACCTACTTCATGTCAGGCAATGGGCAGACCACTGGGGGGAAAATAATTATGAAGGAAAATAGGGTTGCTGCCCTCATGGAACTTACATTTCAGCCCATTTTACGCTATGATGTAATGATCAGGTACTTTGAATTATGAACCTGAGATCTGTTTATTGCACTTGCATAGAGATAAGGTGTCTTGGTTTAGTCCTTTAGGTCCTGGTTTCTCATGATGCTGAGATGCAGCATTTAAATCATCTCTAACATACTAAGTGAATACACACAGTGTACATAGCATTAAATTCCATGGCAATTCTTAAAAATAGCCAAATCAAATTACTGAGATGTTCTCAGATGAGCATCCCTAAATTCCTCTCACACTTCCATCTTTCCTCTTTTCTGCCTTCTATCAGCTGGCAAATTGGTTCCCCCATGCAGGGTACACAAAGAATTAAAATTTGCTTCCTTACTTTCTCCCTTCCTGCACAAAGAAGATGAAAGGCAAACTCCTGATTGATAGCACTTAGAGTCATGTTTATTCAGTATTGAATGAACTGTGTGAGGAGCCTATAGGGTTGGAGGTTGCTAGAAGCCTCTGTAACCTTTAACACAGGAAGCAAGTTAGCCCAGTCCTTTTGTGTCTACAATTTTTGCAGGTGAAGGTAGGGTTGACCCCAGCTGAGTTAAATCCCTGGCTTCACTATTAAAATCTGTGCCCAGCAAATTAACTAGATTAGCATCATAATATGAAAAGTAAATCACTCCCAATGGCCAAGTCTTTACTATGCCCTGTGTATCTCTATCATATCCTGATTTCCACCAGCCTAACAGACTTGAGGTACAAATTAATTTACATTAACAGTGATAGCCCGAATTCCCTGGTACATGCCTCTGCCTGCATACCACATGGGATCTAGCTGCATCTTTAAAGCTTACACATTTAATTCTGGAAGTAACCTTTCATGGGCACATCTGAATTCATGGATATTCATTAGATTTTCATTCACTTATGACCTCCTCTTTGGCAAATACTGGAGGAGGGGGTGTTATTGGAATAAGGTGAAAAGTTCTTACCTACTTCTCTTGTTCAGAAGCACCATAGGAAGATTTTGTGTTTGTTTATGTTTTTCCCCAATGAGGAAATTTTCTTTAAAAGGACATTATAGTTTCAATAAATGTATGACTTTTGACCTTTGACGTAATTTTCACTAAAGAAAGGCTTCCTGATTTAGACATACATAATCAGTCCATATTTATTTTGCCAAGAAAACATAGATATTGGCTTTAATTTCTATAATCTGTGATAAAAAATGGTTTCGTTATTGACATTCTTGTACTTGTTTCCATCCAAAAAGTAAATAACTTCTGATACAATGTTTTGAAGAATATAATAATTATCAAGACATTTAGGCTTTCAAGACATCATGTAGTCTCTTTGACCATACCTTAGAAATCCGAAATAATGGCTAAGAAAAGCACTTCTATTCACTGTAAGTAATCCAGTCCAGCATGAGCGAACTACAGCCTATGGACCAAAACTGGCCCACTGCCCTTTTTGAATAGCCCATGAGCTAAGAATGAATTTTATATTTATAAATCATGAAAAAACTAAAAGGATAATAATAGTTTGGCATGTAGACATGATGTGGAGTTCAAATTTGAGTGTCCATGAGTGTCCACTGTGTCCACTGGAACTCCACCATGCCCTTTCATCTACTTCTTGTCTATGGCTGCATGCAGGTTTAACTGACAGTGCTAAGCAGCTGGGACAGAGACTATTTGGCCCAGAAGCCTAAAATATTTACTATCTGGTCCTTTACAGAACAAGTGTACAGATCCTGATTTTGATAAATAATTTACTTCACTGAAGTAGTCTTCTTTATGCCATGCGGACTAACAAACAGTACCTGTCCTCGGCAGTACTGTGGATTTTATAAAGTTGACTTTCTATACCCCTCCCAGCCTTACTCTCTTATATGAGTCAATTCCTCTCTATCTTCCCATCAATTATCAACTCAATAACTCCTCATCCCACTAGAGATGGGCTAAGACTTGACACACCTTTCCTGGTTGCAGTCAGAGGGAAATGTGAGGCTTGAAGAAGAGGCATAGGAATTATGATATGGTTGGCTTTGAAGGAAGAGGAAAGGGCCCACAAGCCAAGGAATGTTGGTGGCCTCTAGGAGCTCAAAAGGCATGGGAATAGATTATCCTCTAGAGCTACCAGAAAGGAATACAGCACTGTTGCCACTTTAATTTTATCCCAGTGAGACCTGTGTCAGATTTCTGACCTACAGAACTGTATAGTAAATTTGCATTGTTTAAGCCGCTAAATTTGTGGCAATTTATTATAGCAATAGAAAACTAATTAGGTAGAGAGATATATAATATTATAAAATATACATGTATATAATATATATTATATAATATTTATCTAGATAGGCATAGCTATAAATATAGATAGATGTCAATATGTATGTAGATATTGATATCTCAATAGACTGCATTTTAATGGAAATTTAATGTTGCCTCTACCATAAGTATTTGTGTATAGTCCCTTAGCTCTAATTTAAAGTAAATAGCCTAGTTCCTTTTAAAGATACTTTGACTTTCATCTGGTAATTTATTTGAGAGCGAAAGGAATAGAATTTTCCCTCAAAGAACCCTTGATCACACCTAATAGTGTTAGAATTTATTCCTGTTATGTCAGGCAGCTCTGTAGTTGGCATCATAACAGATACCTAAAATAGTTTTGCTAGCCCATTTTTTCTCAAATATTTACTCTGTATCTGGCTTTTGATGTGTAATTGGGCCATGTATGTTTATCTTAATATTATTTTATGATACTAGAACATGGTTGAGAAAGAATGTTAGAGATCTGCCATCCATAAAAAAGATTAAAAGTTATTCAAGATTTGGGGAAATGATTAATAGACCAACCCATTTAAGTGTTCAAACATATAGCTTTATCACTCTCTACCTATCTTCTACAATTTTATTTGTGCCTATGATAATTAGAGAAAGGGAAATAAGTTGCTGTCAGTGTTTCAAAACAAAGGGAACTAGTTCTGCATTGAGATACTGGCCTGAGAAAGCAGTATTCCTGCCTTCATTTATGACTTCTATTCTTGACTATTCATATTTTAAAAGCACATGTGATTATAATTAGCAATGAATTACACCATTATTTTATAAAAACTTTGCAAATACTCTATTATTTCAAAAGTAAAACATGTTTATTGTTTAAAATTCAAGCTATTGGAGAATCATGTAACATAAATGAAAGTTTCTTCTCGACCTCAGCCTCTCCCTCCCCAGGTGTAGCCATTATTGTTACTTCTGTGCATATCCTTTGAGGCCTTTAAAAAAAAATCTAAAAATAGTTATAGGAGTGGTGGTTGTTTTATTTGGTTAATTTCAAGAACACTATTTTATAATATGTTGTTCTACATTTTGCTGTTTTCATGTAACCATACATCAAAATACATCTTTCTATGTCGAGTTAGACAATATTAATCATTCATAGCTGCTATATGTTCTCCAGTGTGGACATACCATACTTATCTAAAGCCATTCTAGATAAAGTATGGTGTGACTTATAAATAACTTTAAAATGACTTATAGCATTTTCCCAGGTTTTTGTGGGGGTTTTTGGTTTGCTAATTTGAAACCATGTCATGAGAAATACATGTATGCAAGTATTTTTTAAGATAAATCTCTGCAAGAAAAAAATAATTGGTTGAAAACATGTACATCTGATATTTTGACAGATCATGTTGCTCCTCAAATGCTGTCCCAATATAAACTTACATAATCAGTGTATGAGATTGTTCATTATCTTATGCCTTCTCCAGCACTATGTACCATCTGTCTAATCATTTCAATCTAGTGTGAAAATGGTATGTCATTGCTTTTGTTAAAATTTTTCTGACTTAAAAGGTGATGCAATAACTTTTCAAATGTTTATTGGCCATTTGTATTTGTTCATTTGATGAACTACCTACCTATATACTTTTTTTCAACTGAGGAGTCTTAAGGATGTTTACTTTTTTATTATTGATTCATATGAACTCTTTATATATTATTTGACACATTTGCTGAACTGAAAAACTTCTCCAGTTATCACACATCTTGGAACATTGTTTAAGGTGTATTTTTCCTCAATCATATTATCAAATGTTTCAGACCTTTATAATTCTGTGTTTTGCCTCTCCCTAGAAAGGACATTCCCAATAAAAGCTCCTAAAATAAGCATTATCTTTTACTTTCACCTAATATTTTTTATAATTTTGTAAAGTATAGCTCTTTAATCAATCTAGATTTTCAAATTTGTCTTTGGATGGCTATTTTACATGTTTTACTTTTCATAAAAGTGAAAAATAATATTTTGGGTTTAAAGACATATGTGATTGTCTTGAATTTTGAAACAGCATCAAAGCTAATTATAGCTATTTTAATAATATATTCCTGGCCAAATGCTTTAGTAAAATCCACCCCCCCAAAAAAAGAAAATATGGTACAAAAAAAATTAGATTTCCCACTTTTTTAAAGAAAGGAATGTGCATGTGAATTAAATTAAATGGCATACTTTATAAACTGAATATGCCTAATACCTAAGTTTTTATAGCTTCTTCCATTTTTAAAAGCAAGTAATGATTCAAATAAATATTGATTGCATTGCACCCATGGTTTGAAAGAAAAGCTGTCTATGAAATGCGCTTCTCACCAGTTAAAATGATGCAATTTGTTTTGTTTTAGCTTAGAGAATCCTAACTAAACTTGATAGTTGTTTCATTTTTAGAAAGGCCTGTCCCACAATAATACTAGCTCTTTTTGTTCCAGTTTTATTGAGATATAGTTGACATTAATCACTGCATAAGCTTAAGGTGTACAGCACAATTGTTTGACTTACATATACTGTGAAATGATTACTATTATAAGTTTAGTTATTAGCATTCATAATCTCAAACAATAAAAATAAAGCAAAATAAAACCCCACACAACAGCAAAAACAGCAACCAAAAAAAAAATAAATAAATAAAGCAAAAACAAAAAGAAAGAAAAAAAATTTTTCCTTGAGGTAAGAACTGATAGGATGTACTCTCTTAGTGCTTTTCACGTATAGGAAGCAGCTTAACAAAGTATTAGACATTCAGGTGGACCAAAAGAAGCTATTAAATATCAAAAATCCTGGTTCTCAATTCAAATACTTTAAAAAGTGGAATCTTCTGGTGTTTACTCACATACCTGTGTAAATGCATGCAGTGAAGACTCTCCAGGGGATTTTAGAAAGATAGAATGTGATTTGTATTTACTGGTTTAAAATTTTAACCTGGGGAGTTATTTCCTTACTCTACATTAGAAGAATGATCTTAGGAATGCAACTAGTCTGAAACACTAAATCTTTAAAGCATCACCAGGATTATGGGAGACAGAAGAGAGGAAAATTATAGAATCCTGGAGTGTTAATAATTGGAAGGGACTATAGAGATTTTCTAAAATATATTTTAAATTCCAACTCTTTATTTTTTTCCAGAAAACAATATCCATTCCAGAAAGAAAAAAATTTAATGAAAGGTTCATAATTAGAAAGAAACTTATAGAAAATCCATGTCAGTGTATTCTAAATAAATCATCTTAAAAAATAATTTCGTGAAAACATTTCCTGTGTTGGAATATCCCCAATCAATCCATAGAACTCATGAGAATATCTGAAAGATAGTGCTATATTTTTCTTTCTGTAGAACACCATTAAAAAGTGTAATTAATGAAAACAGTATCACTTCAGCAGTTTGTGCATGTAAATTCCCATTACCAAATTCCTAATTTTGTGTGTGTACAGCTTAGATTATTGACTGAGTAAATCTATGCAAAACTTTTTCATTTGGATTTTTTTCTATTTTGAATCATGATTTTTGACATACATGCTGAAATGCTACTGGGGTGTTTTATTTTCATATATTCTGAGATTCGTGAGCAGCACCATTTATTTTAACAAAATTAAAGTCAGTAAGTTCCTTCCATTAGATTTGACACATGGAAGGTGGGAACTTGTTGATCTCTTTCTCTTTAAAATTGGTAGCTATAAGGTACAGGGTTGGTTGGCCAGTGGGCATCTTTCTGATTGTGTGAAGAAAGTTTGTCTGTAGAACAAGAGAATAAGGGTGATTTAAAGAGACTAATAGTGACAAGCAGAGCATGAAAATGTAGAGACAGAGATTGAGAGTCTTATGGCATACATTGGAGAGTCAAGCCAGTTTCATCCTTAAATTTCCCAGTTACTGAGCAAATGAAGTCTGCCCTTTTACTCAGGGTACTTTGAGTTTGATTTTTATCATTTGCAATTGAGAAATACACTGTGGCCTCTGTAAATACTCAGACTAAGAAAACAAATTTATGAATTGCATATAAACTCCAATCTATTGCAATATGATAAGGCAAATGTATGAATGAGGATACCACTGGTAACATCTCCACATTGTACAACTCTCACTTTTTCTTCATGATAACCTCTTCTGGTAAGTGACCTGTAGGAATGAAGCAAAGTGTCAGTATCAATTAATGCTTCAATATTAGTAAAGCTTAATAATGTTCTTGCTTTTAAATAAAAGTTTAATATTTTTCTTTTTACACAAATGGGTCATTTTGTGCTTAGCTAAATTTGAAAACCATTGTTTAAATAATATAGTTTCTTAGATTCTCAGAATAAAAAAATATATTTTTTATTTACCAAGGCAGGTATTTCACTAGACATTTCCTTCAACTATTTCAGTGCCTTCGTTGGATTTTAAAATTGATATCCCCTAAGTGTGTTCTAGTTCTCCTTTGGAGCAAATAAGCAGCCTCTAAAAATGGAGTGCAAATATGTTTGTAGAAAATACCTCAATTCATATTTTGTTCATTTGTAAAAACCCTTCTCAGAAAAAAATAGTTCATTGCACAATTTTAAAAATATCTTTGAATTTTCTATAATCCTCCTATCCCGTCTCCTTGTTTTATGGCTCACTTTTACATAAGTGTATGCATAGTACTTGCCACAGTGGTGTTCACTCTAAAGATTATATGTGAAACATTGATGATAGCTAGTTGTGGAAGCATCAGTGAGGAGTAAATGTTTCTTTATCGTTTCTCGCTAGCCTTGGTGCAAAGTATGCCTTGTTTAAGAATAGCTTTAATTTTACCTGGTCTGCCACATCTAGGAAAATTGAGGTCAATTGATTATATCAACACAAACAAATGTGCTTAAATAAAATGAGAATTTCCCTCATTAACTATGACCTTCAAATGACCCAGTTGGTGCAAAATAAAATAAAAAATGCAAAAAGCCTTGTATTGACAGGTCACATTAGTAATGATATTATATCTCTATTGATTTCTTTACCCTTTATTCTATAGCAAAGTGGTTTTAAAGCACTCACTCCCCAGAATGTAAGCATCCTTCATTTTCTCCAGAGTGAATTCTCTGTTCTTGGAAGTATTATAGCAGCTATTTTGGACATGTCCATTTTAAGTCTTGAAATCCTGAACTTTCTAGGCCTCAGCTGGTGTCAGGATAGAGGACATAACAAAATTTCTTCTCAGCCCCAATATCTTAACAGAGAGATAATCACAAAGTCTTGTAAGGATTCCAGGGTTCTTACTCTAGAAGTGATTATTAAAATGTAAGCATCCTTGAAACACAATGTGAAACAAATTGGAGTTTCAAATAGCTTTAAAAGGGTTTGTTATTTCATCAGATTGTAATGTAATTCTAGTGTGTTTGTTCCCTAAGGTGTAAGTTGCCGAAGGAAGGGATCAGCTCTAAATGGTGGCATCAGCTACTTCAGGACTGGCAAGTGTTTTCTATAAAGGTCCAGGTAGTAAATATTTTAGGATTTGAGGGTCAAAGGTCTCTGGAAGAACTACTCAACAGTACCTAAATGAATATGTGTAACTGTTTAGATAAAAAATCATTTGCAAAAAGAGATGGTGGGTTGGATTTGGCCACAAGCTGTAGTTTGTCCACCCCGGAGCAATCCTGATAAGGCATTCCTGGTTCCATTCTAAGTGGTGAGACAACAGCCTATGGGCAGGGGAGGCTGACAGGGCTATCAAGCCTAAGAGATTGTTATTCACATGAAAGCTCCTTTCCCTTTTCCTTGGTATTGTAGGATGAAAACTCAGAGCCTGACTTCTGGGACCTTTGATTTATATTATACAATATAAATAACTACATTAAAGTGAAGAAATAAATTCTGCCATGAAAGAGATGCAAAAATGACTAAGAGGTAAAGGCCCACTAAGCAGGATGTTAACAGTTCTAAGTCTTTCCCTAATTTGTCAAAGAAAAATGGAGCCTATATATTGTAGTTTAGTGCAACATGATCCAATGGAAATATAGTGAAGCCACAAATGAGAACTCCATATGTAATTTATTTATTTTTTAATTAATTAATTTTTTACAGTAGGTTCTTGTTGGTTATCTATTTTAAACAGCACTGTCTACATGTCAATCAATTTATAATTGCTAGTAACCCCACTGAAAAGAAAAAAGAAGCAGGTGAAAGTAATTTAAATAATATATTTTCTTTAAACCAGTATAGACAAAATATCATTTCAACACGTAATCTGTAAAAAAAAATATGTATTATATATTTCTTATTCTCATACTAATGCTTGAAATCCAGTGTGCATTTTATACTTACAGCTCATGTCAATGTATACTAGCCACATTTCAATTCCTCAGCAGCCTTGTGTGGTGGGTAGCTATCATATTGTACAGTGCAAGTTTAGTGGCTTAAAAATATGTCTTTGGATTCAGGCATCCCTCAGCTTGAATCCCTAATTCCACCACATAGCATATCCACATCTCAGTTCCCTCATATATAAAATGGGAATAAAAGTTGTGATTACCTACGTGTGTGTAAAAACACTTAGTACAGTATCTGGCACATGTAAAGTGTTCAAGTGATAGCTAACATTACTTATACCTGACAAATAATAAATTTCTCTCATTCTTGCATATTATGTCTCTTTGTATATACATACATTTGTTGGTTCATTAGAATTGTGAATGACAGACATGTATATAAATACACTTATCAAACTAGATGCATTTGAGGATTTCAGAGATGCTTGTTTCAAAGAAATAATTCTCCATGAATGCTCACTGCAGATTAATGTTTTAGCAAAAATTACAGCAGTCAGTGATGCTAGATTTCAGATAAAATTCTTTGTCTCTAAGTGCTACCATTGTTAAATAAAAATGCTTCCTACCCTTTTTAGTCTTCCGAAAATAAGCTAAATGTTAAAACCATGGTGTCCTTTATAATTATCTATCGAAAAACACATGATTAGGAGTATAAAATGTCACTGTTTCTAATCTTAATTTAAAATAAAATGTCATTTGGACCTTCTTCAGGAGATTTAACTCCCTGAAAGATAATCCAAATTGAACTGGAGCTCCTATGAAGAACAAAGATTAGGTTTCCTTAACTCATAAGAAACACAGTTGTTGGGGCACAGTTAATTTAGAAGGCGCTTTTGAATTTCAGGATTACGAGGGTACTGTGTCTTTCAGTGCCTCCTTTATGTATTTGGTCCCCCCCCCCCTCCACCTAACACTGTAGTGCCTAAGCATACATTTGGAACAGTTGAGCTTTTCAGTGACCAGAATGAATATGTGTCACTTTGTTAAGCAGTCTGTCCTGCCACTTGGAATTTAGTTAGTTACGTATAGAAAGTCATATTGGAAAAGACCATACAGAAGTTGCATGGTTTGACATTCAGAAATGGAAGTCTTCAGGATGAAAACTCCAAGGATGAAATTCAAGAAGAAAAAAAAAAAAAGATTAAATAGAGTAAAAGGAAGAGGTGGAGAAAAATAGAAAGAAGAAAGAATTCAAACCCAAAGCCTTAGTAGGTGCAGGTGATTCTAACCAAACAGTCTCTATTATAGTCAACATCTCAATAAAAATACAGACAGCAGGACTTTTCAGCTTTGCTGTTGGGGACATTGCTGGGATACATCAAAAATACCAGGAGCTGTGCCAAAGAACAAATTCAAATAACAGTATCCTGTGTTGTCTGAGCCTGATCCAAAATCTCTGCCATATCTGCAGCAAGTAAGAAAATATCTGAGTTAGTGAAGTCAATCTTATGACATCAGAATTCCATCCTTAGCATGTTTTGCTTTTTCATTTTTCCCAGAGGAGACAGTTGTGGAAGGGAATGCAAGATTTATAATCAGGCATATATGACAATATGAATTGTATCTTTAAAAAATAATTGCCATGCTAGAGGGAGAAACCAAGATGGCAGAGTAGAAGGACGGGCTCTCATGCCCTCTTGCAAGAACACCAGAATCACAACTAGCTGCTGGACAATCATCGACAGGAAGACACTGGAACTCACCAAAAAAGATACCCCACATCCAAAGACAAAGGAGAAGCCATAATGAGACGGTAGGAGGGGCGCAATCAGAGAAAAATCAAATACCATAACTGGTGGGTGGGTGACTCACAGACTGGCGAACACTTATACCACAGAAGTCCACCCACTGGAGTGAAGGTTAGCCCCACGTCAGGCTTCCCAACCTGGGAGTCCGGCAACGGGAGGAGGAATTCATAGACAGTCAGACTTTGAAGCCTAGTGGGAATTGATTGCAGGACTTCGACAGGACTGGGGGAAACACAGACCCCACTCTTGGAGGGTGCACACAAAACAGTGTGTGCATTGGGACCCAGGGGAAGGAGCAGTGACCCCGGGGGAGACTGAACCAGACCTACCTGCTAGTGTTGGAAGGTCTCCTGCAGAGGCGGGGGGTGGCTCTGTTTCACCATGGGGACAAGGACACTGGCAGCAGAAGTTCTGGGAAGTACTCCTTGGCATGAGCCCTCCCAGAGTCTGTCATTAGCCCTACCAGAGAGCCCAGGTAGCCTCCAGTGTTGGGTTGCCTCAGGCAAAACAACCAACAGGGAGGGAACCCAGCCCCACCCATCAACAGTCAAGTGGATTAAAGTTTTACTGAGCTCTGACTGCCACAGCAACAGTCAGCTCTACCCACCACCAGAGCCTCCCATCAAGCCTCTTAGATAGCCTCAACCACCAGAGGGCAGACAGCAGAAGCAAGAAAAACTACAATCCTGCAGCCTGTGGAACAAAAACCACATTCACAGAAAGATAGACAAGATGAAAAGGCAGAGGGCTATATACCAGTTGAAGGAACAAGAAAAAACCCCAGAAAAACAACTAAATGAAGTGGAGATAGGCAACCTTCCAGAAAAAGAATTCAGAATAATGATAGTGAAGATGATCCAGGACCTCGGAATAAGAATGGAGGCAAAGATCAAGAAGATGCAAGAAATGATTAACAGGCCTATAAGAATTAAAGAACAAACAAACAGAGATGACCAATACAATAACTGAAATGAAAACTACACTAGAAGGAATCAATAGCAGAATAACTGAGGCAGAAGAACGGATAAGTGACCTAGGAAGACAGAATGGTGGAATTTACTGCTGCGGAACAGACTAAAGAAAAAAGAATGAAAAGAAATGAAGACAGCCTAAGAGACCTCTGGGACAACATTAAACGCAACAACATTCGCATTATAGGGGTCCCAGAAGGAGAAGAGAGAGAGAAAGGACCAGAGAAAATATTTGAAGAGATTATAGTTGAAAACTTCCCTAACATGGGAAAGGAAATAGCCACCCAAGTCCAGGAAGCACAGAGAGTCCCATACAGGATAAACCCAAGGAGAAACATGCCGAGACACATAGTAATCAAATTGGCAAAAATTAAAGACAAAGAAAAATTATTGAAAGCAGCAAGGGAAAAACGACAAATAACATACAAGGGAACTCCCATAAGGTTAACAGCTGATTTCTCAGCAGAAACTCTGCAAGCCAGAAGGGAGTGGCATGATATACTTAAAGTGATGAAAGGGAAGAACCTACAACCAAGATTACTCTACCGGGCAAGGATCTCATTTAGATTTGATGGAGAAATCAAAAGCTTTACAGACAAGCAAAACTAAGAGAATTCAGCACCACCAAACCGGCTCTACAACAAATGCTAAAGGAATTTCTCTAAGTGGGAAACACAAGAGAAGAAAAGGACCTACAAAAACAAACCCAAAACAATTAGGAAAATGGTCATAGGAACATACATATCGATAATTACCTTAAACGTGAATGGATTAAATGCTCCAACCAAAAGACACAGGCTTGCTGAATGGATACAAAAACAAGACCCATATATATGCTGTCTACAAGAGACCCACTTCAGACCTAGGGACCCATACAGACTGAAAGTGAGGGGATGGAAAAAGATATTCCATGCAAATGGAAATCAAAAGAAAGCTGGAGTAGCTATACTCATAGCAGATAAAATAGACTTTAAAATAAAGAATGTTACAAGAGACAAGGAAGGACACTACATAATGATCAAGGGATCAATCCAAGAAGAAGATATAACAATTATAAATATATATGCACCCAACATAGGAGCACCTCAATACATAAGGCAACTGCTAACAGCTATAAAAGAGGAAATCGACAATAACAGAATAATAGTGGGGGACTTTAACACCTCACTTACACCAATGGACAGATCATCCAAAATGAAAATAAATAAGGAAACAGAAGCTTTAAATGACACAATAGACCAGATAGATTTAATTGATATTTATAGGACACTCTATCCAAAAACAGCAGATTACACGTTCTTCTCAAGTGCGCACAGAACATTCTCCAGGATAGATCACATCTTGGGTCACAAATCAAGCCTCAGTAAATTTAAGAAAATTGAAATCATATCAAGCATCTTTTCTGACCACAACGCTATGAGATTAGAAATGAATTACAGAGAGAAAAACGTAAAAAACACAAACACATGGAGGCTAAACAATACGTTACTAAATAACCAAGAGATCACTGAAGAAATCAAAGAGGAAATCAAAAAATACCTAGAGACAAATGACTATGAAAACACAATGATCCAGAACCTATGGGATGCAGCAAAAGCAGTTCTAAGAGGGAAGTTTATAGCTATACCAGCCTACCTAAAGAAATAAGAAAAATCTCAAGTAAACAATCTAACCTTACACCTAAAGGAACCAGAGAAAGAAGAACAAACAAAACCCAAAGTTAGCAGAAGGAAAGAAATCATAAAGATCAGAGTGGAAATAAATGAAATAGAAACAAAGAAAACAATAGCAAAGATCAAAAAAACTAAAAGCTGGTTCTTGGAGAAGACAAACAAAATTGATAAGCCATTAGCCAGACTCATCTAGAAAAAGAGGGAGAGGACTCAAATCAATAACAACAGAAATGGAAAAGGAGACGTTACAACAGACACCGCAGAAATACAAAGCATCCTAAGAGACTACTACAAGCAACTCTATGCCAATAAAATGGACAACCTGGAAGAAATGCACAAATTCTTAGAAAGGTATAACCTTCCAAGACTGAACCAGGAAGAAATAGAAAATATGAACAGACCAATCACAAGTAATGAAATTGAAACGGTGATTAAAAATCTTCCAGCGAACAAAAGTCCAGGACCAGATGGCTTCACAGGTGAATTCTATCAAACATTTAGAGAAGAGCTAACACCCATCCTTCTCAAACTCTTCCAAAAAATTGCAGAGGAAGGAACACTCCCAAAAACATTCTATGAGGCCACCATCACCCTGATACCAAAACCAGACAAAGATACTAAAAAAAAAGAAAATTACATACCAATATCACTGATGAATATAGATGCAAAAATCCTCAGTAAAATACTAGCAAACAGAATCCAACAACACATTAAAAGGATCATACACCACAATCAAGTGGGATTTATCCCAGGGATGCAAGGATTCTTCAATATACACAAATCAATCAATGTGATACACCATATTAACAAATTGAAGAAGAAAAACCATATGATCATCTCAATAGATGCAGAAAAAGCTTTTGACAAAATTCAACACCCATTTATGATAAAAAACTCTCCAGAAAGTGGGCATAGAGGGACCCTACCTCAACATGATAAAGGCCATATACGACAAACCCACAGCAAACATCATTTTCAACAGTGAAAAACTGAAAGTATTTCCTCTAAGATCAGGAACGAGACAAGGATGTCCACTCTCACCACTATTATTCAACATAGTTTTGGAAGTCCTAGCCATGGCAATCAGAGAAGAAAAAGAAATAAAAGGAATACAAATTGGAAAAGAAGAAGTAAAACTGTCACTGTTTGCAGATGACATGATACTATACACAGAGAATCCTAAAACTGCCACCAGAAAACTACTAGAGCTAATCAATGAATTTGGTAAAGTTGCAGGATACAAAATTAATGCACAGAAATCTCTTGCATTCCTATACACTAATGAAGAAATATCTGAAAGAGAAATTATGGAAACACTCCCATTTACCATTGCAACACAAAGAATAAAATACCTAGGAATAAACCTACCTAGGGAGACCAAAGACCTGTATGCAGAAAACTATAAGACACTGATGAAAGAAATTAAAGATGATACCAACAGATGGAGAGATGTACCATATTCTTGGACTGGAAGAATCAATATTGTGAAAATGACTATACTACCCAAAACAATCTACAGATTCAATGCAATCCCTATCAAATTACCAATGGCATTTTTTACGGAACTAGAACAAATCATCGTAAAATTTGTATGGAAACACAAAAGACCCCGAATAGTCAAAGCAATCTTGAGAAAGAAAAACGGAGCTGGAGGAATCAGGCTCCCGGACTTCAGACTATACTACAAAGCTACAGTAATCAAGGCAATATGGTACTGGCACAAAAACAGAAACATAGATCAATGGACCAGGATAGAAAGCCCAGAGATAAACCCACACACCTATGGTCAACTAATCTATGACAAAGGAGACAAAGATATAAAATGGAGAAAAGACAGTCTCTTCAGTAAGTGGTGCTGGGAAAACTGGACAGCTACATGTAAAAGAATGAAATTAGAATACTCCCTAACACCATACACAAAAATAAACTCAAAATGGATTAGAGACCTAAATGTAAGACCGGACACTATAAAACTCTTAGAGGAAAAGATAGGAAGAACACTCTTTGACATAAATCACAGCAAGATCTTTTTTGATCCACCTCCTAGAGTAATGGAAATAAAAACAAAAATAAACAAATGGGACCTAATGAAACTTCAAAGCTTTTGCACAGCAAAGGAAACCATAAACAAGACGAAAAGACAACCGTCAAAATGGGAGAAAATATTTGCAAACGAATCAATGGACAAGGGATTAATCTCCAAAATATATAAACAGCTCATTCAGCTCAATATTAAAGAAACAAACAACCCAATCCAAAAATGGGCAGAAGACCTAAATAGACATTCCTCCAAAGAAGACATACAGACGGCCACGAAGCACATGAAAAGATGCTCAACATCACTAGTTATTAGAGAAATGCAAATCAAAACTACAATGAAGTATCACCTCACACCAGTTAGAATGGGCATCATCAGAAAATCTACAAACAACAAATGCTGGAGAGGGTGTGGAGAAAAGGGAACCCTCCTGCACTGTTGGTGGAAATGTAAATTGATACAGCCACTATGGAGAACAATATGGAGGTTCCTTAAAAAACTAAAAATAGAATTACCATATGACCCAGCAATCCCACTACTGGGCATATACCCAGAGAAAACCGTAATTCAAAAAGACACATGCACAGCAATGTTCATTGCAGCATTATTTACACTAGCCACATCATGGAAGCAACCTAAATGCCCATAGACAGACAGATGAATGGATAAAGAAGTTGTGGTACATATATACGATGGAATATTACTCAGCCATAAAAAGGAACAAAATTGAGTCATTTGTTGAGACGTGGATGGATCTAGAGACTGGCATACAGAGTGAAGTCAGAAAGAGAAAAACAAATATCGTATATTAACACATGTATGTGGAACCTAAAAAAATGGTACAGATGAACCGGGTTGCAGAAGTTGAGACACAGATGTAGAGAACAAACGTATGGACACCAAGGGGGGAAAACTGTGGTGGGGTGGGGATGGTGGTGTGCTGAATTGGGCAATTGGGATTGACATGTATACAGTGATGTGTATAAAATTGATGACTGATTAAAAAAAAAATTTGATCACAGATATAAAAATATTTAGCAATCTCTTAATAAACTTGTGCTATTAAAAAAAAATTGCCATGCTAAAATATATTTCCTCCTTGGTCCAGTGGAATATTTATATTAATGTGGTTGCAACTTCTAGTATTCTGTAGACATTAGACCAGAAGTTGCTATGATTCCTAGAATTATTTTCTTGACAAGCATTTCATGTTTGTGTATTTCTTTACCCATTCATCCATTCAACTAAAAATCTTGAATGAATGCTAATTGTGGGCCAGGGACTAGGGCTAGATACTATGGAGACAAAGACAAAGACAGTATTACTTTCTGGAAAATATTTACAAGCAGGCAAATATCTTTACATCATCAGTATTATTATTGAATGGTTACTTAAAATACTAGTCATCATTTCGTTTCTAATTTCATGTAGACTTTCATTATTAACTTGATGTAGAGGATAACGGAGTTTAAAATCTTTTTCCAGGTTATGTAAAACATGGCATCCTGTGTTTTCCTTTTGAGCACATATTTATAAAATCAGAAACTTTGGCTTAATGGTGTGTGCCTGAAAACTTGAGTTTTCAAAGAAATTTTTGCTACTGGACGTTTTCTTCAACCAAATTTGTATGGACCTAAATTGTGTAAGAACAACTGCTTTCTCTGGTCTGTGTGCCAGTCTTTATTTGCATTTGTGAAGGAGAAAACTAGATCATACTTTGCCGTATTTGGCTCTCAGCTGTAGAGCTCTGATCAGCAAACCTTTTAATCATGCCAGATTATGTGATTGTTTCGTGACACAGATGTACAGTCACTAGGGATTAGGGTTTGTTGTTTTAAAATTGTCATTTCAGCTGTCTGTATGAAGATACAGGATTGCCTTCAAAAATCTAAATATGGATCTTTCTAAAAATGCTGACAAATACATTAGAAAAGGAAGGTTTTTTCTACACAACTCCCTAGAACCACACCCCCCCCCCAATTTTTAAATGAAAAAAGAAACCCTAAAACTAAAACATTTATAAAGTATACCTTAACTGGATTTATTTACTCTTCTCTGGAAAATTATAAACTCTAAGTACTGACACATTTTAAGTATACAGACAATCGAAATAACAATCACTCACATTAATTGTATACATAGTTAAACTATTAGAAAAAAAAATGACTACATTATAAGCTTGCAACTTGATATGTTTATGGATAATCTCAGAAATTTAAGAAAACATATCATATTGTGTCTGAAAATACATTAGGCTCTTGATAAATGGCCCTTTACCACATCAGGGTCTTTGTCATTAATAGCCAAATGTAATATTGGCTGAATCTATTTATGTTTTTGTTTTTAGTTGATATTTATTTAGTATTTTCTGTTTGTCAGGCTCTGGATTTTTCAACTGCTCTCTCACTTTGACACTTGATTGTGGGTTTTTTTTTTTTTTTTTTTTTTTTAGAGGGATGTATGGGATTTGTTGAATTGGGGTATAAAGAAGCCATTCCTATCAACAAAGTAAACTAAGGACAGACATCAAGATCATATAGGTATCCAGTGGCAGTAGAGAAGGACTTGAACCTGTAATTCCTGAATCCTATGGTCTTTCTACTGTACCCACTTTGTTATTTTGACCCCAAAAGTAGGGGTGAGTATTTATTGAGTTAAATTAACTCAGGCTCCTCATTATGAAACTAAATGATTTTTATTGCACATAGACCTCTGTTTTTGATATTGAGTAAGGAACAATTCTTGACCTCAATGATTGGTAGAGACATTAAATGCCTCAGGCATATGGAGATGGATGTAATTGATGGCCTAACCAGACCCCCTTTTACTGGTGCTGTGAGCCCATCCTCCTGCTTCTGTGTGCTGTCTGCTGGAACACAGGATAATTCCCCCTTATGCCATCCAGCCCTCATGGCCCTAGACCAGTAAATAACCAATAAGGAACAAAAAAGCCAAGGTTTTTGGCTTTTGTAGCTTCTCGTGGGGTGAGGCTGAGGCTGGAATTTTACATGCAATTACACCTTTTCTTGGTTTCTTACCCGTTCTGTTTTGCTTCCTCTTTTCCTTGCTCTTTTCTTCATAATTTCTTGCAATTGGATCATTACTTAAGGATCAGTTTCTTAAGAATGCTACCTGAGAAAAATGTTTGCCTGTAAAAATTTTCTACCCAAGTTGTATAGCTTATTTATCTCTTCCTACCCTGTTAGCTGTTATTATTTGCTACTCTCAACATGCCTTTTCCACTCACCTTATGTAACACATTATGGGTTCTTCCGTTTTGCTGCTTCTAACCTGGTACAGACAGACAAAGCAGACTTGATAGATTTTTGTGTAAAGTTAGAATGAGTAGCTATGAATGAGGACTTGGGTTTTCCATAGATAACTTCCTCTTCTTGGCTAGAGATTTCTTTTTCAGTTTTTCTGAGAAGTGACTTCCAAATGAATGCTACATGAAGCAGCTAAAGAACATGAGGTGATATAATAAAGTACCAAATTATGCAGTACAAAAAGAGAAGAAAGCAAACACCATAATAAGATGCTAATTGTTATGCACACTGATTGAGTGACACTGATTGGAGAGCAAAAACATCAAGCCCTATTCACCCCGATGCTCTCCCCTCCTCTGGTCCCCCATCATCATGCCATGAATGTGAATCAACACAGTTTTCAACAGGAGACCACAGAATTAAATCAACTTGGCCAGAATTTTTAGGATCTCAGAATTTGTGGGCACCTGGCTACTTATTGTGTTGAGAAATCTGTGTCTTCTGGGAGTAAGCTTAAATATGAAGGGTTTGATCATGTAGCACACACTTGGCAATGTCAACACAGATGTCTTTTCACACTGTGTTGCTATCACAAAAAGGATTGTACAACAAACCTTGGCTTTCCACTCTGCCAGCTCTCTGAGGTCTGCTACAAAGCATATAGTTCAATACAGTAGGAGAAAATATGAAAATGTGTGCCCCCCTAGGTACTGCCATGCCCAAGTAAATAAAATGTACTGCATGTAATTTCCTTATCCACAAAGCTCAACAAGCTCCAAGGGATCTGTTTGCAGAGAACAACCATATTCTACTTTGGAGTCCAAATTATTCAGCTTTATTTTTCATTCTTTTACATTTTCCTATTTCCATGATGGTAATCCATGGATTTAGGATCCACTCTGTGAAATGTGTGACCTAAAATCATGTTATCTTTATATCTGAAATTCTTCCTTTTTCCATATAGAGTGTGAATTAATGGTACAAACAAGGCTTTGGGAGGGAATCTTTAAACTAGTTAAGTGAACAGGCTGCTCTAGTGCCCTTAAGCACGTCAAAAGCATGTATTTATCCACAGATGGCTAGTATGCTAATTACCATTTGTTATTATTTAGGTCATTAAACCCGCTTCCCTAGAGAACTGCGTTAGACAGCTCCTTGTTTTGTAGCCCACGCTGACCTACTGTATATTCTTAAATGGAATCAAATTTTGTTTCTCAGGAAACACTATTTGCATGACTCTATTTAGTAAATCAGACTGGCTTTCCTCCTAAATGATTTTATCATGCTTCAGTGACATCCACGTGGCTGAAGAGATGGTAGCTGCTGGTGCTTATTATAATAATGTTTATGACAGTCTCAATATCGTAAACACATTGCTTTCTTTAGTTTCAAAGGAAGACAGTATTGTTATCTTCACTAGATGTTGTGGATTCATTGATATAAATATATAACAATGAAATGATGTAAATGATAACTTGTCTTGAATGCAGTATTACCATGTCAAAATGGTGGAATCAAATATAACCTCCTTCCTTGCTAACTCTATCTTCATTACTGAGGAAAAACACGAGCAAACAGAGGAAAAGCCCCTTAAGCCACTATTTCTGTTATGATGTGTTTTGAAGAAGTATTCTTTACTCAATCACCTTCTAACCAGAAGCTGATTCTTCATTCCATAGAGTTTCCTTGGCAAACCAAACACCAGTGTCGTTCTTCTCACTGAATGATCATCTTTTTTTAGCAGCAATGGTTTAGTGGAATTGGGGTCTCTCTCTATAATAGAATCTAATGCTACTTCATAGTTGTAAACGTTATGCCATCTCAAAACATTTTGCATTAATTTAATTTATATGTGTATAATCCACTACATCAGGAAATAAATTTCCTCCAGCCAATACTGGTACGCTTCAATTCACCAGCTTGCAAAAATTATGTAATACATATTGTTTCTCTTGTTTCTTTGGCTCTCAGGAACCTCAGAGCTAATCCTATGCTTAATTGCTGAAATCATCCTTATTTAACATAGAAAGAAGCATTTCTTTAAATCACGTGGTCTTGTTTTAATGACCCAGTTAAATATGCCTTTTATAATTATAATTTTATATAATTAATTATATAAAAATTATATTTTATATAATTAAAGCAAACGCTTTGGGGACTAATCATAGAATAAACAATAAACATATTCATCTAATTGTGGCCTGTCAGATAAAGAGGGGAAACATTACTATAGTTATTTACAGAAGAGAAAACAGCTTAAACAATAAGCTTCCTTTATTACTTAAATCTAATTTACTTCTGAAAATGTGTCAGATATTTCATTATTTAAAATAGTGTAAAAGAAAAAATCTGTTCTCCATTCATACAAAAACACCAACCAACTTTTTTCTGATGTGATTAAAACATTTTAAACATGTATTTAACAAGTCACCAAGGATTTTTACACGACACAAAGCATCTAAAACACCAGTTACCTAGTTATTTAAGACTAATGAACTCATCGATGGGTTTGTTTTTGCACAGTTTGCAAAAATACTATTCACTATTAGATATAGATTATACTTTGACACTGAAAGAAATATGTTCTATAATGCAAATAAACAATGCAGGAATCACTTAGGTAAGATACTCAACTGCCTTTATGATGGAGCAGTCTCATTGCCTGAGAGCCACGAGGAAATGGAGAAGCTGTTGACAGAGGCCAAGGTTCAGGGCCTCATAGACAAGTGCCAGGCAGGCCTATGAAACAAAGGTACTTACGAGCCTCGCTGCAAAGATTCTGTTATCACCGCTTCCAAAGAAGAAGGAAAACTTACAGCAACTTCCAATAAGCTAGCTGTATAATTTCTGTATAACAGAAGTAGCAACGACTATTCACATACCAACATATCTGACAACAATTTGTTGAAAAACTCAATTGTTTTGACAACCTGTCCCTGAGCTTTGATGGAAGGTCCTATTCATCAAAGATGTTACTGAGGACCAGTTTTGCTCTTAATCCTTTTAGGATCAAGGCTACAAGATGCTGGTTTTGTTATATGTTCATCCTCTACACCACGGTGAAGAAACAGACCAAAGTAGAGTTCCCTTAAGCCTGGACTTATGAAGAGAGACTGAATACTTTGCCCATTGAAGTCTAGGATAGCCAGGAATTTAATTATGCACTCCTAGAGTCCACAGGGGGGGCAGCCAAAGACTCCACCATCTGGAGGAGGATGAGAACGGGGGTAGCTTGTATTTACATCACGCACCTGGCCGCCGGGCTAAACACCACCGCTGAACTGGCAACAGACCTGAGCTGTACCCCCTACTGCCCAGCCACCCCGCTGCGCTCCTGGCAGGCTCCTGGGCACCTTTCCTTTCCACTGAGTCTAGAAATCATCTTTTAAAATGAGCCATATTACTATTTTCCTTGTTTGCTTGATAAAACTTTTCTTTTAGTTCTGTCTTTACCCAAGGTGAATACATATCCCCATTGATGTATAAGTGCATCTGAGTTCTCTTTTTTTCAAGTGAAAATACTTGGAGCCAGGGTATTTCAGTTTTCAGAGGAAAAAGCATGAATGGATGTAGGCTGTATATAAGACCTTTTCTGTGCAGTATTTTGTTGATGGTGTTTACTACCTTTTGGAACTATCTGTCCGTTCTTAACTAAGGAGCTGTTAAAAAATCCAAAATAGTTTTACAATTTTCAAGCCCCAACAAACTAGCTTTTGGAACCTATGCTTCTATAACTATGCAGTATCTCATTGTTTTGGCAAAAGTTCTTCCACTGTGTGGTTTTGAATTTGGGCTTCTTGATAAATAGCTGCATCTCATATCAGTGATGTGTAAGCAGAAGAGCCCTGTACTCCTAAAACTCTGTTCCTAGTGTTGCTTTTGATGCATAGCATTGTTTAAGGTGAAAGCCATTTGTGGCCTTGATTAATTCTTGGTCTGATTTTTTTTTTAATTAATTTATTTATTTTTGGCTGTGTTGGGTCTTTGTTGCTGTGCATGGGTTTTCTCTAGTTGTGGCAAGCAGGGGCCACTCTTCACCGCGGTGCGCTGACCTCTCACTATCGCGGCCTCTCTTGTTGCGGAGCACAAGCTCCAGACGCGCAGGCTCAGTAATTGTGGCTCACGGGCCTAGTTGCTCTGTGGCATGTGGGATCTTCCCAGACCAGGGCTCGAACCCGTGTCCCCTGCATTGGCAGGCAGATTCTCAACCACTGCGCCACCAGGGAAGCCCAACTTGGTCTGATTTTTGCAGAGACTCCCACATGTCCAGTTGGGAGTTTGGCTTTTATGATGGCATTAGGGTTCCTAAGATGTAAGGTTTGAGTGACTTCAGCTCTGCTAATGGCTCCTTTCGTGACTCTTGCATTTTCTGATTGCTTTCCCATTCCAGGAACAAAATCCATTCCAGGAATTAAATCTGAGTTTGAGACTCTCAAACTGCTGTGTCACAGGATTTATATTCTTATTTTTCAGCCTTTTTCTCCATTAAGCTGTACTTACCAAAGCCAGTGGATGCTCTGCCCTTTGCTTACAAATGAAATTTGTCCCCATGCATGGCCTTCCACACCTCCAAGGGGTGTGGTTCACAGTAATACCAGGGAATCTTACCTTTCTTATATCAGCCTTTGGTAATTCAGTAAATGCAGCCTCTGGGTCCTTGAAATAGAGTTTACAGATGAGATTATTATAGTAAACTAGATATCATCTCTTTTCATACTACATGAAGTATTGCTTATTTCCCTGAAGATAAATCTTGCTTGTTTTATTTATCATAACTAACAAGTAATTACTGAATGCCCACTGTTGGTATTTAGTGTGACAAGTGCTGCAAACACTATCAAGTAGAAGATTATAGAGCAAAGAATACAGACTGAAACTGATTCTTTAAACCCTGAGACATTAACTACATTTTAAATATTAATAGAATGGCCAGGCTGGAAAAAGGTTTCTTTGTGTCCAGACACAAACATTTGCAATATTGGGAAGAGGAAAACATCATCTTAGTAAAGCAATTTCCTAAGTAAAGCTATCCAGAAAGCTATCCAGATAAACACCCACAATATGGAGGTGGGATGAGTGAAAGATGGGCCTTAGATCGAAAAGGCTGAGTTCAACATATACTCTAGGAAAACAGTGAAGAGTGATATTCTGTATTTCTTTCTCAAAATTGGCCCATCTCCTTAATATTGGGTGACATTCACTTAACTCCCCATAGTTTTTCTCCACTTTTCCATAACATTGAGGGAGAATTTTCCTCACCTGTTCTAATTGATAAATATGAAACCTGAGGCCAAGTGAGTATTGGCAGATTAACAGTGGGGTGATTGATTTCCGAGAACCAATAGCGACTGACTGCTTACGAATATGCATTCTAATCTTGATGGGGTTAAGCAAGTTTTCAGGCAATGGCTCTGTGACTTTACCCTTAGAATTTCTTAATAGGGCCTCTTCACATGAAACCATACATTTTCAAGAAAATAACTGGTTCAAATGTCATTTCAGATTTGTAAACCACGTCTCCAGTGCCATTTCACACATGAAAAATCAGTAATAGAATCATTTGGGGGATTATTTGTTCATACACATTTTAACTTGGAATCTTTTTCTTGGACAGTTTTTGAAAGTAGGGTGTAAAACTATCTTTCTGGAATAGTTGAGATGGAGCTCTGAGGGACTAGATAATCTCCACCCCTTTCAAACCATGCTTTTCATACTGTGATCTCTCTTCCTAAGCCACTTAGGAAACTCATTAACTTAAGCTTTGGTTGGTGTAATTACACAGTTGTGAAATAGCGTATCTTGTACACTGTTCTTCTGTACTTTGTAAACAAGTCCTCTCTATATCAGATAACTGAGAATTTATAACCATTACTTCAAAATAGCAGTTACAGAACAAGGCAAGCTTAAGCACAAATGAAAAGTACAAGTTGTCATTCCATTAGTATGGATTTCTTGTAAAATGTATTTGCAAGCAGTTTGACTTAGTGGAGGATTAAAGAAAGAAAGAAGCTCTGAACCAAATGTGAAGATTTAAAGGTAATGAACCGTGATTGATGATAATTTTGGCAAAATAAAATGTAAGCTACATACTTAGGTTAAATATGAGTTGGTTAATTATAAATGGTCCATTATTTAGCAAGAGAACAGAAAAACAATTGTGCTCTTATCTAGAGATCATCTTTTTTTTTTTTTTTTTTTTTTTTTTTCTGAAACTAGTCCTGGGGCTTAACTAGAATTTATTACTTCTTTCTTTTTTTTTTTTTTTTTTTTTTTTTGTGTATGTATACATACTTTTTAATATTCGTTTCCATTATAATTTATTACAAGACACTGAATGTAGTTCCCTGTGCTATACAGTAGGACCTTGTTGTTTATCTATTTTATATATAATAGTTTGTATCTGCTAATCCCAAATTCCTAATTTATCCCTCCCCACCCCCACTCCCCCTTGGCAACCACAAGTCTGTTCTCTGTGTGTCTGTTTCTGTTTTGTAGATAAGTTCATTTGTGTCATATTTTAGATTCCACATATAAGTGATATCATATGGTATTTGTCTTTCTCTGTCTGACTTCACTTAGTATGATAATCTCTAGGTCCATCCATGTTGCTGCAAATGGCATTATTTCGTTCTTTTTTTTTTTTTTTTTTTTTCCACACACACACACTGTATTTTATTTTTACAAGAGATAAATAGACTGACACCAAGCATTGTACATGGATGACCACAACAAAAGCAACAATGATTGCAATTACCAAACATGAAACACACTCATACTATGTCATAATATTGACATTCAGTCCAGTAATCCTCCACTGTAACAGCTCCTTTACTTTGCAGTGAAAATTGATTTGTATATTCTTTGCCTCTGAGTCCTTGTGGGATTTTTTTTTTTTTTTTTTAATTCAGACAGAAAGTCACAAAAATTATACTCATCCTCATCAGTTCACTCACTGCCATGTAATTAATTGTTTTTTTTCATCTTGATCTTTTGTTAGCACTTTTATGAGTTCATCAGTTTTTCATCAGAGTTCTGAAAATGCTTATTCATTCAGTTCAGCAGTACAGTCAGTTACCAGAAACCTGTACTTGTCAGAGTCTTTTCCATGAATTTCTTGAAGATGAAACCCTTTTATAGGAACATATTTGCAAAATCATCAGAGTACACCCAGAACTGTCTGTAAATGACAAAAGACTTAAAAATGACCACGGTAAAAGATTTGATGAAAGTTCATAATAATGCAGTTGACAAAAAAATTAGTTATTTCTGAGATATACATTTTAAAGTAATAACTAGGATTATTACTTATTATACCAGAACATATAAGATTTTTAGAAATTTCATGTAATGTCTGAAACATTTATATTAACATATTTCCATACATATTTCCATACAAATACAAATATAAGATTTTTAGGAATTTCATGTAATGTCTGAAACATTTATATTAACATATTTCCATACAAATAACCCAATGAAAGTTTAGTATTAGTTGTTTTGTTTGTTTTTTTATACTGCAGGTTCTTATTAGGCATCAATTTTATACATATCAGTGTATACATGTCAATCCCAATCGCCCAATTCAGCACACCACCATCCCCACCTCACCGCAGTTATCCCCCCTTGGTGTCCATATGTCCATTCTCTACATCTGTGTCTCAACTTCTGCCCTGCAAACTGGCTCATCTGTACCATTTTTCTAGGTTCCACATACATGCATTAATATATGATATTTGTTTTTCTCTTTCTGACTTACTTCACTCTGTATGACAGTCTCTAGATCCATCCACGTCTCAACAAATGACTCAATTTCGTTCCTTTTTATGGCTGAGTAATATTCCATTGTATATATGTACCACATCTTCTTTATCCATTCGTCTGTTGATGGGCATTTAGGTTGCTTCCATGACCTGGCTATTGTAAATAGTGCTGCAATGAACATTCGGGTGCATGTGTCTTTTTGAATTACGGTTTTCTCTGGGTATATGCCCAGTAGTGGGATTGCTGGGTCATATGGTAATTCTATTTTTAGTTTTTTAAGGAACCTCCATATTGTTCTCCAGAGTGGCTGTATCAATTTACATTCCCACCAACAGTGCAAGAGGGTTCCCTTTTCTCCACACCCTCTCCAGCATTTGTTGTTTGTAGATTTTCTGATGATCCCCATTCTAACAGGAGTGAGGTGATACCTCATTGTAGTTTTGATTTGCATTTCTCTAATAATTAGTGATGTTGAGCAGCTTTTCATGTGCTTCGTGGCCGTCTGTATGTCTTCTTTGGAGAAATGTCTATTTAGGTCTTCTGCCCATTTTTGGATTGGGGTGTTTGTTTCTTTGATATTGAGCTGAATGAGCTGTTTATATATTTTGGAGATTAATCCTTTGTCCGTTGATTCATTTGCAAATATTTTCTCCCATTCTGAGGGTTGTCTTTTCGTCTTGTTTATGGTTTCCTTTGCTGTGCAAAAGCTTTGAAGTTTCATTAGGTCCCACTTGTTTATTTTTGTTTTTATTTCCATTACTCTAGGAGGTGGATCAGAAAAGATCTTGCTGTGATTTATGTCAAAGAGTGTTCTTCCTATGTTTTCCTCTAAGAGTTTTATAGTGTCCAGTCTTATATTTAAGTCTCTAATCCATTTTGAGTTTATTTTTGTGTATGGTGTTAGGGAGTATTCTAATTTCATTCTTTTACATGTAGCTGTCCAGTTTTCCCAGCACCACTTATTGAAGAGACTGTCTTTTCTCCATTGTATATCTTTGCCTCCTTTGTCATAGATTAGTTGACCATAGGTGCGTGGGTTAATCTCTGGGCTTTCTATCTTGTTCCATTGATCTATGTTTCTGTTTTTGTGCCAGTACCATATTGTCTTGATTACTGTAGCTTTGTAGTATAGTCTGAAGTCAGGGAGTCTGATTCCTCCAGCTCCATTTTTTTGCCTCAAGACTGCTTTGGCTATTCGGGGTCTTTTGTGTCTCCATACAAATTTTAAGATGATTTGTTCTAGCTCCGTAAAAAATGCCATTGGTAATTTGATAGGGATTGCATTGAATCTGTAGATTGCTTTGGGTAGTATACTCATTTTCACAATGTTGATTCTTCCAATCCAAGAACATGGTATATCTCTCCATCTGTTGGTATCATCTTTAATTTCTTTCATCAGTGTCTTATAGTTTTCTGCATACAGGTCTTTTGTCTCCCTAGGTAGGTTTATTCCTAGGTATTTTATTCTTTTTGTTGCAATGGTAAATGGGAGTGTTTCCTTAATTTCTCTTTCAGATTTTTCATCATTAGTGTATAGGAATGCAAGAGATTTCTGTGCATTAATTTTGTATCCTGCAACTTTACCATATTCATTAATTAGCTCTAGCAGTTTTCTGGTGGCAGTTTTAGGATTCTCTATGTATAGTATCATGTCATCCGCAAACAGTGACAGTTTTACTTCCTCTTTTCCAATTTGTATTCCTTTTATTTCTTTTTCTTCTCTGATTGCCGTGGCTAGGACTTCCAGAGCTATGTTGAATAATAGTGGTGAGAGTGGACATCCTTGTCTCGTTCCTGATCTTAGAGGAAATGCTTTCAGTTTTTCACCATTGAGAATGATGTTTGCTGTGGGTTTGTCATATATGGCCTTTATTATGTTGAGGTAGGTTCCCTCTATGCCCACTTTCTGAAGAGTTTTTATCATAAATGAGTGTTGAATTTTGTCAAAAGCTTTTTCTGCATCTATTGAGATGATCATATGGTTTTTCTTCTTCAATTTGTTAATATGGTGTATCACATTGATTTGCGTATATTGAAGAATCCTTGCATCCCTGGGATAAATCCCACTTGATCGTGGTGTATGATCCTTTTAATGTGTTGTTGGATTCTGTTTGCTAGTATTTTGTTGAGGATTTTTGCATCTATATTCATCAGTGATATTGGTCTGTAATTTTCTTTTTTTGTAGTGTCTTTGTCTGGTTTTGGTATCAGGGTGATGGTGGCCTCATAGAATGAGTTTGGGAGTGTTCCTTCCTCTGCAATTTTTTGGAAGAGTTTGAGAAGGATGGGTGTTAGCTCTTCTCTAAATGTTTGATAGAATTCACCTGGGAAGCCATCTGGTCCTGGACTTTTGTTTGTTGGAAGATTTTTAATCACAGTTTCAATTTCATTACTTGTGATTGGTCTGTTCATATTTTCTGTTTCTTCCTGATTCAGTCTTGGAAGGTTATACCTTTCTAAGAATTTGTCCATTTCTTCCAGGTTGTCCATTTTATTGGCATAAAGTTGCTTATAGTAGTCTCTTAGGATGTTTTGTATTTCTGCAGTGTCTGTTGTAACCTCTCCTTTTTCATTTCTGATTTTATTGATTTGAGTCCTCTCCCTCTTTTTCTTGATGAGTCTGGCTAATGGCTTATCAATTTTGTTTATCTTCTCAAAGAACCAACTTTTAGTTTTATTGATCTTTGCTATTGTTTTCTTTGTTTCTATCTCATTTATTTCTGCTCTGATCTTTATGATTTCTTTCCTTCTGCTAACTTTGGGTTTTGTTTGTTCTTCTTTCTCTAGTTTCTTTAGGTGTAAGGTTAGATTGTTTACTTGAGATTTTTCTTGTTTCTTTAGGTAGGCTTGTATAGCTATAAACTTCCCTCTTAGAACCGCTTTTGCTGCATCCCATAGGTTTTGGGTTGTCGTGTTTTCATTGTCATTTGTCTCTAGGTATTTTTTTATTTCCTCTTTGATTTCTTCAGTGATCTTTTGGTTATTTAGTAACGTATTGTTTAGCCTCCATGTGTTTGTCTTTTTTACGTTTTTTTCCCTGTAATTCATTTCTAATCTCATAGCATTGTGGTCAGAAAAGATGCTTGGTATGATTTCAATTTTCTTAAATTTACTGAGGCTTGATTTGTGACCCAAGATGTGATCTATCCTGGAGAATGTTCCGTGCGCACTTGAGAAGAATGTGTAATCTGCTGTTTTTGGATGGAATGTCCTATATATATCAATTAAATCTATCTGGTCTATTGTGTCATTTAAAGCTTCTGTTTCCTTATTTATTTTCATTTTGGATGATCTGTCCATTGGTGTAAGTGAAGTGTTAAAGTCCCCCACTATTATTGTGTTACTGTCGATTTCCTCTTTTATAGCTGTTAGCAGTTGCCTTATGTATTGAGGTGCTCCTATGTTGGGTGCATATATATTTATAATTGTTATATCTTCTTCTTGGATTGATCCCTGGATCATTATGTAGTGTCCTTCCTTGTCTCTTGTAACATTCTTTATTTTAAAGTCTATTTTATCTGCTATGAGTATAGCTACTCCAGCTTTCTTTTGATTTCCATTTGCATGGAATATCTTTTTCCATCCCCTAACTTTCAGTCTGTATGGGTCCCTAGGTCTAAAGTGGGTCTCTTGTAGACAGCATATATATGGGTCCTGTTTTTTTATCCATTCAGCCAGTCTATGTCTTTTGGTTGGGGCGTTTAATCCATTCACGTTTAAGGTAATTATCGATATGTATGTTCCTATGACCATTTTCTTAATTGTTTTGGGTTTGTTTTTGTAGGTCCTTTTCTTCTCTTGTGTTTCCCACTTAGAGAAGTTCCTTTAGCATTTGTTGTAGAGCTGGTTTGGTGGTGCTGAATTTTCGTAGCTTTTGCTTGTCTGTAAAGCTTTTGATTTCTCCATCAAATCTAAATGAGATCCTTGCCGGGTAGAGTAATCTTGGTTGTAGGTTCTTCCCTTTCATCACTTTAACTATATCATGCCACTCCCTTCTGGCTTGCAGAGTTTCTGCTGAGAAATCAGCTGTTAACCTTATGGGAGTTCCCTTGTATGTTATTTGTCGTTTTTCCCTTGCTGCTTTCAATAATTTTTCTTTGTCTTTAATTTTTGCCACTTTGATTACTATGTGTCTCGGCGTGTTTCTCCTTGGGTTTATTCTGTATGGGACTCTCTGCGCTTCCTGGACTTGGGTGGCTATCTCCTTTCCCATGTTAGGGAAGTTTTCGACTATAATCTCTTCAAATATTTTCTCTGGTCCTTTCTCTCTCTCTTCTCCTTCTGGGACCCCTATAATGCGAATGTTGTTGCGTTTAATGTTGTCCCAGAGGTCTCTTAGGCTGTCTTCATTTCTTTTCATTCTTTTTTCTTTAGTCTGTTCCGCAGCAGTGAATTCCACCATTCTGTCTTCCAGGTCACTTATCCGTTCTTCTGCCTCAGTTATTCTGCTATTGATTCCTTCTAGTGTAGTTTTCATTTCAGTTATTGTATTGGTCATCTCTGTTTGTTTGTTCTTTAATTCTTCTAGGTCTTTGTTAATCATTTCTTGCATCTTCTCAATCTTTGCCTCCATTCTTATTCCGAGGTCCTGGATCATCTTCACTATCATTATTCTGAATTCTTTCTCTGGAAGGTTGCCTATCTCCACTTCATTTAGTTGTTTTTCTGGGGTGTTTTCTTGTTCCTTCATCTGGTATATAGCCCTCTGCCTTTTCATCTTCTCTATCTTTCTGTAACTGTGGTTTTTGGTCCGCAGGCTGCAGGATTGTAGTTTTTCTTGCTTCTGCTGTCTGCCCTCTGGTGGTTGAGGCTATCTAAGAGGCTTGATGGTAGGCTCTGGTGGTGGGTAGAGCTGACTGTTGCTGTGGCGGTCAGAGCTCAGTAAAACCTTAATCCACTTGACTGTTGATGGGTGGGGCTGGGTTCCCTCCCTGTTGCTGTGGCGGTCAGAGCTCAGTAAAACCTTAATCCACTTGACTGTTGATGGGTGGGGCTGGGTTCCCTCCCTGTTGGTTGTTTTGCCTGAGGCAACCCAACACTGGAGCCTACCCGTGCTCTTTGGGGGGGTTAATGGCAGACTCTGGGAGGGCTCACGGCAAGGAGAACTTCCCAGAACCCCGGCTGCCAGTGTCCTTATCCCCCCGGTGAAACAGAGCCACCACTCGTCTCTGCAGGAGACCCCCCAACACCAGCAGGTAGGTCTGGTTCAGTCTCCCCCAGGGTCACTGCTCCTTCCCCTGGGTCCCGATGCACACATTACTTTGTGTGTGCCCTCCAAGAGTGGGGTCTCTGTTTCCCCCAGTCCTGTCAAAGTCCTGCAATCAATTCCCACTAGGCTTCAAAGTCTGATTCTCTAGGAATTCCTTCTCCCGTAGCCGGACCCCCAGGTTGGGAAGCCTGACGTGGGGCTCAGAACCTTCACTCCAGTGGGTGGACTTCTGTGGTATAAATGTTCGCCAGTCTGTGAGTCACCCACCCAGCAGTTATGGGATTTGATTTTACTCTGATTGCGCCCCTCCTACCGTCTCACTGTGGCTTCTCCTCTGTCCTTGGATGTGGGGTATCCTCCTTGGTGAAGTCCAGGTTCTTCCTGTCAAAGATTGTCCAGCAGCCAGTTTTGATTCTGGTGCTCTCGCAAGAGGGAGTGAGAGCACGTCCTTCTACTCCGCCATCTTGGTTAATCCTCTCTAGAGATCATCTTAAATGTCTTTTCAATATATGTTTCCTTTAAATAACCTGTAGTTTAGACTATGAAATTGATTTTACTTTTTTTACACACACCCACAAACACAATTTCACTTCTACCTACAGATATTATCAGTGTAATACTGTAAAATGGGTATTTTTGTGCTTTCTAATTTGATACATCTACCATGTTGATTTTACTACCTATTTTTTTTAACATTAAAATTTTAGAGTTCATTGTTAACATCAACCATGCTAATAGACATTTAAACAGGCTCTCTGTGGTGATTCATATTCTCCAAAAATTTAAATTTCTTTCTAGAAATTTGAAAGTTATGTTAGCAGCTGGTTAACTTTTTTAATATACTTTAAAAAATGTAGCTTTCATTGGGATCAAATATGTGAATTTTAGGAGCTTGAGTTGCACCACCTTGAAGTGAATATATATTACAATGGCACAACACTGGCTTTGGAGTCACAGAGAACTGGGCTTAAATCCTGACCCTATTACTTCCTGGTCATATGATCTTGAGCAAGTTAATATTACTTTTTGATTAAAAGGTATACATTCCTTCCAAGGCATAGCTTATAAGAGAAGTTTTCAAGATTCAAGGTATCTTATGGAACCCCATAGCAGTAGTGAGACCTCTTACCAGAAAATGAAAAGACACTAGAAATTTAGAAATTCAGGCAACTGTGGTGGTATATCTGTTTTATCCTTCTATGTCTCCAGAACAATTTGGTCTATTTTGTAAAACATATTTGGAGGACAAAAGAGGACCACTCAAAGCGAGTGAGAGGGCAGTTAAAAATATCATCATGGGGGCTTCCCTGGAGGCGCAGTGGTTGAGAATCTGCCTGCCGATGCAGGGGACACGGGTTCGAGCCCTGGTCTGGGAAGATCCCGCATGCCGCGGAGCAACTAGGCCCGTGAGCCACAATTACTGAGCCTGCGCGTCTGGAGCCTGTGCTCCGCAACAAGAGAGGCCGTGATAGTGAGAGGCCCGCGCACCGCGATGAAGAGTGGCCCCCACTTGCCGCAACTAGAGAAAGCCCTCGCACAGAAACGAAGACCCAACACAGCCATAAATAAATAAATAAATAAATAAATAAATAAATAAATAAAATTGAAAAAAAATAATATCATCATGACCTGGGAAGAAACATAAAGAAATGACTACTACACATAACCAAAGCATCCTCATTTACCAAATAAGCATAATAATACCTTCTCTGTAAGGCTGTTGTGCATGGGGATTAGTAGTGATATTTATAAAGCATTTCTGAGCTGAGCACATAGTAGGTGCTTAATAAACAAGCTTTACTATCATTCTTCTTCTTGACTAGGAAGTAGAAGACCATGTAATTATTGCATAATCTGGCCTCAGAATTAACTGAATTCTTGATCTGCTGAGGAAGCATGCAGTCTAATAGAAGTAATAGAGATTGTGCCTGAAGCAGAGAATATAATTAATAGTTGTTAATAATTATGGATACCCATCCCTCCAAGCAAGTCAAACTCCACAAAAGATAGGAAAGATGCTAATGTAAGTGGAAGGTCCAATTCTCACCTTAATGGAGCACAGTTCTGTTGGATCATGTGGTATGTTACGAATGAATGAATGGCACAGGGCCAATAGAAAGGGTAAAATATTTGTTTCCGTGAGGCAGGGCATGTGGAAGAAGGATGTGCAGATAAGAGATGGCTCTTTTTAAGACTTATAGAACTTATTTGACTCCTTAAACACGACTTCTAAAAGAATGTTCATGCCTTACTCTCAGAAATATTAAAATCAATTTTAAAATTACAAGAAATCCCCAAAAGTGTTTCACAGGAGATGTATTGTAATATTTACTAGGAAGATCAATTTTAATTCAGTTTTTAGAAATGGACTTTATAAAATGTCCATGGCTGCAGTTTAACAAGATCAGATATTCTGAAATCCAAACCCTCTCCCACCACAAAACCCCTAAATGCTGGGTAAATTAGAGCCAGCAAACTTTGAAAAGCATTACTGAGTTCACAAGAACATAAAGGAAGTCCTCCAGAACCACCACCACAACAAAAATCCTCACAAAAAATAAATAATACAATAAAAGTAGAAAATCTACTCAGAAGCCAAAGCTGCCTTGGAAGTGTGTCTAACCCAGAAAGCTCCAAACTTCACTGGTTATCAACTCCTTCAACTGGTTATCAACTTGACAAGTGTATGATCTGAAGCTGAGACCCCTCCCCTCCCCACACACACACATTAAGTGAGGTACTCAAAAATGATAATCTTCAACTGATAGGAATGCTTACCAAATGAACAAACCAAAAAAGCCGTCTATCTCTATTGGAACTTGGTGGAAAAAATTAATATTCTTAAAATGAATAATCTTCCTTAATAATTAGTATCAGTAGCTCTTCTCTCATGGAGTCCTGAGATTTGAATTATACCATGCTCTCAATCTATGAAACCCAATCCAAGAAACAACATTAAAATGTTTCCTAGTTGGTCACACTCCCCAGCTGGGGTTGCCAGATTTAGCAAATAGGATACAGGATACCCAGTTAAATTAGAATTATTTCTAATTTGCCTGTGTATATATACACAGAGATTTAAAAATCTTGTATGGGATGTATTTCTATTAAAAACACTATTTGTTGTTTAGCGGTGTACCTAAATTGCATACCTTTTTGTAATACCATTTCCCTGAGATCTGGCTCTTCTTAACAGTTCCATATTTTACACAATTTGCTTAAAAAAATTCTTACAGTTACAGTCAACCTTCTATTTACATTGTAACATAGCTCTATAGTGGTCACATGCAACTTATTTATTTTGTCCATTGACCATTCATTTATAAGAAAACATTAATATTATGAGCCAGTAGACTTAATATCTATTTGCATAAAGTTAACAACTCTGAGAATTGTTCTTCACATTTGATATTTTGAAGCACGAAATACCATCTTCAAGACATAACTTGCTTTTCCAGTGTTCCTCCATATGTAGTGATCAATGGCTTTTAAAAATGTGCTCCAGTAACAAAAGACAGCCTTGTCATGAGTTTTCATTTCCTTCCTCTTCATTTCATGAGTCCACATGTTCTCATACTGGTGATTATTTAATAACATGCATGTAAAAAATTAAATTCTTCAGAGGATGAAATCTATTCCAAACAAAAATCATGGCAAGGGCCATGATAATTATTCATTATGAGTTGAATCTTTCCTGTTCATAAGTAATAGTGTCCATTTTAATAACACCCCTGATACTTTAAGGAATGCATTTTTATTAGTTCTTTCTTTAATGCATTCAGCAAGTTCTTTTAAGCAACAGAATACATTAATAACAGTGATTTTCTTTCAATTTACTAAAAAGATATTGAGAACTATGAACAAGAAATAAGTAGGCTTCACTCAATGGATTATTAAAAATCTTAACAAGAATTTGGGAGGCTCTTTTCTTCAGAATTAAAGTATGATTTTAGTGCTTCAAATAAATTGAGATGTCCCCAACTGCGTCTGTTAAAGAGACCCAACAGGTTTTTGAATGTGGGAATTGAAGAATACTGAATATAAAGAAAATCACAAAAATCCTTTAATTGCTCACTTTGAGCTATTGAACAGAATAAATGATGAAGAGAAAAATTTCATCACAATTAGTTCAATGTCAATAGGAAGAACATCGATACTGTTTCAGCAGTATAACACAGAACATGAGAAGGACAGCCAACATCTTCCATATAATTATTCATATTTTGTTTCACCTTTGAATAAACATTGTCTGCACCTTTACATAAACACCCAGCAAATTTCAATTTGGATTATATCCACCAAAAGGTGTACATTTTTTTCTTATTAACGTCTAATTCAATAAAAGAGTCTCTGCAAAAAATTTACTATTGTTCCTGAAGTCTTATGTGGAAGGTTTTTCCTTGGAATAGCCTTATAAGCAAGGCTTTTTTCAGGAGAAAAATATTGCACAAGCAAAGGGGAATTTTTTTTTCTGCCTTGTGATAACTTGTATCCATGGCTATAACATAAAAAGGTGAGGCATTTATATCTTTGATAATTTCTGTAAAAGTGAATGGAACTGTTGCATTTTTTTATTTTTGTAGATTTCCTTTTGACACTTGAAAACTTGCTTGCAGTTTCAGAATCAGAAAATGCTTCTGGTAGAAGTATGTGCAGTTGTTTTAGCTGTAAAACTGGTGGTATACATAGCAGACAGCCATTACAACTTCTGCTGTTATTATGTTATCGTCTGAATTTTATTAATTGCTTTTCTTCAGTACTAGTTGAGGAAATCATCTCTTATGCTTAGCTGTATTATATGTTGACTTATATCTCACTTTCCATCTTTTGTTTATATTGACTAAACAGTTGTATCCAGCACAAATTTAAATTCTTTTTCTTCATTTAAGTAATTGTCCAGTGTTTAAAATTTTCATCACAAAATTTATGCTTGCATTTTGACAAGGTTTGTGTTGTGTTTATATATACACAAATAACAATTAGATGATAGCAGCAACTACCAGAATTGAAGGATTGAATATGATAATCTCATGTCAGTGTGTCATTTTGCCTGTAACTCACGAGTCCAATTCAAAACTAACTATAAACATAGGTGAATCATTGAAAGAGCTGTGAACTAATAATAATTGAACTTGATAGCTGTTGCAGACTCCTCATTGACTGCAAAGGAGACCTATCTTCATAAGGCACGGTCTCCTGTAATGATGCCCTATTGATTTTATGTAAATATTTCGGAAACCTGGCACTCAGGGGCTGGGAGTCTGTCAGAAGCTGGAATGCTCAGGGCATGGTGGAATTTAGCTGCCTTGCTGTGATCACTGGAGTAAAGTCCTATTGATGGCTGGCTTTTAGAAGCATGAGCGACAGGAGGCTGGCCTGATTGGCTGAGTTTCTCAGCACGTGAGAGCTGACCAGGAGTTATCTCTGACTAGACACTTTGGGCAAACAGTGGTGTTTTTATTCTTCAATATGAAAAATATGTACTTGTAGTTTGCAAGCCTCTTTTTTGGTTTTCTCTCAAACTATAGGAGTTGTTCAGATCTTCAGTTGTGGAGATATAATTCTCAGGTAGTGTTGTCATTTGTCATTTAAGCACCACTAAAGATATTTTGAAATATCTTTTATATTTTAAAATTATTTAATGAAAAAGCTGAATGTAGGCCATTTCGGGTACCCTGACAAACTCCCTAAAGAGCACAGGAAAAAATCATTAAATACAGAACATGTCGGGTATATATATATAGGGGTTGGGGGAGAGAGAGGATAGGATATCTGGCAACCCACGTAGTAGGGACAATATGAAGATAATGTTCCGTGTATTTACAATTGTGTAACTGAAAGATTATAAAGTAAAATTAGCATAAAGTAGTGAAAAGTAGCACAGTGATGAGGACACACTTATAATGAGTACTTGTTAAAAATTAAATAAACATGGATTATGAAAACTGACTTTCAGAAATAACATTAAATAAGTGAATACTTTTAAAGTGTTACCACCCGAAGGAAAACTGCCCTTGAAGTTATAGGAAACCTCTGTGTCTTAGTTGGCAGAATAGATGTACATATTTTTAATTTTGTGTTTGTGTTTACATTATTAGCATTATTAGCATCTATTATTATTAGCATCTATTCACAGGAATCCCTGTGACATACAGTGCAACGGTATGAGAATTGACATAACTAATAATTGATATACATTAGAATGATCATAGATAAACTTTCCTTTGAAGTCCAGCTGTATGTTGCTTTCAATATGTATATGATTTCACTTACTATGTTATTCGCATAAATCTTGGGTTGAGGCTTTTTGCATTTTCCTTTTTACATTGTGAGTCATTTGATCTTTAAAATTTTTTAAAGAAAAAAGGTAAAAACACTGCAATCAGATGTTGTGTACCCACAGGCATTCAAGTTTCTCCTTTAAAATTTTTACCTTTAGGAGGTGGGTTTGACTCCCATGTGAAATTAAGTGGTGAGAGAGTCAGTCCTTGGTGAACAAACACACACACACACACACACACACACACACACACACACACACACACAGAGAATATTTCCTCACTCAAGGAAACTTCAGGAATATATCTGTTGGGTAGAACGTTCCAAGTGGCAAAACAACTAACATTCGTTCTAAGAACTTATCTGCAAATGCCAGCTGTCCAAGTTCCCTCCCTCTTCTTACTGCCTTACTAGTTACATGGCACTGCCTTCAATACCACCTTCTTCCAATTTTTAAGCACCGAGGAGCTATGTTGCTGTCATTTCTCTCTCCCAATCCAGCAACTGAATTGACTTCTTCATCTATTTAGGGTGTCTAAGGGGCAGCAGAAATTTATTTCGTTTAAGGGGAAAAGAATGTTTACTTTATAAAAGGTTAAAATGTCACTCCAGGAGCATCCTTAAACACTGCTGCTGAGAGAAAAATACCAGTATTTGGAGTGTCAAAGTGAGTCATCGCTCAGCTTGCTTCTTGAATTCCCAAATTGTTTTCCTTTCTTACTGCCCAGAGCTTGCTGAATGTTGATCATCAAAATATAATAGAGATATCTTTTCCTGTATCCTCCCATAAAGGACTGTTTGAATGTCAAAGTGCTGGGCATTCTTGACCTTAAACTCGCTGGGCACCTCCATGGTTTTAGCCGGCAGTAGAACCACACAACATTCTCTTTCTTCCGTTAATGTGTCACTATTTTCCCATGATAGCAGAGATTTTTATACCAAAAACAGCAAGTAGTCAAGAGTTAAAATAGACTTACCAGCATGGTCCTTCTATAGAGATCTCTGATGTGTAGGATATCTATTCCGTGTGTGTGTGTGGCAGGGGGGAGGTTGTAGTGGCCAATGGCAATTAGTATAAAAGGATTGCGTACATTTTAAAAAATGGAGACATCACTGAGTAACTTTTAAGGCTTTGCTAACATTGTAGTAAGGGTTTATTTCATGGCTTTTTTGTTTATTTGTGACTTGGAGGATAATTATAAAGAGAGTGGCTGTTCCTCACAGATGGTAACACTAAAAGTAACGTTCAGAAACATTACTTGTTGGATTTAACCCTTTGCTGTCCTAACATATTTTGAAGAATTGAAATCTCAGCTAGTACACAATGTTCCACCCACCCTGAAACCCCTCTCCCTAATGACTAGGTTCAGGAAAGCAAAGAAACAAGGTTTGATGAATGATTCTGTTTCTTGTGGTTCAAAGACATACACACATTCTGTACTGCTTCTTTTGCGATGGCAACCAGACCATAGCTTTTCACATGTTTATCTATCTTATGAAAGCCAAGACCAGCTCTACAAACCTCAAGTGAATTTGAGTAGTGTTGACTGCCTGCCCAGCTACACAGAAGTGACTTTTGGGTGATGCATGATCATATTTATAATGTGCGCTGGCACTTCCCTCTCTGGCTTAGAAGACTGAGTGATATCTAGTATGCCTGGAATTTTTTGACTCTTCATCTCCTACCATACAATTCTCCTTTTCTCCCCTAAACCAATTCACCATTATTTTTGGAAAAAAGAATATTGGGGAATCCAATACAGTTCAGCAAAATCTTCACATTGAAATGGGCCTAGAGGATAGTCAACAGTGAAGAACTAGGCCCACTAATGTTCTTGAAATATATTGCCTCTCACTTTGGTAGCCTTTGTGTTTTTTGTTATTGCTTGATTTATTAAAATATATTAACCCAGGGACTTGGGGAGATTATATAATAGCTTGTGCAAAATAACACAGTTGTTAAAAATCTCCGGACTGTTTTCCAAACTTTGTTTCCAATCGTACCTCGCAAGCATGACTTGTAGATGTTATTTACTACTTATTCTCACAAATTTCCTTTCATAGGTTCACAGCTTCGTATAGTAGACAACCAACACCAAAGTGTTGTTTTGTCAGTGATTAATGGCCAATATGGTTTCATTAACACTAACAGAAAATGGGTATAGTTTTACATCATTACTCTTCACTCAAAAATATGTCTTCTTAAACCCCTCCAGTGAAATACTTATTTTTCTCAGGGGCTAAGGGAGTAGGGCCAATGATGAAAGCATCAAGTAGAGGCCAGGAATCAGGAATAAGAAGACTCACAATAGATGATGCTAATTCTCAGGGTTCTTACCTTGTCCAGGTCCTTGACTTAATCCATAAAGGATGGATAATCAAATTGAAGCCCCTAAATACTGTGGGAACTGTTGAGAGGAGCTTTTATTATTTAAACATTGACTTACCAATAAATGCACCTTAATAAAATAAATCTCACTAACTTTGTTCCATCTTATCTTAAATGTATTCTTTTTACTGTACAGTTATGTGATGTCATTTTCAGATGGTATTATTTAGAAGTAATACCATAGCTGGGAAACGAACAACTTCCTAATCTCCAAGCCACACTGGAGATCTCAACTTTACCTATTATACTCACTTTTTAAACATAGGCTACGTCTGCATTTAAACAAAGTATGGATTTGTACATATTTTTTCCTAAAATAGCTTGTTTACCTTCAGGGAGAACCGGCAAGTCACAGTTAAGGTTATACTGAGGAGTGTTAATTAGCATTCACCAAGAAGCCTAAGGAAGACAAAGATTGATCTTTGTGCTTAGAGTAGAGTAATTGGTTTTAAGGGAATTTATAACTATAATGTCTGATAACAAAAGGACATTCTTCTAATTTAAGTTAAAATGGTTTCTTTTTCAGTTAGGAACATGCACTCATTTAAAAGCAAGGAAATTGTTTTTCCTAGTCACCAATACTGCTTATAAATTGGGCTTTGGGAGGGAAGTCTTATTTGTGATCAATAATTATGCGGTACAAAATAAACAGAAAAAGAAAGTATAAAAGAAGTTTCTATAATAACATTAAGTGATGTTTAATCTCTAAATATAAAGGCAGTGTACAATACTCATACTCTGAAATTAAAGAATCACCTACAGGCAAAGATTAATTAGATAAATTTAATCCAATTCCTAAGCCAGACTCTGGAATGTATGAGAGCTGCTGAGATGCTTGCGCAAAAGCAGATTCTGAATTAGCTACCACCCTGACCACCCCCCAACCCCCAACTCTGTGCACCAACCTAGAGCCATTCGAGAATTAGTCCATATGCTTTGGACACACTTCTTTTAAGATGTGGTTCAAAACCCGTAGCTTGGAACCAATTGCTCCTCAATCGTGTGTAGATTAACTTTATAAGCCCCTTCTTGCATCATTACTTTCCACTAAGATTCAAAGTTCTTACCATCTCCTGAATGTAGAGCAGACCCTAAGGTACCTTTATGCCCCTTTGTCTGCTGTTTCTAATGCCAGGAATTCCTTTCCCTCCTCTTCATCAGAAGAAAACCTTTGTTTCTTCCATAGACTATTGTCACCTTCTCTGTAAAGCCTTAATCAGGTTCTCCATTCAAAATTAGCTGCCATTTTCTTTGTGTTCCCATAGCAGCTGGGTGAAAATCTGTTCACAAGTTTGTCACTCCAATTAGACAATGAATTCCTCAAAAGGAAAAATCGCTAATTATTTTCTCCATATTGCCCTGTGTTACTTGGCATTTATTGGTTCTATTTTACTTTGAGGAATAAATGAATATTATACCTAGTTCATCTTGTTTTTTAAATGATGTTCTTTATGTACAAGATTTAATTATGAAAATATTTTACAGTCCAAAAATATTGGAAAAGTTTTGGGACTCAACTTCTTTGTTATATTGGGTGGTCTTGAAATATCATTTAAAAAGGCTTCATGCTTCATTTTTATTGTATTTTTCTCTAGCTTATTGAGATGTAATTGATATATAACATTGTGTAAGTTTAAGGTATACAAAGTGATGAGTTAATACATACATATATTGTGAAAAGATTACCAAAATAAGGTACTCATCACTTCTCATAGTTACCGTTTTGTGTGTGCGTGGTGGGGATGAGAAGCCCAGGATGTTAAACACTTTGCCTTATGTTCCTCAGATACATAGAAATCAAGCTGGGATTTGAATTCAGGTGTTATGACTCCTAGTCCGGAGTTATTTCAGACCTTTCTTAGGGAATGTCTCTAGAATTCATGTTACCATCTCCTAAAAAACTCAATATCTGCCTGGGTAGGGTTGCAGTGAATAGGTCTGGGTTAGTCAGCTGAGTAGGAAAAAAATAATGGATAAAAGGTTGGGTTCTCTTCATGGTGATTTCCCAAGAATGTGTACTTTCATCCAGTTTTTCACTGCGCCATTAGCTTTGATAAAATGTACACATTCATTGGTTCAATAACTAGGAATCAAAAACCACACACAAGCAGCAGCCACTGTGGAACACAAAACACGCCATAGTCAGCATTAGATTTGAGCCTGAGAAGAGCAGTGACTCCCTTAGGACATGTGCTGACACACTGTAACTTGTGTATAGAAACTTGTTTCTCAATGTATAGAAACAAAAGGCTGAGATGTAAAGTGGTTTCTACCCATTTGGGTAAGTCACAAGTTCCATTCAGAATTTGATGAAAACTATGTACCTTTTCTCAGACCTAAAGTTGTTTTTGGAATTCACATTATTGTGCAAGTTAAATTTAGCATATAATTACTGGGGGTAGGTCTGTCCCATAAAGCATACCCATAGTGAGCCTCAGTCTCTCTCTCTCTCTTCTCTCCCTCTCTCTCTCTCTCTTTCTCTCTCACACACATGCATACCACACTCACTCACAAGCACATATTCATTTTTCACTTTGTGACCATAGTTTAGGCTTAAAAGTCTGTAGTGAAAGTTACATTACATTCTATGTGCCTGTGATTTTTATATAAAGATCAGATTTTCATTATCTGTCAGTCAATCAAAGGGGCTTTTAGTCTGTGAAGATAATCTTTTTAATTTTTATGTCAATAGTGATTTTAAGAAATTAGCAATTTGGGGGAAATAGCTGACTACTTCTCTTCTAAATTGAATCTTCATTTAAAAAAATTCTTCTATAATGTGCATTTCTCATTTTGTTCTATTCATGAAAAATCGTTGGCTGTTGATGTAATATTTTAACATCAAAAAGTGGATATTTATAAAGGTTTGCACTCTACTCTTTATTTTCATATTTTATTTGTCAAGTAAGTGGTTCATCTGTTTTCTCATTCGCAGAATATAGGTAGGAATTGCTTATTATACTTGAGAAAAACAAATAATAAAATATCCAAAAATATACCTCTGCCATAATTATTTCTGGCTGTAAAAGTAGCTTATACATCACATTAGCTCCTAACAGAAAACAATAAAGTGAGAAAAAGTTTCAAGTGCATAAGGCCTATGACTTTTCACATTATAGTGTTCAGGGAAATAGACATGTTTCTGCAGTATATTTGGGGATGAGTGTTGGCACATTCTTGTGAAATTCAAATCTTGTGTAATTAGAAACTTAATTGCAGTGTTTGGAGTGTGTTTGAATCAAATTTTGAGGTAGAACAGCTGTACTATAAAGTTCCCTTAGTGGACTTCTAGAATCTTGGTGTAAAGGTCCTTTTTGTGAATTTCAATTGAAAGTTTCCAAGATGGGGGAGAATTAGTGTATACATGTAAAGAATTTCATTTGGTGGATAATAAGAGTAAATCTGAAGGAAATTCCATTTATAGGTCAATAATCTGGATTTTTTTCTGAGTTGCCTTGATTTCATTAAGCTTAATTAAGATTGTTCAGCTTTTACTGTGTCATTATTCTTTACTTGAAACATAATCTATTCAGTTAGTTCTTCGGAACAGGAAAATAAATTCCTACAACTATTTTACTAGCAAATATTGAAAAAATTAATATGGAATACACTTGTAGGATATGAAAGCTGTGGAATATGCAGAATAAGATCAAATACAATGATTTTGTCTTGAATCATTGACAAGGAGGTTTAGTTACTTAGGCAGTAAAATAGCATCTTTATCAAATAATCTTACTTTCAAGAACATCTCAAATCATAAACTCCAAAGGACAGTGTTATATTGAGTGTCTTGTGTTCCTTGAATAAAGGTAATGTATTTTTCTTGTAGAGGTTATTAGAATTCAATTATTGCACTAAGTATTAGGGATAAGTTATGCAGAGCAGTTCTCAGGAAGCTGTTGGATGGAAGTTACTATCAGAGAGCCCTCCACAAAGAAGGATGAATCACAGAACGTTTTGCTCTTCAGGAACACTGGTAGAAAGATACCTTCATTCTCCCTTAAAGCCTTCAATTTTGAATTTGGCTGAAGGTCAGCTGATATATAATCATAACCATTTGAGGTTATCACACCTGTTGCTTTGTGCCTTAGGATGCTAGACTTAAAAAAAAAATAATGGCAGGTTGTATGACCCTGCCTTTGATGACTTTTGACTATATTACAAAGCTATATACTACCTATATATTGCAAAGCTATAGCAATCAAAGCAGTATGGTATTGGCATAAAAATAGACTCATAGTTAATGAAACAGGATATAGAGTCCAGAAATAAACCCATGCATATATGGTCAATTAATTTGTAGCGAAGGAGCCAAGACTATGCAGTGGGGAAATGAAAGGACTGTCTCTTCAATAAATGGTGTTGGGAAAACTGAACAGCCATGTGTAAAGAATGAAACTATACTACTATCTTATATTATACACAAAAAAATTATCTCAAAATAGATTAAAGACTTGAATGTTAGACCTGAAACCATAAAACTCCTAGAAGAAAATATAAGTAGTAAGCTCCTTCATAGTGGTTTTGGCGATGATTTTTTGGATCTGACTGCAAAAGCTAAGGCAACAAAAGCAAAAATAAATAAGTGGGGCTACATCAAACTAAAAAGCTTCTGCACAGTGAAGGAAAGCATCAACAAAATAAAAAGACAACCTATGGAATGGGAGAAAATATTTGCCAATAATATAATAAGCGGTTAATAACCAAAATATATAGAGAACTCATACATCTTAATAGCAAAAACAAAAAACAAACAAACAAAAAAATAATCTGATTAATAAATGGACAGAAGATCTGAACAGACAGACTTTTTCTAAAGAAGACATATGTATGACCAAAAGATACATAGAAAAATGCTCAACATCACTTATTACCGGGGAAATGCAAATCAAAACCACAGTGATAGCACCTCACACCTATCAGAATAGCTATTATCAAAAAGACAAGAAATAAGTTTTGGCGAGGATATGGAGAAAAGGGAACAGTTTTGTAATGTTGGTGGGGATGTAAATTGGTCCAGCCACTATGGAAAATAGTTTGGAGATTCCTCAAAAAATTTAAAATAGAACTATCATGTGATCCAGCAATTCTACTTCTGAATATTTATCCCAAGAAAATGAAAACACTAACTCCTAACGATATATGCACCCCCATGTACATTGTGACATTATTTACAATAGCCAAGGCATGGAAATAACCTACGTGTCCATCAGTGGATGACTGGATGATGAAAATGCAATATACACCCACACACACAAACACACACACACACACACACACAATGAAATGTTTAGCCATAAAAAAGAATGAAATCTTGCCATTTGCAACAATATGGATGAACCTCGAGGGTATTATGTTTCGTGAAATAAGTCCGACAGAGAATGACAAATTTCGTATGATCTCACTTAAATGTGGAATCTAAAACAAACAAACAAAAACCAAGCTCACAGATACAAAGAACAGATTGGTGGTTACCAGAGGCAGAGGTTGGGAGGTGAGAGAAATGGGTGAAGGTGAATAAAAGGTAGAAACTTCGAGTTAAAAAAACATTAATTTACAGCATGATGACTGTAGTTAATAGTACTGCATTACATACTTGAAAGTTGCTAAGAAAGAGAGTACAGTCACCCCTTGGTAGCCACAAGGGATTTGTTCCAGGACCTCCTGCAGGTACCGAAATTCACAAATGCTCAAGTCCTTTATATATATAAAATGGCATAGTACAGTTGGCCCTCTGTATTTGTAGATGTGGAACCTGTGGATATGCAGGGCTATCTGTACATCTTAAAGGTCCTTATCATAAAAAAAAAAAATTGTAACTATGTATGAGAAAGGATGTTCACTAGACATTGTTGTTATCATTTTGCAATACATACAAGTATCGAATTATTAGTTGTACACCTGAAACAAACATTATATGTCAATTATACCCCAAAAGTATTAATGACAGGTTGTATGATCCTGCCTTTGATGACTTTTGACTGTGGAAGAGTAACTGTGTGCATGCAAGTTGAATCTAAGTAGAATAAAGGAGACAGTAAAGCTTTGTGCATCCAAAGATTGTCCTTAAATTTGACCCTTTATAAGTCAATTCCTTTTGATGAAATAAATATTGCCTTGAGAGATATAATCCAAGGATAGTGGCAAGCTATTTGTGTTTTATATAAAATATGACTTAATTAGATGTTTTCCTTGTGGAATTAAGAGCTATGAAGAGAGAAGAGAGAACACTGTGTATCATAAGTCTGGAGAGAAAATAATCTTGGAAAATGATGACTTAAGGAGGGACCTACATGCAAAGAATAGAGTTTACCCAGGTGACAGATGATGCAGAGTCAGTCTAGCTTACATAGCCTTCTTGTAATTTTCAAGTCGCATGTGAGGGACAACTGTGATTATAGCACTCTCGCATGCCAAGCTCTCACACCACGAACTATCTTATAGTTCACTGTACAAAGCAAAAATTTGAAAATAAAATGCAAAGTGGGGCAAATTAGCTGACCATGGCCAGTACGCTGACCTCGTCCTTTATGAGTAATGACTCCGTTCCTGATCCATGATGTTAGCGACGTTGTCTTGATTACTGCTGTGTTCTCAACACATAGAACAACGTCACATAACAGGGAGTTTTAAATATTTCATGAATGATGAGACAAACCCTCAATAAATAAAATAATGGACTTTTCTAATCTGTGCCTATACAAAGTGTTAATCTGTATGGAGTCAATAATTGAAAGCCATAGGTGGCATGTGGCTTAAATCTTGAATCCATCACTGAACTGGTGTCATGAATTTACACAATTTATTTAACTTCTTTGAGTCTCAGTTTCTTAGTTTATATAATGTGACTGGTGATCATTCCCATTTTACAGGATCATTTTATGAATTAGAGATTATGAGTGTCTGGTGTAAGAAGGCTCTCAGCATGTGGCAGTGCTTATAGTTATGTGTGTGAGTTTATAAAGTGTTTCTTATTAGCAAATCTGGGTATGAGGAATGTTTTGCTCTGTATGAACAACCAAGCTGGTGTATGGAAGACGAGTAATTAAAACCATCTGTGTTACTAGATTTTCAACCTGTTCATTCTGGAAAAGAGAACCTTGAAAGGAGTACTTTTTCTTTCATTTCTGTCAGCAGCTATTAGGAAACTAACTGATCGGTGAACTTACAAAGTTTTGAAAAGATGTTTATTTCCCTCACCCCTCCTGCCCAAAAGGAAAATATTTGAACACATAAGCGGTCGTGAGAGTATTTCTTTATGATACCTTGAATTGATACAGCTTCTTTCTTCCAAGTTGCTCAGATGACTCCACCCATCTCATCTCATTTATTCCTCTCATAGTCGTCTAACCTTCCAATGATACATTCTGGCTTATCTGGATTTATGAATCTAATATACTCAATTCGTAGTTTTTCCATTTACTTTATCATTTTGAATTTATTTTCTTATTCTCTTTTTTCAATTGTATATCACTAGAACTTTTTCTTCAGCTGGTTAGATGCTACAGCTTAAAATTAAGGATCTTGTTAAGCACACTGTAGTCTACATGCTAGTGAATATCATTCACGTTCTTGTCTACCTAGAAACAAACTAGGCAACCTTTCTAAGAAATGGCACCACGATGGAAGAAAACCTGGCTTAATGACATGAAAAACAATTGAGAAATATTTTAAAATGTTTGTCCTAATGTTTAGCCAAATCCAATGGTAAATCATACTGATTGTTAATGCTAAACCATAAAAAAACCTGACTAGTAGATGCAGTTTTGTTCTTCTGGTACATATGCTAAGGCAGAGGGCAACAAAAACCCCCATTGCTAATCCTCAAGTATAAATTCAGTCTCTTATCCCATGGGGAGTTTTGTGTAAACTGCTTCAGTGGCCTTGGCTGATTCGAAGAAGTTGTATGTGCTCTAGGCTGAATGTTTGTGTTGCTCTCAAATTCATGTTGAAACCTAATCCCCAATGTGTTGGTAAATGGCGGTGGGGCCTTTAGGAGGCCTTTAGAACAGGATTGGGCCTTTATAAAGGAGACCTCAGATAGCTCCCTCACCCCTTCCACCATGTGAGGACACATTGGGACGACCACCATCTATGAAACAGGATGAAGGTCCTCACCAGACATCAGATCTGCCAGTGACATGATCTTGGGCTTCCCAGCCTCCAGAGCTATTGAGATATAAATGCTGGTTGTTTAAGTCACCCAATCTATGGTGTTTTTGTGATAGCAGCTTAAACACTAAGACACATGCTTCTTTATTTATTTATTATTTTATCTTTGTACCCGAGCACTTTACTCCTTCTTTACCACGTAATTCAAGAAATGTTAAGTATGTCTCATACCATAGGTCTATTTAATACTAGTGTTCAGGTTGCAATGCCAATGTCTTTAATAACATACTTGAGGAAAAAGTAATGTTAGCATCTCAAATAAACAGAGTTCCATAATAAATGTGATGTGGTAGAAATTACCTAAACCATAATCTGTTTGTACAGTTGTGAGAAATAGTAGGTGATAGTAAAGTCAATTACTAAGATTTTGTGTCTATCATTATGTTGTCCTGTAAGTCAGTGATGCCCACAGGAGCTATCAAAATGTTTACGATTCTTTGTTCCTACACTAAATGGCCTTGGATATCAGTTTTTTGAGTATTTATTTTCCCTGCTTGCTATGGTCTCCCTTTGTTCACTTTTCTCCATCATCATTGGTTTATTGACTAGTCCCACTACCCACTTTCACTGGCTGGTCTGTAGGAGTCCTCCACTCTCTGGTGATTTTCTGAATCATCTATTTTGTGAGTTGAAAAATCAGCTTCACTTGTTAAAGTAGACTATAAAATAGGAGGAGGCTCAGAGTTAGAACGAGGTGACCAGGGAAAAGTAAAGCCCAGATACCTCCCGTGTTTCTAATCTACAAACACTTAATGGCTCTTTTTAAATGGCAAAGAATATTGAATATAAAATGATCACTGGAATATAGACAACTTTACAGATCGGTTATGTTTATTGTTTTCTATGTGGGGTTACTTCAGATCATTTATAAAGAAGAACCAATAAAGAAATAATGCATTTACTTACAAAAGGAACATTATTTAAAATGGAGGATTAGAGCCACTAATGATATTACCAGCTATTGGTTTTGCACAACTAAGGTTTAAAGTCGTAACTTTTTAAGTGTTGGCAGCAAGGAACTATCAAAACATTTTTATACGAAAATGTGCCATTTCTGTATAAACATCAGGCATTTTATTTTAGGTGCAAGATGTTTTTATTGAAAGAAATGAAGTGATTTCACCCATTTATGTTAAAAGCTATGCCAAGCATTCCGTATCCTTTACTTGCTTATTTGTTACAAAATACTTTCATTATATTAGCCAATCAGCCAGGTTGGAACGTAATTTTTTAGAATTGCACTCCTTGCAGGCACTTCTGAAAATAAAAGTGTCAGCTTATTAAGATTTTTAGGCCTAAAGCACCAATTACCCCAAATACAACATCTGAGATAGCAGTTTTCTAGAATGTTGTAATATGCACGCAAATGCATGTGACATTATACCAGTGGTATAAGATCACATGCCTATTTAGCAGTTGAAAGGCTTTTGCTTCAATGTCCCAGAAGGTGGGTGTCTTATGTGACACAGTAGATATGTTCCTGAAAAGTTGTATTAAAATTGATTTATGGCAAATTCTACTAACTGTGTGACCCTGGGACAATTACGTCACCAGAACTGTTCAGTAAGCCCCTGAAGGTATAAGCCATGCTCACTGATAAAATCCTGAAACACTGCTGTCCTGTAGTCTTAAGCCTCTAAAAGCCCGTCCCCCAATAATTTCCTGGCTATCTCATTTCTTCATAGAACCCCTTGAATCTTCCCAAGCTTTAGGAAATAAGGATCAGGGGACCTTTAGGACCCAATTCTGTTGCTAAGGCCAGTTCCCTTCTGATAGGTTGATGCCAGAGTACTTGTTAAGTAGTTTGATGATCACCTCAGCTTGCACCCTCTCTGGTTCTCAGTTTCCTTCTTGTAAATGAGAAAGCTGGACAAGATGGTTCTTTCTTGCAGTTGGAAAATAAATAAATAAATAATGTGCAAAATGTGAACTATATTTTGTTATTTAGAAATACATATAGAGTGCCTATAATGCACTGGCTTTCTGAGAACAAACTTATACAGCTGTCCTGCCACCCTCTCCTTCTCTTCCTCCCCCTCCTCCTTCTTTTTCTCTCCTCTCTCTCTCTCTCTCTCTTTCTCTCTGTTTCTCCTCCTCCCTCCTTCTAAATTAGTAAGAAAATAATCATTTTACCTAGATTTCTTTAAAACAGCAGTGCCATAATTAGCATGTGACTATTATAAACAAAATTCAAAAGAGTTCAAATGAGGTAGAGATCATTTCTGACTGGAATATATAAGGGGAGGGGTGGAGAAAGTGAAATGTAATCTGAACCTTGAAGATGTATGAGATTTGGGAATGTAAATTTGGAAGGCAGACAAAAAGTCAGAGCTTTTCCACTTGGATGGAGTGGTTTATCCTGGAACTTGCAGGCAGATTTGTACATTGGGATTTAGGGGTAGATATACAGCAGTGCTAGGTAATAGGACTGTGTACTGATGGACACTCTGCCATGTCCACCACAATAGCCCGTAGCCACAAGTGGCTGTTGCGGACTTGAAATATGGCTAGTGCAGCAGAGGAACTGGATTTTTAATGTTATCTAATTTAAACTTAGACTTGAAATATGGCTAGTGACAACTGTATTAGGCAGTGCAGGTTTATTAGTGGGAGCCTGTGTTAGGAAGCAATGGAAGAAAATTCCCAGAAAAAGCATATTGGCGCAATAACATTTGGGTTAAAAAATCTAGACATACATTTTATGTGATAGCAGTGACGGGAGCACTAGGGTCATAAAGTATTTTAAAGCAAATAGTGCTTTTTAGGAGATTCCTCTGGTTGTGGTGTGAGTGGGAAATTGAAGGAAGGGGAGAAGATAGGAACCCAGTTAGGAATTGGTAGTTATAGTCTAGGATAGAAGTAGAAGGGGTGGTGCCAGTAAACCTGGAGAGGTGCCACGTGTAAAATTGATTATTTATTTTAAGAAAGTTCATGAGTTTATCAAGGATTATCTCCTCCCTGGTTCATTGATTTTGCAAATCTAGATTCCCCAGTATTTTCTGTGTACAGCTCTAATGTTGGGAAACTGCCTGAAAGTGACTTTAAAATTTTTCATAGTACAGGGTGCTTCAATAATATAATTGAATTTTCCCTACGTGTGTAAGACTGTTGTTCTATAAACCAACAAAAGAGAACTATTTTATTATTTTACTCCTCCCCCCCGCCCCCAATTCTTCATCGTTTCTATGATGAAGTGTTAAGCACCTAAAATAAAGTTCTGAATAGTCATGGCCTCTCATAAAACAGCTGTTTGTCACTGTAATTGATTTAAACATGCATGTGCAGACATTGCTTCTACTCATCACTGCCTCTGTTTGTCTGCAGTGTATCTCACTGCATTCATAAATGCTCGGGCATCAGTGTACGTTCTGGGCTGTCATGCTCACAGTACAGGGGTTCTAGCCATCTAGTCAACTTGTGGAGAGGTACCACTAATTGGGCAGAAAACAACTCAGCGGGTGGCTTGCTTGGCTCAGCACAAGCGATTCTGGGCGCTGAATGTCAGATCAGCAGCCTAATATGTTAGCCAGACTGTCTGACTGAGCATCATGATCTCCACAAAGATATTATTTAGGTGGGATTTCAGGAGGACTAATGCCAGCAAATCTGAGCAGTCTGAAGAATTCCAGCAGGGAAAACGCTCATCAATTAAGAGAGCCATGAGGACAGCCAGTTGTCCACATGTACATTTTTTTCTCTTCCAAGAATTTGTTCTTTTGCATATTGGCATTTGCACAGAACTGCAGAAAACAAAGACAGTTAATTTGAGATTACATGTGTGTCTATTTTTGTAGCGCAAACAAATTGGACGGCATTTTTCCTTGCCAAAATTCGTCTTTAGAGAGGATTATTCTTTTATTATCCAGAATAGCTTTTGGATTTAGGCATAAACAGAAAGCTTTATAATTTCTGGTCACTAAGTATAGAAACCCTCATATTCTAGATTTGTTTTTCCAATTGAGAATGCTTTAAGCACCCTGTTTTAAATTACTGATAATCCCAGAGAGGAGATAGTATAGAAAAGTAAACAGTAATAGATCTGGGTTTAATTGCCAGCTCTCACCCTTACTAGTTATGGGATCTTGGTCAAAATATTTAATCTCACTGAACCTTAGTTTCCTCGTGTCTAAAATGAGGTGAAGAAGTTTTAGACATACAGCCACTGTATTGCAGTGATTAAATGTGGTAACTATGTGTAAAATATAGTAAAAGCTAGTTTACTTCTGTCATACCTTAAGAATTCACAAACCATTCTTAAAATGACTGATCTTTCAGCAAAATGGGAGGGTGAGGAGTGAAAAAGCACATTTACAACATCAAAGAGATACCTCATTATAAAGACCTATTCCTTTGCAACTCTAACATTGTAAACCTTATAACCTCATTGATAACCCTTTTAGCATGATACTGAAAAGCTTTGAGGAAAGTTATCTTTCCATATCTCTGTGAAAGAAAGATACATTTTCTTGGTAAAATTTGATTAATGGGAACCAATTTCCTTCTTTTCTGAAAGTAAATGCATATTGCTCATTTCCTCTTGGAGATTACTGAATTCTTGGAGAGCATTCCTTTTGACTTTATATATTATGAGGGTTTAGAGATGGTTAGGTGGGAGTATCGTAAAACTTTGGGGATCAGGAAAGCTTTAGCTGACTAAGAATAATTCACTGGAAGAGGAAATAAGAATGATGTCTTCTGATCTTTGATTACTCTTGTTTCACTACTTATAGTTCTTCCCAAAAGAATTGTCTAAATAACTGAAAATCAACTAAAAAACTGAAAATCTATACCAGTAAAAAGACCAATCCACCTGTCTTGGTTCCTTATTAGAGCATTAGAGCTCACTGTTTAACACACTGTTTGATGTGTATCCTTTTTGTATTTCCCTTGCAATCTGTATAGACTACCCACTATATGGAGTCATTTGCTTATGTACCAGAAAAGTTCAAAGTAGCTATTGCAGATGCCGCAGGGAAAGAGGATGGGGGTGTCTTAATTAGTTTGCAGTTAAAAAAAAAAAAAAAAAAAAAAAGCTGCTCTAGATAAATTCAGTGAGTGCAAATTGAAAAGTAGACAGCTGGAAGTCTCATTAAGTGCATATTATCTGGTATTAGCACACTGCAAAGCTCTCTGCAGTGCTTCATTCTCACTGTGTGAAGGTATGTCTGCAGAAGTAGAAAGCCTGAATCCTTCAGCCTCCTCCTCTATTTTCTGTTACACCTCTATTAGCCATATATATATTATTCTAAATTTATAAAACTGATTACTGATGTATACCATGTATTTTTCTGTAAACCAGTTATAGAAACATGGACCGATCTCCTTGGGTAAATTAAGAAAGTGATTATTAGAGGCTCCCCAACACTTTATTTTGTTTTCTGCTGTAAATGTTTATTCCATGGACTCCCTGTGTTACTCAGGTCCATATCTTGTAATAGACAGAGCTATTTCTTTTTGAATGACTCTGAATAGCACTGAGTGATTTTCTTAAATGATAATTCTACCCAACTTTTAGACCAGGCTGATGTCATCAGAATTTGTACTTATTTTCTACAGGTTGATTGGAAGCTCTAGAGGGTGGTTGGGAAGTAAGGAGAGCAACAGAGTCCCGGTGGTAAGAGATAATTATGTAGAAGGAGTTAGGAAACTAGGAGTGTATTTATAGGTATCATGTCATGTATTTATCCTTCTTTGTTTCCTCACTCTTTATTTTCATTTTAACCAAAGAACTTGCAATTTCTTTTGGAAAGACACTATACTGAAGACTCTATAAGGAAGAGCTGGAACTTCTTATCGTACTCATCCATCGCTGTGGAATTTTACACAGAACTGATGTTTCAAGAAAGAAGGCTGCCACACACAGTGTTTAAATGACTTCACTTAAATTTTTTATTATCACATTCGAAAGATACCTGTTAGACCCTTTAATAGTCAGGGCTCTCATATATATATATATATTTTGTTTGTTTGTTTGTTTTTTTTAAGAGAGAGACATTGACTTATTTTCAGGAATCAGCTTTCATGATTATGGAATATGGCAAGTCCAAAATCTGCAGTGTGGGCCAGCAGGCTGGAGACCCAAGAAGGATCTCATGCTGTAGTTCAGGTCTAAAGGCTGTCAGGCTGGAGAACTTCCTCTTGCTCAGGGGAGGTCTGTCTTTAGTTCTAGTCAGGCTTACAGCTGATTGGATGTGGCCCGCCCATATAATGGAGGGTGATCTGCTTTATCCAAAGTCCACCAATTTAAGTGAATCTCACCCAAAAACATCCTCACAGAAACATTCAGAATAATATTTGACCAAATATCTGAGCACCGTGGCCCAGCCAAGTTGACTCATAGAATTAACCATAACATGCCTCAAAAGTTGAGGAAAAGGGAGGAAAGGTAAAGGTAACTTCACCAGTAGTTGTGAGCATTTTTTTTGCTCCAACTACACCTGGATCACCTTTTTTTTTTTTTTCTAATTGTGGTTGGTCAAGTGGGGGGATACAGGCAGGAAGACCAAGGACAGCTTTGAGTAGGAAGGTACATGAGGCTGGACACGCCTTTTCTTGTTCTCATTTCTATTCCTACTGTATGTACAGGCATTGGAGAGTAGTAGAGGGAATGATTTCATACTTCGTTTTTTAACTGGTGAAAATAATGCCTTGGATTATTCACAGTTTCTCCCAGATTCCAGCCTCGGAATCAATTGAGGGGCCTTAACCTTTTCTGGAAATTAAAAACATCCAGGAGATGTAAATACTTTCCCCCAAAAAACTTAGAAATGCTTACAAACAGAAAAAGATAATGTACACAACAAAAATAATTTAACAGAAAAATGGAGAAAAGGGCACAGTACTGACATAAAAATTTTGTGACTAACAAAAGAATTAACAAAAACAAAAGTTTTCTTTTTATTTCTTTTGTAAATTACATTCATTGGAAGGAGGTAGTAAAACTTATTACAGAGTGTTTAGTCAAGAAGATAAGTTCCATTATTACACAGTATACACCAAAAACTCTGAGGTACTTTAGTGGTCATGTTCTATAGGATTCTGGAACCTGAGGTTGGAAGAAATTACTACAAGTTATACAACCTACAGACAACAAAAAACATGGGCAATAGCTTATTATGCATGGAATTCTACACATGATACCACTGGATTATAGACAAAACAAAATGCATCGTTCCTACCTGGAAGGAACATTCTCTGGGCAAAATGGAACATATATTCATAGGCTGCTTTTGAGGACATTTCTGAGTAAACATCTGAATCTTCAGATTGAGACTTTGAGCCATGATTGTGGATTTAAAAACTAAAAAACAGAATGTCTTTTCCAGAGAATGTTAGTAAACTGCCACACCAAATACTGGCAACTTCTCCTATAAAGTGCTGACAGTGTCTGAGTGTTTACTTAATGACAGTTGTTAGAATTGGTCTCATTGCAAAGTGAATATACATGTATCCTAAGGAAGTAAACAACTTAGTGAATATTACCAACTCACACACTTAAGAGTAGTTAACCTGAATTATTCTTTCAAAAAATAAGAAATCAATGCATTATTTTCTTGAGAGTTGGCAAATACCTTACTTACCTATTTCTTTATCTCTCTTTATTTTAAGGCATTGTTTACAATTCAAATCATAATCAAATGGGTTTTATTTGATTTATGTGGGTCCTTCTTGGAGTATACCATTTTTTAGTGATGCAATAAAGCAGTAAAAGGTAAAGACATATGGACCCATAATGAAAGAGAGAAAGGAGGAGGTCAGAATTGCAACATTTTTGAGGTTAGAAAGAAGATAACTAAGATTCAACTTTTCTTTTTTTTTTTGCTAAAGTGACAATGTAGAAAGGCGAGAACACCCCAATTTTAATCACAATACTCAAAATTTAGGATTGGTCCCAGATACTTCTGGTAGTAGAGATAAAACTATGGCTAAAAACCCAGTATTGGTTCAAAGTCTCTTTTGAAGAGTTAGGCAGCTGCATCGCTTTCCCTGTACTTCAAAGTAAGGCCACTGCTCCTCAGTCCTCTGGTAGGACAGAAGAGGCTCATTCCCCAGAGACCACAAAACCAAGGATCTCTGGCCTGGAAGAAACCAGGACACAGCATGAAACTGCAAGCCTGGGATCAGCACACTAAATGTTGAAACACCTCCCCCTTCCTGACTCTCTCCTCCCACTTAGATTCTTGGCAGAACCCTGGCAGACAAATAACATCTAGACAGGAGATTGGAAGAGTCTTCTCCAGGGAGTCTGTCCCACCCAAGAGAAGAAAGCTTGACAAAAATGACAGTAAGAATTCCTCAACTAGAACCAAATCAACTAGACTACAGTGAAGACTGGGCTTAACAAGACCCACTCAATATATTAGCACAAACCCAAGAATTATTCAATATTTGGAGAAAGTATCTTATATCAAAGAGACTAAAAAAAAGGAGAAAAAATAACTTAGAGAAAAAGAAAAGTTTATGCACAAAAATAAAACTTTAGCATAACTGTGATTAATATCCTCAAAGATATGAGAAGAGGTTTTCTATTCTTGAAATAAGAACAAATATTTTTTTAAATGTTGAAAATTGAAATATAAGTGAAAATATTCAATAAAAAGTTTAAGGGAGAAAGTTGAGAAACTATTGCAGAATAAAAAGCAAAATGTCAAAGATGGAAATTAGGAAAAGAAAAAAAAAGAGAAAAAAATAGAGAGCCAAGAACCAGTAGAGTATGTCCAACATCTTTAAAAAATAGGTATGCCAGAAGTTAAAAAAAAATAGAATATATAGGATAGAAAACCATGAAAAAAAAAAAAAAATCATGAAAAGTTCCCAGAATGGAAGAACATAAGTTTTCATATTGAATAGACCCACCATGTTCCCAGTGCTATGGATGGAAATAGACTCATATTAAGGCACACCAAAAAAAGGCAGTACTCTGGAAACAAAGGAGAGATCTTCAGCCTTTCACAGGAAACATTAATGTGAAGTAAAATAGTAAAATTATCAATAACAGAAGCAAGGAAACAATAGGATCGAGTCTTTATGTGCCTGATGAGACAATACGAGTTACGACCTAGATTATGTGTGAGAGTACATGAAAGACTTTTATCTCCCATGCACTAATTTTCAGAAAGCTACTGGAAGATGTTCCCCACTAAAATTAGAGAGTAAACCAGGAAATAAGATCCAGAGAACAAGAGACCCAACATAGAAGAAAGGTGGAGAGAATGACCAATCACAAGATGATAGCTGTGGAGCAGGTGTGCAGGTATAAGAGCACACCCAGAGCAGTTTGGAGCAGGATATGTTTTATGGATACAGATATCTTTAACAAGATAAATTTACTGTGTGTTGCATATTTAACTGTATTAAGAAGGGTTATATACTGTTGGGGGTGGGAGAAAGAAGCTCTTAGTTGTTATTACTATAAAACTAAGAAAATAATGGCAGCACAAACAATACAATAAAAAGCCCTTACCACAATAAGCTGAAAAAAGTAAAGGACCAACATTTGCATAAAAGGAAGAGTAATCATAATAGCTGACATTTCTCTGCTGTGTATAGTGTTTACATTGACATGGCAAGGTAAATACTGATTATTGACTCAACCCATAATATGACATAATAATAATGAGAGGATGAGAAGGGAAACATCCGTGTGTATCAAGGGCCAAGGCCTGTCAGGGTGGTGTTGAAAGAGACCTCAATTTGTATCTGCCCCATATAGAAAGTCAATACACAGTATCTAAACTGTCCCCAACACCAAAAATCAAGAAGTAGCAATATAATCATATTATGGAGAGATTTACATATAAACACCAGTAGAATCATATAAAATATTCTAAAGTGGTTGCTTCTGGAAGGAGAAGAAAAACATGTGGTGAGAGTGGACTGTGGCTTTTTCATATAATTATGTAACTTTTTAAACCAAGTGCATATAATTTTGATAAAACTTTAAAATAATTTAAAAACATTTTTTATCTCAAAAATTTATATATTAGGGACTTCCCTGGTGGCACAGTGGTTAAGAATCCGTTTGCCAATGCAGGGGACACGGGTTCGATCCCTGGTCCGGGAAGATCCCACATGCTGCGGAGCACCTAAGCCCATGCACCACAGCTAATGAGCCTGCAGTCTAGAGCCGGGAGTCACAACTACTGAGCCCGCGAGCTACAAGTACTGAAACCCATGCGCCTAGAGCCCGTGCTCCGCAACGAGAAGCCACCGCAATGAGAAGCCCGTGCACCGCAATGAAGAGTAGCCCCTGCTCGCCACAACTAGAGAAAGCCCGTGCGCAGCAATGAAGACCCAACACAGCCAATAAACAAATAAATTAATAAATAAAAATTTATATATTAAAAATCACTCATGTATTAAACTATTAATAATAGTTTGGTTTGTTTATTTCTAACTTGATATATTTATAGATAATTAGATATGTAACTAATCATAAATAAATACTTCAAACAAGCATAAAGTATTATATAGAGGAATTTATAGATACAAAATCATTAATAATTCTGTGAATTAACAGACCATGAATCTTGCCCATTTTTCTATGGTATTCACTGGTTTTCATATATTAAGTTCCAATGGAAAGTAGGGACTCTTTCAGGTATTCTGGCTTTATTTTATTCATCTACTTAATGTTTAAAATATTAACATAGGGAATTCTCCAGCGGTCCAGTGGTTAGGACTCCACGATTCCACTGCATGGGTCAGGGGTTCAATCCCTGGTCGAGGAACTAAGACCCTGCAAACAAAGTGGCACAGCCAAAACAATAAAAAAAATAAAAATCACTTTAATGATTCTCTTTATACCGGGTTATATTTAGAAAAGAGGCTATTCAGTCAATGACTCTATTGCTTTTCTGTTAATGTGAAACATTTCTAACATACAGAAATGTATGGAGAACACTATATTGAACAGTAATATACTCTGAAGATTTTGAATAATTGCAAACTATTTTTAGATTCCAGTGCATTCCTCCTGGATCTCATTTCCCTTCCTCTCCCTCAGAGCTAACTACTGATTTGGGTACTTATCACTTTCATGTATGTGTTTACATTTTATTACATGAACATGTAATCCTAAATAATAGCATTAGTTTGCATTTAATGTGAATTAGTTATTCACATATTTTAAATTTCTATAGTTGATATCATACTGTATGTATTTTTTAACCAAGAATCTAAAACTATTTTATATAGATCTCTCTATGTTGATACATGTAACTTTAGTTCACCTATTTTTCACTGGTGTTTACTACTCCATTTTATGAAAACAACCAAAAATTACCATTTTTCTATTGATAGACATTTTGCCTCTGATTTTATGTGTTATGATGATCATTCTTATAAATGTTTCTCATACATAATATAAGAAATTAAATATAACTTCCAGGTGTGGGAAGCTTTCATAGATATTGCCAGTTTATGTGTAGAGAGATTTTTCCAGTTTAAATTCCAACCAGCACTGCATGACCCCTGTTTCTGCATATATCAGCCGGCCATTTGTTGGTACCATACTTTAATATTTTTCTGTGATGATGTGGAATAGAATATCACTTGTTTTAATTTTACTTTTATGATTACTAGTAATGTTTTACATTTTTCACAGAGTAATTTTCTGTTATTAACTTATTTAATAACACACTAACACATTTTTATTCTGAATTGTGGGTCTTAGTCTATTTTTAAGAGTTCTTCACATATTTTGAATATTAATATACAAAAGTATATTGCATATTTTATCAATGCCTTCTCTCATTCTTCTTTGCCATTTTATTATGCATTTTAAAGAATACAGGTATTAATTTTTAATCAGATCCAATTTATTAATCTTTTCCTTTATTACTTATCCTTTCTGTATGTTTTTAAAGAAATTTCACTCTACCTCAAATCCATAAACATTATCTAAAATTATATAGTTTTCTGTGTTATTGTAATCTTGATACTGATTTTAGGCAGTGTATTAGGCAAATGTGAATCAAATTTTATATTTTTTTCTTACATGGTCTCAGAATCATTGAACAGTCCATCATATTCCCAAGAATCTTCTGTAATTTGTTTTCATTTATTCATGGGTCTATTTCTAGGCACTCTTTTGTTTTCTTGTGTTCAGTTTGAACTATCCATGCATGAATACCTTCTGTATTGATTAGTATAATTCTATAATAAGTCTTGCTGCATCATTCCTTTAGGGAGGCAGGCAGGCAGGAAGTAGGGAAGTAAACAGCCTCAATATCTGTCAATATAGATTTTAAAAGTCATACAATGGAATTCTGTTTAGCATTTAGGATGAATGAACCATAACTACATATGTTAACATGACTCAATCTCAGAAGTATGCTATTGCATGATAAAAACCAGTTGGTGATAGACACTGTATGATAACATTTATGCAAATTTTAAACACACAACAGTGATATATGCTATTTATAGATACCTGGATATGTGTGACATATTAAAAATAATGCATGGGAATAGTAAACACCAACTTCAGGAAAATGGTTACCTCTGGAGAGGAAGGGGAAAGGAATGGTTTACTTATATCTGAAACTTTTTTAGTTCCTCAAAAATAAAATCTAAAAGGACTATAGCAAAAGTTAATATTTTACATTGTCAAATATGAGTTATATCTGGACAGTAAAAACAGCTGTTTATTATCTTCTAAACTTTTCTACACTTTTGGAATATTACCTAATTTATACAAAATAAATGTATTTATTTAAAACTGTAGTCAGTATCCCTTGGGTAAAGATATTAAAAGAAGTGGTAACAACCCCTTGTCTACATTTTTACAGTGATTTCCTCAGGTCTGTAGTTTGCAATAATACATGATCACATTTTTTCTCTATCTTAGCACTTCAAATAATTAGATTATTCTTGAATGAGAAATCCAATGTAATGTCCAGATACCTTTTTTTTAATAGCAACTACATTTACTGTAGGAATTACCAGCTCAAATTCTTGTCTTAGGAATTTCTCCTCAAACAGTAGACACTAGTTCCCTTGCCTGTCCCATATGACAGCCCTCTGCCCAAAGCTGGCTGGTCAAAAGATGCACAACTAACTCAAATGTAAAATTCAGATTTGAGGGATAAAGAGAAGTGGAGTTTTTGAAACTCTAACAAGCTTATCATGATTCTGTAAAGGAAAGTTTCAATTAACATCTCTAGTGAGAACCTGTGAGGTCCCCATGTACCTGCTTTTCTGATGGCTTGCTTGGGTGGCTTTTCCTTGTCTTCTGTAATATAGCATACCTTCTTCTAATAAATTTTTTGTTTGGCTTGGGTTGGCTAGAGTCTGATTAAGTTTTTGGTAACCAAAAGAACTGTAACATACTAATATAGAGCATTTTACTCAAATTTATGTATATGCTTAGAAATTTACTGGCTCTCTTCCCCCAATTTTCTTCAAAGGCAATGAAGATAAATCCATTGATTTTGGCTTATTTTACTCATCATTCACTCTCTATATATCGGCATTTTGTTCTTATCAGTTTTTTATTTTAACTTTCTTTTCTGTGCACTAAAGCCCAGTTTCCTCCCCCTTCCCTGTTTGTTATGAGTACTATTCTATATTCTAATTTTGAAACTGAATCTGTGTAAATTCTTGTTGGTATTATATTTCATTTCTTGCAATCATTTGTCTATTTAATGGAGGCTCTTCTTAATTTCCATGTGTCATTTAAGGCAAGTGAACATAACATATATTTCTTTTAAAAATAAAAGGCTTCTCATCCTTTCTTAAAGAAACTAAAGTTGTTTATATGGTTTAGTTTTGAAAGCAGTAATTTAGTGTTTCCATTAAGAGTAAAGTTGCTGTCTCTAGTTGATGGCGGTTTCTCTTTTTTCTCCTGTCGATGGAACTCTGATTTTGAAATTTACATCAGAGTAATGGAAATGCAAAATTCTACAGGATCTCTTCCCATAGTAAATGTTTTCATTAAATGAATTATTAAACTTCTTCACATATAAGTATTTCTGTATCTTTACCAAAACTTGTGAAAGAGGAAGAAATAAAAGGAAGGTTATAGAACAGATATATGCCTCATTTGTCCCATATTCACATAGTGATTAGATAGATAAAACACTTGATTTTGTACATAAACTAATTGGAAACCAGTTTACCACTTCACTCCGGATCCTAGCAACAAGCAGTGGAATATGTAAAGAAAACGGAGGCATGTTTAGTATCGAAGAATCACACTATTCATCTTTCTTTTTCTAACAAGGCTTCGCTCGAAGTTATTTATGGATTCAATTCTGCTCCACCAACTTTTCCTAATCAGTTTACTTGCAGTTTTGAGATACTTGATGGAGATTCAAGGGTAAGATTCTAAATGCAATTTAGAATGAAGATGAAACTCCTTGAGAGTTTGAATGCAGAGATTTGACCTCGTTATTATTCTGCTTACCTAAATTGAATTGATCTACTGAAGCCATATTTATGTTAAATGAAAACTAATGGGTCTGAAGGTTTTTTACCTTTTCACATTTCCCTTAAACTATCAAGGTATTTTACTCTTGGTTAAGAGCAAATTGGTTTAATTTGACGGATTAAAATTACATATCTCACCCTTTCTATCTGCTTAACCTTAAACGTGTTGTATGGACTTCAGTGCCTGTTTTCTTATCTGTAAAATGGGAATGGTGCTAGTTATAGCACTTATCACATAGGTTTCTTATGAGAATAAAATTAGCTAATATGTGAAAAGTACGTATAGTAATGGTGATTTCTAATAAATATGTAACACTATGTTGGTTATTGTAATTAATATTTTAATCAAATACACCTTCTTTTTTGATCTCATAATCACTACCTTAACTGAGAATTTCTCCCCACAATCCTTGACCAATTGCAGAAGTCCCCTATACTGCAGTCTGGATCTTGTATTTCCTATAGAAAACCTTGTGGGTTATGTGGATTCTTTTTCAAATCAGACAGACGCAACTGAATTTTGGCTCCCTCATTTTCTACCTCGTGACACTGGGAAAGTTATTTCTCTTCAATAAATCCCAGATTTATTCAATACAGATTCAACAAATCTATAAAGTATGAGGGTTCTTAAGAAGACTTAATACACAGTAGGCATACCTACACAGAGTAGGGGAATATTTGGCAAATCTTTAAGTGTGTTTCTTTCTCACTCTGGCTGGCATTTAAGGACTACTATCAAAACTTTTCTTTCCTTATCCACTTTCCCTCTACTTTCACTGCCCACTCTGCCCTCTCTACATATAATAAATAAAAAGTTCTTTGATATGGTTAAACTAGCCAATCCCCTGATTTTTTAAAATCTCGTTTATCTTTTTACTGTGCCTTCCCACATATTATAGTGCCTCCATCCCAAGCCCAGAATGTTTTCCAGATTTATTTTTGCAGACCTACTGCCTTTCCTCCTTTCAGAAGTTACAAATTGGTAACCCTCTGGCAGATATGTTTTATTGGAGCAGTCCAATTTTTTTTAATTGAATGAGAGTGCCTTTAGGTAGGGTAAGAAATCCACAGTGCACCGCAGTAACCATTATTCTGTCACATATTTAGGTCTCCTGCCTGGCCCCTGAAGCCACTGTGTTTATCACTGGAACTCCTCTTGTTTAAAGCTAACATAAATGAATCACTACCTTGTCTGCCTCCCCTCAGTTCAATTAAAATCTTTTTTGGCCCCTTTATACAATCTGACATAAGACAGAAAAAGGGATTTTTGGGGTAAGACAGAATTGATTTTAATCTCTGCAGCTAATAATTGAATAACTTTTAGCAAGACTTCCTTACTCATCTATAAAATGAAGAAAGTAATTCTCATAGGCAAATCACAATTCTCTTAGGGTTGTTTTAAGAATGACATAAAAGGACATATATAAGATAACCAACACAGTGCCTGGTCCCAAATAAGTAATCTGTATATATTAATAGCGTCTTTGCATCTGTTTTCTAATTTGGCACATGTGGGCATTGAGATTAAGTAATCATCCATGTCCTCTTTCCAGCTCAAAAAATAGTAGGAAACCCATGGAATTCTCAATGTTATATTTTAAGTATTCTCCCTCTTGTGTTTTCTTCTCGCTATACTATAATAACTATAATGTAATGCTCTTTGTTCCTGTATATTATGATGTTTCTATATTCAATGTGCATCTGAATACTACCTTGACATAGCTAATGCCATACTGATAATGCAGTTTACAATTCTTCTTGCTCTTACAGTTTCTGGCTTTTTTATGGAGAGAAGGAGAGAAGGATACTAAAATGGTGACAGTGCCCACTATAGGCTCCCTGCTAGGTCCTTGCAAACACAGCTAACTCTTGTTGATGGAATGACTCGCTGTTGGAGTAGAAGTACGTGAATAGACAAGTGGGTGGTCTGCTTCAGAGAGGGTTTGGTGTACCTGGAACACCAGGTAGTGACGTTTACAGCGATCAGTGCAGAGATTCTGTTAACCCAGCACCCACTAAGTGCGAGTCACTCAACAGAGCTGTCACTGCTTTAGATCTAAGATTCCCAGATACAGCCATTTTTAATTTGTGGAGTCGCTTGATAACAGAGCAGGCGACCGTATTTGATAAAAATGAGCTCATCAAACTTATGCCATTATCACCAGTTATTAAAATTTCTTTTTGCTAGGATCATAATTGTTTGTTTTATGATTTAACAAAGGAATCAAGATCATATTAAAATTAAGTATGTCACTAGGTGCCTTCTAACCCCCTCCTCCCATGTTCTAATGTGTGAATGACTAGTTTGAAATTGGTGAAGCAACACCGAGTTTTACATTATTGATTAAAAGCAAGAAAATATATTTTATTCAAAATGACTGTTCTGCCTTCTCTCAAGCCTTTTTAATGCCTTGTGTGCAATGTTATATAAAAAGCATGTAGGCTTATGCTAAATATGGAAAAATTAAGTAGGAGATTTTATATATTCATACATCTACATTTTTTGTTATTAATACATTTTTGTCACTGTTCCTGGGTTTAAACTAAAATATCCATAACAATTCTGAAGCATTCCAAATATGAGTGTTGCTCAGTCCCAAGTGGCCTTTGTTCACCAGATTATTCAGTGCTCTACATAAATGTGTCCAATTTAGTCACAGGGCATAAATGAAGAGATCTAGTGCTTGATAATCCAGAACTGCCTTTTTAAAAAAATTTTTTTGACATCTTTATTGGAGTATAATTGCTTTACAATGGTGTGTTAGTTTCTGCTTTATAACAAAGTGAATCAGTTATACATACACATATGTTCCCATATCTCTTCCCCCTTGCATCTCCCTCCCTCCCATCCTCCCTATCCCACCCCTCTAGGTGGTCACAAACCACTGAGCTGATCTCCCTGTGCTATGCGGCTGCTTCCCACTAGCTATCTATTTTACATTTGGTAGTGTATATATGTCCATGCCACTCTCTCACTTTGTCACAGCTTACCCTTCCCCCTCCCCATATCCTCAAGTCCATTCTCTAGTAGGTCTGTGTCTTTATTCCCGTCTTACCCCTAGGTTCTTCATGACATTTTTTTTTCTCTTAGATTCCATATATATGTGTTAGCATACTGTATTTGTTTTTCTCTTTCTGACTTACTTCACTCTGTATGACAGACTCTAGGTCCATCCACCTCACTACAAATAACTCAATTTCGTTTCTTTTTATGGCTGAGTAATATTCCCTTGTATATATGTGCCACATCTTCTTTATTCATTCATCCGACGATGGACACTTAGGTTGCTTCCATGTCCTGGCTATTGTAAATAGAGCTGCAATGAACATTTTGATACATGACTCTTTTTGAATTATGGTTTTCTCAGGGTATATGCCCAGTAGTGGGATTGCTGGGTCATATGGTAGTTCTATTTGTAGTTTTTTAAGGAACCGCCATACTGTTCTCCATAGTGGCTGTATCAATTTACATTCCCACCAACAGTGCAAGAGCAGAACTGCCTTTTCAATAATGAATAAAATCATTTAAAGACATTGAAAGAAGGATAACAAGTAGCCTTTAAAACTTTCTCTTGGTTCCAGAACTGAACTGTTCTACATCTATATATAAAGGAGATTTATAAGAACTTTGTCATAAGCTAAATAAAGCATAGGTCTAAATAGACATTTATTAGACTGATCAAGTTGTAAGTGGGAAATTCAGAGGCTTGTTAAATCTGTTAAAGACGCTGGGATAACTTTGATACTTTGAAGTCTCATATTCCCCTTCTGCCTTTATATGCAACTGCCATTTCCTGATGTAATACATGTATCATTTGGCATGTTATTTGCATTTTAGAAGTGTCTGCCCTCGTCTCCCCAAAATTATCTACCCCGGAACATTTGGCAAAGGACATATTTTCTCCTATTTGAAGCCTGCTTTTTCACTGGTACTTGCCTCCTAACAGCTGTTTCTTGTTCTCTACACTTGGCTTCTCCTTCTGTTTCTTTCTGCCCTTTCCCAGAATGCCCTCTGCTTTTAGACTCTGAAGCACAGGATTGTTGTATGTAGCAGAGTTTACTGAAGTTTTAGGGATGTTTTTCTCCAAGCGTGTGGTATTAGCACCATATCACCCACACCAATACTGCTGAAATGCAAAAATACTCACCCTTGAACTCAGGACTGCTTCCATGAATTAATCCCTGGGGATCCTAGCTAATAATCTGTATTTGCAACAAGTGCCTTCAATGATTCTTAATCACACTAAAGAGAACTCTTTGGGTTAATCAGAGGTAATGGGAGAAAGGATCATGAATCTAAATGAGCATAAAATGTAAAATATTTAAACTTGATTCTTAGGCATGCTTGTCCTGATGTTTTCTGGGTATCCAGGGCGCAAGAATGTCTCAGAGGGTCACTTTCTCTCTAGGGCTCTCTGGTAGACGTGGCGACATGCTGCCCAGGTTCTGGTTCAAGGAAGGCCTTGCTGTCCTGCTGCGAGGAGAGCTATCAGCAGACAGCTTGCAGCTGCCGGTCCTTCGGGCTCTTCCTTAGCTGTAGAGGGCGGCTTGCTCTACCTCTTACCCTTCCAGCACCTGGTTTCTGAGTGAGGAAGGAAAGACCATTTCAGCCTGTTGCAAGTTAACTTTCTCAGGCAGTTTCCACTCTAGAGTTGCCTGCCTGAGGCCTTGTTGCCAGCATTACAGTTTGACTTCTTCCCTTGCCTTATCCTGCTGCTTACCTTTCTTTTCATAGGTGTTGATCCCTAATGAACATCTTGCGCTGCAAACTCTGTCTTAGCATCTGCTGGAGAACCCAGTGTGTAATAGCCTCTGCCCACAGTAATATGTAAAAAACTTTCTCCCTCCTCTGAAAATAGCCTGTCTCAGGTCTCTGGGCCTCTCTCAAACCATGGAGATATGTTTATAATATTTCTTTTACTTTAGAATATACAGTTCTTTTAAATTTTAATTTGAAAAATTCAGCACTGGGACTGATTTTCCATATTCAAGAACCCAACAGGTGGGTTCTATTTTTCTAATCCCAGCTTGGCCATCTACTTCCTGCAGTGATTTATGCTGTACGCCCAGGAAAGGCAGTTAGTTGGGTTTTAATGAGCATATCTGGGCGTTTTGTTTCAAAGAAATAAGAACATGTTTGTTGCTTCACCAGCTCTGATACTTTGCTTTTTGCGTAATTAATAAACATGGCTTCCCAGACCTCTTAAAGATTCTGAAAACTAGATAACCAAACATATGAAATTTTCTTCCCTATCTGGAAAGTTGACTCAATTATAAAAAATTCTCCTTGTTTTTCTATCCATGATGTTTTGAGAATCTATTCTTCTGCCAGTGGATGTTATTCTCAAAATGGAGTTTCTGATTAATTAAGCCATCCTCATAAGGACCAGTTAATTTCACCAAGGCACATAAACATGTGATAGAAAATGTGCCCCTCCCTCTTAGGAGAAGGGCTTGTTTGTAATTTCACCGCTAAGACAATGGTATTCTCTGTCTTGAAAAGATCACAGAGTTCGTTTCAGTATTCTAAGGTAAGTTAACCACTAAATTCCTTTGCTGACTTCTGGACATTATCTTGGATAATGGGATGAAATAGTTTTCTGTTTGGAAATATTGCATAGTTTGAGTTGTTTTTATCTTTCTATAGCATTGCGTCGGTGTTAGCAACTACATTTTTATTACTCTCATTTTGGCATTATCTAGAGGTCCTTTCTATTTAACCTGTCTCTATGCTATCAGAAATATGTTCAAATAATTTACTCTAACAAGTATATTGGTATGGACTTGGCTTTTAGGTAGGAAAATAAAGCCATTAAAGAAATAAAACACTCTTTTTTTAACTGAAACATGAAAAAAGAAAACCCCAAAAGTTAATGAGGATTCAGAGCTCAGAGCAATAGGTTAAGTAAGTAACTACCTGGGCAAGACTCCAGCCTACAATGCTGCAATGACAAGGTGCAGACTGGAGAGCTCTGTGATGGCAAAACAGATCTCATCTTGCCCAGATATGGATTTAACCTAAGTTTTAAACTGTAAACTTGGTGGGGTGATGATGGCACCTACACATTTTTATTACCTAAATCCTAGTGACTAAGATCATTCCTTGATTAAACAGACAGGTATAAAATTGTTACTGAGAGTGATAATGGCATTGGTATTGTTTCTCTATATTATGTGGGAGATAAAGGCAGAGAAGACTGAAAAATGCTATAAAAGGTGAGTTCATCATGGCTGTCGCCACATGTGATAGTTATGGAAAAGGAAATAAGGGAAGGGTTCTGCGCTTCCAGTTTCTTAGAAAACTTTTTTCAGAGTTGTGTTATTTCTTTCGGATTTGGAATCACTCCCCACCCACACACCATAATCTAAGCTTTCTGTCTAGAAACGCTTGTCAAATTTTGCAGCCTCCCTGGATAAGAGAAAGGGGTGAAGGAAAAATTGAGTCAGGCATCCTGTGGAAGTATATCCAGCTAGTGAAGCCTGCGGGATCTCGTATTGTTTATCAGCTCCTCCTACACTCTTTGCTGAACCTGGACTCATTTTGCAATTAGAGTTGAATTAACAATTCACATTGCATGCTCACCAGATGCAATTGAGGAATGTGAAGGAGATAGCCACATAACCACACTGAAAACAGACTTGGAAGATCACCTTGTCCTGTTAGCATCAGGGACTCGGTGAAACAAGATGACTGATTTATCTATGTACCTCATGCCTTTATTAAATAAGCAAAGACGAGAACACGAGCATGATATTGCACAACACTGTTATTGGTATGGATCCCAGTACCTGTAATTTAGTAGTCACATTGTCTAGCTCAAACAGGTGGCACAGACTGGCAGATGATAGTGACGATTTCTTTATAAGGTTAACTGTTTCTTGCAAACTGCTTGCCTTTTTTTTTTTTCTTTTTCTAAAATTTCATGTGTATGTGTAGGTGTGTGTGTTTATATGCATATACCCAGTTGTGTTCGTATAATATAAGGAGTGCTCGTTTGTTTTTGGAGGCTGTTAAATCCATATAGACTCAGAATTGTACTAACCCTCTGATCATTTTTTTCTGTTAATATTCATTCAACAGTCACTCAACAAACGTTTCTGAGCACCTATGTGCCAGGTACTCTTTATTCTAGATTTGAACTTAGGATATATTGATTAATACAGTAGAAAAAAATCCCATCATTATGTCGCCTACATACTGATAATAAACCACTCTATAAATAGATATTACTTAAAAATCAGTGTTTTCTCAGCGTTGTTCCATAACCTTTTTTAGGTTGGTATTACCTGATGTGTTCTCTTTTGAGATCTTTCATTTCAAACTTACTGAAGGAAACTTTATGTTTAGGTGTGTCTCCTGTAAGCATAGCACAGCTTTAAAAAATACAATTGAAAAATCTCCTACTTAAAACTGGGAAGTTAATAGGTTATCAACTGAGAATAATAACCTATTTGGATATATTCCCTTATTGTGTGTGTATTTTTTCTATGCTATGCTTTCTTTGATTTTTTTATAAAGTATTTTCCCATTCTTTTTTATGAGTCAAGTTTTCTTTATACTCCTTTATGCCCTCTTTAATTTGAAGTTATGCATTCTGTTTTTATTCTTTTAGTGAAAGTCTTAAATTTAATGGCTTAGTACTTGTCTTAACAAATGCTTGTCTTAACCACGTCTAATGTTAATGAATATTTATTGTCCTCCTCCAAATACAAAGACTTTAGCAATTTTTTTCATCCGATCACCCCTCCCATCTTTCATGTCTATGTTTTGAATATAAGCCTTCAAACATGGTCATTATTATCGATGCTTTTTATAGCCAGTACATTCATTAATTTATTTGCTTGCTGTTATATTTTATACTTAGCATTTTCTTCTGAGTTAAATTTCATTCTGCCTCAAGCCTTTCTCCTAGCTTCTGGTGGTTTCCCGGCAATCTTTGGCATTCCTTGGTTTCCGCTCCGTCACCTTGATTTTTGCCTCCAACTTCATATGCCATTCTTCCTGTGTGCATGTCTGTGTCCGTATTTTCCCTTTTGGTAAGGATATTATTCATGTTGGACTAGGGGCCCATCATTATCTGGTATGACCTCATCTTAATGAATTACATCTGCAATTACCTTGTTTCCAGATAAGCTCACATACTTGGGGTTAGGACTTTAACATATGAATCTGGGGGGACACAAGTCTGCCTATAACAGAGACACTTTTGGAAGTAGGTATCTTGAATTTAGAGTTTGAGAGATTTCAGTCTGAAGTCTGTCTGTGCTGGTTACTAGCTTCAATAATTTCTTCTTTTTCATTATCTGTAAAGGGGAAAACAATGATTATATTATGAGTTAATTAATCAAATGTGTATAATGCACAATATTGTCTACCATAAATCACTTCCTCAGTGAATGGTAGATATCACTGTCTTTTCTTGGTGAGAGACATGTGCCATAGTGGCCTAGTATCTGTTGAAGTTCTGCCTGCTCACATCAGACATGCTGGAAATGTACGTGGTTACACATGAAGGGAATGAGGAACGTGTTTGCAGTGACAAGGAACAGACTGACGTGGTACAGTAAGAGAAGTTCAGAGACCTCACTTGAAGACAGCTCACATTATTGAGTGATTATTGTATCCAACCCTTCACTAAGCCCTTTTGTGCATTGTCTTTTTCAATTATCAGCACTTCCCTAAGACAAAGAGGATGGTTACTTCCATTTTACAAATGAGGAAACTGAGTCTCCAATAAGTTAGGTAACTTGTCCAAAGTTCCACTGCCACTAAGAGTTGGAGAATGGATTTAAACTTCAGTCAGCTTGACTCCAGAACCCATGATGTTATAATGCCTATCAAGTGAGGAGACTGATTCTAAACCACATGGAAGAATCAGCCTTGTAACCTCAGAAGATATTTCTGTTACTTCTCACATTTCCATAGCTTCCTAAGGTTTCTGAATCACAGTGGTAGCACCTCTGTAACAGTCATTCATCACTTTGCCCTAAAAGTTACATAGTACCAAATACCATGTTTTATAACTCAGCATGGTTACTATGCTACGTGGTCTATTCAAATTCTGTCAAGCTGATATCTTGGTGCGATCTTGAGTAAATTCTTGACTTGGAGTTACATTTATCACAGCTTTTCATGGAATTAGAGCACACTGAATATAATCAACATTTGAGGCACTTTCAGTGACCCACGCGACCACCCTCTGTCTACCTTTGTTGCTTGTGCATGACTGTCTTATTCAAGGTTCTCCCATATGACTGGCTTTGGGTGAGGGGAGATAGTCACTTGTGCGTTATTGTTCAGCTGTGCTAGATGCACAGTGGCAGCTATATTTCTGCAGTGACCTTACTTTTGCTTTTAACTTAACTGGAAAATATTGAAAATTGCTTGGAGAAAACTATGACTACACTTTAAATAGTTCCTTGAGGAAACACAGTATTTGTTTTTGTAAGGGGTAAGAATCCCTAACCAGTGAATATCTGAATGCCTGTGAGTTATTTGAGGGAAGGAAGGAGTGAAAGGAGTTCTAGTAAGAAATAAGAATTATGTAAAATTGGATATCATATCTGCAGAGTCTCTGTACCATACTTAGACACAGAGAGTTAAAAATCTGTTATTGGCAATGTGTATCTTCAGCCTCTGGTATCTGTTCTTTCAGAACAGACTCTACGCCCTTACCTAAATTTTGTCTCTAGTCAAGAACACCCAAACTTCTGATTCCTGAGTGACCAGAACCCCCCCAAAATCAATATTACCTTATTATTATAAACAAAAATAATAAAATAAATACCATCATAGTCTTTGGCCAAGGAAGTCCTCCCTTGTGCTGGGGTCTCAGGTCCAGCTCTCTTGCTTAGCTGAGGCCAGAGGGCACATCTTCTATCCCCAAGACCATTAAAAGCCCAGCACTAGAGTTTAGATCCTCCTTGGAAAGTTCAACCAACTATCATGATATCAGTGACCTTTCCTTTTCTGGATTTGGCTTCTCCCTTTGTTTCCACACCTGCAGACAATGGAAGAGCAGGTCTCTGGCTTAGCTCAGTGAGCGCATGTATGCATATGTGCATATGGACTCAGCATTACTCAGCACTTCTCTGTATTGGTGGCAAAACCTTTCTCCACCTTGCTGTTGAAGTTCCTGAATATTTTCTAAGTGTGTGTACATTTTTTTATAAGTAAAGAAATAGGTTTTGTTTGTTTGTTTTTTTGTTTTTATAAATCATGGCAATATAGATCAGGGTTTCTTTACCCAACATCTCAAAACTGGTTGCTGGAAATTCACACCCCCCAGCCCCACTCACAATTGCTTGCTATTTTGTTGTTTGTGTACATGAGTGCATTTTTCTAGGTGGAGCTAGAAATATATAGCTTTTATCAGAATATCAGTATAATCCATGACCCCTGCAAAAATCTAAGACATACTGAATATAATTTTGAAAATATGTTATCTTCATGCAAATTAGGTTATGCCCATTGCCCACTTAACATTCTCATAAGGCATGCCTATCAAAGGGGCCTAGTATTCCATTATATGAATATGATGAAATTTACATTAAATTCCTGAATTGTTGGATTTCAGATTATTTTCTGTATAGATTACTGTAATGAAAAAATACAGTGAACATTCTTGAAAGCAAATACATGAACTTGTATCTAACCATTTCCCTGTGGTAATTTCTTTGGAGTGGGGTTTTGGGGTCAAATAGAAAAGTCATTGTTAAAATTATAGATATATACTGTCCTTTTCTGTTACATTTATGCTTTTAAAAAGTGTGTGTGTATACAATTTTAAAAATTTTACTTAACCCATATAAAATAATGGAACAGCTTTTTAAGTTTCTTGACAAAACACCAGAATAATGTGCCATGAATAATAAGTAAAGCTTTAAATTCAGCTGCATCGATGCTGTCCTACAGGCGAGATTTAAGTATACAGATATTTCTTCTGTGATTGTACAATGTTAATTTCTATTCCTTTGCTCTAAGTTTCTATATTTAATTCAGTAGAATAATTTAATGGCATTTCAGTTTGTTGATTTTTCAGTATGTAAGGGCTTTTTAAGGGAAGCATATTTTAATAAGTTAAGCAGTGTTGTATTGTATAAAAAAATAAGACAGGAAATTAAACCAATTTTCTTAGAAAGAACATAAAATAAGAATGACAAGATTATGGAGTGTTAGTGAGAAATGGGAAAATCAAGGGAGAATTGCTATGGTACAAGGCATTGTCTAGTTGTCAAATAGAAGAAAGAAAAATTCCAGAGGGTCCAGAAAATACTCCAGTGCAGACCTTACATGTTTTTGATAAGGTCAATGGACTCTAGTATCAAGTATCAAAGTAAGGAACTGTGTAGTAGGTTGAATGCTTGGATCCAAGCCTTTTACCCTCCCTGCATCCACACTCTCGTCATGACCTATCATGGGTATAGTGAAATCTCCACCCCTTGACTTTGGGCTTAGCTATGTGATTTGTTTGGCCAGTGGTATGTAGATAGAAACAATAGTTTACCAGACTCAAATCTAGCCTTTAAGAAACCTTGCTCATTTCCACTTCTCCTCTTGGGCCTCTGCCATCACATGAAGCAAGCATGCCCTGGCTAGCCTACTGGTTCTTGGGTGATGATAATAAACAGGTGGAGGAGAGGCAACCAGCCAACAGGCAACATGAAGCAGAGCTGCCTCAAATACTGCAGCCTGAAACTCAGGCGCCCCAGGTGATCTACAAACTCATGAGCAAGAAATACGTGCTTATTTGTTGTGTAACACTGATATTTTGTAGTTGTTTGTTTTGTAGCATTATTGTAACAATATTTAATTAATACAGAGACTCAGATTTTCTTTACAGAGCTAATGTTTCAAGTACCAACGTCCTATGGGTTCACCTAAGTTAGAGGGAAGTACATAGACACCAAAGAAATTAATCATCAAGGAAAGGAAGCAATAGATTCAGCACGGCATTCTGGAAAGCAAAATAGTACAGCAGTATCAAGCTGGAATGCTGTGAACTGGATAGGGTTCTTCAGCTGTGTTAGCCTCAGCTATTCAATGTTCTTAATGATTTTTTGTTGTTGTTCAATAGAATTAGTTGACAACATTAGAAAATTTGGAAGGAATCAAAAATCCAATTTCTGGCTTTCCTGGAAAGGTCAAAAGCAATAGCAAAACTAGGAATGTTGTCCCTCAATGCAAAAATTGGCTGGGGTTGAGTAGAAGCCACCTTCTCAAGATGGCCTGAGCTCTCCTGTTTACCTAGCACTCACCTACACATCTTTCTCCGTTAGCCATGTGCATATAATAATGTCTACTTATGTGGTTTTGTGAGAATGAAAATAGAATTCATATCAAATATGCCTGGTGCAAAGAAGGTGCTCATTAACAGTATGCTTTATTTTTAAGTATTCAGTAAATAGTAAGTCACTTAATAGTAGCAATTTATGTAGTATATTTCCTTTGACATAAATGTTAATCAGTGAAAATGCATCCTTTAAATCCTCTCTGAATCTCTGAATTGTATTTAGGTATCCACTGGTCTAAAAGAACAGAATGAGATTTCATGAAACCTAGGTGATATTGAATTGTGTACCCACCTAAGGTGTCTTCTTAATTAACTTGATAAGAAGAAAATAAATTGCTAATCATATTTTCACTTATATCAATTGGTTCACACCCCTCCACTAAGTTGAAAGAGCTTAACTACAGTAATACATTAGATTTGTTGAGTGGTTACACGTCACAGAGGAGCTTCGTGTTTATTATGTAACTTCATCTTTAACATGGAATTCCAATATCCAATAGATATTTAAACTTGAAAGAAATAATACAACTCCTCAAACAGAAAAAGACTACCATCACATTTAAGCTAATTTACTTTCACAGATTTATCAAATACTTCATGAATATCTCCTAATTCAGGTACTTTTCTAGGTACTGGAAATATTGAAGTAAATATTAGCTACCATTTACTAAACTCTCATTGTATTACAGTCTTCTTTTTTCTAAAGAAAAAAAATAACAGTCCTTGTTATCAACATTGTATTTTTCAAAGGTACAACCTAGTGACAAAAAGGATATATACAATCTGCAATCACTTTCAGACCTCAGCACTGCCAGATACTGCAGGTAACTCATTCATTACCTGTTGTAATTCATCAACCTAAGTTTGAGATTCTCAACTCAATCAGATTCCAATGCCATATTTATGTCCTAAATCCTCCCTTGTATGATGACAAGTATCATGAACAGGGTCCAAGGTATTGCCTTGCCAAAGCTGATAAAGGGCAGACTGGATCTCAGTCCATTAGAGGCACTAAACATCATTAGAAATGTATGATGGAGAAGGAAATTATATTTATAAGAACTCTCAGGGAGAGAGTCTATACATTTGGGAGGAGTTTTCTGATGCCCAATCCCCCATCCCCTACAGTCAGCCTTTCAGCATGGACTGGTGTGGTTAACTTTCCTTTCTTGAGCTGAGTTCAGAGCTGAACTGTTTGGAGGTCTGGAGGGGGAATCAAACGTTGATTGTAATTAGAGATCCTGCTTTTTCTTTCTTGTTAGTTTCACCTCTCCACCAAATATTGAATAAATATACAGTAAATGTGTAAGGAATTTTAACTTGAAGAAGTATCCTCAATCCCAATGCAGGTTCAAAGACTTTGTTTTGTTTCCTAATGTAACAAATGGAAGTGGGTAAGGCCTCCTTTTTCCTGGGGAAAAATGCATTCAGGAAGAAAAATCTGAGGAGAACTCTTGAGAATAAAAAAAAAAAAAAAAAAAAAAAAAAAAATCAGCAACAGAAAGATTGTTTTGGCACTTTTAAGTCTCATGATCTCCTTTAGCTGCATATGAGAAAATAACTAAAGCAGGATCTGATTCTGATTTGCTGAACTCAAACCTCTCTTCCTCTTTTTCCTTTCCCTGATTTCCCTCACCTTTCCACTCAGCCTGCATTCATTCCTCCAATCTCACTTCTGGAAAATTGGTAGCGTAAAATCTTCTGCCATGGGTGAAATTTGGACAAAGAGAGAAAGAGATTAAATAGCGAAAGTCTATTCCACTTTCTTTTCCTCAGCCCAAGCTCTCTGAAAAGATATTGTCCTTACTTTTCAGATGAGAAAACAGAGGTAGAAAACCTCTGTTAAAAATCATCTGACTTCTGCTTTTATTAGAAATGAGAATGAGAGTTTCTGCTCTTGGTTCAGTATCTTGCCACTTATACTTGCCTCATTTTTGTAAATCTGAATGACTCTTATTGGAACATTACCAGTTTGTAAAAGAAGAAAGCTCTCATAACAGTTTAAAAACCATTTTCATGCCTTTAGATACCAATAACTACAATTTTAACATGCTATTTTATTTGTTCAGCTGTTAGCCCATAATATTTTCCAAATAAAAATGAATAATTCAGTGCTTCTTAAAGTTTTGTATTGGAAATGCTCCAGGATTTTCAAACACAAAAGCTGTTTTTTTCACCGTTGAAGACTTAAACTAAGTTTCCTTAATACCACTCTGTAAATTTCAAGAGCTGGCCCTTAGTGTATGGCAAAATCATAGTTGTTTATTCAGAAACATTAGTGTAAATAAAGTGAAGAGCATTTGGAAATTAAATATATATCCTAATGGTAATTTGCTGATAATAGTTTTATATAAACATTTCTGATTTTATCTTTTGTATTTGTGGTGTTTAGCAAAGGGGAAAAACTAGATAAAGCATAATGGAGCAGTGTAGGCTTAAAACTCTGGCAAACAAAGGACAGTGTAGCAAATACAACCACTGCTTTCGAACTTCTAGGATTGTGTGTGATGGAAGGGGGAAAGGTTGATGTAAAAGAGGCAGTGGGTATCCACTTTGATGACGCATTACTGTGTGAGGAGCTAATAATATATTATTCTGAATTTTGTGGAGAAGGCTTAAGAAATATTTGCTCAGAAATGATTTTTTTCTCAGTCATTTCAGTCACTGTTAGGGATGCCAGGTCAAATATATGATGCTGAGTTATATCCATTTCAGATAAACAGTAATGTAAGTATGTCTTAAATATTATATGGGGCATACTTATCTAAAAATACTTTTATTGTTTATCTGAAATTTAACTTGACATTCTGTGTTTTTATTTGCTAAATCTGGCAAGCCTCGTCACTGAATCTCTGAGAATATGGCAGGACTTAGCATATGGGAATTAGGAAGCATGGTATGAGACATTAGGAAAAAGGACCAGGTGCAAAAAAAAAAGGTGCTTTTTAATATGCAATAAAATAGACATATGTATAAAAATTGAAATTTTGGAGGAGGGAAATCCTGAGAAGTTTATCATGATCAGAAGATGACAGAGGAAAATCAGTAGTCAAAATTTCAATATTAATGATTTAAAATATGTCATTGATCTCTTTAAGTACTATGTTACTGATTTTTATTTAGTGATTAAAAACATCCCTTTCATAGGTCTATTCTCCCCATGAAATCTCAAATCACTACAGGTTTCATTTTTTTCACACAGTAGATTTGGGGAAGATGCTCTCTAAAGTTCAAAGGAAACAATTGTATAGTGTTAATTGGGTCAGCCTAGGCATAGGACCTTTATGTTTACTCTGGTAGGAAATGAGGAAATCAACATATTAATGAAGACACCACATTCTTTTTTTGTTGTTGTTGGGGCAAAGGCATCCCAGTTTTAGATGGTTTTTATTTGAGCAAAACTGTATTGTACATTTTGTGTAAAATCTAGCAAGTGCGGTTATTGCCTGAGGGGTGATTTGCTCAAAATGGAATGGCAGATGGTACATGGTGATGTATTGCTATAATCTAAAATACTTTGCATTATCCTCATCACCATTATCATGCTTTAAACTTGTCTAGAATCGTCTGATCAAGAGCCATTGCTCACAATATTTTCTCATCTGGGATACCATCTTTACCCGCTTTTACCAGTCTGAACTCAGCTCATCTTTTAATGGTCATTTCAAAGGCTTTGTGGACTCTCTTTTACTCCCCAAATCTCCAGGATCATTTTCTACTGATTCCTCTAGCCCTAATCATAGAGTGTTAGAGGTGGAAAATACCATGTTAGGTTTAATCCCCTTATTTTAAAGAGGAAGATGCCCAGAAAGGTTAACAAATGGAGTCAAGGTTGAACAACCATTTCGAGGTTGGATTTTTTTGAAAATAATGTTTTTTAAATTTAGAACCCTTTCCACTCTCTCATGCTCTTTCACTTCATCATATAAACTACTCCTTTGGATTTATATTTATAGACTTATCAACCCAGAAAGAAACTGGTATTCAGTATTACACTCTTCATTATTTTATAGTTATGTTATTTCTCTAAGCAACCAGATTCAAGATTTTTATGACAGACGTGTGTTTCAAACTTTTTTATAGCTAGAACAGAGATGGCAAATAAAATTTTTTGCAATTTATGCTAATAGTTGCCTGAAGGAATAGTTTAGGTAGGACTTTGAAGCCTCAAAAGCCTGCCATTTTGAATTAGAGATGACTACCTTAATTGTTCACTATGACATTGTACATTGTTGGTCATGAAGAATGAATTAAGGACTAAGGTATGTGTGAAAAAACAGTGTCTTAGACTCTTGGCATGTATCATATTTAAAATGCAAAATTGCTTATGTGTAAACTGAGCCTTAAGTAGTACAACTAATATGTGGAAGAATAGGGATTTAATCCTAGTCTTTCTAATGCTAAATTCCATTCTAGATAAACAATTTTTTTAATTTAATTTTTATTTTATATTGGAGTATAGTTGATTTACAATGCTGAGTTAGGAGTTTGGGATTAACATATACACACTACTATATATAAAATAATCAACAAGGATCTACAGCAGCACAGGGAACTCTACCCAATATTTTGTAATAACCTATATGGGAAAAGAATCTGACAAAGAATAGATAAATGTATATGTATAACTGAATCACTTTGCTGTACACCTGAAACTAACACAACATTGTAAATCAACTATATTCCAATATAAAGTAAAAATTAAATTAAAAAATAAATGTTTATTAATAATCAAAATAGGCTTTAATTACACCTTGTATATACACTCTTTCCCAAAATTCCACTTGTAATGTTGAAAGGAGAGTGGTCATTACATTGTTTAAGTTGGCTTTAAACATCTCCTTAGTGACCAGATGGGAGCCCAGTGGGTTCAACCTGCAGTTCCTGAAGGAAAGGAGGAAACAAGGCTAACTTTCAAAAACTATTCCTCTGATTTAGAATTACTCTGAATGATACTCAGGCTAATCTCAGAAAGAACACCAGGGGACTATTCCTGCCAATGATTGGAACAACACCTAATCCTTAATGATTGAGAAAAATGAAGAAAGTATGTTGTATTTTAAATAAGGCATTGATTTGTTGAGAAAATAATGATTTTTTCATGGCAAGACCAAATGATATCATTACCTCAAATAATAGATGGAGTGTTGACATTCTTTTTCTTAGTATTTAGTAGATAGTAGACCAATTTTAGTGTCTCCTGTGGAGTTGTTTGTAATACAATTCAAAGACAATTATGTAGTACAACCCCTGTAGCTTTCTTTAATGCAGAGACATCCTGGAGTGTTTTCCCATTCCCAACATAAAGTGTAAGCAGTTTTCAATTAGAGAGCATGCCCCAGTGAAAAGATAAAAGTTTAGATCTGAATGAACCTATCGACTCTACCATATCAGATTCCAGCTGAGAAAGAATTATGAATTGGCCTGTGTGATGACTAAACTGGAATATGTGGATTTTTATTTCGGTATTCAGGGTTTTGTTGTTATTGTTTTCTGTTTCTGAAAGTAGACCCATAGACTTTCATCCCTCAGTCACAGACAAGAGCTCAACTCTGAAAGATAGCTTCTGACAAGCATCCAAGCTCTAAATCATGGATTTCTTTAGCTGCAAGTCATTATGTGGCAATTATTAAATCAATGTGGCATTTAACAGAAAACCAAAGTAATTTTATCAGAAGTCCAACAGAGCCTATCTCTGGTGTGTTAAAATCCCAGCATCAGCATTTTATCCTAGGTTGAACATTGGAGAGGGTTGTATAGATATGAGCTGTCCATTGCAGAGAGATGGTGTGGAGAATACATGACATCATTGTGGAGAAGGAAGTGCAGTTGACCCTTGAACAACATGGGTTTTATGGGCACCCACCCTCTGAGCAGTGGAAAATCCTAGTATAACTTATAATCAGCCTTCTATGTATAGGTGGTTCATCTGCATCCATGGTTCCTCCCTATTTGTGACCCAGCATCCATGGATTCAAACAACCACCACAGAGTAGTAACTGTAGTGCTTACTATTGCAGAAAATCCCATGTAGGTGAACTCACTACAGTTCAAACTTGTGTTGTTCAAGGGTCAACTCTGTAGTCCTAGAAGTGTGTTGGGTATTTTTTGACATTATTTACTAATGACTAGTTTGGAGCTATTAAGGTACAAGTAACTCTAGCAGGAAGAATTAATTTCTTTAAACTCATTTACAGTGAGATGTAAATGGTTCATATAAGACCTTATGTTTATGCAGACATTCTCAATTTAGTCAACAACAAATATTTAGTGAGCATTCATTCTGTTCCAGGTACTATGCAGATACTAAAGATACTGGAACAAACAGGACACAAGTCCCTGCCCTCTAGGAGGTCACAGTTTAAGAGGAAGGAATGACAAGTAATTAGATAAATACCTTCAAGTAGTGATGCTCTGACAGAGATAAGCACACAGTGCTAAGGGAGCACAAAGCAAGGGCATGTAGCTTGGGGCAGTGAGGGGAGCAGAGAAGGCTTCCTGGAGAGTCTGTCTCAGGCTTATAGCTCAGTGTCACTTAGAATAGGAATGCCCTGCATCTCTGAAGAAAGTGGAGCTTGGGAAGAAAATGGTAAAGCAAAGAGGAGTGGGAGGCTATTTCAATGAATCTTTGCAGAAGACATGTGTGATCAAGAAATAATGGCTCCCTGAGGACATGTACCTTGTCTGTCTTCTTTATCTCTGCATTTCCTGAATTTCAAAGACTAGCTAGCACAGAGTGAACAGTGAATACATGTCTGTGCAATGAATACAATAATGGAATGTTTACAAGTACAGATCTAAACAGAAGAAGAGAGGAGGTTATGGTAAAGTGTAAGGAGTATTAATTAGGCAAACAGTCAAAGTCCTAGAATCTGGTCCCAGCCTACAGTGATTTAACTGTCATCAATTCTCCAAGGGCCAAATTTGCTCACCTGTACAATGAGTTTAGATTACATAATCTAAGGTCCCTTGACATCTGGAATGTATAACATGATTCTATTGATACTTCTGTGAAAAAAAGCATAGACTCTTATTACGCTTCTAGAAAATTATTTCTAAGAGATTTTGCAGAGCGATTGAGTTGGTTTTTCAATAGTACATGATCTTAATATAATAATATAAAATTTAACATGATAAAAAGAAGGTGGTTTTTTCTTCAAACTGTATTGTAGTGGACACATATTTTGATTGCTCCCAGGAGACAAACATTAATTTTAATTTTTAGGAAAGTCGCTGTAGTTTTTTAAAGAAATAAGTAATTCATTTAGAAGATACAATAACAAGCTCAGAGGTATTTGTTATAATGTAAAATAAATAATAAGCTTAATTGGAAAGGTTAGGCAGGACACCCCAGATACTATCAGATGTGGCATTCAGCAAATGAAGAATCCAGGGAATATCTGTCCACAGTGGTAGGATGCCATTTGACCATTGTGTCTGCTCTTAGAAACACAGGTATCCTCTGACTCTATTACCTTAATATTATAAGAAATCCCTAGAATTCATTGAGATTTATCTAGAACCTCAGTTTTGATAGAAGTGGATTCAGAAAGGCTAATAAATATTCTAAGTTTTGGTAAAGGGAAGATGGACACTATTCTGAGTACCTTGTAGATGCTGTTTTGCTCTTTCATGGATGTTGCTATTAAGAAACCTGAGATGGAGAGCTATACTATGTTCTTGAATTGGAAGAATCAACATTGTGAAAATGACTATACTACCCAAAGTAATCTACAGATTCAGTGTAATGCCTATCAAACTACCAATGGCATTTTCCACAGAACTAGAACAAAAAATTGCACAATTTGCATGGAAACACAAAAGACCCTGAATAGCGAAAACAATCTTGAGAAAGAAAAACGGAGCTGGAGAAATCAGGCTCCCGGACTTCAGACTGTACCACAAAGCTACAGTAATCAAGACAGTTTATGGTAATAGCACAAAAACAAAAATATAGATCGATGGAACAGGATAGAGAGCCCAGAGATAAACCCACACACCTGTGGTCTCCTTATCTTTGATAAAGGAGGCAAGAATATACAATGGAGAAAAGGCAGCCTCTTCAATAAGTGGTGCTGGGAAAATGGACTGCCACATGTAAAAGAATGAAGTTAGAACACTGTCTAACATCATACACAAAAATAAACTCAAAATGGATTAAAGACCTAAATGTAAGGCCAGACACTATCAAACTCTTAGAGGAAAACATAGGCAGAACACTCTATGACATAAATCATAGCAAGATCCTTTTTGACCTACCTCCTAGAGAAGTGGAAATAAAAATAAAACTAAACAAATGGGACCTAATGAAACTTAAAAGCTTTTGCACAGCAAAGGAAACCATAAACAAGGTGAAAAGACAACCCTTCGAATGGGAGAAAATATTTGCAAACAAAGCAACTGACAAAGGATTAATCTCCAAAATATACAAGCAGCTCATGCAGATCAATATCAAAAAAACAAAAATCCAATCCAAAAATGGGCAGAAGACCTAAATAGACATTTCTCCAAAGAAGATATACAGATTGCCAACAAACACATGAAAAGATGCTCAGCATCACTAATCATTAGAGAAATGCAAATCAAAACTACAATGAAGTATCACCTCACACCCCTTAGAGTGGCCATCATCAAAAAATCTACAAACAATAAATGCTGGAGAGGGTGTGGAGAAAAGGGAACCCTCTTGCACTGTTGGTGGGAATGTAAATTGATACAGCCACTATGGAGAACAATATGGAGGTTCCTTAGAAAACTAAAAATAGAACTACCATACAACCCAACAATCCCACTACTGGACATATACCCTGAGAAAACCATAATTCAAAAAGAGTCATGTACCACAGTGTTCATTGCAGCACTATTTACAATAGCCAGGTCATGGAAGCAACCTAAGTGTCCATCAACACATGAATGGATAAAGAAGATGTGGCACATATATACAAGGGAATATTACTTGGCCATAAAAAGAAATGAAATTGAGTTATTTGTAATGAGGTGGATGGACCTAGAGTCTGTCATACAGAGTGAAGTAAGTCAGAAAGAGAAAAACAAATACTGTATGCTAACACATATATATGGAATCCAAGAAAAAAATTGGTTCTGTTGAACATAGGGGCAGGACAGGAATAAAGACACATGTAGAGAATGGCCTTGAGGACACGGGGAGGGGGAAGGGTAAGCTGGGACGAAGTGAGAGAGTAGCACTGACATATATATACTACCAAATGTAAAATAGCTAGGTAGTTGGAAGCAGCTGCATGGCACAGGGAGATCAGCTCGGTGCTTGGTGACCACCTAAAGGGGTGAGATAAGGAGGGGGGAGGGAGATGAGGGGGGAGGGGATATGGTGATATACATATGCATATAGCTGATTCACTTTGTTATACAGAAGAAACTAACACAACACTGTAAAACAATTATACTCCAATAAAGATGTTAAAAAAAAAAAAAAAAAGAACCTGATGCCAGCCTGACATTTGATTCATTGTAAATCAGTTATTTTTTCTGGTTGGGTGCTCAAAGAATTATTTCTTTGTTTCTAAAGTCTAATAATTTTATTAGTATATATCTTGATGTTTTGAGTCACTTTTCTCCATAATATGGTTTTCCTTTCCGATATCAAATTTTAAATTTCATCATTGTATTATTCACTTTATTATTTTAACAGCTTTATTGAGATGTAATTTACATACCATTATGTTCACCAGTTTAAAGTGGGCAATTCCATGGCTTTTTAAAAAATATATTTACAGAGTTCTGTAACCATTACCAAAGTCTGATTTTAGGACATATCATTATCCCCCAAAGAAACCTCGTACCCATTAGCAGCCACTCCCGTTTCCCCTCACATGTACGACTAATCTATTCTCTGTCTCTATAAATTTGCTATTCTGGATGTTTCATATAAATAGGACTAAACAATATGTGGTCTTTTGTGACGTTGTAGCAAGAGGAAATTTTTGAATTCTGTTGCCTTTTGTTTCCCTTAGCCATTTCCTGTGATTTCTTTCTTTGATGACCTATAATAATAGCTTTCTATTTGATCTCAGTACTTTTCAAGGGGTTCCCACTTCTGGAAGGTCACCTTTTCCTGAAACTAAATATATACTGTTCATTTCTGAGAACTGCCACTACTAGTTTCCCCCCACACATACTCCTCATCTGAACTTGTCTGTTGTCATGGAGGTTTGGTTTGTCTTAGCTGCTGTATTAGTTTCCTAGGGCTGCTATTATAAATTACCACAAATTGGATAGCTTAGAAAATGGAAATTTATTATCTCACAGTTTTGGAGGCCAGAAGTTCAAAACCAAGCTGTTGGCATGGCCATGCTCCCTCCATGATCCTAGAGAAGGACCCTTCCTTGCCACTTCTAGCTTCTGCTGGCTGCCAGCTATCCTTGGCATTCCTTGGCTTGTGGCTGCATAATTTAATCTCTGCCTCTGTCTCCACATGGCTGTTTTCCCTCTCTAAGGTCTGTATCTAAACTTTCCTTTTCTTATTGGAATATCAGTCATTATATTAGGGCCTACTGTAATCTGGTATGCTCTCATCTTAACTTGATTACATCTACAAAGACCTTATTTCCAAATAAGGTCCCATTCATGGGTTCTGGGTAAATGGGAATTTTTCAGGGACACTGTTTAACCTAGTAGAGTTGGATTTGTCCCTGCTTGCATGAAATTTGAGGATTCTCTTTTTGTATTACAATCTCAGTATTTGTAATTTACAGGGATTTTCCCCCCAACTTTATTAGTCATGCTACAGTTTTCAGAAGGATAAATGGTAAAATGCATAAATGGTAACTGGCTGCCAGAGGCCTACTGTATTCTTTCCTCAGATTTTGACACACAATGTTCTATATTGCTGAGCAGCTTTCTCATAACATCTATAGTACCTTGTGGATATATTTATAGGTTTGTCATTCTAAATAGGAACCCTCTTTATACACAATGAAGTTGGCCCTAGGGAGCTTTCAGCTAAAAGAGAATCCTTCATACCCTGATTACAATTTTGAACAGTATGGAAGAAAAGCTAGCTTTTTTAGATTGTCTACTGGATATAAGATCTCATGCTTCTAATGCCTTCTCAGTTATCAAGAATTACGGTATTTATTTGTCTCTTGCTTTTAACATCCAAAGTGGTTTTTAATTTAGATTATATTAAGACATGTCAGAAGAGTCTACAATGGAATATTTCTATCACAACAAATAATTCAGAGGATTAATATACCCTTAAATTTTAGGCTTTACTAGGCATAACTCTAAGAGGCCAAGATCATTTATTTAGAAGGAATTTAAATGTAGGGGTGTAAACATTTTACACGCATCCAGCCACTGAGAATAGAGACGCTGGAAATCCAAAATGAACAGGTCAAAAGGAATCAAAGGGTGACTCACGTACTATTGTGTGAAATGCCTTCAAAACTAACATTTGCTATATTATTGTTTGTCGTGTTCTTACTTTAGAGTACAAGTAAAGGAGATTTAATGAAAGAAGTTGAAAAATGTTTATTCCTCTATGCTTCTGGTTACTAGATATAAAAATATACTGTATACCATTTCCTTGGTATAGGAGCTGTGTTAGCTGACCTGTCTAATTAGTTTCCTGATCATTGGTGGAATGCTGTAATTTATTAATTCCACAAATATTTATTGAATGCCTCTTGGGTACTAGGCACTATTCTAGATGCTGGGGAAGCAGTGGTGAATAAGAGAAATCAACTGCCTGCCCTCAGGAAACTTGCATTCTAGTGGGTAAGAAAAATAAGTAACAAGTCAACAATAAATATTAAAATATCAGGTAATAATTGAGGCTTTATAAAGAATAGAAAAATGAATAAGGTCTGAAAATCTAATGTATAACATGATATATAACATGATGGATATAGTTGATAACACTATTGTATAATTGAAATTTTCCAAGAGAGAGTAGAACTTAAACATTACCATATACATACACACACATATATATAAGTAAATATATATTTATATAGCTCTCACATATATATATGTATATATATGTCGTTGTATTAATTACCTAGTTTAACTAGATGGGAGGAATCCTTTTACAATATATATGTTATTAAATCATCATGATGTATACGTAAAATATCTTACAATTTTATCAGTTATACTTCAGTAAAGCTGAAAAAAAAAAGAATTTCAAAGAAGCTGAGAAAAAAGAAAAGAAAATTAAGGACATCAAGAGTGACAGGAGATTATTTTAACCAGGGTGGTTATAGAAGGTCTTTTTAAAGGGGTAACAATTAAACAGTAACTGAACGATGTGAAGAAATGAACTAGGCAAAGATTTGGGAAAAGAGCATTCCTAATCCTTAGTAATATTTCAAAGGATAATAAGAATGCAAAGCCTGCTGGAATGAATTGAGTAAAGGAAACAATAGTGTCTGATGATAGTTGTGAGTTCTGTTAAGGTTTCTAAAGCCATGGTAAGTGTGGATTTATTTTAAGTGTGATGGAAAGCTATCAGATAGTTTTGAACAGGAGTATGGTATAATCTGATTTCTTTCACTGCTAGATAAGAGATAAAGTGTAGGGGACAATGGTGGAATCAGGGAGGCCAGTTAGGATGCTATTGTAGGAACCTAGACAACAGAAGATACGGATGATACAGAAGATGTGGACTAGAATGTTAGGTCAAAATTTATGTTTTGACCAAATTAGATTTAAATGACTGTTAGATTTTTTTTTTAATTTAACTAAAGTTGATTTATGATATTGTGTTAGTTTCAGGTATACAGCTTCAGATTCTTTTCCATTATAGGTTATTACAAGATATTGAATATAGTTCCCTGTGCTATATAATAAATCCTTGTTGTTTATCTATTTTATATATAGTAGTGTGTATCTGTTAGTCCCATACTCTTAATTTATCCTTCCCCACCCCTTTCACTTTGGTAACCATAAGTGTGTGTTCTATGTCTGTGAGTCTGTTTCTGTTTTGTAAATAAGTTGATTTGTATTATTATTTTAGATTCCATATATAAGTGGTCTATAATATTTGTTTTTTTCTGCCTGGCTTACTTCACTTAGTATGGTAATCTCTAGGTCCATCTATGTTGCTGCAAATGGCAATATTTCATTCTTTCATATGGCTGAGTAATATCCCACTTAGATAGATAGATAGATAGATAGATAGATAGATAGATAGATAGATAGATACACACACACATATATACATGCCACATCTTCTTTATCAGTTCATCTCTTGATGGACACTTATATTGCTTCCATGTATTGGCTATTGTAAATGGTGCTGCTATGAACATTGGGGTGCATGTATCTTTTCAAATTAGAGCTTTTGTTTTTTCTGGATATATACCCAGGAGTGGGATTGCTGGATCATATGGTAACTCTATTTTTAGTTTTTTAAAGAATCTCCATACTATTTTCCATAGTGACAGTGACTGTACCAATTTACATTCCCACCAACAGTGTAGGAAGGTTCCATTTTCTCCACACCCTCTCCAGCAAATTTGTAGACTTTTTGATGAAGGCCATTCTGACTGGTGTGAGGTGATACATCATTGTAGTTTTGATTTGCATTTCTCTAATAATTAGCAGTGTGGGATATCTTTTCATATGCCTGTTGGTCATCTCTGTATCTTCTTTGGAGAAATGTCTATTTAAGTCTTCTGCCCATTTTTTGATTGGGTTGTTTGTTTTTTAGTTATTGAGCTGTATGAGCTGTGTGTATATTTTGGAAGTTAAGCACTTGTCAGTCGCATCATTTGCAAATACTTTTTCCCATTCTGTAGGTTGTGTTTTCATTTTGTTGATGGTTTCCTTTGCTGTGCAAAGCTACTAAGTTTGATTAGGTCCCATTTGCTTATTTTTGTTTTTATTTCTTTTGCCTTGGGAGACTGATCTAAGAAAATCTTACTACAACTTATGTCTGAGAAAGTTTTGCCTATGTTCTCTTCTAGGAGTTTTATGGTGTTGTGTCTTATATTCAAGTCTTTAAGCCATTTTGAATTTATTTTTATGTATAGTGTGAGGGAGTATTCCAACTTCATCAATTTACATGAGGCTGTTGAGGTTTCCCAATACCTCTTGCTGAAGAGACTGTCTCTTCTCCATTGTATAGTCTTGACTCCTTTGTCAAAGATTAATTAACTATAGGTGTATGGGTTTATTTCTGGGCTCTCTATTCTATTGCATTGATCCACATATCTGTTTTTGTGCCAGTACCACGCTGTTTTGATTACTGTAGGCTTTTAGTGTTCTCTGCAATCTGGATGGGTTATGCTTCCAGCTTTGTTCTTTCTCCTCAGAATCCCTTTGGCAATTCTGAATCTTTTGTGATTTATATAAATTTTAGGATTATTTCTTCTAGCAGGAGAAATAAATGTCATGGGTAATTTGATAGGCATCACATTCAGTCTGTAGATTGCTTTGGGTATTATGGCCATTTTAACCATATTAATTCTTCCAATCCAAGAGCATGTAATATCTTTCCATTTCTTTGTATTATCTTTAGTTTCCTTTATCAATGTTTCGTAGTTCTTAGCATATAGGTCTTTTACCTCCTTGGTTAGGTTGATTCCTAGGTATTTTTTTTTAATGTGATTTTAAACAGGATTATTTTTTACTTTCTCTTTCTGATATTTCATTGTTAGTGTAAAGAAATGCCACAGGTTTCTGTATATTGATCTTGTATCCTGCTACCTTGCTGAATTCATTTATTAGTTCTAATAGTTTTATGTGGGATGACTGTTAGATATTAAAGTGGATATGCAGAAACAGTGTATGGATGACTCTAGAGGTAAGAGGAGAAAAAATAGGGAAGTAATAGTAATAGACTATATTTTATATATATGTGTGTGTGTATGTACACAATATATTATATAATTTATATTTTGAACTCTATATTATATTATAATGTGTATGTTCTACATTATAATGTATATTGTATTTGTATATTATATAATATGTATATATATCATATCTGTGGCACTACATGAGATCATATAGGATGTAATTACAGAGAAAGAGGAAAAATATCTGAGGAGCACTGAGACACTCCAATAATTAAAATTCAAGAGAAAGGTGAGCCAGCCAAGGAAATTTCATCCATGTTATTCACTAAGAGAGAAATAAGGGTAGACTGTTCTAAAAAACAAGAAAGGAAAATACATCAGAAAGGAGAAAATGATCACTTGTGTCAGCCACTGCTAAGGTGAAAACTGACTGTTAGGTTTGGTGGGATGGGTGTTTTACTGGTGACTGCCAGGAAGTTTCCCAGGAAGATGAAAGCCTGCTTAGAGTGGGCTAAAGACAGAATAGGAGTATTAAGGACAAGATGACAAGTATGTTTTGATACACTCTCTCAGATCTAATATGTAGCAAAGTTTGATAAAATCTGAAAAGAGAAAACAAAGACATAGTTGGATTGTAAAAAACAAACAGACCAAAACAAAAGAAGACAAAAAACCTCCATGGATTAGAAAGGCACAAAGTGGTGACTGAGGAGCTGCCTGGATACCTGGCCTGGAAGCTGGCAATGGCAGATCGTGGTTCACCTCCTGTGGAGTCAAAGGGAATTAAAACATTCCAATTGGGGAGCCTTCTTGGCAAGCATGAAGTTAGGGAGGTTGGGAAGAGAGTGACAGCTTGGTCCCCAGACCAGTTAGCCGGATGCCCAGAGGGCTGGGTGAAGGTAGTGATACACCTGTTAAGGAGGAAGGGTCAAGAAAAGAGGAACAGAGAGAGAAAATAAACAAAATGCCTCACTTAAAAATCAAACCTGCAAATTTCATAAAAATGAATACATATTCATAGAATGGTACCAACAAAATCAATATTTTGAATATGGATTTACTCCCAATGAATTTAATTATGTGAAACAATCTAACAAAGACTTAAAATTAAGGATGCCTAGCATGCTCAAAATGAAAATAAAATTTTATTTAAAATATAAGAATAAGAAAATATTAAACAAACAGCTACAAAAACAAAATGGACAGGTGAATGTAGAAAAAGACCAATCAGAAATTTTGGAAATAGAATCTTAATAGCTACCAGAAAGAAGGGACAGATCACCTTCATTTTAATGGCAATAGACTTACTGTGACTGCAGATCTTTCACCAGTAGCATTACATAACAGAAAATAAAGGATCAACATCTTCAGTGGGCTTAGGGAAAGGAAAATAAGTTAGATAAAATTATATACCAAGCTAAACACTTTTATGAAATTAGGCCAAAAAAGATATTTTCAAATATATGATATTTAAGAGTTTGCCACTCAGCGCTTTATTAAACAGGCTTTAACAGTATCCTAAAAAATATAATTCAGCACAGAAATAGAAAATAAAATAATAGCAAGTGAGGTTTGTTCTTGAGCGGCAAAAATGAATCATCATAGAAAATCTCTTAACAGATTGAAGGAATAGAACCATATCTTTTCGATATGTACAGACATAATATTTGATAAAACCCAGTAAATGCTCAAAACAGATTTTTGATAAACCTGTAGAAGAGAATTGCTTTACCTTATCTATAAAGACCTACCTTATGATGATTAATAATAAAACTTGAGAAAAATTCTTAAAGTCAGGACCTAAACAGACATCTGCCATTTCTGCTTCTATTCAGTATTCTGCTAAAAATTCTAGCAAATGCAATAGGAAAACAGAAGAGGTAGAAGAATTAAGAGGTTGGGGGAAAACTACGTTTTTTTTTGTTTTTGTTTTTCTTATGATGTAGTATGTATATTGAAAATCCAAAAGACTTTACACACAAACTCTTAGTTCTAATAGTAATAAAAATATTATGGATACAAACCAAAATATTAAAATCAATAGCATTCTTATAGTTAAAAAAAAAACAACTGGCATATGAAGCTTGACCTAAACCTCACACTTTAAACAAAAATAAATTTATAAACATAAAACCATACGTCATCACAAAAGAAAAAAAAAAAACATAGGAGAACATCTTCAGCATCTAGTGCTAGGCAAAAAGTTCTCTGACTTGACACCAAAAGCATGTTCCATCAAACCTGTTAAATTTGAACCCATTGAAACTAAAAACAACTGCTCTGCAAAAAAGCCCAAGTGAAAGGGATGAAAAGACAATCTACAAACTTGGCTTTTAAATAGTTTTTCCTTCATGAAAATCTTAGGTGTAGTGAAGGATGTATAGTACAAGTAACATTTCTTATCTGGAAGTTCTATCATTCTACAACTTCATTTATGGGTCTGTAACTTTGTAGCATCCTGAATTTCCATAAGCATGATTCGAAAGTTTGACTGTAGTAACCACAGTACATGAGAAAGGAGTGATTTGTTAAGTAGAGCACAGAATGTTCTATAAATGCTTTAACATCTTAGAAGTTATACACAGCTCAGCATTTCCAAAAAAGAAAGTCCTAACTGAATAACAATATATCAGTGGCACTAGCTCTTTATTTACTTCAACAGCTTATTGAAGAGATGAAGAAAATAAAAGCAAAAAATAAAAGATCTTCTGACAATATTCTTCAAACAGGCAAAATGTTTATAGGATTCAATAGTATAAGAAAAGTAGAAAGCGCAACATAAATTAAGCCAATGTGTGTGGTTCATTAATTAGTGGTGGAAAAAAAAGTGTACACATGCGCAATGATCTTCATAATTTTTTTGAATGGTGAAGAGGAAGGGAAACTACTGGGAATCAGGAAATCTGTGTTTTCTTCTTGGTTTGTTTTAACTATTGGGAAGCCAGAATTAATTAACTTCAACTCTCAAATTCATTTTCGCCTTTTTAAAAGAGGGCGGCAGTTTTGAGGGCCCCTCTGAGATCCTTCCGAGTCTGATTCTCTCTGAGGCCCTCCTGCTGGCTGTAGAGGTGAAATGACTCTGCCCCATTGGATATGCCAGTGACTCACTGCCAAGGGTAATACAGAGTGACAAACACATAAGATCCCAGAATCCAATTGGCTCTGCTTTCTCATTTCCAGAGTGCTATGTTCTAACAAATATAAAAGTTCTTCAATTTATAAATTCCGCCCTTGAAGCAAAGTGAATCAAAGCACTTGTGGCATTTGAATCCCTGTACCTTGGGAATGATTTATTGTGCTTGAATTTTCATTGTGTTTCTACTGGGGGAAGCAGGCTGCTGGGTAGAGTAAACATTTCCTCAGTGTGAAAATATGCTCCAAGCAGCCCTGAGTATGTGCCAAGGAGTTCTGATATTGCTTGACAATTATTATTGCTCCATTAAGGATCCCTGAATTTCTGAATATTCAATGTAACCACGTGATTCATTTATACCTCCTTAACTCTAGATGACTGCTTTCCAAATGCTCTTTTTTAATTTTTTTTTCAAATGCTCTTTAATTTCAGTACATTTACAAAAATAATTAAAATGCAATTTACCAGGCTTTAAGAGTGTTTGCAATAGATGTTCATAAACGTTTCAGGTAACACTACTTTCTGGGTTTTTTCCTAATGGTGTCTTCCTCCCCTCCAATCCTTTTAATTCAACACTTAACAGGTAAAGCAATTCTCATAAATAAACATGTGAATTGATTGAAAGGAGTGATTAAATGGCATTCAGAGGTTAGTGTTCTAGCATTTATTTCCTAGAAAGTCTGTTAAATGTTTTCAATTAAAAAGAGAGGAGGGGAACCTCGCAACTCCGAAATGAGGGGCTTTGAATTAGTGCTCTATTAAAGGCCTGGCTCTCTTAGAAGGGGTCCTGGCTGTACTGGGGGTGGAAGGGAAAGAAAATGAATAGAAGGATTATGTTACAACACTTAAATTCCTTTGTCTGTGGAAAAGACCTTTCCATCTGATTAAGTGAAGATAAATGAATGAAGAATCACAGTGTTCTTACTTAATCAGCTTAATCACCTTGAAAAATTGAGGTAGTTATTCTGCCTACCAGGCATGAAGGGCCTAAGTGATATTTGCCAAGTTGTTTCAACACGGTGATAATCAAGTTGTACATATCACCATAGATCTGGGCTGACAATGCATGCCCCTAACGTGCTTACATTACTTTGAAATTGCTCTGAATCGGCATTGTTACTAAAACTTAAGAAAGGAAAAATGACCTAGGAAAAGGTCTTACTGGTTTTAATGTTTTCAAATATCTTCTAGAATCACAGAGAAAGAGGATACTGCTGTGTGATCTGATCCAGGTTCTAAACTAACTGAGGAGACATTTAAAACTGAGCTCTTACTGGTTGGGATAGAATTTTTTTTTTTTTTTTTTTTAACAGTAACAGCAGAATTGGTGTCAATAACAAGTTAATGGTGAGGGTGTCAGATATTCCTCAGTGGTTTTTACTCGTTGACACTTTTAAAATATTCTTATTCATTTTTATGCAATAAATACTATTATTAGACCATTCTAGATTTGACGATGCAGCTTGCAGAATTTAAGTATCTTCCCCAGGGTCCCCAGCTAGGAAGAAGTGGAGCCATGAGGAATGCACACCCAGGACCTGTGCTTTCTGAACCAGCTGTGGCTCCATCACAACCCAAGACATAGCTTAGTCAATAGGACATTGTATCCCTTCTCTCTTATTTCCAAAACCATCAGTTGAAACTCAAATCTAGTTTCTATTCTCTATGAAGGTAGTAAACTATCCCCAAATCATTTTGAAATGATCTACCTATATTGGAAGCTCCCCCCAACACTATGGGGGTGAGGAAGTAAACGCGAATTTTACTATACCTGCATTTACAAAGTTGTTATGTCCTTTTATAAGCATCTTATATTTGATCAACTTCTAGTTTTTCCCCAAAATAATTTATGTTATCCCTTCCAAAAATATTTGAAACATGAGAATAATATACACATAAAGGAAGAAAAATACACCATTTTCATGTAAATTTTATGGGAAGATTTTCAGAGTTGTTTACAAAACAATGTTACAAAAGTAGAATCATCCAGTGATTTTGTTTAACAATGTCCAAATACTATAAGAAAAAAAATTTAACAAAATATCCCATTGTAGAACTCAAATGACAATAAAACTTAAGTGAAAATATTTACTCAAATGTTTCTTTATATTTAATTAAAAACGCACAAATTATCTATAGTGAAATTGCATTTTCTATAATTGTGTATTTTGCATACACTTAGATATAAACAGGGAGATCACAGACATATCCAGAAACTAAGAATATATGGGGGCACCCTGAAAAATCATGTCCTTTGCCATTCTTATAGGAAACACTGTGAATTTGAAGCACGGTACTAAGCACATTTTAATTTTAAAAATATTTGTTTTGAGACATTATAACAATTTAAGCTAGGGTTAATCCACAGTAGTTATTACACAAATACAAATTGACAATTGATTGGCAAACCAGATGGGAATACCTACATATGGCAACTTTCATTTGCCTATGTGAAAAAAAAAAAAAAAAAGTTTGCATATGGGGATTAAAAGCTCCATATGCAAACTTTTATGTACTCTTGTACATAACAAGAGTTATGCACATTAATAACTATGTTTAAGAAATTATTTTAGTGAATTCAATCAATAACATGTCTCAATTTCCACAAATGTATTTAACTTTTTCACGTTTCCAAGCCATAATAAATAGTTGAGCTCTTTAAAGTATAGGACTATCAGCTGCCGGAGGACAAGAGTCTTCTATCACAGCACAAAGTGAGCAAGTGTCACTATGTTAACATCAGTTTATGACATGTTGCAATTATTGTGAACTGACTGAAGTGCTACTTGTTTCATTTCTCTGCAAAAGTATTTAGGTTTTGTTGAAATAGCAGAGTAACCAAGATCTAGACCATGTGTATGTTAGTCTGCCAGGACTGTCATAACAAAATACCATGGATTGGGTGGCTTAAACCACAGACATTTATTTCTTTCAGTTCTGGAGGCTAGAAGTCCAAGGTAAAGGTGCTGTCAGTGTTGGCTTCTGGTAAGGTCTCTCTTCCTGGCTTGTAGATATGTCCTCAGATGGCTTTTCCTCTGTGCCCATGAGGACATCTCTTCCTCTTCTTATAAGGACACCAGTACTACCACACTAAGGCTCACCGCTATGACCTCACTTAACATTTATTACCTCCTTATAGGCCCTGTCTCTAAATACAGTCTTATCAGGGATGAAGCCTTCAACATTTGAATTTGGGGGGAACACAGTTCAGTTCATAACAATACATGGGAAGCCACGTTTTCTCTTAAGCATCTTCAGTGGAGACTGTGGTTGTAAAACACTAACCTGAAGAATGTCCAGCCTGGAAAATATTTCAGGCAGAGATAGTTTTAAGCCATAAAGATTGTAGTAGAATAGCTGCTTTTCATTATGTAAAATGCTTTGTGTGTAAGAGGGAATGGAAAACCTCATTTCCAGAGATAGTAGCTTAATGGAAGTGCAACTAGGGGAAATTAAGCTAGACTCAGCTTTTAGGAGTGGTGTGCAAAGTGGAATCTCACTCAGAGTAGCAAGCAAGAGCCTCAGGTAAAATTAGAGCCAGTGAGGCTGATTTAGACCAGAGCACATGAGTTCTAGGCTGGGGGAAGTACAAGTACAATATCAGAGCCTCCCTGCTAGATTCTTGGCACATTATTTCACGTAGTCACACAACCACTCCATAAAGTTGTCATCTACATGCTACAGATGATGGTGTCTATGCTCAGGTAAGGTAAGAAACTAACCCAAAGGGCATGTATGTAGTAAGTCAGCAAAGATAGGGAGCAAACTTTGTTTTCTGTCTGTTATATCTCATGATCTTTCTACTCTACAAATAGGGTTTTCTATATTAAATACAAAAAGAAAGACATAGAATGTTTTGCAAATATTGCCTCCCCTGACCCCCAAGAAAAGTACTCAAATAACCAACCTTCTACATACTAGTCAAGTAAAGGAGAGGAAATATTCTGGGACCCAAGACAAAATGTAGGGGTTAATAGAAGCCTAACTCCAGTAGTTAGATAAATATAAGTGCAAAAAGGCAGGAAAATCATTCCACACAAAAGCTAGACTTAAAAAAAAAAATCAATTAACAAAGAAAGAGAGTACAAAGGGAGAGAAAGATGGAAGGTGAACAAAATAAAGAAGATAGGAAAGTAGAGATTTAGTTCTCCAGTTTCCTTTAGTACTTCGTACATGCCTGAAGGTGACATCTTCAAGTATTGCTACAAGTCATCTGAGTAAAAGATCGTTCAACTATTGAGCCCTGGAGAATAACACACGCAAATGGACACTTAACAAATATTCCTTTCTGATGTTGATAATGATATATTAAAGCTATATTCTGCTGGCATACAAATGTATGTAACAAAATTCTTGGAACTTTTAACAAATGGACAAAGCAAGAACTAAAATAACAAGAGGGGAAATATGTGTACTGAGAGTTTTATGTCAGTACTATTTAGATTCATAAATTAGTGCTTTAAGAAAGCCAAGTATACTTTTGTAAATTCTAAATCATTTACAAGAATTGGAACAAGACCGTAATACCCCACATACATTTAAACTGTCTACTAAGAGAAAACTGATTTTGAATTCCTATTATTTTTCTTGTCAAATATGACAAAATGTATTATTGGAAAGGGGAAAGGTGGCTTACAATGAACCCTTCACTGTCATCCTAGCTTTGCTCTAAGTCACAAAATAAAATACTTGGATAAATTTTTTAGAAAAAAAATCAAAATCTACTTGTGCTATCATTTTTAATTAGTTTTTTTTCCTGATTTTAACAGTAATAGAGGCTCATTATAAGCATTTTTAATAGTGCAGTCTCTATAGTACATGAAAGCCTTTTGAATTTGTTTATTCAAGTATAGCCACTGTCATCACATGAACGCATATTCTTTCAGATGTTTTCCAAACAGCTATCAGTATGCATTCATGTATATGAATATGTGTATGCATTGTTTAAACAAGGCTTGAATCATAACTTATACATGGTCCTGAAACTTGACCTTTCCTTTACTAAGATGTCTTAGCCATGCTTTGCTGTCAATATATCTAGTTAAACTTCATTACTGAAGAAGGGGAAGATGAGGAATTCACTTTTTCCCAGGAAAGTCTGAGATGTCTTTTAGATATCCAAGTAGGATGCTGAGTAGGATACTATAATCCTGGAGCTCCGGAGAGAGAACCACTGAGTATAAATGCTTAGGGAATGGAAAGGTGGAGTTCTTGACCACTCTAGTTCCCATTACTGTGGGGCTTTCTTACATCAGGTTGGGAAATAAATCCTGCCCTCCAAAAGGACTTGGCACACATAAAGAAGACTCTTGGGTAGGAAAGGGTAATTCTTTATTGCAAATAGTCAAACGTATTTTAAAAAATAACTTCTCACTGTCCTCCAAAATGCAGTAACATTTATTCCTGATTCCTATTGAGCATCCAGGACAAAAGGCCTCAGTCAGCCAGAGGTACCATCCATGGGGCATCTCCTTTGCAGTATCTCTTAGGGTATAAGTCCTTGCTTCCTTCCTGTAGACCTTGATGCTCAAGATTCTTCAACTAATAAATACAGAAATAAGATTCAACCCAAGTTTTCTTGTTTGTTTTTTTGAATTCTAAATCCTATGCACTTTCCATTACACGGAGCTTTCCCTTGTCTTTGTAGATCTTTTGAATATTACAATGGCATAGGAAGAAAAATAAAATTGAATCAAAGAAATTGCCTAATGGCTCTAGAGAAGATGATTTAATGAAGCTACTAGACTTAGTTATCCCTGGGAGGAATACCTTTGTAAGTGATCAACAAGACAATTTTTCTTATACTATGAACTTTCCAAATGGCATAAACAATCAGACTACAATTATGGTGCCTGGGAATAAACCTTTTTACAGCTAGTAGTGTAAGTAAAGACATTTTTTGTGTGTGCTGTAAATAAGTGTAGAGTTATTTAAAATTAGTGAAGAAAGACACCCAGAATATGTATTTTTTTGGTCTGAAAGTCCTCAATTAAAACTGGAGGAAGGTCATTTTTGTGATTTTAAGATGTTGCTCCATTAATAATACATTAGAACTTAACCTTATAATTGAACATGTTGAATACAGGATAATATTCCCATCTAACAAAAGAAGAAACTAAGCCTCCAAGTTCTGACTTTGCCTAAAATAGCTTTGTTAGTAAAGTATGGAGCAGTTCAAAGTGAGCCTCAGTTTTCTTGAATGGAAAATGGAAAATTATAATTACTTGGGATGGAATATTGCTGATGACCCCATATAACTATACCATATAGATAAAGCATCTTGAATTCTGTATGTTGTTACTCATTTTATTGTTACCACTAATGGAGAGAGGAATTCATCCACGGGTCAGCACAGCCACTGAAGTTACATTGCTTAGATATACAACAGAAAAAGAAACATCCTTGCGTAAGAATAATTCCTTTTCAGTTAGAAAGTAGGAAGAATACTATTAAGTTGATGTCATCAGTGATTTTGGATAGTGGTTTGCTGCAACAAATGACTGTTTTTTCCTCCAAGAAACTATGCCTTTTCCCTGTTACTAACCTGAAGAGATAAGAATGGAAAATATATAGACCATTAACAAATATGATACCTAATGCAAGAGTAAGTTAAATGGAAATCACAGTGAGTCAATATATAAAGAATATGAAAATTATGTTAGATTGATCTTCCCTAATATTAGGTTCAGAATTAGGGTTTACTAAAGTAGAGTGCATATTAGTTGCTAAACGTAGTAATCGTTATCCTAAGGTCAAAAAAGGAAACATAAATGTCCCCTGGGGAACAAAGCTCATTTCTATTGAATACTCATTTATAATTTATAATAACTTGTCCTATTTCTAAAAAAATATGAATTGACTTATAATAAAAGTGTAAGACCTTCCAATTCAGTGTGTCATTGATCACTAATTAAGACCTTAACTAAGCAGACGTTTACCTTACCAAAACCTCAAAAAACGTTATAATGTTATAAATTATATCTAGCAAATCTACCCACAGATTTCTTAACTCCTGCTTGTCTAAACTCTTAAATTTTGTCCATGGAGATTAAATCAAAGATGCAGAAGAGCATTTTGTTTACTTTTTGCCTTTAGCCCCACCTGAAAGTCACTTCTGAGTGTTGAGAGTCTCCTTTGTTGCATAAAAAATGCCTCATATTTCCCCTTCAGCTCATCCTTTCGAGACTCTTTCCAATGATACTGCTTTTTAAACATCAGATAATTTGCTCAAATTATTACGGCTGCTTAATGTTTTAACCAATAAAGTGATTTCTTTTTGCTCTTTCTGTCTCTAGGCTGGTTTTATTTTTTCATTATGGTATTCTAAATCCATCTTAAATTGGCTCACATCTAGTTAAGGAATTTGGTTTCCCATCTTTCCCTAACTTGAATCCTTCACTCCAGTTATTTTGGTCTTCTTGGTGTCCTTTTATGCTCATGAGCGTTCCTCTACTTATAAGGGCTCCCTGCATCTTCTTTCAAGCCACACTTCCCTTCTGCACTTCTCTATGAAGCCTTCCTAATTTCACTTAAGTTTATACTACTTAATTTTTTCATCAAGTACACCCTACCTCTTCACTTCTTTCTCATTTCTGAATCTTGTTTCCCAGCTAAGTGATAAGCTGATTTAGGATACTGACAATGGCATTTTTTTTCCCCCTACAATAACTGTTTTTAGTATCTGGCACATATTAGGTGTATAATAAATCTGTGAAAAATTATTTATATTTTATCCATTTTCATGATGGAGCTAAATGCATTTTCTTTAGGAAAAATATAGTGAAAAAAAAAATCTAGCAGCAAAAGAACAGTGAGACTAGAAACGGATGAAAGAACACTTTCCAAACAACCACATTAGAACTGTGCCAGTGTAAGCATGGCACAGTAGGGGCTTATTTTTCTCTTCCCAGTTTAGAAGCCTTATGTGTGTACTGGTAACTTCTACACTTCTTTTGAAATTGGCCTCTTGTGAAACATTATGCCACGCTATGTCTCATATACCATGAAAAGTTGTGTTTTTCTACTGATGTTACTATATTTTTGGACATTGCAATATAAGTATATCTAAATTAAAAATGCTAGTGGAAATGGGAAAGTCAAATGGAAATCCAGCACAATGTTTTAAATGTTAAAAAAATACTACACAGACTAAATACATAAATATATAGGAAAATATAGATAAGAGGTGGAGGAAAGAATTTTTTTTTTCACTATTCTATTCAGAACATTTCCTTAGCCTTGTAAAGTTGAGTAAGGAAATAAACTTTTTCCTAAAAATACATTTTGAAGTATAATTGTTAAAATCAGAAGAAACTACTGGACTGTATACACTGTTGATCTGACCTTGATGATATTTTTTCTGTTGCATGGAGTCTTAGTCTGTTCTTCACTTTTGGAGTTTGAAATCCAGAGGCAGTAAGACAACTCTCCAATAAATTTCAGGAGATCCCCCAAAGTTACTTTCACACCCAAGCCACCTTCTCTTGTTCTGCCTTTTCTATTGTCTTATTTATTGTTCTGCCTCTCTGATTTTCATTTTTATTTTTCCCTTTGTTTTTTCTTTTCCCTTCTACAGCCAGTTCAAAGCATAATGTCTAACATTCAATTATCTTCTATAAAAGCAAATATTAATCCGTTTTATATGGTATTTAAGTTTTAGTCTCTTTATGGAAAACAGAGTTTTTTAAAAATCACAAATTTATTTACCAGAGATTTTCTCCCATTAAAGTCTGTTCCCATAAATATGACAGTAATAATGAAATAAACCTTTTGACTTTAAGTAGACATAGATCATATTTCAATATGCCATCACCCTAGAGGTGATGCTAGGTGGATTATTATACATAATACCTAAAGGTGTGTTTCAGATGGAAACACCATCAATAGACTTTTTAAAAGTATATTGATTTTAGGATTGCCTTCATCAGTTATTGTGACATCTTCTAAATTAGGTATTTTATGGACCTCTTAATTTTTTATGTACAGTTAATGTATTTTTATAAAGTATTTATGAACTTTTGTATTGATTGGCTCATTTTGGAGACATACTAAATTCATCATCCAGCTTAGACATGACTTTAATGGACCCAAAGGTAACACAAAAGGTGTTTCTTTCCGTACTGGTTAACAATAACAGCCTATTGTCTGAGTCACATATGTAAAAATTACACCTTACTATGCAAATCCATTTTTTTCATTACTGATGCAGAGCAAGGAAAGCCAACAGAATAGCGAACACTAACATTTTGCCTCTAAGTGCTCACGGACATAAAATAAATGAGGCATGGCTATTGATTGGCCTACATTATCTGCACAGGAACTATTAAAGAGGCTTTTCCATCTTCCTTTCATGGCTCATTTTCTCATACTATCTAATGAAGAGCTTCACTTAAACTATAATGTGCTACTCTCCCGAAAGTACATTTTTATGGCGCTAAAAAGCAATACTTGTGTATCAAAGACTGTTTTTACTGCTACATTTATTGGCTTGTTGCACTGTATAAAATTATAAAATAATCTACAGCAGGGTGACATTATTAGTTCTTTTAATTAATTTCTGATTTTAAAGTTTATTTTGCCAATCCAAACCTACTGAATAACAGATATCACTATAGTATTCACATCATTGTGACACACTTTTTTAAGCCCTCTAAAAATACTTACTTTATAGTTTATCATTATATATACCTTTAAGAAGGGTTTGTTGTGAGGTTCAAGTGATAAATATGTGTAAAATACATTTTAATATTTGGACATTCTGAGTTTAATTAGGGTTCCTCTCAAATATTAATGAGTGAGCGTTTGGATGGAAAAATTAGAATTTCATTAGGAAGATCTGGGCTGGAAATAATAATATGTGAGTCTTCCGTTGTTGAAACCAGAGGAAAGAATGAGACCATTTGGGAAGATGGTGTGGCAAGAAAGCAGTCAAAGGTGGAATTTTGAAAATGTTGGTATTTAAGGAGTGGAGAATAAACAAGTACCTGTGAGATCAGATAGGTAAAGAAGGACACATACAGACCAGCAGAGTGTGGTGTCATGGAAATCTAAGGAGGAAAATCCAGGGAAAGGGAGTGTCAGATGCCACAGAAAATGATGTTTTTGTTGTTGTTGCTTCTCTCCTCTTGAGACCTGGAAATCAAAAATAGGAAGGTGTATTACCTTCCCTTCCCTTCCCTTCCCGTCTTTCCTTCATTTTTTCTCTCTCTCTCTTTCTTTCTCTTTCTCTCTTCTTTTCTGTTTTACCCAACTAACCAGAAAAATAAAAAAAGTGTATCTCACTTTAATTTGCATTTCCATGCTACCCACAAGGCGGTATATTTATTGGCAATTTGCTTTTCTTCTGTGAATTTTCATGCATTCTAAGTCCAGTACATTCTAAATATATAGGAAAATGGACAAAAGATATGGATTATAAAACAGAATATTTGTTATAAATTTCTAGTAAATAAGTTTATCTAGTATCAGTTAGTAAGATTATCAACTGTATGTAGGGTTTGGGTATGTATGTCTTTCAGGTATACCTCTTGCAAACAGGTTATAGGTAGACAGTTGGATTTTCTTTTTTCTGCCTTTCCTCCCCCACATTATTAGTCTCTGGCTTTCAATATGGAAATTTAAAAACTTGACAATGACAGTATAGTGGTCACTGATATTCTTTGACTTACTTTTGGCACCTTAGCTTAGTTTTGTTTATTTGGTTTTTTTCTGTTGTTGTGTTTTGTTTTGTTTTTTTCGCTTGCTATGCTTTTTTAAAATTTCTCTTTTCACCCTTGGCCTTGTTGGATTAATGGAGTGTCCTTTGCTCCGTTTCATTATTTTTATTGGTTCACAGTTTATTCATCCTATTTCCACTCTTCAGTGGTGATGATTCTTAAGATTTTGCTAAACTTTGAGAAGTTTTATTTTTCTACCAACATCTGGAATTGATTAGTATCTATATCCACATTCAAACAGATCAAAAAACTCAAAATGCTTTCTCTTTTACCTGGCCCTGCCTTATCCTTAGTCTAAGTAAATATTTCCTGATTGCTAACAAGTTGTGTGTGAGGTTTCAAGTATATTTTCATACAAGTATAATGATGAAAAATTTGCTCACCAATGTTGCTTGTATCTTATGTATTTCTACATTCTGGAGTATAATTTTTTTTCATTTTGCTAGGGCATATCCTTGAAATTTTTTTTTTTCTGTTGCTAAATAGAATATTATAAAATATCTTTAGTTTGCTCTACTACTTACTTGTCATTTTGCTGGTTATGGGATCAAGGTTTTTAAGGATATTTTCCTATCTTCTATCCTCCACTGTAACTTCTAAAATATCATAGAGTAATCTAATTCTCATTACTTTGAATATAACCTGGGTTTTTTTGTAGCTTTATATAATTTGGTTTCTGAAATATGGCCACATCTCTCCTTTTCATATCTTTCTACGTAGTACACAGTGATCCCCTTTCCATCTGCAGTCATCTTATTTTGTTCAATTTAGGGATCTTTTATTTCTTCTACTTTATTTAAAATTTTTTCTCCTCATCATCTCTGTAATATTCCTCTGAAAATTCTATTAAATGAGTGTTGAAACATTCTTGCTGTTAACTCTTCTGTTTTACTTTTTATTTCTTTATTATTTTGTAGTACAGTTCTGAGAAAACATCTTGCCTCAGTCTTTCAACCAATTTAACTTCACTTTGTATCTAATCTTCTACTTGTTCATTTCAAAAATTTTAGCAATTATTTTTTTTCAATTTTCTTCAGAAATTATGTTTAAAAATGTTTTTTATTGGTATGATAGTATCTTTAATCTTTGGGGATCCTAATCAAAAGTATTGACGTTGGTTTTCCTCAAATGTCTGGGATTCATCTTTCTCCTATAGAGGAATGTGGGTTGTGATTATTGGGGTATCTGCTCAGTAATTAAAAAGGAGGACAGGATGTTTACTAAGGTGAGATATGTTGATAGTGGATTTTTGTGGTGTGGAGGCACCAAAATGCACTTGAATCTATGAGTTGCCTGAGGCACAATTCTGCTTCTTCAATCCTAGCTCCAGTTCTAGTAGTCTTCCAAGTCAAACACCCACATGATTGCTCTACTCAGGGTTTCATCCTGGAACTGAAAGAGTGAGGATGAGGTAAGAACAAAACAGGAAGAGGAGCAATGGCTCATGAGTGGTTAGAATTGGAGAGAGAATATGCCACTTAAGGGGAAACGCAATACCAAGAAAAGTCTGTGGTATCACAGTTTACCTTCAAGTTTGCAATTATTTACATTTACTGTCAGTAAAGAGAAGTTTCTAGAAGGTGACATACTTTATGTCACCCCTGTGGCTGTGCAACTAAAGCACCCAGTAGGAACATACAGGAAGTTATGTACTACTCTCTGACCAGTCTAGAAAGGTTGCATGAAAGAGATAGGATTGTAGGGGAGAGATCTTTTACAAGCATCTGTGGAAATGCCCTGACCCTAAAGTGATGGCTCCCCAAGTGAGAATGAGGTGAAACAATGCCATTTGTTTAACAACTAATATGGCCATGTATCGGTACTATTCTAGGTGCTTGTATGTATGTCATACCATTTAATTTTCAGAAATGTACACTCATCACTTTACATTTGAAGAAAATCAGGATTAATAAATTTAAGTAATTTACCCAAAGTCATTCATCTGGTAAATGATAAGTCTTGGTTTAAACCTGTTAATGTCAAAATAAAATAGAGGTAATTGTTCCCAGGCATTTGAATTGAACTCATTGCAATAGGAGAAGAAATTTGCCTCTTACTTTTTATGAGCAAAAGCTAAGGGAAACATATTGATCATTGACTGGCTGGCTTCCCAAGAACTATTATCATCCAGGACTTTATCAGGTACATCCATATATACATATTGAAGAATAAGAGGTGAAAATGATATTCAAAATCCCCAGGTAAGACTGATTGAGATCTTTCTACTTCTCGATTCTGCATGTTCTACACTGAGTGCTTTCGAAAACAGGCAAAGCATCTGTCTTTGACACCAAGGGTAGGGAATGGCATTCTCAATTCCTCCTCTGCATTTCCAGCTGACCTCCCATTGTTTCCCTATGACTTAGAAAAAAAGGTGAAAATTTAGCAGCTGTGAAATGTTGGAGATGAACAACTTCTCTTTAGGATATGGATAAATGAACCAAAGGTTACTTTCTTGTGAAAGGTACACGCAAACGTTGTGGATATAGGTAAAGTTAATGTAGGTTGGTCTTCTTTCTGAAATTTAAAGATCACAAAACCCCACAAATCTCCATAAGTCTTTGAGTAAAAAAATGAGTCCTCGGGTCCTTGCGTATTTCCCAATGTTTACCTTAATCTCTACCCCAGAGATTAGTATTCTTTTTATCCTGTCATTGTCATATACACGTATACTTTTATATCGCCCATGTACTAGACACCTACTGAAAAGGTTAGCCTAAATATCTATTAATATTCATTCTAAATTGAATGTTCTATGAATTCATAATTTTAAGATTTAATAGATTTGTATATATGTTGAGTGATTTTTCAAATAAGTCACATATAAACTATTTATATTAATAACTTTACTTAGAAATAGCTAGGGAATTCTTAGAGAGGGGGTAGAGAGTAGATACTACATTTACCAATATAGCTCCAAAAATTTATTATTATGTCTTCATTAGATGGCTGTGGAATGCTTAGCTGGATGCTTACCCAATATCCACCCTCACTTGACTCCAATATTGATTTTGGAAGCAGTTTGTCAGCTATAATATTTTTCCCTGGGTCCCTGACATTGAAAGGTGACCATGTGTTGCATTCTGTTGAAAGAGATTAGTTGGAAATACTAACAGAAGGATCCTCTTCATGACCAAAAAGGCAATGCCTCATTAAATAGAAGCCCTTTGCCCTTCTTCCTCTGATAATTCTCTTTCTGGCTATCTGGCTATCTGGAAGTATGGATCGTTGCCTGGAAATATGATAGGATAAAGACTACAAACTAAGGACTATGGATCCTTAGAAAAGGGAACTCTTGTATCCTTAAAGACATACATTTTATTCTTTCATAAATTTATAAATTTATTTATTTATTTTTATCTGCATTGGGTCTGTTGCTGTGAGCGGGCTTTATCTAGTTGCAGCAAGCAGGGACTACTCTTCGTTGTGGTGCGCGGGCTTATTGTGGTGACTTCTCTTGTTGTGGAGCACGGGCTTCAGTAGTTGCGGCACATGGGCTCAGTAGTTGTGGCGCACGGGCTTAGTTGCTCTGCAGCATGTGGGATCTTCCCGGACCAGGGCTCAAACCCATGTCCCCTGCATTGGCAGGTGGATTCTTAACTACTGCACCACCAGGAAAGTCCCACCTGGGGAGCTTTTAAAACACACACTTCTAATTCACCCACCTTTAATTAATCAGAATTTCTTGGAGTGGAGAAAGGAAAATTTGCTTTCTAATAAGCTCTTAAGCTGTTTCTTGTACCACCAGTTAGAAGCAGCCTATAGTCTGTATTTGAGAATAGCTGCCTCAATATTTCTAAGCCTGAGTATTGTTTTCTTTTCTTAAATTCCTGCAACATCAGCTTGTCTAACCCTCATGTTATAATGGGACATGAGTGTTACTTGTTCCCTTGGGGTTGCTTTCTATGTGGAATCTTTAACCATCTAACTGGGATGGGATTTGAAAATAGCATACCTCTTTCACCATTGTACCAATCTGGAACTTTGCTGACTACTTTGATGCTGTTAGAAGACTAAATTCAGTACTCCCTTGCTTGTTGATTTTATTAATGTTCATTATCCTGCCTTATTTGTGAATATTAGTGGTATGGGAGGAATTCGATCAATCCAAAAATGGCCAAACATAGTGGCCCAGTTACCCTGTTTCTCTATGGGATTCTTGAGAGAGCTGAACAGACAAAGGACAGAAAAATATATTCCAGTTTACTACCAACTTTAAAGAGAAAAGTGTATTCCAATTTAATACCAACTTTGGGTCCAGACACAAGAGGAGCTCTCAAAAGATGACTGAGTAACCCTCTAACATGCTCTCTAGAATAGTTTAATTATCCATTTCCTCTGTAAAACACACTTGCTGTTGCCCTGGGCACAGCCAGACCTCACTCTAACACACACAAGCATTTCTGCTGCCACCAAGAGTCTGTTATGTCTGCTTTGTTTGTTCAAAAACCTTAGATGTTAGCTGGTCTTATTACTGATATTGCATAATTTACATAAACTTTCTATCAATTAGTGAAATGTATATGGGGAAAAACTCTGATTATTAAAACTAAGTTGAATGCTTTGAAAAACCACATAAATGCAACTTATTTTTTATTTCCTGGTTCTTTCACTGAAGACACGCCTTTGTTCAATATACTTTGCAAGGAGTGCCATCAAAGGGTGAATTAAGGCAGAATGAGGAGTATAATATGTGCTCAAAATTGTTCTACATTTTTGTTCATAGTCCATTCCTTAAACTAAAATTTTTAAATATTCTTCAATTTACTCATCCTTTTAGTCCATGAACATGCACTAGTGTAAGTAGAACATTTAACTCAGAGATTCCCTATCTTTACATTGAGCTTGATCACCAGGGCTTAGAGAGGGAGAGTTCTTTTACCAGAACCCCTCCCCAGAAATTCTGGATATCACTACATATCTTTAAATTCTCTTCTTGATGATTCCTCAGGATTCTAGAGGCACTCCCAAATATTTGTCAAATTTTTAAAAAACACAAGAACCTTAAGAATCCATACTGACTGTAATTCTCATCCTCACATCCCATGCGGCTTTTCACTACTCAAAACCATCCCCTTGGAAAAGGTAGAAAATTTTTATCCTAGTAAACTGACTCTCATTTGGTTTGATAGAAAAGAATATGTACACGTACAAATTCTATGTCTGCAAGGCCGTACTTAAGAGTATACTTTGGAGCCGTTAAGTAGGAGTAATTGGTTTTTGGGTTTTTTTCTCTGCTTTATGTTGTTTTTTAATCTATACACCATGGGTCGTATTAATAACTGAGAACCCTCATCAAATAGCTAACCTTTATTGACTGAGAGCATCTTGGTAAATTAAGCTGAAAAAATATTCCATCATTCCCCTCCATAATTAATGAGTTTGGGTTAATGGCTGCAGCAGCAGTATTTAACATTTATGCCACATCAGCAATAAATTAGGATCAAGCCTGAATGCAGCTCACTGCATTCCCAGACTTGAGTTGTCACAGGACAGAGAAGATTAAGATTTATGCTGCTGCTTGTATTAATCTTTCTTGTGGGTATATTATGGATGTTTGTATACACTTTACTGAATCTTCCACTGGGCAATTTGGTATTTCCCACACATTTTATGTGGGTTGAGAAGGAGCAGAGGGTGTTTCATGGGAGTATTGATTATACTGAATTAGGTCTCATAAGTTTGGCTTTCAAATACTTTTAGACAAATTTCCTTAAAAATTTCAGTTTAAGAATTATCATGCATATGACCCAAACTCTATTTAGTGACTTCTAAAATAATCATATAAGGCTTGTTGAAATAGGATCAGCTTATGCTAAAACACATTACCTGTATTCCAGAAATACTATAATGTATTCCCCCAAATTGCAGTGGTGGAAGGAGCATACAAAAAAATATATTTATCAAAAGATTCCAATGTTCTATGCACTCTTCGAAGATAGCCTGCTTCTGGAAAGGCACAGAGGATGAAACAACGATAGTTCCCTGCAACAAAGGGACCAGTGTCTGTCTCCACAATAAAATGTCTGCTGGATTAGTGAGCAACTTTACCTTTGTCTGGGCTTTCTTCCAATAGGAAGGTATAGGTTTCCAGCCTATACCTTCCTATTACACTGACTTGATGTCACCTTCCTCTGGAACTGCTCCTGCCTTCTCTGCTTGGCACTGAGCATGTTGAATAGTTTCTCTATATGTCTCAACTAAGCCTGTACCGTCAGTACACAGAATATTAGCACCTTCCAAAAGGGAGTCTGACTTTATATTTCAACTCCTCGGGGAATGACTATAAACTCTGTCTCCAGCCCACAGATTATGATTTTATATTATTATTTTTATTCTTTTAAAAATTCCACTAAGCGCTTTGTTCCTTGGAACTTGGGGTTGGTTTCATGAGTTAAAGGAGAGTCAGCACAAGATATCTTTGTGAGGTTAAAGGAGTATTTGGTTGGAGGCCTTGTATCACCAGCACACTGTTCAGTATAAAAGGAGAAAATCTTTCCTTGCATGAGGGGATACCCTTTGAAAACAGAAATCTAGGCAACAGGAAACAATACAACACACACACATGTGTACACATGAGAAGGCACATGCATGCCTATGTATCTATATGTATTTTCTTTGGGGGAGAGAAAGGGTTGGAGGAAGTTTCCAGGGATAATTTCTTGATTGTGATAAATGTATCTTTTCTCCAAGTGACACAAAGCAATTCTAGTTTTTATGAAACTCAATTACTTGGTAAGTATTTACTGAGCACCTATTACTTTGCATCAGCCACTTGTGACACACAAATTTCCAGACACTCTCATTCTGATAATGGGTCTACATTTACTTGAGTGTAAGAAATTGGTGCACAGAATCTTTTACTTGTCTCCATTGTGCCTGTTTTCATCAAGAAAATGATTGGGCTGAAGAACAACTAGTGCTACCTTCAAGGAGATTGTTGGAAGAAGTTAGCAACAAGACCCAACATTTCAATTCTGCTGGATCCCTAATCAGGCAACAGAAGGGTATCCTTAAATGGATGTCTGTCCAGACACACTGGAATTGATTCTGAAGGCTCGTGCCTTTGCTCCTATCACAAAATTGATCATTAAGAGCTGTGTCACTTGGCCCCATGATTAAAGTCATGAAATGTCTGTTTTACCAGTTGGAGAGGGTGTCAAAAACAAAAAGCAGTAGCCGAGTTTTTAGAATCACCCCCTCCAAAGCCAGTTGACAACAAGTTCATTTATTTTTAAATATATATCTCCTGAGTACACACACAAACACACACACACACACACATGTTTATATGTATGTCAAACCCCAAAAGTAGATATCAGGTCCCCTCCTGTTTTCACGTCTCCTTATATTTTTACTTACAACACTGCACAGACCCCATAGGAATTGTAAAACCTCAAGGTTGATTGTTATATCTTGTTAACTAAGCAGGGTGGGATGTTGTGTGTACAAGGAGCTGCTAAAATCCTCTGTTTATATTTGGACCCTTATCCAGTGATTCTGTGTTTCAGAGTTATTGTGTGCAGTGCTGCATAATTTCTAGATCAGTGGAGGGCTCTTTAAAAGCTTGATCACTCTGACTAGTTTGTAAATAGTCCTTTCTCCCAGCTCATCACCTGCCCTGTCTCCTTCCATCTCCTTCACGAAGGCCTTTCCATCTTATTAGGGTGTGTTGATCTTTCTCTCCTCTGACTTCCATTATCGTTTATTGTCATCAACATTTGACAGTCATATTTTTACTGCTTTAAATGAAGTATCTTTAAATGTAGTAACTAGACTGTAAGTTCTTCAAGGGAAAGAGCTGCAATTATATTCCTTTGTATCATCCATATTGTCAAGCACTGTGATATGCTCATGTATGCACAAAGGTAAGTTGCTAGGTGAACCAACAAATGAATATGTAAATAGGAATATGGTGGAACTGGCAAAACATTTTCTCAGATCTTATTGAAGATGAAACTATTTACAACTGCGCTAAATTATAAACAAAGACATGACTCCTGACGAACAAGAAGTTTTGAAACATTGAAATCTCTCACCAAGACAAATTATAGTTTACATAGAATCTTAGAGATATCTAGTTCATTTGATGATTGTATTAGGATTCTCTAGAGAAACAGAATCAATAAGATATATATATATACACATATATTTTATATATATACATATATAATATATATATGTATATATATATATATATATGTAGAGAGAGAGAGAGAGAGATTTATTACAAGGAATTGTTTCATACAATTATGGCAGAAGTCTCAAGAGCTGGTTTCTGCAAGCTGGGAGACCAAAGAAAACCAGTGGTATAATTCAGTCTGGGTCTGAAGGCCTGAAAGCCAGGAGTGTCAAGGGTAGGAAAAGATCTATGTCCCATCTCAAGCAATTAGGCAGAAAGGGCTGAATTCTTTCTCCAACATTTTTTTCTATTCAGGCCCTCAACAGATACGGTGATGTCCACTTGCATCAAAGAAGGCAAACCACTTTACTAGGTCCACCAATTCAAATGCTAATTTCACCAGAAATACCCTCACAGACACATCTAAAAATAATGGTTAGCCAAACATCTGGGCACCTCATGATCTAGTCAAATTGACAGGCAAAAATCACCATTACAGTACTGAAGAAACTGAAAACCATGTATGTTAGTGACTTGCCTGAGGTTACTTAGCTGGCTAAGGGGAGAGTCATGACCCAGGTCCTTTCTCTGACAAAGAGTCCACAATTTTGGAGGTTTAGCAGACAATATAGACAACTGAGTGAGTGTTGCCTGTGGGTCGCAAACAACACACTATAGACAACATTCTCTCAGATACTACTCTGCAACACCACTAAGCTTAGAGTTGAATTATTTTTTAAATTAATTAATTAATTAATTAATTTTTGGCTGTGTTGGATCTTCATTGCTGTGCGAGGGCTTTCTCTAGCTGCGGCAAGCGGGGGCCACTCTTCATCGCGGTGCGCGGGCCTCTCACAATCGCGGCCTCTCTTGTTGCCGAGCACAGGCTCCAGACGCGCAGGCTCAATGGTTGTGGCTCACGGGCCCATTTGCTCTGCAGCATGTGGGATCTTCCCAGACCAGGGCTCGAACCCGCGCCCCCTGCATTGGCAGGCGGACTCCCAACCACTGCACCACCAGGGAAGCCCCCAGAGTTGCATTTTTTATCCATTAATATTCTAACGGTTAGTTCTTTTTTTTTTTTATTTTTTTTTTTATTTTTACAAGAGATAAATATACTGACACCAAGCATGGTACATGGATGACCACAACAAAAGCAACAATGATTGCCATTACCAAACATGAAACACACTCATACTATGTCATAATATTGACATTCAGTCCAGTAATCCTCCACTGTAACAGCTCCTTTCTAACGGTTAGTTCTTTGTCTACTTTTGTGAAGTGGAAATTTTCTTTAAGTTTAGGTCTCCTCACTCTTCACAGATGAGAGAAATTTTCCATTATTCTCTGGGCATTCCGTTTCTGCTAGAAGCTTCAGAAAAGTCATAGGATGTTCAAGATATTTTAAAAGGGACATTGACAAATGGAAGTGTATCCAAAAGAAGGTGACCAGACTGGTGAAATGTCTGGAAACATGTCATGTGAGGAATGTGTCTGTCATTTTATGTTCAGGAAAGTGATGATGTTGAGTCGGAAAGATGCTCCATGTCCCTGCAGGGCAATAATAACTTCCTTCAATTATTTGAAGAGCTGCCATGTGAATCTAGGATATTTTCTGAATATCTAGAGGGCAAAATTTGGACCAATGTGTGACAGATACAAGGAGGCTGGTTTCCACTGCATGTAAACATTCTTATCCAATAGTTTGAGTTGTTGTTTCAGCTCCTTTTTCATACCATTGGAGCTGCACTGGGGACCCTTGTCAACAAAATCCAGTATCCCCATATTGAATGGGAGATAGCCTGGATGGCCCGAGTTACTTATGACTTCAAGATGGTGTGATTATCTGTCACTAAGCTGTAACCAAATGATGACAACCAAATCTCATTCAGCAATCCTCACTCACCTGACACAGGTGAAGAGCATTTTAGGAAAGATGTTGCAGTTAGAAGCCACTGCTGACACCGGAGCCCCTGATTGTCAGGCTGTAGATAGAATGTAGCCTGTTATCCTGAGGTGTTCACTTCAATTCTACCTAACTCACCAGTGTGCGAAGCTTTTCCTACCATGGTGAAACAATATACCTCTTTAGGAGGCTGTTTGTATTGATCTACATGAAAGAAGTAGAATGTATTTAAAATAAATCTTTGTCCCCCCAATCTTTGTAGGTCAACAGTAGATATTGAGTGGCTTATGTAAAACAAGTGTAATTTAATGAACTACAGCTTTGAAAGTGTTAGAAAATGAATCAAACTGTAAAATGTGCCAGAGGTTTTAAAATAAACTCATGTTTCATTGTAGCTGAAATAATGTTCACTGTGAGGCAACATATATGATAGGAATATTCTTTCATTTCTCACCTTCATTAGAATAGAAAGTACATATTTAACAGTTATTTTGAGGTTTGAATGTGGCTCAAACTACCATTCTAGTTATAGTTTGTCTTTTATCTTTTTTTTTTTAAATTTCACTAAAGCAGCAGTTAAAGCTCATATTTAGGTTTAATACAGATTTCATTGACCACACAAGTTCATGTTGGAACTCATTTTATTAGACCCTGCACTCGATACAAAACATCAATTACAGAGGGTCACGCTGCATCTTTCTAGCTGTCACACCAATATCTTGCTGAGTGCCATCTGCAATGTCTCAGGTTCTTTATTTTTACTGGAACTCATTTAGTTTGATCCGAGAGCTATTTCCAAAATGCCTTCAGTACACAGAAAAACACTTTATCAACAGTTAGTCCATTGCTTTGGAAATAGGAATAGCAGTAAGATTCTCTGTGGTAGTGGATATCTAGATAAATGATGATAATAGGTTTAAGGAGAAACAATATTAATTCTAAGAAAAGTTGTTTTATATTAAATGAATCTACCTGTCCTAAACTTGTGTAGGTCAAAGGAGATTTGGATACTTGGCAACTCTTAGGTTTTGAAACGCAAAGCCAATATTGGGAGCTGGTTAATTCTTCTTATATAATGTATCTGTAATTTAGGAAGCTACCACCAGATGAGAGAAATATCTTGGCAGAGCACCATAGGCTAGGTAAAAATCTTTCTTAAACTGTGCTTAAATGATCTTTATAACCTCTTATGGGCCTGCACTCTCAGTCCACACTTTACTATCTTTCCAGGTTAAAAAAGACACAAGTCTGTATTCAGAGAAGGGAAAAGAAAGTATTCCAAAAAGTGGTTAATCATGCAATTTGGATGACAAAGAATTTGTTTGTGGCTGTGGACTCAAGGTAGAAGATTCAACCCTGGTTTCCACTATTTATTAGCTTAACTAAAGACTTAGGGTAGTTACAACACCTCTGTGTTTCAGTAGTCTCACTTCACAGATTTACTTTAAGAATGAAATTACTCACAGTGATGAAGATCTTTGCAGTTTGCACTGCACGTCTGCATTATGCATTTGCAGAAATGAGTCTGAAAAGGTGAATTAAAGACAGTTGAAGTCTTCAAGCCCGGACTAAGGAGTTAGAAATTGGCTTCATTCTCCCCCTTTATTCTGTAGAGAAAGGAGAGGCTTAGAAATGTTTTGAAAAAGGATTGATAAGATTCTAGCTTTGATTTAGGGAATTTAATCTGTTGAAATTGGTGAAGGACTTGGTTTAGGAAAAGGGACCAAGACCATTGTCCAGGCAGTTCACTCAGCTAAGAATCGGGTGCAGTAATAGAGGTGATGAGGTGGGAGTTGTACCTCATTATAGCTAAGAGGTAGCAATATCCTTTCTTTCTTCAGGAAAGTCCATCTACCCTCTTTCAAATTTTAGATTATAGAAGAACATCAAGGTCTGACATAAGAGTTTGGATATGAAAAAAATAAATAAATAAAATTAAACTAATGTAAGAATATTGGATGGAAAGCATGGAAGCATTTTAGGAGCAGTGAATAGAAAAGAGGCTGAAATCTAAGAAGCCAGTTAGGAAGTGGTCACATAATTTAATATTAACCCAGGGGTATTAAAATTCTCAGATTCTTCCTCCTAGCAATACTTTCTCCTTCAGCTTTGACCCCACCCCACCCCAAGTATACACTTCTATATACAATGTATTTTTCTTCTTTGCTCCTATCTGAAATTTATCTAAACTATTGTCATTTTTACCCATGTACTTGGGTCTTTCACCAGGATTTTCCTGAACAATTCCACAACTACTTTCAAAAAGAATAACTTCTGAATGATTGATTTGGGAACATAATCAGAAACGAGATACTCTATATTATGGAGGCATTTACATGCTTCTTTACAAAGAAGTTGAAGAAAGCATTTGAAGATGCAGGCAAAGAAGATGAGAGGTTGGCTCTCAGAAGTAATGAAGAAAATGAAAACTGGCCAGTTCTTGTTAAACTTCTTTTAGAAAGGAGACATATTAATGTATTGGACAGAAACCATGCCTTTTCTGTGTTGTTAGTTAGAAGTCTTTGATTTGGTAATGAATCTAAGTGCAACCATTATAACCTACAGTGATTATAATATCAACTCTTTGGAAATTTAAGTGAACCTCACATGAAATCATAGCAGTACATAATCTATCAAACTAGATAAGAATAATTTATTATTGGGGTTGAAATTCTGTTTTGGAAGTGCTCCTATTAAAGTTTTCCCAAAAATGCAGTAGTCATAATCCCCCCAAAATTCCCTTATATGGATATATGTATGTGTGCATGTGTGTGTGTGTGTGTGTAGGTGTATGATTCCAATAGGTAAGACATGCTTCAGTAATGGCACTCATAATGGGAGAAATGGTGATTGTAGGTATAACGAGTGGTGTCTGTTTCTTTAATGGAATTTGGAGACATGCTTATGAAATATATTGCTATTTGGAAATTAGCTAAAAAGGTCAGAAATAAGCATATCCTTATTATATGGGTGCACGACTGTTAAAAATTTCTTTCTTTCAATATCTAGTTATTTTTCTTCAATCCTTTCAACAGTGATAAAACTCATGCTTTCAGAAAGGTCATCATCAGTAATAAAGTAATATTTAGCAATGAAATAATCTTTTGCTAAGTTTTGGAAATAAGGACTAGAATCAGTATTCTGTAAAGTTTATAATGACTTTTCCTGTGCTCTTGCACATAGTTCTTATTTTAACATATTTTCTTTTAGTAAAGCATGTAATATAAAGGTTGAGTCCTATGTTTTCTCTTGCAATATTATTGGCTGCCTGAAATATTTTCCATTAAGGAAGGTATTTACTTGATTCTTCAAAAAAATATTAATTTTCACCTTATTATAAAAATAAGGTCTAACATACTTAAATTTGAATCTCAGTTTTGCCACTTTTAGGCCATATAATCTTGAATTAATTTATCTGCCTCGAAAACTCAACATATTAATAGCTTATTTTTTAATGAGGATTATATGAATTAATACATGCAAAACATTAATATAGTACATGACCATTAGTAAATACCTAAAAACTATAACTATTATTATTAACATTAATTGATAAATTTATGAATTAAATGAGATATCACATTTTTATATGAAATTATGTAAACACACATGGTGTTGTAGGACTTAACAAATGGTAGCTAAAATCTGTAAGGTAAAAGTCATTGGAAATATAGAAAAAAGTGCAGAAGAAAGCAAAAGGTACCTAAAATCCTATTAGCCAGTGACAAAAAGTCACTATTTTCTTTATTTTGTTATGTATTGTTAAATTCAAGGGAGCCTACACTAGGTGACATCAAGATAAACACTTATTTTCAAAGCAAGGGAAATCTTTATTTATTCATAATTATTGATAAATTACAAAATAAATAAGAGTAGACGTATGTAAGGTTTGCTAAATGCTTATTTAGTATTGTTGATCTCACAGTAATGGCACTTTTTTGAAAAAGGGAAATGTAAGTTTAAAACCCTTTATTAGTTATAGTTATAATATTTTTGCACATGGAAAGCACACACACAGGCACACAATATGAATTTTAAATCATCTGGAACTATAATCTGAATTCTTGATACCCAGTATGTGGTCAATGGTTCAGCACCATCAACATAACCTAAGCCTGTGATAAATACAGACTCGTGAGTCTTGTCCTAGACCCACCAAATCAAACATCTGAGGTTTGATTAATGTGCATATAGATACCATGTAACTCATATTCACTTCAAATTTGAAAAGCCATGTTTTAAACCATAATAATAATATTGATAATGATAATAGTAATAATAATACAGAAATAAAACTTATTGGGTTTACGTATTTTAGCAGAATGATTCAGATAGAAAAATACTCTGCTAGTGAAACTAATAAAGTCTTTATATGTCATCGTTTTGTGTGAATAAAAGCGAAGTGTATGCCCTGTAATAGTATTAGTGCCTCATTGTTCAAGGTTACTTCAGTGCTGTTTGAGAGTTACTGGTTTCTCTTTTGGCTTGTTATTGATCAGAGCTACAGATAGGACACAAATAATTTAGAAGTCTCTAAATATTTAACCCTGGCCTATGCATACTCATAAAATTTATGCTCAAATCCAAAATTAATAGTATATGTGATATCAGTATTCCCCACAGAATGCCACACTGAGAGAGTTACAGTTGGGAACCTTTCAGAAAATAGCTAATGGGTACAGTTGTGGTCTTCAGTGTGATTCTTGTTAAGAAAAAATATATAAATAAATCTATGTTTTCATAATGGAAATTGTTTTAATATCTCAAAAGAGCAGGCATACATACATGAATGAGTATGAGAAAAATCATTTTTTCTATGGTTTTGTATTTACTGTGTTTTTAAATGCAAGATTTCTTCCTTTTGGGAATGAATAAATATAAGGAAGAATAATTTGTTCGAATATACTTGAACGATATTATTCATTCATCCATACATTCATTAATCAGAAATGTTTAGGAGCTACTTATTAGTAGCTAGATTCTTGTTCACATGGATCCCACATTCCAGTGAAGAAGAGAGATAATAGACAAACAAATAAATTAAAAATATGATTATAGGTTGTGATGGGAATGAAGACACTTCGTGATATCAAGTGTCACTTGATACCCCAAACCCACTTTGGGGTTTATCATCAAAACTACTTTGGGGTTTATCAAGTGGGATAAACCTCTTTGAGAAAGTGGCTTTTGAACTTGAGGAGTGAAAAGGATCCAGTTGCAGAGCGTTCTATGCTTGATTTCCTGAAAAGTAATGTCCTTAGGTGCTGAAGACCATGGCTTATTAGTGGAAGAGTATGTGAGAGCCCAATAAAAAATGAAGGAGAACTATGTAAGGTAATATTTGAGAGGTAGGCTGTAGTCAGTTCATGTCAGAGCTTGTAGGTAACAGTAAGAAAATTGGATTTCAATCAGTGCAATAGAAAGCCAATGAAGAATTTTAAGCAGAGTAGTAAAATGATGAATAATGCTATCAAAAGTCTACCCTGGCCAGAGTGTAAGCAATGGATTATAGAATGGGTCAAGAGGAGAATCAGTGAGAATAGGTAGAAAGCTTTTGCTGTCCTCTAGGTAACAGATGATGGTGGCTTCAACTGATGAAAGAAGAGAGCTGTATGGAGTTAGCTGTATTTAGGGTGCATAATTATCATGGGAAAGGAATTTATTAAGGAGGTTCCCCATGTTTCTGGCTTGAGTACAAAGCAGATGTGTCAATTTCCTAAGCAGTGGGGGAAGACCTAGGAAGGTACATCAGGAAAATCAAGAGTTCCAGTTTGGATTAAGTTTGGAAGGTAGTAGATACCTTGGCAGTTAAGAGAATAGATTCTGGGAAAGGTTCAAATCCTACTTTATTGGTTATTAGTAGTGGTTCTTTAATAATTTACTAAAACTGAGCCTCAGTTTTCTCATCTTTAAAAAAGAGGGAGGTTAATAATACCTACCTTATAGGGCTATTGTAAATATTAAGTTAGATATTTCCTCTAAAATGATAAGAACAGTTCCTGATACATTGTAAGCAGCGAAATAATAATCACTATTATGATATGATATGACTATTATTATTGGTCACACAAGTGGCAATGTCAAAGAGGCAATCTGGTATAAAAGTATGATGTATGAAGGAAAGCGATTGACATTAATTATTTTAAGAAAGGATTTCACCTCATTACACCTTTTTGAGTTAATAAAAACTATCCTAGAATAGTATTTACTGTTTTTTGTCAACTTATCTTTCTCTCCTTTATCCTTCTCTCTTTTTGTGGATTGCAGAGGGTTGAGTAGAGTTGGGAAGTAGCATAAGAAGAGTCGTTAGGACAATGGAAAAGACATTCTAATTCTAAAAAGAATATTTTATTTCCCTTTTTCAACTTTACAGTTACTCCAAAAGTTAATTCAAACTTTGAATTCATTGACTTTAAATTTTCCTGTATAGATAATAATTATTTTTGATAATAGATTTTCAGGTTCATCCAATAATTTTTAAATACTGAAGCTACAAGGAATAATCTGTGTCTTGCATGTTGACTTCATTGTCAATTTTAACCTTTAAATGTCAGGTTTATTGGCAGGGCAAAATAGTTTCTCCTTCAGATTTATTTTCTTCTTTTCTGCAAACAGCTACATTATAACAAAATACCATTTTGCCTTCCGGAGTGGAAGACTGAAAATCTTCAAATATATGAATGGATCTGAACATGAGTTTCATTCTTTCATCTATTTAACAAAAAAAAAGAAAGAATTTAATGAGTACCTAGGTGATAGATACTTTGTCATGTTCTGAGAATTCCAAGATAAAACGTGACAATATATTTGCTTTCAAGATGCAGAACCCGAAACATGTGAAGAAGTTTAATCCCTACTGTGTTTCTTTTAAAGCTTTATAAATCATGCTATGTAAATTTGAATTATTATTGTTCTGGTCATTAATATATGGAAATCCTTCTAGAAGCAAATATCATTTTTCTTTTTACATTTTTTTGGCAGCGGTGAAATAGGGTTATGAAAAGAGGTTCAGAGCAGAACACTGAAAGTGGCCACCACCAGCATGAGGAGACCAACAAGTCAAACTGGTAAGTGAAAAAGATGATTCATGGGTAACGCATTTACCCAATTTAATAACGCATCTCTTTTATGCGTTATTAAATCTGTTGATGCTGTTTCTCACACAATAAATCTTCATCGCTTATAAATAAAAATGAGAATGCTTCTAAAATGTAGCCTATGAAATTTATTCTCATTACTTAGAATACCTTAGGGAGGTGGTATTAAATGGAAAAAGTCACCAATTCTGCTATAGGCAGACAGGGATTTAAAGTAGCTATATGACTCTGTGAAAGTTGCTTAATTCTTTCATTCATACTTTCCTAATTTTAAGATGGAGATTATGGTAGTTGCCTAGTTATATTTTCCTAAGAATTAAGAAGAAATTGCATATGAACAACCGAACATTTCCTTAGCAAAGAAAAAGAGCTAAAAGTTATGACTAATATATATTGAATACATTCCGCGTGCCAAGTACTAAATACTAAATACTTCACTGCATTATTTTATTGAATACTCACAACAACGTTTAAAGATAGAAGCTATTATTATTCTCATTTTACAGATGGAGAAACAGTGCTATTAAAAGATACGTGGCCTGCCTTAAGTCACACATTGCTCCCTGAGACAATTGTTTGAATGCAGTTCTGTCTGATGCCAGAGTTTCTGTTCTTGTATCTATGCATAAAGCCAACAAACATTTATTGGGTATCTAATAAATGCCAAGCTTCTTTTAGCTGAGCTGCCATGCTATTTCCCAAATGATTTTTACTTAGACTATAACAACCATATTCTTATATGAAGTCTTATAGCTTAACAAATAATTTATGAATAAGTAACTTTGTTTAGTATTCACATAATCTCTATGAAAGAAAAAGTAGGGACCATTGCTCATATCTTTACAGATGGAGAAATTGAGGTCCCAACAGGTTAACTGACCTACTGGATATAGCTCAGTGCTTCTCAGACCCTGTGGTTAAGGGTCAGTTTACTGTTAATTCATTTTAATCCGTTACAGACTGAATGCTTTTATAAAATTGCTAAAAATTAATTACTAGAGAAATGAAATGATTAAAAGGTAGACACAAAATATACAAGTCCACATATTTATTATTGTCATTATCTTACAGATATATAATCACCCTAATAAATGTCTATAAAAGTTTCTAATGCTTACTCTCCATTTCCATACTCCTCATGGTGCACACCAATTAGCATGTGCAGACTAACACTAGCCTGTAAATCAGACAGTAAATCATAGCATCAGTAGAGCTAATATGAGGCAAATGTAACACTCAGTCCTAGACCTTCCATCTTCTAGCCCAGGTCTTTTCATATTGCTCCATACTGCCTCAACATACAGCCAGAAGCCTGTTTTATAATCTAAGGGACAAAAATATCAAATTCCAAATTGTTCACATGCAACCGTTGCAAGAAAACTGACAATGACAAAACATCTTAAAAGAGTTATATGAAAGAATTGACATGAAAAAAAGTGGAAAAAAAAAACCAGTTGAAACTTTATAGGAATGATTTATTTTAAATTTATTTATAAGAAACCAAGACTTTAAAATTTTGATATGTGATATATTGCTGATTTTTCTCATGATACGTTTTTTTCTCCCTCTTCTTTTTTCATTATGTTTATTCTTTGAAAAGAGAAGTCAAATTGTATTTAGAAGGCTGGGCTTTGTCATTTCCTGAGCAGTGTATAGACCTTGTATAATTCTAAGAGATAAAAGTGGATCTTGACCAGCTATGAAATGAAAATGAACTCATCTCCCCAGTATACTGAAAAAGCCTGAAAATAAATGTAACTCGTTTATTTCAAAAAATACCAAAGAAAATTACAGCACTTTTGGGGCAAAGTAAAATGAACACTGAGTCAGCAATGAAAATTCACTTTGTAAGACAGTTTTGTGGCTTTCTCAGTTCTACTGAAATGGATCCAAATATTTACATGTGCTATGTTATTAATGACTATTTTTGCCATCTGTGTCATAGTCATATTGCACAGATGTTCAGGAGTAACTTTTGGTTGTGAGTAAATATTAGAGGAAGATTGAATTTTCCTCCAAATGAGGTTGGTGGGATGGTTTTTTAATCCTAGTTTATGATGTCAGAAATAGTTGTTTTTTGGAAGTTCTACCAGCTTAACTGTGCTTGAAGCAGCTTAAAATGACTATAAGGGCATAGAGAAAGATGAAAATTTATGACAAAATTCAAAACTGAGACTTTCAGCCAATCTATTATTAGCTTCTGGGAAGACTCCACATTGCTAAATTGAAATTCACAGTCTGGAGTAGAACAAACCCATGGCCTTAAATAATATAGAGAGACTCTGTGTTCCTCACTTACTTTCTGCCCGCTGATTCAGAGATTCAAGATTTGTATGACTCAGAAAGCTAAGCAGCCATACCTTGGTACCTCCCTTCAATCAATGCCTTTATATCAATATCCATTTGAAGATTATCTTTCCTGCTTCCTCTGAAAAGGCTAGAAAGAAAGGAAGGACTTAGGGAAATACATTGTAACCAAGGAGAAAGGTAGTCCCTATAGGTGTTGCAGGTGTGGTGATAATGGGAATAGTGACGATAGTACTGTGTGTGTGTGTGTGTGTGTTAAACTCTATCAGATCATCAGAGGACCACAGAGTGTGGAGAGAAGGTGGTCCACCAACCTTCTAGCAGAGGTCTTTTATTTGAAAGCCTGATACCAATTGGAATTTAGGCCTGAGATTGTTCACAGTTTACTCTTCAACTGTGAAGCTTAGAGTCTTTCTACTAAAAACCATGTTATCAGTAGGACCAAGGGCTAAGGGTCAGTCTTATGACTTGTCTGTTGAAAAATACTACCCTTCATTAGATTTTATCACATTCTCAAATCTAGAAGCAAACAATAGCAACAATACAATCAAACTCAAACAGGATCTGGATAATGATTACTTTGACATGGGAAAGGAAAGTCTCAGAGGTAAATCATATGTAGATCAATGAGTTCATACAAAACACAGAAAAATATCTTAGAAAATTGCTTTTTAGCCTTAACACATTCATCGATTAACTTAGAAATACAAGCCATTAAGATTGAGAAAGTTGAAATGCAAAGGATCAAAAGGAAACAGAAAATGTAATAGAAGAATTAAATCTGCCTTTGAAGGCAACAATTTATATAATCAGATTTGTGGAAAGCAGATTGAAGAAGCCTTCTTATTGTAGAATGCAGCAGACAAGGACAATGATGAAAATTATGAGAGAAAAAAATGACCAATATGGCAAACAAATCAAATATATAGGTAATTATTCATGAAAAAAGAGAAAAAGAATAAATAACAAAGAAGCCCTAATCAAAGAATCACAAGGGAAAAAAGTCTTGTTCAAGAAAAAAAATGAAAAGCACTTTTTATCACTCTAGAATTTACTCTCTAAGATCTGAGATTCTTTTTTTGTATTGCGTGGGAATTTCCTACGTTTTAAAAGTTAGGAAAATTTAGTGGTAAATCAATATGAAAGATTATTTTGGCTCTGGTAGTTTTTTTTTTCTTCTTTTTTTAATGCTTCATGCTTCTACACTATAGAAGCTTGGTTTACTCAGATTTTTAAATTTTCCTTAAACAATTTTGATAATTTCTATTAACAGAAAAATTATCTAAATTATCTAATTATCTAAATTATCTTACTTATGCTAAGTAAGTGTCCATGTATGAATATACATATAGAAAAAAAGACTTGAAGTATATGCACAAGTGGAATAATTAACTTATTTTTATTTTTCTATTTTAATCTCATCTATGTTGTCTGACGTATAATATATATATATCTCATATATAATATATGATTCATTAGATTTTTGTTGAAATATACTTAATAACAGTGCACAAATAATAAGTGAACAACTCAATAAATTATCGCAAAATCCACAAACATGTGTATTAACCATTCAAATTAGGAAACAGAGCGTAACCAATATAACTGGAGGTGCTCTTTTTCTTCCTAAGTCACAAATCCCAACCCTCCATAAGGTAACAAGTTTCCTAAATTCAAATACTGTTAAATATTTCACCTTTTTTTGAGTTTTATATAAATGGAATAATAGAATTTGTATTAATACTTGTTTTGTTGTGTGGCCTCTTGTTCTCAATATTACTTATGTGAGACTTCTATGTGTAATAGTAACTTACCTTTCAATGCGATATACTATTTTATCATGGCTACTTTGTGGCTCTTACTTTCTTATACTTGTCTTTTGGGGCATGTATGTGCACATTTCTGTTGGATATACAGTTAATTATATATTTCTTATGTGTTCACTTTTAGTAGGTACTGATACTTTCCCAAACTGGTTGTGTTAATTTACATTCCCACTGGCAGAGTGTAAGGGTTCTAGTTGCTTCACATCTTTACCAATACTTGGCAATTATCAGGGATTTTAATTTTAGCAGTCTGGTGGGTGTGTGGTAGTATCTCATTTTGGTTTTAATTAACATTTCCATGATGTCTGAGAAGGGTGGTATTGCTATCTCAGATCAACAATTCCATAGGTACCACAAAATTAAAAGGCAAGTAGAAATTTAGAGGAAGTATTAAGAAAGGTGGTAACTTTATTAAGCTACAATTAATGAACATTCAGTCTAAAGGGATCTAAAATTCCGCTTTACATTAGACAATGAAAAATTGTATAAAAACATGTCATTAAATATATGCAAGCCTGGCAATCTCATCCAAATTAAAAATTCAACTTATCAAGAGATTGACCAAGATGGCAGAGTAGAAAGGCCCTGAGCTCACCTTTTCTCATGAGCACACCAAAACCGCAACTATTTGCAGAACAACCATCAATAAAAAAGGCCAGAACCTACCAGAAAAGATCTTCTTTTTTTTTTAACATCGTTATTGGAGTAAAATTGCTTTAAAATGGTGTGTTAGTTTCTCCTTTATAACAAAGTTAATCAGCTATACATATACATATATCCCATATCTCCTCCCTCTTGCGTCTCCTTCCCAACCTCCCTATCCCAACCTTCTAGGTGGTCCAAAGCACCGAGCTGATCTCCCTGTGCTATGTGACTGCTTCCCACTAGCTATCTATTTAACATTTATAAGTCCATGCCACTCTCTCACTTCGTCCCAGCTTACCCTTCCCCCTCCCCGTGTCCTCAAGTCCATTCTCTACGTCTACGTTTTTATTCCTGTCCTGCCCCTAGGTTCTACAGAACCATTTTTTTTTGATTCCATATATATGGGTTAGCATAGAGTATTTGTTTTTCTCTTTCTGACTTATTTCACTCTGTATGACAAACTCTAAGTCCATCCACCTCACTGCAAATAATTGAATTTTGTTTCTTTTCATGGCTGAGTAGTATTCATTGTATATATGTGCCACATCTTCTTTATCCATTCATCTGTCCATGGACATTTAGGTTGCTTCCATGTCCTGGCTATGGTAAATAGAGCTGCAAAGAACATTGTGGTACATGACTCTTTTTGAATTATGGTTTCCTCAGGGTATATGCCCAGTAGTGGGATTGCTGGGTCGTATGGTAGTTCTATTTTTAGTTTTTTAAGGAACCTCCATACTGTTCTCCATAGTGGCTGTATCAAACTGCATTCCCACCAACAGTGCAAGAGAGTTCCCTTTTCTCCATACCCTCTCCAGCATTTATTGTTTGTACATTTTTAAATGATGACCATTCTGACCGGTGTGAGGTAGTACCTCATTGTAGTTTTGATTTACATTTCTCTAATGATTAGTGATGTTCAGCATTCTTTCATGTGTTTGTTGGCAATCTGTATATCTTCTTTTGAGAAATGTCTGTTTAGGTCTTCTGCCCATTTTTGGATTGGGTAATTTGTTTTCTTGCTATTGAGTTGCATGAGCTGTTTGTAAATTTTGGAGGTAAATCCTTTGTCAGTTGCTTCATTAGCAAATATTTTCTCCCATTCTGAGGGTTGTCTTTTCATCTTGTTTATGGTTTCCTTTGCTGTGCAAAAGCTTTTAAGTTTTATTAGGTCCCATTTGTTTATTTTTGTTTTTATTTCCATTACTCTAGGAGGTGGGTCAAAATGGATCTTGCTGTGATTTATGTCATAGAGTGTTCTGCCTATGTTTTCCTCTAAGAGTTTGATAGTGTCTGGCCTTACACTTAGGTCTTTAATCCACTTTCAGTTTATTTTTGTGTATGGTGTTAGGGAGTGTTCTAATTTCATTCTTTTACATGTAGCTGTCCAGTTTTCCCAGCACCACTTACTGAAGAGGCTGTCTTTTCTCCACTGTATATTCTTGCTTCCTTTATCAAAAAGGGTGACCATATGTGCATAGGTTTATCTCTGGGCTTTCTATCCTGTTCCACTGATCTATATTTCTGTTTCTGTGCCAGTACCATACTGTCTGGATTACTGTAGCTTTGTATTATAGTCTGAAGTCAGGGAGCCTGATTCCTCCAGCTCCGTTTTTCTTCCTCAAGATTGCTTTGGCTATTCGGGGTCTTTTGTGTCTCCTTACAAATTGTGAAATTTTTTGTTCTAGTTCTGTGAAAAATGCCATTGGTAGTTTGCTAGGTATTGCATTGAATCTGTACATTGCTTTGGGTAGAATAGTCATTTTCACAAGGTTGATTCTTTCAATCAAAGAACATGGTATATCTTTCCATCTGTTTGTATGATCTTTAGTTTCTTTCATCAGTGTCTTATAGTTTTTTGACTACAGGTCTATTACCTATTTAGGTAGGTTTATTCCTAGGTATTTTATTCTTTTTGTTGCAATGGTAAATGGGAGTGTTTCTTAATTTCACTTTCAGATTTTTCATCATTAGTGTATAGGAATGCAAGAGATTTCTGTGCATTAATTTTGTATCCTTTTACTTTACCAAATTCATTGATTAGCTCTAGTAGTTTTCTGGTAGCATCTTTAGGATTCTCTATGTATAGTATCATGTCGTCTGCAAACAGTGACAGCTTTACTTCTTCTTTTCCAATTTGGATTCCTTTTATTTCTTTTTCTTCTCTGACTGCTGTGGCTAAAACTTCCGAAGCTCCATTGAATAATAGTGGTGAGAGTGGGCAACCTTGTATTGTTCCTTATCTTAGAGGAAATGGTTTCAGTTTTTCACCATTGAGAACGATGTTGGCTATGGGTTTGTCATATATGGCCTTTATATGTTGAGGTAAGATCCCTCTATGCCTACTTTCTGGAGGGTTTTTATCATAAATGCTGTTGAATATTGTCAAAAGCTTTTTCTGCATCTATTGAAATGATCATATGCTTTTTATCCTTCAGTTTATTAATATGGTTTATCACATTGATTGATTTGCGTATATTGAAGAATCCTTACAGTCTGTGATGAACCCCACTTGATCATGGTGTATGATCCTTTTCATATGCTGTTGGATTCTGTTAGCTAGTATTTTGTTGAGGATTTTTGCATCTATGTTCGTCAGTGATATTGGCCTGTAGTTTTCTTTCTTTGTGACATTTTTGTCTGGTTTTGGTGTCAGGGTGATGGTGGCCTCATAGAATGAGTTTGGGAGTGCTTCTCCCTCTTCTCTTGGAAGAGTTTGCGAAGGATAGGTGTTAGCTCCTCTCTAAATGTTTGATAGAATTTGCCTGTGAAGCCATCTGGTACTGGGCTTTTGTTTGTTGGAACATTTTTAATTACAGTCAATTTCAGTGCTTGTGATTGGTCTGTTTATATTTTCTGTTTCTTCCTGGTTGAGTCTTGGAAGGTTGTGCTTTTCTAAGAATTTGTCCATTTCTTCCAGGTTGCCCGTTTTATTGGCATATAGTTGCTTGTAGTAATCTCTCATGATCCTTTGTATTTCTGCAGTGTCAGTTGTTACTTCTCCTTTTTCATTTCTAATTCTCTTGAGCTGGGTCTTCTCCTTTTTTTTCCTGATTAGTCTGGCTAATGGTTTATCAATTTTGTTTACCTTCTCAAAGAACCAGCTTTTAGTTTTATTGATCTTTGCTATCGTTTCCTTCATTTCTTTTTCATTTATTTCTGATCTGATCTTTATGCTTTCTTTCCATCTGCTAACTTTGGTTTTTTTTGTTCTTCCTTCTCTAATTGCTTTAGGTGTAAGGTTAGGTTGTTTATTTGAGATGTTTCTTGTTTCTTGAGGTAAGATTGTATTGCTATAATCTTCCCTCTTAGAACTGCTCTTGCTGCATCCCATAGGTTTTGGGTTGTTGTGTTTTCATTGTCATTTATTTCTAGGTATTTCTTTGATTTCCTCTTTGATTTCTTCAGTTATCTCTTGGTTTTTAAGTATTGTATTTTTTAGCCTCCATGTGTTTATATTTTTTACAGTTTTTTTTCCTGTAATTGGTATCTAGTCTCATAGCGTTGTGGTCAGAAAAGATAATTGATAGGATTTCAATTTTCTTAAATTTACCAAGGCTTGATTTGTGACCCAAGATATCATCTATCCTGGAGAATAGATCCTGGAGAATGTTTCATGAGCACTTGTGAAGAAAGTGTATTGTGTTGTTTTTGGATGGAATGTCCTATAAATATCTATTAAGTCCATGTTGTTTAATGTATCATTTACTGCTGTGTTTCCTTATTTATTTTGATTTTGTATGATCTGTCCATTGGTGAAAGAAGGGTGTTAAAGTCCCCTACTATGGTTGTGTTACTGTTCATTTCCCCTTTTATGGCTGTTAGTATTTGCCTTATGTATTGAGGTGCTCCTATGTTGGGTGCATAATTATTTACAATTGTTATATCTTCTTCTTGGATTGATCCCTTGATCATTATGTAGTGTCCTTCTTTGTCTCTTGTAATAGTCTTTATTTTAATATCTATTTGTCTGATATGAGAATTGCTACTCCAGCTCTCTTTAGATTTCCATTTGCATGGAATATCTTTTTCCATCCCCTCACTTTCAGTCTGTATGTGTCCCTAGGTCTGAAGTTGGTCTCTTGTAGACAGTATATATACAGGTCCTGTTTTTGTATCCATTCAGCCAGTCTGTGTCTTTTAGTGGGAGCATTTAATCCATTTACATTTAAGGTAATTATCCATATGTATGTTCCTATTACCTTTCTCTTAATTGTTTTGGGTTTGTTATTGTAGGTCTTTTCCTTCTCTTGTGTTTCCTGCCTAGAGAAGTTCCTTTAGCATTTGTTGTAAAGGTGGTTTGGTGGTGCTGATTTCTCTTAGCTTTTGCTTGTCTGTAAAGGTTTTAATTTCTCAGTCGAATCTGAATGAGATCCTTGCTGGGTCGAGTAATCTTGGTTGTAGGTTTCTCCCCTTCATCACTTTAAGTATGTCTTGCCTCTCCCTTCTGGCTTGCAGAATTTCTGCTGAAATATCAGCTGTTAACCTTATGGGGATTCCCTTGTATGTTATTTGTTGTTTTTCCCTTGCTGCTTTTAATATTTCTTCTTTGTCCTTAATTTTTGATACTTTGATTAATGTATGTCTTGGCGTGTTTCTCCTTGGATTTATCGTGTATGGGACTCTCTGCACTTCCTGGACTTGATTGACTATTTCCTTTCCCATATTAAGGAAGTTTTCAACTATAATGTCTTCAAATATTTTCTCAGACCCTTTCTTTTTCTCTTCGTCTTCTGGGACCCCTATAATTCAAATGTTGGTGTGTTTAAAGTTGTCCCAGAGGTCTCTGAGACTGTCCTCAATTCCCTTCATTCTTTTTTCTTTATTCTGCTGTGCAGTAGTTATTCCCACTATTTTGTCTTCCAGGTAACTTATCCGTTCTTCTGCCTCAGTTATTCTGCTATTGATTCCTTCTAGAGAATTTTTAATTTCATTTATTATGTTGTTCCTCATTGTTTGTTTGCCCTTTAGTTCTTCTAGGTCCTTGTTAAACATTTCTTATATTTTCTCCATTCTACTTCCAAAATTTTGGATCATCTTTACTATCATTACTCTGAATTGTTTTTCAAGTAGACTGCCTATTTCCTCTTCATTTGTTTGGTCTGGTGGGTTTTTACCTTGCTCCTTCATCTGCTCTGTATTTCTTTGTGTTCTCATTTTGCTTAACTTACTGTGTTTGGGGTCTCCTTTTCACAGGGTGCAGGTTCGTAGTTTCTGTTTTTTCTGGTGTCTGCCCCCAGTGTGTAAGGTTGGTTCAGTGGGTTGTGTTGGCTTCCTGGTGGAGGGTACTGGTGCCTGTGTTCTGGTGGATGAGGCTGGATCTTGTCTTGTTGTTGGGCAGGACTGCGTCTGATGGTGTGTTTTGGGGTGTCTGTGAACTTATTATGATTCTAGACAGCCTCTCTGCTAATGGGTGGGGTTGTGTTCCTGTCTTGCTAGTTGTTTGGCATAGGGTGTCCACCACTGTAGCTTGCTGTTTGTTGAGTGGAGCTGGGTCTTAGCATTGAGATGGAGATCTCTGGGATAGCTTTCACTGTTTGATATTATGTGGAACTGGGAGGTCTCTGGTGGACCAATGTATTGAACTCTACTCTCCCACCTCAGAGGCACAGGTCTGACATCTGGCCGGAGCACCAAGACCCTGTCAGCCACACAGTAGTTCTGTGATCTTGGACCAGGCATTTAACTTCTCTGTTCCTCAGATTTCCGTTTGTGCAGCACCTCCCTGCCTCAGAGGCCCAGTCAGGTGCAAGAGAAGGGCTGTCACTCCCATGCTATGCAGGGAGGAAGCCCACAAGGCTGGCCAATCCAGATGTTTTAAAGCCTTGCTCTACTGAAAGGCTGAGTTTTCAGTATTGGAAATCATGTTTTAGTTGGCATTGGCTGTATTTTTCTACTAGTTCTTGGGTAGTTTTGCAGATATACCAATCTTTCACTTACCCTTAGGTGATTGATTTTTGGACCTGACTAAGATTCTAAAAGGATTATGAAATTTAAGAACAGATATAACATCTATGTGGGTTTTGCGCTTATATTAAGCATAATTCCTACTGATTCTATTGTCTGTTTTTCTAGACTACCGAAAATTAGAAAGAGGCAGAGAGTCCATTTAGATCAGGTATACTGGCAGTGTCCAACAGGGATAGCTAACAGAATAGCAATAGATAAAATAAAAGACACACTCAAATGTACAGATTAGAAAACTTACAAAAATGAAATTATTGTGATATTGAAGTAAATTCCTTAGACACAGGAAAATACATTTATGTCCAGTTTATTATGTTTAAGAAAGGTAAGAATGTGTGATAAATCTTAAAAATGAAGTTTTGTAAGTCACTTGCTGGTTTCTATTGGATATATTCCTTCATGTTTAGAAGTTCTCTTATGTGACCTCAGCAGTTATTTTCTTTGGTAACAACAATATGCAAACATATTTTCTTCACTGAAAATTACAAAGCACATAAAATAGTATCATGATAATAGTAAAGACACTTTTAAATCCTCTAAATATTTCCAGGTAACCCTCTTTTAAGAACATCAGATGATAATGTTTCCTTTGGTAAATACAGTATTTCCTGAGCATCGTCTATGGACCAGGAACATTGTCTGATACTAAGAGTGTAGCTGTGAACAAGACATGAATCCTAACCTGGAGGAACAAAAGTCTACATATGACCTAGGTCCATACTAATATTCTTACCGAATGTCCCTTTACCCACTTAAAACTATTAAATGAAATAACAAAGACGGAACTTTGTGGCACCTGAGAAAGACTCAATCAGTGTTTGTTCATACTGATTCAACTCACAGTTCCATCTATTCTTCTCAACAACCCAGTGAGGCTAAAATTACCACCATCCTTGTTGACCTTCAACATGTTGCTAAATCTCTTGAGCCCAGATTCATTAACTGTAAGGTAGGTATACAAACACCTAACATACGGGGTTATTGTGAAGATTCAATAAAAAAAATTTATATGTGAAATACACAGTACATAGTTTGTATTGGTATTCTCCTTCCTATCCTTTTAAATGCATATTTTCAGAGCATCAGATGAAAGAGCCAGAACATCATGGTGGAATATGTTTTGTTTGCTTTTTGGATTTTAGTTATGCCATTCTCATACTTTAAGCACCATTTACTTTTTTGCAAATTAATGCAAAATAATTTTGTAGTGTCCTGTTGGGAGTGTTGGAATAGAGCATACACTCAGTGGTGCTAGGATTTTATTTTATGGGTGATTATTAAACAAATCCATGCTGTCACAGTGGACTCCTGTAATGCAGAATCATAATTCACATTTGGGCTCCATGTCTTGTTAGCAGCTTGCCTCTGTATCCAAAGTCCCCTAAAATAGGCATGTACCACTTTAGACACTTCATAGTTTCTTTTGGCTTTTGCTCTTTTCCAGTTTTTAGAGTATCTAATTTGGAGGCAGCATTCAAGATAAACAATGTGATTAGTGTGTATAGCCAAGGCAGACTTTCAAGGGTGGGTAGTTGATCAAGGAAGATTCAAGAGTAGGATGGGGGAATCTAAAAAAATGGTACAAATGAACTTATTTACAAAACAGAAATAGAGTTACAGATGTCAAAAACAGCCTTATGGTTCCCAAGGGAGAAAAGGTGGGAGGGATAAGTTGGGAGATTGGGATTAACATATACACACTACTATATATAAAATAGATAACTAATGAGAACCTACTGTGTAGCACAAGGAACTCTACTCAGTACTCTGTAATGACCTATATGGGTAAAGAATCTTAAAAAGAGTGGATATATGTATATGTATAACTAATTCACTTTGCTGTATACCTGAAACTAACACAACATTGTAAATCAGCTATACTCCAATAAAAATCAATTTAAAAATAAAATAATCAAAAAACAATCAAAAGGCAAACCACCATCAGGAAAAGCATTTGCAATATGGAAAAGATATCCTAATATATGAAGAGACCTAGGAAAAATAGAATTGGCAATGGGCATAAGCAATTAACTGAAGAAACAATACAAATGGCAAAAAAAAAAATTGAACTTTTCTATTAATGAAAGAAATAAAACAATTTACCATTAAAAATAAAGAGTAGGATGGAGGAGAATGTGAGGGTTTGTCTATGAAGAATTAGGTGAGCCTGGCAGTGGTCATCAAACAGGTACCAGATCAGAAAGTAAGTGACAAGGACCCACTTAATGGCAAATGGATTTTGGAGAGGGAACTTCAGGCCCTAAGAGAATCAGTGGGAGTAAGATAGAGTTTTAGTTACAAAGCCTCTCAAATTCTTGGTAATATTTCCAGATATGAAAAAAGATTCAGATGTATTAACAGTGATTCAGTTAACATAACTGAAATACAAGGCATTACTCATGATGAGTAAGATAAGAGTTTGTCACAGGAAAAATAACAAGGCTGAAATGAGAACAATAGGACATTTAGTTAATCAGCAAGTGGTTTTTGAGTTCTAAACACATGTCTCACACTATATTAGCCCCAGAGAGGTACAAAAGTGTAGTAGAACATTGACTGCACCTTCAAAAAATTTATAATAAAGTTGCAGAAGTATCATTCTTCGTTATAGAGGAATAAAACATTAAAAAAAATAAAACTTCAGGGAATTATTTGTGACAAATTGTTTGCTCCTGAGGTTATGACATCTGGTGCATTATGTGAACTAAAGCTAAAAGAGCAATTTGTTGTTCATCTCTTCAAAGTAATCTTGCCAATTCATAAATTCACATCAAGTCAATTTTCCCAGTAGTTTTCTCCTTACGTACTATAAACCTGAAACTAAACCGCATTGAGAGAAATTGATAATTATAGTCTCTGTCGTTTACCTTGTGAAATATTCTCATTAAGATTCACTTTGTGGTACCCTGCCTGAATTGCTAATTTTTTTCAGTGAGAATGCTTGGGCTGAGTTGTTATTAATCAAAACGTATGCCTCCCAGCAACTTTTTCTTTGAGGGACAAAGAAAGTAGTGATGACTTAAGAGAAAAAAAAAAAATTAATATGAAACCTGTATGCAATGTTGCTCTTTTGTTTTTGTTTGTTTGTTTCTTCCTGGTGGGAAAGGTAGTTTTATATTCTTGGAACTAGTGTTTACGTAATAATTTTCTTCATGACCTAGTGACAATATTGAGGATTTAAGATTTTGGTACATAATTTAGTCTCATTAATATATCTTAAGACTTCACTGTGTGCTTTGCCAGCATTTCAGTCCTCTTTGAAAAGGATTTTATTTTGCTATGTGATGAGATTTGTAACTGGTCCTGGTCGAGATAAAAGTTTCTGTTTTCTTGAAAGAGAGCTATCATACACAGAGACCATGAAAACTTTTTTTTTTTTTTAACCATTGTGACAGGTCAGGATTTCTTCCTCATCTCTCCAGCTTTTTGTGTTCCCATGATACACTGCTTGACTGTTTTGAATCTGGAATTAGCTCTGCAATAGATCCTGTTCACTTATGACTTTAAGTGGCTACTGAACAGCATTTCAGCAATTTCAGGGAAGTGCCCTCTCTTCATAGATTGTAGAAAATGATTCTTACTCCCATAGTTCTGGAAGCTCCCAAACTCAGGAAGTGATGAAAACACTTTTAGAGTAGAGACAATTAAACATTATTTTAAATAAATGCCTATGAGGAATAGATACAAGATGATTCATAACACGTGTGTGTGGTAAGACTGCTCATCCTTCATAATGGAAGAAGTAGTTTGCCCCAAAAGAATCTTGTTCCAGATCACTTCTTTTATTTTTCACAGACATTCCTTGAATTAGAAGCTTTAGATTAACAAATATTACGTATGTCTGTATGTCCAGTTTGTGCCATGCATATCAGAGAAGAGAATCTTCACAGGTTTCCAGAGTGATACTTTGGGATGGAGAGAGAAAGATGACCCTGGTTCCAATGTGTGTATCACTGGACAGTTTCTCACAGAACTTCTAAAACACTCACTTGTCTGTACTCTGGAAAGGGAGCAGTCAGAATTGAGCAAACATCTGACATGAAAGGAGAATTCAGAAAGTGCAAATTTCTCTTTTGGTGTTCTCCAGATTTTTTATTTATTTCTCTTCCTCCTCATTTTATGCATGTGGAAGAAATGTACTACCATGCCTCTGAGGTAGAAGACATGGAGAGGATGGAGACTCACAGAAGAGTCCGGCAAGGCTATAAGTGAGGCAACCTACTATACATGTAACTCTTGGGTTAGGGGTAGAAGTAAATAAATAGGCTGAGGAGTGGGGCCAGCCTCTGTAACCACACGTGGGTTGAATATTGGTCTTAGTACAAATCAGCATGTGACTTCAGTAAGTTATTTTTGTTTGCTCATCTGTAAAATGGCAATAATAAGAGTACTTACTTTAATAAAATTGAAGTAGTGATTGAAAAGCATAATGCTTGTAAAGCACTTAACATAGTACCCAGCATCAGAGAAACACTCAAAAGTTACTAACCATTGTCACATGAATGAAATGTACTAACAAATGCTCGTTATTATTTGAGAAACAAAGAATCAGAAGATAAAAATGAAAGGGAAGAAAATGCATGGGGAATATGGGATGTGGAAGTACTAATATGTTGAGGTGAGTCTTTAAGGATGAATGTGTCCATCTGGCACATAAGGATACAGGGCCGTCCAGATACAGGGGTCAGCATAAGCAGAGAGAATAGCACATGGGTAAAAGATTCCAAGGTGTGGGTAGGGAACTACAAAATGGTTAGTACTGCAAGAGTGTACTGTGGAAGGCAGGGGGAGGTTGGAGATAGAATTTCAGAACTAGGTAGAGACTGTCTCATGAATAATATTTTATGTAGGTAGTCTCTACCTGTCCCTATGTACAGTAGAATGCCGTTGATGGATTGTAATCAAGAGAGTAACATGGCCTTTTCTCCTAGGCTGTTATGAGAGCGAAGATTTAAATAATAAATAAGTTATTCTTGGTGTAGTCCCTTCTTGAAATGCTTTAACTGTGCTATTATTATTTTTTTTAATCCACTTTGGTATTTACACACATCTTTTTCCCTCTTAGGCTCCTGACTTTAATTGATCCTGTACTCGTGCATTGGTTTTGATTATATGTCTTTGTTGTTTATCATTTAACAGCAAACATGTTTGGGTTGCTTATAATTTTCCTGGAAGCATATTAGAGAAAGGATAGATTTGTCTTCACACAACATTTAGATAGGAAACCCTGCTCATGTTCAGATGACTTTGTGAATCAAATTTCTCTTATGAAAATATTCGAATTGATATTAAAAATGTATTCACTCTTTTTTTTTCTGGCACTCAAGATTTTATTTTTATCTAAATAGAATGCACTAGAAAATCTTCAATCAGATAATAAGGTTTTATGAGAGTACAGCAATTATGCTGGATATAAAATCAATTTATGAAATTCAATGTATTACTCTATATCAGGAACAAACAGTAATCTAAATTTGCAAAAAATATTATTTACAAAACAAGTTAAATGGAAGCTTACCTAACAAAATCACCTTTATGGGAAAATAATATTTTATTTAAAAACCTCTAAACAAGATCTAAACAGTTGGAAAGATATGCTATATATGAAAGAAAAGACTTTTCTACTGTCAAGTTATCTATTCTCCATTAATTGAACTATGAACTAACTACAGTTTGAATAAAAATTCGAACAAGATTTTTCATGGCACTTGAAAGGTGATTCTAAAATTTTCTTGGGAGAGTAAAAGACCAAGGCTATCTAAGACAATTTTTTTTTTGATTGCATGGCATTCATGTATAATCCAGTGTGTTTCCAGAGACTGAACTGTACACAAATCCAGGGTCAGCCACTATTAGATGTATGGCATTGTACTAATTATTGATACTTAACATCTTATGTGATAGCCTTAGTTCCTTGCATAAAAGATATATACAAAGTGCCATGCATCATGCCTGGCATATACTAGGTACTAAGTGAAACACACATACATACATATACAATCTTTAGAATGTACATTCATTGAATAGTTTTGCATTGATTTTTTTTTCAATGCTTTTGGGTGTATATTTTATTTTTATTTTTTTAACATCTTTACTGGAGTATAATTGCTTTAATGTTGTGTTAGTTCCTGCTGTATAACAAAGTGAATCAGCTATACATATACATATATCCCCATATCTCCTCCCTCTTGCATCTCCCTCCCACCCTCCTTATCCCACCCCTCTAGTGGTCACAAAGCACCGAGCTGATCTCCCTGTGCTATGCAGCTGCTCCCCACTAGCTATCTATTTTACATTTGGTAGTGTATATATGTCCATGCCACTCTCTCACTTTGTCCCAGCTTACCCTTCCCCCTCCTCGTGTCCTCAAGTCCATTCTCTAGTAGGTCTGTTTCTTTATTCCTATCTTGCCCCTAGGTTCTTCATGACCTTTTTTTTTTTTTTTAGATTCCATATATATATGTGTTAGCATACAGTATTTGTTTTTCTCTTTCTGACTTACTTCACTCTGTATGACAGACTCTAAGTCCATCTACCTCACTTCAAATAACTCAGTTTTTTTATGACAGAGTAATATTCCATTGTAAATATGAGCCACATTTTCTTTATCCATTCATCTGTTGATGGATACTTAGGTTGTTTCCATGTCCTGGCTATTGTAAATAGAGCTGCAATGAACGTTGTGGTACATGACTCTTTTTGAATTATGGTTTTCTTAGGGTATATGCCCACTACTGGGATTGCTGGGTCATATAGTAGTTATATGGAGTTCTAGAACCTCCATACTGTTCTCCATAGTGGCTGTATCAATTTACATTCCCACCAACAGTGCAAGAGGGTTCCCTTTTCTCCACACCCTCTCCAGCATTTACTGTTTGTAGATTTTTTGATGATGGCCACTCTGACCTGTGTGAGGTGATACCTTATTGTAGTTTTGATTTGCATTTCTCTAATGATTAGTGATGTTGAGCATCCTTTCATGTATTTGTTGGCAATTTGTATATCTTCTTTGGAGAAATGTCTATTTAGGTCTTCTGCCCATTTTTGGATTGGGTTGTTTGTTTTTTGGATATTGAGCTGCATGAGTTGCTTGTATATTTTGGAGATTAATCCTTTGTCAGTTGCTTCATTGGCAAATACTTTCTCCCATTCTGAGGGTTGTCTTTTCGTCTTTCTTGTGGTTTCCTTTGCTGTGCAAAAGCTTTTAAGTTTCATTAGGTCCCATTTGTTTAGTTTTGTTTTTATTTCTATTTCTCTAGGAGGTGGGTCAAAAGTACCTTGCTGTGATTTATGTCATAGAGTGTTCTTCCTATGTTTTCCTCTAAGAGTTTTATACTGTCTGGCCTTACATTTAGGTCTTTAATCCATTTTGAGTTTATTTTTGTGTATGGTGTTCAGGAGTGTTCTAATTTCATTCCTTTACCTATAGCTCTCCAGTTTTCCCAGCACTACTTATTGAAGAGGCTGTATTTTCTCTATGTATATTCTTGCCTCCTTTGTCAAAGATAAGGTGACCATATGTGCGTGAGTTTATCTATGGGCTTTCTATCCTGTACCATTGATCTGTATTTCTGTTTTTGTGCCTGTACCATACTGTCTTGATTACTGTAGCTTTGTAGTCTAGTCTGAAGTCCGGGAGCCTGATTCCTCCAGCTCCGTTTTTCTTTCTCAAAATTGCTTTGGCTCTGTGGGGTCTTTTGGATATCCATACAAACTGTAAAATTCTCTGTTCTAGTTCTCTGAAAAATGCCATGGGGATTACATTGAATCAGTATATTGCTTTGGGTAGTATAGTCATTTTCACAATATTGATTCTTCCAATCCAAGATCGTGGTATACCTCTGCATCCGTTTGTATCTTCTTTAATTTCTTTTATCAGTGTCTTATAGTTTTCTGAGTACAGGTCTTTTACCTCCTTAGGTAGGTTTATTCCTAAGTATTTTATTCTTTTTGTTGCAATGGTAAATAGGATGGTTTCCTTAATTTCTCTTTCGGATATTTCATCGTTAATGTATAGGGATGCAAGACATTGCATTAGTTTTGTATCCTGCTACTTTACCAGATTCATTGATTAGCTCTAGTAGTTTTCTGGTAGCATCTTTAGGATTCTCTATGTATAGTATCATATAATGTGCAAAAAGTGAGAGTTTTAATTCTTTTCTGATTTGGATTCCTTTTATTTCTTTTTCTTCTCTAATTGCTATGGCTAACACTTACAAAACTGTGTTGAATAATAGCAGTGAGAGTGAACAAGCTTGTCTTGTTCCTAATCTTAGTGGAAATGGTTTCAGTTTTTCACCATTGAGAACGATGTTGGCTGTGGGTTTGTCATATATGGCCTTTATTATGTTGAGGTAGGTTCCCTCTATGCCCACTTTCTGGAGCGTTTTTATCATAAATGGGTGTTGAATTTTGTCATAGGCTCTTTCTGCATCTATTGAGATTATCATATGGTTTTATCCTTCAGTTTGTTAATATGCTGTATCACATTGATTGATTTGTGTATATTGAAGAATCCTAGCATTACTGGGATAAACCCCACTTGATCATGGTGTATGATCCTTTTACTGTGCTGTTGGATTCTGTTTGCTAGTGTTTTGTTGAGGATTTTTGCATCTAAATTCCTCGATGATATTGGTCTGTAGTTTTCTTTTTTTGTGACATCTTTGTCTGGTTTTGGTATCAGAGTGATGGTGCGCTCGTAGAATGAGTTTGGGAGTGTTCCTCCCTCTGCTATATTTTGGAAAAGTTTGAGAAGGATAGGTGTTAGCTCTTCTCTAAATGTTTGATAGAATTCACCTGTGAATCCATCTGGTCCTGGGCTTTTGTTTGTTGGAAGTTTTTTAATCACAGTTTCAATTTCAGTGCTTATGATTTGTCTGTTTATATTTTCTGTTTCTTCCTGGTTGAGTGTTGGAAGGTTGTACTTTTCTAAGAATTTGTCCATTACTTCCAGGTTGTCCATTCTATTGGCATATAGTTGCTTGTAGTAGTCTCTCATGATCCTTTGTATTTCTGCAGGGTCAATTGTTACTCCTCCTTTTTCATTTTTAATTCTGTTGATTTCATCTTCTCCCTTTTATTCTTGATGAGTCTGGCTAATGGTTTATCAATATTGTTTATCTTCTCAGAGAGCTAGCTTTTAGTTCTATTGATCTTTGCTATTGTTTCCTTCATTTCTTTTTCATTTATTTCTGATCTGATCTTTATGATTTTCTTCCTTCTGCTAACTTTGGGTTTTTTTTTTTTCTTTCTCTAATTGCTTTAGGTGTAATGTTAGGTTGTTTATTTGAGTTGTTTCTTGTTTCTTGAGGTAGGATTGCATTGCTATAAACTTCCCTCTTAGAACTGCTTTTTGCTGCATCCCATAGGTTTTGGGTCATCGTGTTTTCATTGTTACTTGTTTCTAGGTATTTTTTGATTTCTTCTTTGATTTCTTCAGTGACCTCTTGGTTATTTAGTTGCATATTGTTTAGCCTCCATTTTTTTGTATTTTTTACAGTTTTTTTCCTGTAATTGTTATCTAGTCTCATAGCATTGTTGTTGGAAAAGGTACTTGATATGATTTCAATTCTGTTAAATTTACCAAGGCTAGATTTGTGACCCAAGAAATGATCTATCCTGCAGAATGTTCCATGAGCACTAGAGAGGAAAGTGTACTCTGTTGTTTTTGGATGGAATGTCCTATAAATATCAATTAAGTCCATCTGGTCTAATATGTCTTTTAAAGCTTGTGTTTCCGTATTTATTTTCATTTTGGATGATCTGTCCATTGGTGAAAGTGGGGTGTTAAAATCCCCTACTATGATTGTGTTACTGTCGATTTCCCCTTTTATGGCTGTTAGCATTTGCCTTATGTATTGAGGTGCTCCTATGTCGGGTGTCTAAATATTTACAATTGTTATATCGTTTTCTTGGATTGATCCCTTGATCATTATGTAGTGTTCTTCTTTGTCTCTTGTAATAGTCTTTATTTTAGAGTCTATTTTGTCTGATATGAGAATTGCTACTCCAGCTCTCTTTTGATTTCCATTTGCATGGAATATCTTTTTCCATCCCATCACTTTCAGTCTATATGTGTCCCTAGGTCTAAAGTGGGTTTCTTGTAGACTGCATATATAGAGGTCTTGTTTTTGTATCCTTTCAGCCAGTCTGTGTCTTTTAGTGGGAGCATTGAATCCATTACATTTAAGGTCATTATTGATATGTATATTCCTATTACCATTTTCTTACTTGTTTTGGGTTTGTTATTGTAGGTCTTTTCCTTCTCTTGTGTTTTCTGCCTAGAGAAGTTCCTTTAGCATTTGTTGTAAAGCTGGTTTCATGGTGCTGAATTCTCTTAACTCTTGCTTGTCTGTAAAAGTTTTAATTTCTCTGTCTAATCTGAATGAGATCCTTGCTGGGTAGAGTAATCTTGGTTGTTGGTTTTTCCCTTTCATCACTTTAAATATGTCCTGCCACTCCCTTCTGGCTTGCAGAGTTTCTGCTGACAAATCAGCTGTTAACGTATGGGGTTTCCCTTGTATGTTATTTGATGATTTTCCCTTGCTATTTTTATTTTATTATTTTTTCTTTGAATTTAATTGTTGATAGTTTGATTAATATTTGTCCTGGCATGTTTCTCCTTGGATTTATCCTGTATGGGACTCTCTGCGCTTCCTGGGCTTGATTGACTATTTTGTTTCCCATGTTAGGGAAGTTTTCATCTACAGTCTCTTCAAATATTTTCTCAGACCCTTTCCTTTTCTCTTCTTCTTCTGGGACCCCTATAATTCAAATGTTGGTGCATTTACTGTTGTTCCAGAGGTCTCTGAGACTGTCGTCAATTTTCTTCATTCTTTTCTCTTTATTCTGCTCTGTGTCAGTTATTTCCACTATTTTATCTTCCAGGTCACTTATCCATTCTTCTGCCTCAGTTATTCTGCTATTGATTCCTTCTAGAGTATTTTTAATTTCATTTATTGCTTTGTTCATCATTGTTTGTTTGCTCTTTAGTTCTTCTAGGTCCTTGTTAAATGTTTCTTGTATTGTCTCCATTCTGTTTCTTAAATTTTGGATCATCTTTACTCTCATTATTCTGATTTCTTTAGCAAGTAGACTGCCTATTTCTCTTCATTTTTTTGGTCTAGTGGGTTTTTACCTTGCTCCTCATCAGCTGTATTTTTCTCTATTTTCTCATTTTGTTTAACTTACTGTGTTTGAGGTCTCCTTTTCACAGGCTGCAGGCTCGTAGTTCCCTTTAATTTTGCTGTTTGCCCCCAGTGGGTGAGGTTGGTTCAATGGCTTGTGTAGTCTTCCTGGTGAAGGGGACTGGTGCCTGTGTTCTGTTGGGTGGGGCTGTATCTTATCCTTCTGGTAGGCAGGGCCACGTCCAGTGGTGTGTTTTGGAGTGTCTGTGAACTTTGTGTGACTTTGGGCAGCCTCTCTGCTAATGGATGGGGTTGTGTTCCTGTCTTGCTAGATGTTTGGCATGGGGCATCCAACACTGGAGCTTGATGGCTGTTGGGTGGAGCTGGGTCTTAGCACTGAGATGATGATCTCTGGGAGAGATCTTGCCGATTGATATTACATGGGGCCGAGAGATTTCTGGTGGTCCAGTGTCCTGGAATTGGCACTCCCACCTCAAAGACTCAGGCCAACACCCGGCCAGAGCACCAAGACGCTGCTAGCCGCACAGCTCAGAAGAAAAGGAAGAGAGGGGAAAAAAAGTACATAAAGAGAAAAATGAACAGACAGAACCCTAGGACAAATGGCAAACGCAAACCTATACAGACAAAATCACACAAAGCATCATACACATACACACTCACAAAAAGAGAAAAAGGAAAAAATATATATATATGTATTTAAAAAAAAAGAGAGCAACCAAACCAATAAACAAATCCACCAATGATAATAATGCACTAAATACTACACTAAGATAAACATAAAACTGGGAACAAATTAGATGCAGAAGGCAAACCCCATGTCTACATTTGCTCCAAAAGTCTACTGTCTGTATTTTGGGAACATTTTTTGTCTCTTCAGGTATTCTTCAGATGCAGTGTTTATCAAGTTGATTGTGGGGATTTAATCTGCTGCTCCTGAGGTTGCACAGAGAAATTTCCCTTTCTGTTTCTTTGCACAGCTCTTTGGGTTCAGCTACGGTTTTGGCCCTGCCTCTGCATGTAGGTCGCCCTCAGGTGTCTGTTCCCTGCCCAGACAGGAGGGGGTTAAAGTAGCTGCTGATTAGGGCTCTCTTGCTCTCTCAGTCTGGGGAGAGGGAGGGGTACAGTAGTCATAATTGGAATGCGGGGCGAGCCTGAGGCAGCAGACGCCCGTGTGATGTTGCAACAGCCTGAGGTGCCCCGTGTGTTCTTCCAGGGAAGTTGTCCCTGGATCTCGGGACCCTGGCAGTGGAGGGCTGCACAGGCTCCTGGGGGTGGGAGGGTGGGGCAGGTGTGGATCCTGCACTTGCACACAGGATTCTTGGTGGCAGTGGCAGCAGCCTTAGTGTTTCATGCCCATATCTGGGGTCCGAGCTGATAGCCACGGCTTGCGCCCGTCTCTGCAGCTCGCTTAGGCAGTGCTCTGCCTTCTGTGGGCACATTGGGAAGGAATCCCCTCTCCTCACACACCCCAAAACAAAGGTCTCTTGCCTCTCCGGCAGGTCCAGACTTTTTTCCGGACTCCCTCCCAGCTAGCTGTGGTGCACTAGCCCCCTTCAGGTTGTGTTCACGCCGCCAACCCCAGTCCTCTCCCTGCGATCCGACCGAAGCCCGAGCCTCAGCTCCCAGCCCCCGCCCACCCCGGCGGGTGAGCAGACAAGCCTCTCAGGCTGGTGAGTGCTGGTCAGCGCCGATCCTCTGTGCGGGAACCTCTCCGCTTTGCCCTCCACACCGCTGTGGCTGCGCTCTCCTCCGTGGCTCCGAAGCTTCCCCCCACCCACCTTCCCCGCCCCGTCTCTGCCAGTGAAGGGGCTCCCTAGTGTGTGGAAACTTTTCCTCCTTCATGGCTGCCAGAGGTGCAGGTCCTATCACTATTCTTTTTTTTTCTTTCTTTCTTTTTTCTTTTACCCTACCTACGTACGTGGGGATTTTCTTGCCTTTTGGGAAGCCTGAGGTCTTCTGCCAGCGTTCAGTAGGTGTTCTGTAGGAGTTGTTCCACGTGTAGGTGTATGTTTGATGTATTTGTGGGAAGGAAGGTGGTCTCCATGTCTTACTCCTCCGCCATCTTGAAGGTCCCCCTCCAAAAGAATGTATTCACTCTTACCTATAGTGTTGAGCAGTTAAGACAAAGATAGAGCTATTTTGATAGTCCAGTACACAATAGCAGACATGCAATCCTCATATTCAGGAAAAACTGTAAACTCAGAACCACTTCAAATGTTAATGTCTTTTGTCCCTAAACCAGTGTCTCCACCATAACTCTCCTATAACTCATATTATCTCCATGTGGCAAGCATGATGATTTCCTATAAGCCAAACAAAAGGAAATTTAAACTTCAGGAAATGGAAAAGCAATATAGAAAGTTAGTGAAGGGCTTGAAAAGTATATTAGGAACATCAAGGATAAGAACAAAATGATTTGGGGAAATACTTAGTTTTTGTTCTTAATACTAATGGTTGCATTCTGAAATTCAGCTAAGGAAGCTGTTGAAAACGTTCCACATTGTGTTCTAGCAGATGGTTAAGTAGTGTTTTTTTGTTAACTCATTCATCTAAAGCTCCTTTATCTGTATTAAAATTGTCCCAAAGGGAAAAAGTAGTTTCAGAAATGTTTGTGATCCTTTATTATGGGGGAAGAATCCATTTTCTATGATTTCTGTCAAGTGCAAAAACCTATTTAAAGGAATTAACTGTGATAATTCACTGCTTTGAATTCATTCCTTTTGCAGTATTGCTTCCCACACTTTCATTTTATGTCATTCAATTCAAGTATCTCTATCTTGAAGTTTCATGATCAAAAATCTATACAAAGTGTGTGTGTGTGTGCACGTGTGTGTATCTCATGTGTGCATCCTAAATAACAAAAATCTGTTTAAAATGCAACATTTGAGCACCTACTTTTGTTATAGGCTCCCTCATCTCTACTCTGCCAGCTAATGCCCATTGTTTGCCTGCTCATTGATTTTCAAATACATTTTTCTGCAGAGATTGTATCAGTCCTTGTCAAAATTTTGAGTTCACTTTTGAAGGTGGTCTTTATGTCTGTGTTTTTTTTTTTCTAGGGGGAGGGGTAAGAGACACTGCTTAAAATTAAATACAAGTGTTGAAAAACAGTTTTAGCAAAGTATCACAAAAGGAAACTGACAAATACAGGAAAAGAAAATTGGCTTGTATTTTTATATACTGAAATTTATTATTTGTGAATTTGGGGATCTGAGAGTTAATAAAGGGAAATTATAAGACTAATGTCTTAACTGGAAATTGTGCATCCCACCATGTTTGTTTTTCTAAGTAACATCTTTAAAAGGCTGTTCTTTACTTCCAGTGACACTCTTATTACTCAAGAATGATTTTCACATGTGTTGTTAACAGCCTAGTTCCAAGCCATTAGTCCACCTTAGTCTTTTCAGTCCTCTAATTTTACCCATCCTGCCATGAAGGCAGACAGACTGCATAATAGCTGGAGCAAAAATGGAAAGGCATGGGTCAATATTCAGTATCTACATGGTTCAGAAGAGCCATCTGAAGGATAAAACAAAGTGGCACTAACAGCACTGATGCTCAACACAGAATTAGGAAGCTATTTAAATAATGTGCCATGGGCTCTGAAGGTAGCTGCCAAAGAGAAGTTCCAAAAATATCTTGAGTAACAGGAGGTTCAGTAAAATAGAGGACTCAACACACATTTGAATGAGTATATTCTAGTGTTAGCAAGAAATCCAGTACGATTTTCTAGAAATGTGGATTGGACTTTTTTATTTAAAAAAAAAAAAATTCAGAGTTTCCCCTGTAATCTATATAGTGATTTTAAACTTTTTAAAAGTAAATATCTCTAAAATCAAGGAGGAAACAAAAATGAAATTTCTTTGTATTGGAATTAAAATTCATCTGAATGTTTCATTCATTCATAATTTAATAGACTGTATTCACATTTTTACTTTCAAGCAGAACAGACAGACCAAAAATTCACACCATATTTCTCTATATTTTAATAACAGATTGGTATTACCACCAACATTCATATATTCATCCATTTCACACACCCAGAAAATATTAATTGAATACCTGCTATACAGTACAGAGAATTAAATGTTGAAAGTGTACCTCACTATTTTTTATCCTCTTATATGACTACCTCTCCCAATAAGTTGAATTTCTTGAGAGCAAGGACTCTTTATTATTCACTGTCATATCCTTAATGACTAAGCACACTGCTCAGAACATAGAAAACACTGAGAAAATGTTGAATAAATAAAAATGTTTTTTAACAACCATTTATAAAAGTTTATAGTACATTACATATTGCCTTTTGAGTTCTTATTCCAGTATCATCTTCCTCAAATCTACTATGTATATTTTATGAGTCATTTATCTTGAATGCAAATCCCAAACTCTCCCCCGTTTTCTATATTTGGCAGATATCTAGTTTTCCGCATTTTGCACAATAAAGTGCATGTCTTAATGGAGACATGTAAGACCTATGATTGTCTTATGCCTGTTATTTTAGTTTGAACTCCTACTTCTCCCCCTCACCCCACTACATTCCATTTCGTTTCACAACTCTGGGAATTTACACATGCTCTTATATTTTGCCCAGACTCTTCTTCTCTCTCTTGGGTGTAGCAGACTTCTACTCATTCTTTAAGACCCACCCCAGTCATTTCCATGTTTATGAAAGTTTCTTGATACCCAGATGTAACCACTTCACCTTGTATGTCATCACTTTGCCTAATTTATACTTCTATTGAAATACTCCTCAAACCAAGTTCCAAGAAAACTGCTTCTGTAGGATACAATAACAAGTGTTATTGCAGGAGTAAAGGGAGCAGGGACTATCCCCTGGTCCAAAAAAAATTGAGAAATTGTATGTTATATAAAATTAAACAGGTGTTTTTATTTGAGGAATCATCAGAGCCTTTTCAGTTCTCATGTTCATTGTGAATACATAAGAGTAGACTATATAATATACAGTGTTTTCCATATATATTTCTCTGTGAAACCCATTTTTCACACAATACAGAGAATCCCATGGGACTCATGTATTCTATTAACTGTAGTTTGTGAAAACTTTGTTCTATTATTTTATTTTTTATAATTATTTCCTTAGAGCCTGTGGCTCCTTGAGATCAGGGTCTGTGTACTATGTATTATGATTTACTCTTTACTTAGTTAAATGTGGATGATTGTTTGAAAATAGACTTAGTTTATAAATGAAATATCCTAAATCACATGTCAATATAAAGATAAGAAAAGTAATTTTTTCATCTATCTTATTTGTTGTGATTGTGTTTGACATAGTACATATAAGCACTGGATAAATTAGTAATTAAGTGAAGCATGTAAATAAGATGAAAATACAGATGAAATAGAGGGCTCAACACACATTTGGATGATTATATTCCAGTGTTAGCAAGAAATCTGGTATGATTTTCTAGAAATGTGAATTCGACCTTTTACTCATTTGAAAAAAAATTCAGAGCTTCCCCTATAATCTATGTAGTGATTTTAAACTTTTATTTTTCTTATACTCTACCTTTTAGAAGTTAGGGTTTTTCATCTGTTGAATTTAATCATTGCAGTATATTTTTATCATTACAAAAATTTAAAGGTAATATACACAAAAATTACATGTTTTTGTAAATATATGAAGTATTTAATGTTGGTAATTACTTAATGATGTTCATTATTTTGGACATTTTCAGTTGGAATTCTATAGAAAATGGCTAAGTCATTTAAGCTATATTTAAACCTATATTTATAATATTTAAAAGGCATAGATGTCTCTAATTTGAACTCTAAAAGAAATCTCTTTATAGTATAAGATAATAAGAACAAAATATTCATATAGATGAACAGCAAAATTCTGCCCAGGTGCAAACATAGACATATACGTTTATATTTAGCTCTCTTCCTTTCTGAGACACCGTTCATATTGCTGATGAAGGTTTGTTCTCATATGTATTTAATGAGCATCTGGTTTAAAATGAGACTGAGACCCTTGCTACTCAAAATAAACACAGTTGGTGGAAAGATAAAGATTTTAATATTAAAAAAAACTTGAGTTTGGTGACTATTAAGTGATTTGAAGGACTATCTTTGATGGTTTTATTGAATTCACTCTTTAATTCAATTAAAAGAAATAAAAATTTGGCAAAATTGTTTGTATAGACATTCTATCCCTCCTTTTAAACATTATTTTCCAGTAGTTAGACCATAGCCTGAGAGGACAGATAAGCATTCCATTATCATTTCTCTTCTTTTTTCCCCTCTATAATACAACTGTTTTTCTTGAGTTATTACTTTAAAATACTGAGAGAAAATAATTTTGACAGCAGTGTCCTTAAGGAACATTATCAAGTGGATCATTGAAACACCATTCCAAAATAGAGTAGTTATGAAACATAGAGGAGCATTAAAGGCCTGGAACTAATGATTGATCCTTATGGGTAGGTACATGGATCTGTATTTTTATTAAACAATTTGACACAATTCCACGCTTCCATTGAAAATTTGTGTCTCTTTTCACTTTGAAGTTATACTTGTCTCCTAAACTACTTTCCAGATGCCCTATTCAACACTGAAAATTTTGTAAGACCATTTCTATTCAAAACAAAGGATGGGACTCAGGCTTATTCATACTATTCACCTCAATTAAGTGACAAAATCAATGAGGAGAATGGGCCATTCAAATACAAGTATTAATCATTCATTTTTACATGGCTTAACTTTTTTTTTTTAATAAAAAAGAGTATAAAATAATAAATCCAGAATGTCTTCTAGCAGAGTTAATATACATATTTAAACATTCATGAAAACATAAAAGGTGTGTTTGTTTAATAATAGCACTTCAACTGACAGTCCTCACTATGCTATCCACATAATATATGGATTTATGATAGTGGAAAAATAATGTTCTTGAAAGAAGACAATCATATAGGCAACAGGTACATGAAAAAGTGCTCAACATCACTAATCATCACAAATTAAAACCACAATGAGATATCATCTTACACCTGTTAGAATGGCTATTATAAAAAAGACAAGAGGTAACAAGTACTGGTGAGCGTGTGGAGAAAAGGGAACCCTCATGCACTGTTGGTGGAAATGTAAATTGGTGCAGCCTCCATAGAAAATAGTATACAGATGATGGTGTAATGCATGAGTGATGTGGAATGGTGGTCGCTGTGTATCTAAGGATTCAAAAACAGTCCCAACCCTCCCTCCTTCAACCCAGTGACCAGAAGAGTAAGGAAAAGAGATTCAGCCACAGCCAGTTTTCTGAGACAGGCAGAAACTACTAGACATTTCAGCTGATTATATAACTTAATTTACTTCTCTATAATCAGTCTCAGAATTGAGACTTCTCCCATTCAAGATTGTAGCTCTTAAATATGTAGCAAGACTTTGACTCTTCAAACATATGTACATTTATATATATGATCACCATTGCCCACAAAATAAGTTCTATCTCCTTGACATGCCATCAATGGTTTTTACTACTAGTGGAATTGCTTTTCTCTGTTCCCTTGCTACTTCCTTTGACTTGCCCTACATTTCAGTTGAACTGGATAACTCACCATTCTCAAACTGACCGTAGTTACTACTGCGGCCATACTTTTCTCACACTCTTTCTTCTATCTGGCATACTATTCCCTTCGCGTCTAAGCCTACCCGTCATAAAGAGTGTAGGTTAAATGTCACCTCCACCTGGGAGTCATCTATTCTTCATAATCAGAAGGAACTAAATCTCCTTCTTTTCCATATCAGCATGTTTAGCTTTCCCTTCTTTTCTGATTCTCTTTTCTCATTTATGTTATGGTTATCTGCATTTGGATCCTCTCCTTTTTGAAACTGTAAATTCCTTGGAATCAAGAACTATGTTTTTCCCCTCTTGAAGTTCACCTTAGCATCTAAGTTTATATGTGCGGTAAGTATGCGATACATTTTTTAATGGATGTCCTTCCTCTTCTGCATGCATTTTAACAAAAAGACATTTAAATGTGAAAGCTGAAATTTTGTAGGCAAAATGCTTTCCAACTCTGTACATGCTTACATGTCTATTAATAAATCTAAAATTGCGTTATGGTAGTTTTAAACTGATTTTTTTGTGTGTGGCTGCTATTGTTTAAATTTTACCACGAGTCACATCATTAACCATTAAAAGCTGTAGGGTTTTTCTAATTCCAGCTTCTATTTACCCAGGCAAGTCCTTCCAACTTTGTACAATTTTCAAACCCATGCAGCATTTTAATGCTATTTTTAATTGTTGTCCTTTAATCTATCCTTTCAAGTTATTTTTAGATCTTAATCAATTCTGCCAGTAAATAGACTAGCTATCTCCCTCCCTGCCCCCACGCCCTCATCCTCAGCTCCAAGTAATATCCTCACAGGAGAAGCTTAGTTTCTCTGTCTTTAAGGAATTTATTAATAAAAATGAACAGGACAGGGACTGGAATAGAGAACTCTCTTCTGATCGTCATCAGTTGAAATCAGCACATTATGAATCCACCAGTATGACCATAATCCTCTATCTTACCCACAAAAATGTCATGAGAGACACTTCACTGTCTTACTGTAATCAACATGTATTCTTTTTATTTTTCTCAATGTGATATCACAATAAAACGAAGTGATTTCCTAGACCAATCAAGTAACTTAAAGCATTGTGTTATAAACCAGTTTACATTTTTTGGTAATTTACATAGTTCTCCAGTGTTAGATATACATTTATATTTTAATCAATAATAATATAGAAGGCCCTATTAATTCTTTCAAAAATAGTAAAAACTGATAGTTTTGATCTACTATGCTAGGTATATACCAAAAAGGTGACTTGCTTCTAAGTATGTATTTATTTATTTTAAATTTTTATTGGGGTATATTTGATTTACAATGTTGTGTTAATTTCAGGTGTCCAGCGAAGTGAATCAATAGTACATATACATATATCCACTCTTTTTTTAGATTCTTTTCTCATATAGGCCATTACAAAGTATTGAGTAGAGTTCCCTGTGCTATAATAGGTGCTTATAATAGGTTCTTATTAGTTGTCTATTTTACATATAGTAGTGTGTATACGTCAATCCCAATCTCCCAATTTATCCCCCCACCATATCGCCTGGTAACCATAGGGTTTCAACACCTGTGATTCTACTTCTGTTTTGTAACTAAGTTCATATGTACCCTTTTTTTAGTTTCCACGTGTAAGTGACATCATATGATATTTGTCTTTCTGTGTCTGACTTACCTCACTCAGTATGCCAATCTCTAGGTCCATCCATGTTCCTGCAAGTGACATTATTTTGTTCTTTTTTATGGCTGGGTAATATTCCATTGTATATATGTGCCACATCTTCTTTATCCATTCCTCTGTTGATGGATATTTAGGTTGCTTCCATGTCTTGGCTATTGTAAATAGTGCAATGAATATTGGGGTGCATGTATCTTTTTGAATTATGGTTTTCTGTGGGTATATGCCTAGGAGTGGGATTGCTGGGTCATATGGTAGTTCTATTTTTAGTTTTTTAAAAATCTCCATACTGTCCTCCATAGTGGCTGCATCAATTTATATTCCTACCAACAGTGTAGGAGGGTTCCCTTTTCTCCACACCCTCTCCAGCATATAATGTTTGTAGATATTTGATGATGGCCATTCTGACCAGTGTGAGGTGATACCTCATTATAGTTTGAGTTTTCATTTCTCTAATAATTAATGATGTTGAGCATCTTTTTATGTGCTTTTTGGCCATCTGTATGTCTTCTGTGGAGAAATGTCTATTTAGATCTTCTGTCCATTTTTTGATTGGGTTGTTTGGTTTTTCTGATATTGAGCTGCATGGTCTGTTTGTATATCTTGGAGATTAATCCCTTGTCAGTTGCTTCATTTGCAAATATTTTCTCCCATTCTGAGCATTGTTTTTTCATCTTGTTTATGGTTTCCCTTGCTGTGCAAAAGCTTTTAAGTTTAATTTGATCCCATTTGTTTATATTTGTTATTTTCATTACTCTAGAAGGTGGATCAAAAAGATCTTGCTGTGATTTATGTCAAAGAGTATTTTTCCTCTAAGAGTTTTATAATGTCCAGCCTTACATTTAGCTCTTTAATCCCTTTTGAGTTTACTTTTGTGTATGGTGTTAGGGAGTGTTCTAATTTCATTCTTTTATTTTTATTTACTTTAAAAAATTATTTTTTCCCCTTTTTTTAAGCATCTTTATTGGAGTATAATTGCTTTACATTGTTATGTTAGTTACTGCTGTATAACAAATTGAATTTGCTATACGTATACATATATCCCCATATACCCTCCCTCTTGCGTCTCCCTCCCAGCCTCCCTATCCCACCACTCTAGGTGGTCACAAAGCACAGAGCTGATCTCCCTGTGCTATGCGGCTGCTTCCCACTAGCTATCTATTTTACATTGGGTAGTGTATATATGTCACCACCACTCTCTCACTTCATCTCAGCTTACTGTACCCCCTCCCCATGTCCTCAAGTCCATTCTCTACATCTGCATCTTTATTCCTGTTCTGTCCCTAGGTTTTGCAGAACTTTTTTTTTTTTTTTTTAGATTCCATATATATGTGTTAGCATACGGCATTTGTTTTTCTCTTTCTGACTTATTTCACTCTGTATGACAGACTCTAGGTCCATCCACCTCACTACAAATAACTCAATTTCGTTTCTTTTTATGGCTGAGTAATATTCCATTGTATATATGTGCCACATCTTTATCCATTCATCTGTCGATGGACACTTAGGCTGCTTCCATGTCCTGGCTATTGTAAATAGAGCTGCAATGAACATTGTGGTACATGACTGTTTTTGAATTATGGTTTTCTCAGGATATGTGCCCAGTAGTGGGATTGCTGGATCATATGGTAGTTCTATTTTTAGTTTTTTAAGGAACCTCCATACTCTTCTCTATAGTGGCTGTATCAATTTACATTCCCACCAACAGTGCAAGAGGTTTCCCTTTTCTCCACACTCTCTCCAGCATTTATTGTTTGTAGATTTTTGGATGATGGCCATTCTGACTGGTGTGAGGTGATACCTCACTGTAGTTTTGATTTGCATTTCTCTAATGATTAGTGATGTTGAGCATCCTTTCATGTGTTTTTTGGCAATCTGTATATCTTCTTTGGAGAAATGTCTATTTAGATCTTCTGCCCATTTTTGGATTGGGTTATTTGGTTTTTTTTGATATTGAGCTGCATGAGCTGCTTGTACATTTTGGAGATTAATCCTTTGTCAGTTGCTTCATTTGCAAATATTTTCTCCCATTCTGAGGGTTGTCTTTTCGTCTTGTTTATGGTTTCCTTTGCTGTGCAAAAGCTTTTAAGTTTTATTAGGTCCCATTTGTTTAGTTTTGTTTTTATTTTCATTTCTCTAGGAGGTGGGTCAAAAAGGACCCTGCTGTGATTTATGTCATAGAGTGTTCTGCCTATGTTTTCCTCTAAGAGTTTTATAGTGTCTGGCCTTACATTTAGGTCTTTAATCCATTTTGAGTTTATTTTTGTGTATGGTGTTCAGGAGTGTTCTAATTTCATTCTTTTCCATGTAGCTGTCCAGTTTTCCCAGCACCAATTATTGAAGAGACTGTCTTTTCCTCGTTGTATATTCTTGCCTCCTTTGTCAAAGATTAGGTGACCATAGGTGCATGGGTTTATATCTGGACTTTCTATCCTGTCCCACTGATCTATATTACTGTTTTTGTGCCAGTACCATACTGTTTTGATGACTGTAGCTTTCTAGTATAGTCTGAAGTCAGGGAGCCTGATTCCTCCATCTCTGTTTTTCTTTCTCAAGATTGCTTTCGTTATTGAGGGTCTTTTATGTTTCCATACAAATTGTAAAATTTTTTGTTCTAATTCTGTGAAAAATGTCATTGGGAATTTTACAGGGCTTGCATTGAATCTGTAGATTGCTTTGGATAGTATAGTCATTTTCACAATATTGATTCTTCCAATCCAAGAACATGGTATATCTCTCCATCTCTTTGTGTCATCTTTGATTTCTTTCATCAGTATCTTATGGTTTTCTGCATACAGGTCTTTTGCCGCCTTAGGTAGGTTTATTCCTAGGTATTTTATTCTTTTTGTTGCAATGGTAAATGGGATTCTTTTCTTAATTTTTCTTTCTGAGCTTTCATTTTTAGTGTATGCTTCTAAGTATTTAAAGTGTTTCATTGGTCTTTTTTTCCATATTTTTAATTATTATTACCTAAAAAAGTAAAAATAAATAAATAATGTAAGTTGTACCATCACAGGAACTGACAGATATTTAAAATTCTATTAAGTAAAAAAGCAACAAATTTAGAGTGTTTACTTTGTGAAAGGCACTGTGCTCTGTGCCTTAGGCATGACATCTCATCAGTCTTCATTAAAATCCTACAAAATAAACATAATTATTATTATTATTCAATTCCACAGAAGGGAACCTGAGGTTCAGAGTTCCACTTATTTATTCAACAGTTATTGAAGAACTGCCTGTTATTTCCTTTGCAGAGTCCTTTAATCCCACTGAATTTACATTTTGATGGGGTGTGGAATTTCCATTAATTCACTGGTGAAATCCTATGAAGCTAATTAGAGAACAGATCAGTTGGTTGCAATTATGACAAATGCTACAGAGAAATCCAGAGCAATATGAGATTATATAATAGACAAACCTGATCTAGTCTGGAATTTCAGCGAAGGTTTCTGAGTCCTGAAGAATAAGAGACAGTCAAGGAGAGGTTGGCAGTGGTTCGGGGAGGGTGAGGATAAGTTATTCAAAGCAGAGAGGGGAACATCTGCAAAGGTACTAAGATGGGAAAGGAGTCTGGCACATTTTAGAAAAATCAAAGGCAGCTAGTACAGGTAGAAGCAATAGAGAAAGGAGACTGTGTATCATGCTTGGCCTTCCTGCAAGCCGCCTATTAATTTTAGATTTTAGCCTAAAGGAAAAGGGGAGACAGAAGGGTTATTTACTTATTTGTATTTTGTTTGTTTCTTTTAATTGAGTGTAAGTTGGAATCAGATTTGCACTGTAAAAAGATCACCTTGGTTGCTGTTTAGGGAATGGACTAGAAAACAACACAAGAGGATGGAGAGGCATCAGTTAGGAGGCTTTTGCAGGAGTGAAGGAGAAAGATCACAGTGCCTTGGAGCAGGTAATGACAAAAAGGACAGAGGCAAGTGAATGGAGCTGGGAAGTTTAGGAAATAGAATTGGCAAGACTTAGTAGTTGAGTGAGCGAGACAATGAGAAAAAAGAAAAAAGCCTAGGCTTGTCTGACTGGGTGCATGTTAATTAAACAGTTGCCTAAGGACAAACAGCTAATGAGTGTTAGGGATTTGGACCTTGTTCAAAATTTGTGTTTTTAACATTATGATCCTCTGCAACACAGCTTAAAATGGTCAAGAGTTCCAGTATTTGAAATTCTACAGTATACTTTTTACAACATAAATACTTGGATATGTGTGACAACATACTGGAGAAACAGTGCAAAAAGGACTGCAGAGCAGATTCAGTTTCTGCGGTTCAAAATTTGCTATTCTGACTCTTCAGAGTAGCTGCAAGATATGGGTTTCTTTCACTTGTGTTTCATTCTGTAACCTGGTGCTAGCAATAATAATCATAATGAGTTTATTCAAGATAAAATGAAAAGTATGCATTCCCTAGGATCCTTGGATGAAAGAAAAACTTTTTTCCCAAATCATAAAATCATATATTTTCCATATTACTTTATAGCTTACTCTGTCTTATTGAATAATACTAAAATTTCAATATGTCTTCTCAAGTACTATGTATTTGTACAGATCACAAATACAGAATTAATCACATCTGAGATCAAGTAGAATATCTGCTTTTTTGAATGCAAATACCTTTAGAAATGTGAGGTAGTAAATCATAACCCTTAATCATGGTTTTTTTCCTTCTGGGTTAAAAGATAATCAAGAAAAGAATTATAGCCATAGGATTTCATCTTAAAAAATGTTGCCACCAAGAGGTAACTTTGTCATTAGGCAGAAGCTGGTGCATTTCTTTTTCCTTCACATCCTTAAATTTTTGTTTGAGATTTGCCTCCAAATTGTGAATTTCAAGTTTCTTGGACAGCTCAGAATACTGTTTCCTATAAGCGTATTATATTTTTTAGATGTAATTGCATGTGGATACTACACACTTTATTGAGATGAAACTAGTGAGCAATAAAATATTTAATTATTTTAAATGTTTCTAGAGCATCACAGATGGTGACATAGTTTCGTCTCCTTCACAAGCCTACTACTGTGTACATAGTTATTTCTCCAGTTTATTCCTTTTCCAGCAGAGCCAAATCCAACCTATGCCAGATTATGCTGTGCCTGTGGAGGATGAGCTCAATCTGTGGCTTTAACTGCAATCCTCAGCGTGGTCAGGATGAGGTGCAGGGACTGTGAATCTCTGTCCCTGGGGGACATTGGAAGGAACATGGTAGATATCAATTGAGAAATAGTAAATTGTTTTGCATAAGAGAAACTTCATCATGCCTGTGGACAAGGGGCTCAGAATTGTGTGAATCAAGAACTAATGATAGTTTCTGAAAGTATGAGGCTAAGAAGCAACATTTTTAGAACATAGATTATTATTGATAACATTATCACAGTGGGGTGGTTTAGAGCACAGGCTCTGGATTCTGACTGCCAGGGCCATCACTTACTACCTCTGTAACCTTGGCTAAGTTACTTAACTTTAATGAAGTAATCACAGGGTTGTTGGGAGGCTTAATGACATGACTCCTAAAGTTCTCAGTACAGTGCCTGGTACATGCTTAGCACTGGAGAAATGTTAGCTGTTATTATTATTATTGTTACTCTAATTCACTTACCAAGCCAGACCCTTTAATAAGCAGTGATAGGGGCTTGGTAGGAGAAACAGGGCTATACGTATAGGAGCATACCTTCTTGTTCACATTTTGACATTTTGTCTCTTCTCTTTCATAGGCACATCCAATGTCTATTTGACTTATTAACATACTATTCTTTCCTTTTCTACATGTGCACATGCCATGATCCATCTAAAATTATAACTGAGATAGTTCTTACTTTAAAACTTATCAGTACATACATGTTGGGATCACCTCTTTAGAAATCTTCAGCTTGTTAAAAACAAGATTGTTCAGGCTCATAATCAACTACATTGAAAATGTATACCATGTAATGAAGCTCCACCAAAGGAAACAAATTCTCTACCGCAAGATTCATGTGCCTTTAAAACCATGGGATTGTGATCTCAACTAATGAAAGCCTATGAATTGTAGTGAAAATATATATCACTGACAGAAGAATGTATGTAAGAGTGACAGTGGTCAGACTCTAAAGAAGTGTAGACGAGACTCATTACTCAGCAGAGGACCCTGGCTACCTGAACAAAACCTCTTGGTTGCCTTTTCAAGAAGAGTCTATGTTTTAAAAAAAGGAAAGAATGTAAATGCATCTAACTGAAACATTTTCTCCTTTGGCTCTAAAAACAGGGAGCTGGCGAGGATATGGAGAAAGGGGGCCCTAGTGCACTGTTGGTAGTAATGTAAATTGGTGAAGCCACTATGACAAACAGTGTGGATGGAGGTTCCTCAAAAACTTAAAGTTAGAACTACCTTATGATCTAGCAATCCCGCTTCTGGCATATTATCCAATAGAAATGAAATAACTATCTGGAAGTGATAGCTACATTTCTGTGTTCATTGCAGCATTACTCACAATTGCCAAGACATGAAAACAACATATGTGTCCATCAACAGATAAAGAGATGATGAAAATGTGAGAGCTATGTGGGTGTGTGTATGATGAAATATTATTCAGTCATATAAAAGAAAGAAACCCTGCCATTTGTCCAGCATAGATGGACTTTGAGGTAGCATTATGCTAAGTGAAATAAGTCAGACAGAGAAAGACAAACCTTGTATGATCTCACTTATATGTGGAATCTAAAAACATCAGACTCATAGAAACAGAGAATAGGTTGCCAGAGGCTAAGGGGGTGGGAGAAATGGGGACATGTTGGTCAGTGGAGACAAAAGTACAGTTATAAGAAGAATAAGGTCCAGGGATCTAATGTAGACTATAGCATGATGACTAGAGCTAACAATACTGTATTGTATACTTGAAAGGTTCTGTGAGAGTTGATTTTAACTATCCTCACCATAATAATAACACCAAAAAATAAGGTAATTATTTGAGGAGAAGGATGTATTAACTAACCTTGTTGTGGTAAACATTTTGTAATCTATACGTGTATCAAATCATCACAGATGCCCACCTTAAACTTATGCGGTGTTATAGGTCAGTTATATCTCAATAAGCCTGGAAGCACCAACAACAACAAAAGAGAGAGGATAACACAGAGGAATAGGTGGTAAGCACTGAAGGAGGAAACAGGTTAAAAAGGAAAAAAGCAGATTACAGAGCAGATGTAGAACATTGATCTGTTTGTTTTTGTTATTTTTCTTCTAGTTTTATTGAGATATAACTGGCATACAACACTGTATAAGTAAGTTTAAGGTGTACAGCATAATGATCTGACTTGCATACATAATGAAATGGTTATCACAATTAATTTAGTGAACATCCATCCATCATCTCATATAGATGCAACATTAAAGAAATAGAAAAAAATTGTTTTTCCTTGTGATGAGAACTCTTAGGATTTACTCTCTTACCTTTCATATATAACATACAGTAGTGTTAATTATATTTATCATGCTTTTTATTTTTAAAAATTATATGTACACAGGATAAAAATTCTAAAAGTATATAATACAGGCCAAAATTTAACAGTGGTTATATCTTTGCGGAAGGATTTTGGGGGTGGTCATTCATTTATTCATTTTTTTTTGCTATTTTTCAATTACTATATATATATTGTGTATTTCTTATGTTTTTAAAGAAGAAACAAACAGAAATGCGAAGGAAGCTGACCAAATGGCAATAAGTAAGGTCCATTTATTTTTATAATCTGTAAAGCTGAGCAATGTTTTTATTATGTTCAGGAAATGTCTCAGAGGTTCCCAGGGAAAATAAGAGAGCTCGTAGAATTCAAGTCAAATAGAAAGAGGTACACTTACAAAGGCATTGCCAGTGGCAGGAAAGTTTTTATAAAACATTAACAAAATGGTCTAATCAGTGTAAAGTTTGAAGATTATTCTCAGTATGAAACAATGGATGAAGTTAGGGGTGTCTGAGTTCAAAGAAGTCAGAGGCAATTAACACAATCTTAAATACAGTAAGTTATAACAGTCTAATTTTCACAATCACAGAATTTCTAAGGAGTTATTTGCTTGCAAGAAATGTCAAATAATATGTGACTTGAATAATAAATGTTTACTCATCTAATAAAAAATGAATAGTTTACTCTTCATCAAGGAAAATAAATCAATAGGATATGTTCTTTTCTCCTTTGTTGTTAGAGAAGAGGATTTTATAGGAAGCATGTTCACTAAAAATACATGATTAAAATGGACAAAATCAATGTCCAATACCTTTGTAAGGGCTCTGTCTTGGGTATGTTTCTCAATGGGTAATGAGTAGACTTGCATTAGAAATAACCTGAGAAATTTGACCTCTGACCACCAAATCAAGCTCTTTGGAGTCACAGAGGAGGCTGCATTTCCAGTAAGCGCCCAAGGTAAATTTGATGTTCACTGAAATTTGAGATCATTGAATGTAAACTGTGGGCTAAAATCCATCAAACAGTAGCAAAGATTGCACTCCTCTTTAAAAGCAAAGGGCTTCTTTATTTAGCTGAAAATTGTTTTAATGGTAAACTTTCTGATGAGAGTGGCCTAATATAGCACAAAAAGATCAATGAGTTTATAATGCTGTGCATGTACACAGACTTTTTGAGATATAGCTCTAGATCATTTTCATTTAAATTGTTTCATATATTCTGAATTAATATGTGAACTGGGAAAACCTTAAAATACCTTGTTCTCATTTGCATAACTGATAGAAATAAAATATTCTTGTTAATCACTGAGGCATATGTAGTATGTTTCAGCTGATTAATTTTGTTTTAATGCGATCCGTGTTTTTTTCTCCACTCCATAGAACAGTCATGGTTGAAACAGAAAATCATTCTCTGAGATATTTATGTCCCTTTAGTTATTATATTCAGAGCTAAATTACTTTTATTTTCAGAGTTTTTTGTTTTCTTGTTTCCCTCCTATGGTATTTCTGAAAGACTTAACTTCAACTTAAAAAAGCTCTAGAAGGTTTAAGAAGCAAAAAAAAAAAAAAAAAAATGGAAGAACTCATGAAACCAGTAATATAGGAATATCAGAGGTAACCTTCCAACCTCATAATTTAGGGATTTGCTTTTCCAGAGTGGGAATATTTCCAATTTCCTCTGAGGAACTATAAGACATTTTTCTAGAAACATACTTTTAGAAATGTCCTTGTGTGTTCTGTTGATAGCATGCCTGTTACTTTATATAATGACACTATTCACACCATTTTTTTGTATCTTTGACTTGTGAAATATAAAATAATCACTTAAGTGTGCATGTTTAATATTCCAGAAATTTCTTGAGCCTTCCACATCCCAGATATACCAGTTCACAAAATGCACATGCTCCTGAGTATATGTTTGGTCTTTAAAAAACAAAATAGTAAAAATCAGGGTTTGGAGGAAATCAAGGTGTCATTGTGTAGAAACAAGATATTAGTGGTGTAAATTAGTCCCCTGAGGATTGGTATTAGTTCGTATGGGCTATGTAATGCCATGGTAACAAATAACACCAAATTTCAGAATCTTGGAAACAATTGAGATGTATTGCTTGCTGATGGCATATTTGCATCAAGTTATACTCAGTTCAGGATCCTGTCTATCAGAGAAGTCACTATCTGGAACATTGCTTAGTACCGTGACGGGGAGAAGGAGATAACAATATGAATAATGCATTGGATTTTAAAGTTTCCTCCCATAATTGACACACGTTATTGGACAAAGCAAACCTAACCACAATGGGCAAGGAAATACAATGACACCACATGTCTAGGAGAGCCACAAATATTTGATGAACAGCACTATGACGATCCCAAGGGTCCTGGCTTACTGGGCATGGCTTCCTGGGCATTTGTATGGTAGTTTTCTTTCTTCTTTCCCAGACATCAAAATTATCTTCCATACTTGGCTTTCTGAAATGTAAGGGAAAGGTATTGGGCTTTGATAAACTTCAAGGCATTAGTGAAGATTTATAAGCTTAAATCATCATCACTATTCACTGATAGGTGGTTTGGGAGAGAAAAGGACTAGCTAGGCGATCTCATTTCTCAATAGCTCTAGAGGTTAATATGACGAGAGAGAGGACCATCTTGAAAACCCTAGGCTTTGGTGAACAAGGAAAGGAGAAAACTAGATTAATGGAACCAAAGCCAATATTTCCAACTTTATAATGTTGCCCATATCCCTAAATCAATTCTCATAATTCTTTTATGAAAAAAACCCTTTTCATTGTATTAAATATATTTGAGAGAGAGGGAAATAGCTCTACAGTGTTAGCAATGAAAATTTAAACTGTTAAAAATGAATTTACAGTGCCTGCCAGAGTTTACTATGCTGTCTTAATAAATTATGAAAGGATCTTCTGTGCCAAATATGTTATGTTTGTCCTCTAGAAACCCTCTTTATTCTTCCCTAGCTTTCTATAAACCCTAGAAGGCTGACATGTGTGGTTCCCTTTCCTTTTGGCTTTCTGAGTTTAGACAATGAAGAAACAATCAAGATATGAAAAGGGAGGAGAAGAGTGAGGCTGGGATATTTAATCCCCAGTTCACTTTCTGCCAGGTCTTCATAGGGTGGATTTGTCTCTTTACTAAAGGCTACAGCTCCTATCAAGTGGCCCTGTTCATAGAGGCACCTATGCTTTCAACGTCTCAATAACCATTTCTTAACCTTTTCCTTTGGGAAAAGTCTTGTGTAGTAATGACTTCCTGCTCTTGCTAGCCCTGAAGTGCTGCACTATCCCTTGTTTGATCCTCACACCTTGTCACACATCTATACATATTTTTTCTTATTTATTTCTCCCATCAGACCATCATGCCTGTTTCCTGCCAGGGTCCTGACTAATCCAGTCACTATCCAGGTGTTATGACATATGTTTAAATCCAAAGCTAATAATCAAAACTACTAGGTTACAAAGGTCTTGGCAGAAATGAATCTCCATTAAGATTTCATATTCTCAGGCTCCCAAAAGTTCCTATAGAGATCAAGATGATGGGGGGGGGGGGTCATCATGAATAGGGACCATCACTATTACTTGAAGACTGAATTTAAGTCCTGACTTTACAAAGTTAAAAAAAGAAATATTTGAAGTCCTTGCAATTGCAGGTTGTTTCTGTGGATAATTAATTCAAAAGTTTCTGAGATACCATAAAGTGGGCTATTTATTATGTTAAGAACAGAAAGAGGAACTAAACATTAATAAAACTCCAAGTTGAGAAACTTGGTAGGTGCTCTCTATGGTGGATCACTGCTGACAGACGCAGACAGAATCCCTAAGGATAAAATAAGTGGCAAGAATGTTAAACAACCTGTCAGTCAGTCACTAAGTATTTACTCCTCTAAAACCTCACATGCTCCCAGTCCACTACTTCTATTGATTTATCCAGAACTTTTCCAAGTTTTGTTCCTTCTATTACCTTTTATATTGATTTTGATTACTCTCTATTGACCCTATTGCACATAATAACTGCAATATTACTGGTCTTTTGTTGTATTTTCTCCTTAGTCATTGCTCCATTCTCCAAGGAGAGAGCCATTCCATGCACAAAAGTTCATTAGTCTTCTGCAGAAATCTTGAAGTGAGATGGAATGACAACTGGACCTCAAACTTCATGACTGAGCTCATCAGAACTTTTGTGGGCACCTCATGTTTTATCCGTTGTCTCATTTAGCGTTTCATTAGCCTTGGAAAATGAGGCATCACAACTTTTGCTAATTTAGGGATTTTCTTGGCTAGCGAAGCACAACAGCCCTTTTCTTATGTAAAATGATATCCCTTTCGTAGATGTGACAGATATGATTCTTAGGTTATATAGTTCTAAAAGTTCAAGGTCACCAAATTATGACATGGTTAAAGTAATTTATGATAAACAATAGTTGAGTTATTTTACAATAAAAGTAAAAGTTTTTCCTTTAATTAACAGCTTTTAGTGCTTATACCCTGTAGAATTTGGTCTCTAGTGCCTAACTCTTTTCCTTAGTGACTTTGTTTTAATATTTATGTATTGAATGCTCACTCTGTGTTTTTTATTGTAAAAAAATCTCCATGTGATATACTTCTTTTTCCCAGAAGTTAAATCTGCTGAAGGGAAAAAAAAGTGGGCATTTATAAAGGGAAATATTTTTTTAAGTGAATGGAAGTATGAGAAAAGAAAAATGTAGAGGCCATATTGGCTCAGGAGGGAGCATGGGGTAGGTCTAAGCTATCCACAGGATAGTAAAATATATTCTTGGTAGGTTAGCTCAATGATTTCCCCCCCTTCTTTTTCCTTTTTTTCTTTCATGTAAATATTCTATTCTTTATAGAACATTTGCATACAAAAAAGGCCATTAAATGTTTCAAAAAGGAAAGAGAAGAATGGATATCAAAGCTATGAATGAAAGTAGAGAATAAAATAGAGATGGGTTCAAATGATGGATTAGAGAAGGAAGAGAAGAGAAACATTCATATCTGTTCATTTTAGTTTTCTCATTTGAAGAAATTATGATGATAATTTTGGACAAAAGAGCAGAAGAGAATAAGACATTTATGGAGAATGTTGAAACAGAAGACCTCCAGCTTGAAGAAACCCAATGCAGGAAGGAAAAAAATGGCATTTCTCAGGTCTCTATTTGAGATTTTCCTATCCCCTTTAGAAATATATCTCAAATCTCTTCCCTCCTTTTCATCAGCATGATTCTAGGCTTAATGAGATCTGTCTACTCATACTGGGTCATAAGACCTTAGGTAAAAGGGCCATTTTTTATTCATCTGCTTTTCTGACATACAGAAACTTTGCAAATGGTATCTGTGGAATGATTAAGAAAGGAAGTGACTTCAGAGACTAGTCTCTATCCTGTGGTCTGGATCTTCCCATTTGTATAGGTGTGGAGGATGGTAGCTGGGAGGGGAGGAGAGGGATTCCTAGCTTGGATTTTTTTAATTGAGGAAGTCTGTCCTCTAGATCATATATTATATACTTTCCCAACTCTAAATTGTATTCAGTGATGTCTTTTCACCACACCATCCCTCCTCTTACTTATTCCACTTTTTTTATAATCCACCTCTTTTCAGAGAGATGATAGCCATTTTGAATGCTAAAAAGTTATGTCTAAGAATGCTAAATTATGTCTAGTCTTTCTGACACTGGATTATTTCAAGAAAACCCAGGATTGGAATTTTAAAAAATGCATATTTTAATTGGGTTATATAATGTCATTTCACACTCATTCCAATTCTCCCTAGAAATTAAAATAAGACTTAGTACAACATTTGTTTTCTATGGATGGAATTGTGATTAATTTTCAGTATATTTGGTTGATAATAAATTGAAAATATAGTTAAGCTGAAGTTAACGTTTCTTTTAACTGCAATGTTCTATTATGGGAATTAATCAGAATTAAATACAAACGTCAGAATCTTTTATCTTAAAAGTACAATTAATACAGTCAAAGTGTATCATATAACAACATTTTTTCTATTCTAAGTTCATGATTAATGTGACCATAAATGCAAAGAAAATGGAAACAGAATTCAGGTCTGAAAGCATTCAAACTGTCCTTTATTAGTTCTGAAGCTGCAATCAAATTAACTCATGTGAATAAATTTATTGTTTGTACATTTTAATTGCCACCAAATCAATCACAGTTAAGCTGAACTGGAAACTATTAAATATTACCGTTGCCTCTCTGAGCAGTGACAGGGAAAGTTTTGCTTTGTGATTCTTCCATCACTGGTTCCTTTTCTTTTTCTTGAAATTGCAGTTGAAATGCTCCTAACTTATTTTGTTATTTTAAAAATTAAATTGATGCTCATTAGGACAGAATAATTTATCGAAATCCTATACAACTTCAGGTCAAATGATGTCTTTTAATGTCAAAGTGGGCTGTTAGTAAAATTAAATAAATAAGTTTCAAGAAGTCTGACCCTTAACTAAATTATCTTCCTCCTATGACTTGTTTCTTTTAAGAAATATGGCAAACCATTGCATACTTTCTATCTCATCATTAAAAGTCTATATCATATCTCATCTGTTACCTTCTGACCTCTTCCAGACAGAGCTGATCACTCCTTTCCTATGATCCTACAGTATTTTGAATATTACATTCACATTATAGTATATTCACATTATATAATGGTTATTTCACACTGTATTATGGTTATTTGATTATATGCCAAACTGTATGTACATACACTGGATTCTGAGAGCAGGAACCAGATTTTAATCACTTGTGTTTTCACCTACATGTTTAAGGAGAGAGCAAAGGAGGGAGGGAGGGATGGGCTGAGAGCTATATTTCAAAGGGAAAAAATATCATATCAAGTATTTTAAAGCAAGAGACTTGGCACTTCTCCATTTTACATTTGAGGAGAAATCAGCCTAAATTAGAGTTTGCTTTGGATACAGCACTTAAGAGAGCCCATTTAAGGTAATTGAACTTCTGTTTATTACATAAAACTGCATCCATAAATGTCAGTGTTTCAGCTATAGGGCCTTTTGGTCACAAAATATACCACAAGGAGCCTCCATGAACTAGGAGAATGAATAAAATTGGTCTTTATATTTCTAACTTCAGAAATTCTTTTCCAGACCTATATAACAGTGTTAAGCTACAAATTCTTTTTTTGTTAAATGTCATAATCAAAGACCACATTGCTAGAAATTCCATGTAATTTCAGTCTTGGCTAAGATATTAAAATTGTGTTTATTTCTTCCAAACAATGGTTTTATAGATTGGTCATTTCCAGTTGTTTAAGGGATTTAATTTATAATTTGACTTTGATGGCTCTTACCTTCTCTTTCTCCTCCCTCTCTTCTTCCTTTCTTCAGTGTTTACTGTGCCAGATACCAGGCAGATGATAGGGAAACACAGAGCAATTAATTGTGGTTTCAACCCAGTTAGGGAAGATACTGAATGTGATAGGCTGACTGTTAGATGATTTGCAGTGATTCCTGACTCAGTATTCATGCCCTTGTGGAATCTCTTCCCCATAAGTATGGGCTGAACTTACTGACTTGCTTCTAATAAATAGAATCTGACAGGTATGATGAGATGTCACTTCTGAGATGGGGTTATTAAAAAAGACTGTGGCTTCTGCCTTGGGGTTTCTCTCTTTCTCTTGCATCACTTGTACTGAGGTGATCAAGTTGCCAGTTGTAAGAAGCCCAATGGAGAGGCTCACTGCTATGGTGGAGAACCAGGGTCCTCGATCCAATGACCTTCAAGAAACTGAGGCCTGACAACAGCCATATGAGTGTGCTTGGGAGTGGAACTTTCAGCTCCCATCAAGTCTGGCAATGACTGCTGTCCCAGTTGACACCTTGACCACAATGTAATGAGTCACCTTGAGCCAGAACCATCAACTGAGCCAGTCCTAGGTTCCTGACATAAAGAACATTTGTTGTTTTAAACTATTTAGGGCAATGTGTTGCCCAGAAATAGATCACTAATATGATATGGAATGTAAACAAACCCCTTTATTATACCAGTTTGCTGAAGTCCTCCATGGGATAATATGGGGAAACAAAAGAAGTCAGATCTATTTAGGATGTAGTGATGTCAGAAGTCTTTTGAGTTCAAACTTGAAAGATAAAGAGATTTTCTCTAGGAGAAAGATCTTGGAATGAAAGGTAAATTATTGCAGGAAAAGGGAGTTGTGTGAATAGAGGCTCCGAGATGTGAAACAGTACGGCACATAGAGTAAACTGCAAGTACTTTGTCATTCTTGTGTGTTATGCCAGAACACATGATGCAATATGGAATATGCATCTTTTATGCCATACTAGTAAGCTTGAATTTTATCCTGTGGACCCTGGGATGATACACTGAAAACACAGTTGGTGCTTTTCACCCACCTTGTTTATATGGCTGACCCTCTGACCAGGGCCCTCTTCTGTCAAGCCTACAAACAACCTCAGGGGCTTATTTTACCCTGTGCTCCAGGCAGCTCTTATCAATCGATCAGCACTGGAATAAAACACATGCATATGAGTCTTTGAGAATTGCAACAAACTACCTAAAATCTCTCACACACACACACACACACACACACACACACACACACACACACACACACACACACAGGCACTGGAGGAAACCACCTTCCCTCCTCTCCCACCTTGGAAACAACTTACTCAAGGTCCTTTCTGGTGGTTTTTGGAAATCAGACATATATATCTAACTCAGTGTGAACAATTTGAAGATATATTTACCTCATCTTTGTAGGTACCTCAGGGGGTTGAAAAAGCAGTGATTCAATACATATTTGTTGAACTGCAAATCTTGTTCAACCCCATCTAGGCTATCCTCAGTTTTTTGCTTCTCTCCCTCTTTATTTCACTTCTCAACTTAAAAGCATGAACTCAGGGATGGTTGAACACCATGAGCAGCATCTTTGGTAAGCTTAAGAAGCCACCAAAGAGCAGAGAGAGAAATGAAAAAGCAGAAGGCCTTTAGTGATGGTGGGAATAGTCATTACCGAGTCATTACCGAGTTTTGTGTAAGAACTTGAAGACTATTTTTACCACCAATTTCTACTCTGAAGCTAAAGGATTCCTTGGGTTATTGCAAATTTCTAGCATTTCCAAGCTCCTAATTGAAAAAGGTAGGGAACATTGGCCTACTGAGGCATCTCCAAATAATGTTATCCGTTATGCAGTGCTCCATATTATTAGTTTGCCACTGCGTATTACAGAATGGTTAAGGGGAGGTGTACCTCATCCACCCAAGTGAGAATGATGTTTCTTGATGCAACTTTTTCATCTGATTCATAACTCAAGGTCATATCTTTGGAACTAATACATTGCCCTTAGGCCATAGTGGAAAGAAAGGGCTTTATTACTACTCTATCACATTTTTGGTCTAACATTTAAATCTTCTGTAAGGTTCTGGGAAGAAAAAATCCAGGGTACACAATGGATTCTTAATTCACAGTGCCTTTGCAGTATGTTCTGCAAGCTTGCAGAGGCAGGATAATAGCAGAGTACTCTCTATTTCTATCTCATTTTTCTTTAAACAGATCAAAGTGCTAACCCAACATTAAAAACTTACTGAGCTGTTAAGATGATTTGTTAGAATAGTACTGTTTCCATTTTCCACTGCTGTGATACAATTGTCAGTAAAGTATGTAAGTAAACAGTGTGCTTTATTTCAACCAAAGTTATTTAACAAGTTAGACAGAAAGTTAAGGCAAGATAAAGAGTCATGTTCTCTCCAGCTACCTGTTCATATTGCTAGGATTGCCTTTATATTGCAAGGATAACAGAACAGAACTAGGATGTACTAATAGTTTACTACTTAATACTACTTTATGTTCTCCCTATATGCAGTAGGTATTAATTTCATTACTATGCAGATGAGGGAACACATCCTTGAAAAATTCAAGTAAGTTGTCAAAAGTCATTCATAGATGACAGAGGTGGTTTCAAATCCACATCTGATTCCAAAGATTGTGTTCCTTCTACTATAACCAATGGCAACTACATTTGAGTCCATTGTGACCCCGATGAAAAGCAGAGTCAAGCTTTGTAATAGCCTCACTGCTCTGATTAAAGCTGAATAAATTACCCATTTTTGAGTCAATTGAGGTTGATAACTGAAAACCCTTCTGCACTGCCAAGTAGTTGGTGAGGTCCAGTGGTTTTGATCAGATGACTTTCTCAGCAATTAACCATTCAGATGAAACAGAGAATTGATTAGACACCTACTTTTGGAAAATGAAACCACTAAAACAACCTCATAGTTTCCTTCTTCTACAGAGAAGCAGACGTTCTGCTTTATCAACCAGAGGGTGAAGGCAGACAAGATCCCCATTCCTCTCTCGGTTATTATTCACATTGTGATTTTCTTAAACACTTTTCTCAAAGATTACCCAAAGAATCCTCTCAAATATCAGAAACCCTTGTTCCTGATCCAGAGATAAAATATAAAAACCAAATAGATGGCTGTTTTGTTTATTGTTCTGTGAAATTACATTATTAGGAGAAGCATCATTTTAAATTAGGAAGTGATGCATGGCTATAACTGGTTTCAACCCGTTACCTTTTTATGATTAAGGAATATTTTGCCATGTTAAAAAATCCTGGGGAAACGATCATATATGTTTCTTGCTGCTCCTGTCCTGGGTGTGCCTGATCATATTACACACACACAGTCAGTGCAAAGGAAGCACAGATGTAATATTGTTTGGGGGAACGTAGAATAAGGTCTAGAATGTATTATTATGGTACTTATCTTGGGCTGATTTTGCATTCACATAAAAAAAAATCTGTGGAATAGGATCATGATATGCTAGGCAAGAAAGCAACTTTAGGGTAGAAACTCATAACAGAGGCTTTAAGAATGAAACAAACCTTTGCAAAAATCCATCTCTGTCACTTATTAGTTGTATGAATTTAAGCAAATGACTTCATAAATAAGCAGTCTCAGTTTCCTAATATGCAAAATGAAGATTATTACCTCATAGGGTTATGGTGAGGATTAAGAAGAGAGTCTGTATCAAGTGCAAAGTACATAATGGATGTTCCATAAATACTAGTAGCTTTGTGCCTGAGTGGTGAAGCGATCTTATTCACTCACATCAGCTTACGTGTCTCCAAAGAAGGAACATGTATGATAGCAGCTGGGCTACCTGACTTGTAAGAAACCCACCCAAGGTTCCTGCCATTCACCAATAACAGAGCCCTGAGAAGAAGGGAGTTCTTAGTGAGTTTGTCTTCTCCTCTGGACTACGTACATCTTTTGGTATCTTTGTATCCCTTGAGTATCTAGCATAGTATCTGGCATATAAGAAGGATTCTTTTGTCGTTTTTTAAATAAAAGAGAAATAAATAAAAAAGTGAAAGAAGATGGTTTGAAACCCAAAGCATCTGAGAGATAAGGAATCACAGAGCAGTTTTTCTAAAGTGCCTCTCGTGTGCTGTGTCCCAGTCTTTGGTTACTTATTGCAATATGTGATAGCTCAAAAGACTGCTGATAGGCTATTCTGGACCCCACTCCCCTGCAGACAGAGCATACTTTGACGTATCACTGAAAGTCTTTGCTAGTTAACATTGTTGGGCTGGATGACGGCAAGAGGCAGACTCTCAACTCACTTGCTGATATTCTTTGTCTCCAACCCCTAGGATCACGTAAACTGATGCCCCATTTTGTAGATCCGTCAACCATGCAGCACTGTCCTCAGAGTTTTCCTCAGTCTTTATTCAGCATTTACTGATGTCCTACTACACAAAACATTCTGTGTTAAAATAATAGGCATGACATTCACTCGGCACTTCAGTCATGGTGATTTTTTTTTCCTATTTTCTGATTATGCTCTATCTCACCAATAAGCCTTTAAACACATTTTTTTCCTCCCATTCATCCTATAAACCTCACATGAAGTGTCCCTTCTTCCAAGAAACCTTTCTTGAACCCTCTAATTTCATATTAAGGGTTCTCCCTTATATGACCTCATAGCACTTTACTCTTCATAGCATATGTAAGGTAATGCAGTAATCATATATGTACTAGTCAGTGTTCCCAACTAGATACGATGGCTCTTTATAGTAGAAGTTGTGCTTTTTTAAGTTTTTGTATCATTAGTCACTGGTATAGTATCTGGCTTATAGTAGGTGCTCAACAAATATTTGTTGAATAAATGGATGAATCAATGAGGTGAAAATTGGATGACCTTTCCCTTTGAAAGGATACTAATATTGAAGAGGGAGTGAGAATGAAAGAGCAAGAGCTAGGATACCTTTTAAAAGATAATTATAGCAAAACATAATAAGAGTTCCAATAAAAATCTGGACCTCATGCTCTTAGGTCATAGAGGAGAGAGGGGACAAAGTAACACTGAGCTGGATCTTGGTTGTTAAAGAGGAGTTTGGCAGGTCAGTGATGGTCTGTGTGCTTCTTGTTGCAATTAACAGAAACAGTCCAGGAATGAAAGCAAGGAAAAAATGCTTGGCACATTTTCCCTTCATTCAAACACCTTCAGACTACATCTTTGAGCCTCATCCTTTTGGATGGACCTTAAACCTCCATTTAAGCCCCATGCCTCTCAGGATCAGCTTCTCTGCTCTCATCTTTTATGACTATGTCAAAGGATATAAAAACATCATTACAATATACTATATATTTTAAAACTTCTATTGATAGTGCTCCTTCAAAACTAACACACAACAAAAACAAAGCTAAATATTATCTGGAATTATTTTTCTAGCAATGGTGGAAGAATTGTGCTATTCCATACAAAATATTTGCCATCTTTTCCACTTTCCAAATTAATATGGTTGTAAATGCAACCTTTGATTCACTGAACTTACTATTTTATTTAAAAACATCAATTAAAAAGTTACTTATTTTTCAGATATATGAGATCAGTCCTGGTAGTATAAATCCCATGTATATTTCAAATGATTTTTTTTAAATAAACTAGGCAGTTACTTATCCACCAGAAATATAGAGTAAATAGACTTTATTCTTAGATTTCAAAACTGTCACTTATCTGATTTTTAATAGCCTTCACACACCACTGTAATTGACCGTCTGAATTTAAGAACAACTGTGGTCGCAAAGTTCAGTTTTAAAAATGAGGAGGAGGTGCTTTGAATCCCTGAGTTGAGCCAGCTTTTCAGGTATATTTTCTATCTAGCTAGCTAGTTACCTATCCACTATTTTATAGTAAATATTCACATGTATCACATGTTTTAAGATGCATTATGTGTTCATATATAGTCATATAAGTATAGACACTTTGGGGGGGATGTTTTATTTAGTTTTTAAAATGTTTATTGATAGGATAAATTTTTATTATTGTATTACAGTGTTTGTGTATTAATCTTCCGTTTGACCTTCATAATGGCAAAAAGAAGAATTTTGTTTTAAGTAGTTGATTCAGTGATACAGTTCAAAGTACCTTAAATGTGTTCAACTTCAAAACAAATGATTTTATCTCCTCTAAAGTAAAGCAAATTATACTTATAGATGAATTTAATCTTGAAATGAAAATACGGCTAAAGCGTATCTCAAAAAGAAACAGGCTGAATAGTCATTTCAAAAAGAAAGTAATTTATCTGCATTTAACAATAACAAAAAACCATAGTCAGACTCTAAAGAAATTGCTCTTTGAAGGAGTTCCTGTTTTGACTTCTCTGTCCAGCCCTCATGTTGTGAAAATACATTTGATTAACACAGGTTGTAGGCAGCTGGTATACTGGGTATTAAGACATTACTACTACCACCCCCATTCCAAAAGATAAAGAACAAATAAAAAGGCTATAATGTTGTATTACACCCATATCAATATGATTACATGATGGGAATGTTCCAGATCGTGATAAAAGGAAAAAGACCTGCAGTCTCACACAGTATTGAGAGCATATACAATAGTTTCTTTCACATAGGGAGCTCTATGAGTTTCTTTTTTTTTTTCATTATAAAGATACAGAATATAAAGACATTTTTAAAAAAAGCTATGGGAATTAAAGGGGTTAGAATAATATATTAATTATACATTAATCAAAAACATCAAGGTCACTTCAGTGTGCTAGAAAATTTTAAAATAAATATCCATTAAATACCTACTACTCGTGAAACATTAAATATGCTATTTTGTCCTCACTACAGCTTTATAAGGTAGATGTTATTATCCTTATTTTATAAGAAAAAAATGGAGAAATTTATTTATTCATCTAAAATCAAAGAATCACTATGTGGTGGGAAGGGCTCAGAAGAAAGTGCTAGGACCTGAACACTTAACTACTGTATTATGCTGCCTCTTGTGTAACCCCAATCTTTACACGTGGAACACATTAACATGAGTATTAGGTATATTTAGTGCCTGATTTTACAAAGCATGTAAAAGAGAAATCTAGCCTGGTTGTAATAACTGGGGTACTAGTTGAAATTATCGTACAAAAATATAGTAATTAGTTTGCTAGCACACAGATGTGCTAAAATGACATGGAGTTCAATGTCAGTTATTTATTGCTCCATAAAATACTACTCCAAAATGTTGTGGCTTAAAAGCAGCTGCCATTAATGTAGTTCACAATTCTTCTGGGTAGTTCCGTCAATCTTGGCTGGGCTCTGCTGATTTTAGTGGGATTGATCATATGTGTACAGTCAGTTTGTATGTTAAATGGGGGCTTACTAGTCTCAGATGATTATCATTCTCATGTCTGACAGTTGGCTGGCTGATGGCTGGGGGGCCTTGGTTCTCTTACACTTGGTCTCTTTTCCAGCAATCTAACCTGGGCTTATTCACCTGGTGGCAGCAATCCAAGAAAGGGCTGTTGAGGTCTAGGGTCAGGATTCCTGCAACTTCACTTCTTTCACCTTCTTTTAGATAAAGTAAGTTACAAAGCCAGCCCAGTTTCAATGGTGAGGCAAGACATGCCTCTTCTTGATGAGAGGAGCTGTATAAAAAATTGTCATTCTTTTTGCCATCTAACCACGGCTTATATGGAGGTGATAGTACAAAGTGGCTTAATTTCCTTAGAAGTTAGCATGGTAGACAATGTGGAAAAGAGGAAAGCAATCGATGAAAATTAGTGGCATGAGTCCATGGTACCAACCTTAACACTACTGCCAGAGATCTAGAAAAGAGAGTCCCCCTCTGGCCAAGGTTCTCTATATTTCCATTGAAACCTAACCTGGGAAATAGGGCAGTTGATAAACCTGCTTTTGATATTAAAACTTGGAAGACAAGAGGAGAAAAAAAGTACATTACTCTATTTCTGTGAATTATATCCTGAAAAGGAACAAATAAATAACTATTCTACACCTTCTTTGCCCAACCCAAGAAGAACAACTATTAAGCATTTAAATTTTAGTCAAGTGAGATTAGTCCTCTAAAACAGATACCTTATGTTTGTATAAAACAATAGAAAAAAATGAAGTATTGCCTAATTCAGCTTTCTTCACATGTGACTGTTTTATAAATATGCATTATTATCACAAGATTTATCTCCTCTCAGAATTATCTCTGGGAATTTTAAACCATGTCACTAGTCATTCTAGAAATTTTATTCTAAACAGTGTGTCAACTAATTTAGTAACAGAGAGCATCATTAATTGATTTAATTGTCAAAATGCATATGGAATTATTTAAACATAGCTGAAAAACAACAAAAAAGTATTCACTGATAGTTCAGTTTCATGAAATTTTTTTCCTTTAAAAAATTTTTTAGATTGTCAATGATTAACTTAATATTTTATTTCTTTTCTATTGTCTCAGGACAATTTGGAAAATATGGAATCTGTTCTGACATTCAGAGTCTTAGGATATTTTATTAATATTGCAGGATATACTTTATTTCAAGCTGTGCTCAGAAAGGGAAGCTTTTACAAAGATTGCTAATCATCTCCAAATTTTCTCTAAATTCTGTGCTTTTCTATATCCATAATTACCTTTACTCCATAGTGATCAGGAAAATTGGAACAGAAGAAAAGACATTTGACATTTGCCCTGAGAAATCTTAATTTTAATTTGTTGAGGTATACTACCACCATCTTAATTTTAATTTGTTGAGGTATACTACCACCAACTGTATCATCTTCAACCATTACAGACATGCTTAGTGTTTGTAGTGCTTAGACATGCTTAGTGTTTTTAGTCTTTTTCTAGCATTCATATCACAGCATCTTGTGATGTGGTTCACAACATCACAAGAATGATAAACCATCTGAGGGTGAGGATGTGGATTTGTTATTTTTTTTGATTTTTTATAGTAGGTCCTTTTTGGTTATCTATATTAAATATAGCAATATTTTTAAGAAAGTCTTGAAGTTGACATTTGAGTAGGGTTTTTGGAGGTCAGTTAGAGTTCACCATGAAGAATGAAATAGCTTAACAATCTTTTCAGGGAACGATAAACCATTGGTTACATAATTAAGAGAATTTTTTCTTACCTTACAGAATATCATCCCTTAATAATCTTGTAATATATACATTTATACATTATCAAATAATGATTTATCAGGCCAATACCACATTATAGATATAATTAATTATCACTGATAGAAAACACAAATAAAATGCATTAAATTGACCTGCTTTTATTTTATTCATTGTGACATTTAACTATAGCACCACATTTAAAATAAAACATGTTCTACAATATTAAATATAAATAACTAGATCAATACTATGTCTTCAATTGCCATTGAATATAATTATTGAATTTAAGATTTGTAAGGGATATAGAAAGATGTCATTGATTTCCTTGATTATGGGTAGATAACAAGTTGCTAAAAGTCATTCAATCAAGAAATAAGCAGAGGAAGTTGAAGTCAAATCTTTTTGTTCCCTTTTATCTCTTCTTTTTCTTTGGCAATACCTAACCCTAGCTCTTATATTTAATAAAATTTAAGATTATAATATACAGGAATATTATAAAAACATAATCCAAGAAGAAAATAATGGAGAATGCTTTTAAAATATGTAATTAATGCTTCAGCACTTTATCATTTTATATGTAATATACATGTAATTAATGCTTCAGCACTTTATCATTTTATGTTAAGAAGAGAAGATTTAGCAAGCTACAAGTGCAATAGACACAGTCTGTAATAGTAGAGATGACTTTCCCCTTACAAATGTTTGCCACTAAACTGGTATACTTAGAAAAGCTAAGTGAGGGAAGAGAGCAGTGTTTAAGTGTGATCTGTGGACCACTACATCAGAATCACCTGAGCTGATGCCTGTCCTACCCAGGGTCCACTTAATAATTTCTGAGAATGGAACCTGAGGATTTTAATTTCTACAGAACCATTGGAATGGATCTTTCCTTTGAAATCTTCATTTACTTTAGTTTGCTTTGTGTCAACTGTATGTAAATGTGTCCACTTTCTGGGTATGTACTGTATCACTTGGTGATGTCTCCATAAGCTCAACTGGAGGTTACTCAGAGCCATGCAGGTGGACGTTGGCAAAACCATCTCTATCTTCTTTTCTTTCAAGTATATTCATTCTTTTTTCAAGTACCTTACTCTTCTCTTTATCTCAAATTCCCTATTGTACATTTCCATTTGAAGGCCTTGAGCCATTTACTATACATAATAAATAGTCATTAAAAGGATGGTGATGAGGACTATGGTTCTCTAGAGCTTTCCATTTCATTTCTTTTCGTCTTGTCCACAAATGAACTGGTCCACTATCAAATCATTACTCGTGCTTTCTTCCATGTAGAACTTGAACGAAGTATTCGTTTCTTTTTCAGTTTTTCTTGTGGCTAATCTTCAAGTTAATCTCAATATTTACTCTCCTCCATTTATTTGTACCTCTTTTTATCAGTTTACCCCCTCTTCTACCTGGGAAGGAAAAAAGAGGGTGGAGAGGGGAAGGACAATACATGAAAAGTATGAATGCCAGAAATCTCTGCATGTTGGTGATTTAGCTACTTCTTAGATCAGTCTGGGAGTTTTGCATCTGAAATTTGTATTTTAGAGTCAAAGCCTTAGGATACCAGCTCTATTTTATTTATTATCTTATATGGTACCAAACTCCAAAATAGCTGAGTCGAGTGTTGGCTCACTGACATTCGTAAACCACCGCCAAGTCTTGAAGATGTCAGTGAGGATGCTGTAACATCTCTGTGAGCTCCATGACAATGAGAGTTAGCTATTTTAAAAATTATAAATTTCTTTACTAATGACAAAATCCAAAGAAGAGGAAAGATATAAGAGTATCATATCAGAAATTTTATTTTTTCTCTATCATTCTTGGAATCACTGAAAAGGGACAGCATCGCAATCCTTGGCAGTCCTCCTTCTCTAACTTTCTTCCTTGCTTAGGATGAATACTGAGAAAGTGGAAGTGTTTCTTCACCAAGTGTGTAATTGCATGTATACGTCTTTGCTATCGCCTCAACTAATACTGTTTTCCCCTTTAAGGACCTTGCATAAATGACTTTATGCAGAGCAACCCTATGGGAACATATTAACTCTTTTCTCTCTCCATTGCTGATAACTTACTTCTTAGTTCTAAGTTTATACCTGAAATTCATCTTTCCAGACTAATTCCAGATTCCAATTCACTACCTTATTATGTGGTACCCTGAACTATAATTATCTTTTTATATTTACATCTCTTCCTGTGAGACTGGAAACTCCTACAGACCGGAGTTGGAGACTTATTTGTCTCTATAGACCAAAGCCTAGGACTATGTGACTTTCATGGTTTGTCTTTTAAAGGAGTGGGGTCAAACTCCAGCAAGCTACAGCCATTCCTAATAGAGCTTAGTTTAACCTACCCTGCTGACCTGAAATTTCCTTCCCTAATCATTCCATTCCCTAGAAAATTAAGGACAATTTGGCCTTGCCAGAGTCTTTCACAGACTGATCATTTTCCCAACTGCCTCTTTTCTATAAATCTTACATCAGTACATAACTGAAACACTCTGTTTATGTGAAACTTTTACTATATTGCAAAAGAAAATTTCTTTCAGCAATGATTACTTTCCCTGCTAGGTCAGAGTTACAGTTGCAACCTACCCGCTTATATACTTGATACCTGTAATAAATTGTGTGCTCGTAAATGGCTATTGGGCTATATAAATACATATGTGTATGTCACTGTATTTCTTTTATCAGTACAACTGATTGAGTACATGCATATAATCCCAATCTCTGAAGGTATAGTAGGAAAATGTGTGCATTAAATTTAAAATACAAAGAACTTTATGGTATACTACCTGCCTTTATCTTAACATTCACAGCTTAAATATAGTCTAATAAAAGCAACTTCTTAGACTGTACAGGTCCCTGAGCAAAACCATTCCACTGTTCATTGCTTTCCAGACAGGTTCTGACCTTTTCTAAGATACAGTAAAGAGATAACATATCAATTTTTTTTTCTTGATAGACATGTTGAGGGTCTCTCATGTGGGATATGGAGCTGCATATACTGGGATAGGAAGCATCCACTCATTATAATTCATCTGGAACACTTTGTAATCTTGAGTTTCCCTATCTCTCTTTAAAAATAATTAATACTTCACAAAAGGTAATATCTCTTGAAGCAGATTTAATTTAAAAATCTGTTTTAAGTGATAGTGAGGTGATAACACACTTTAGTAAATGGTGGATGTTCAAAATATTCTGAGAAACAGGGTGTGTGTGTGTGTGTGTGTGTTTGTGTGTGAATGTTTTAAATTCAAGAACAACCACAAAGGAAATAAACCATAGCAACTCTGTTCTTTTTCAGGAATGCTGTTGATTATAATGAAAACTCCTGTCCAAGCTTATTAATCTAGAATCTTTAATTAAAGTGGATAATGATGAAGTATATTTATTTAACAGGAAATGTTTAATTTCACTAAAAAGAATATAATTTTATGGATTTACTTTTGCAAACAGAGAAGCCAGATTTTTTATATATTTGCTGTAGCTCCTGAGAACATTGTGATAAGCATTTTGCCTATGATTTTGATAAACTCATTGAACAACATGAAAAATCCTCAATATTTAAAATCACTTTTTTGGATAAAGTAAAAGCTATACAGATAAAAGGAGCTAATTTTGTTTAAGACTTTGATTTAATAGGGTGTATTGTATTCTACAAAAATTAAAACCTGAACAGTATCTTAAACTATTGTTGATCTTTCTGATTGTAATAGAAGTCACAACCATAGTTCATGTGACTATACCGAAAATGATAAGATTTTTCTTCATGCATTCATGTAACAGTTTCCTTTTTCTTTTTATAGCCCCACACCAGGGGCAATGTTTTTTCTCCTTTGTGAAATAGGCACAATTAGTTCACTCCTGTTTTTTTTGTTTTCCAATGCAATCCGTTCTGTTTGTTTTTTTTTTTTAACACCATTATTGGAGTATAATTGCTTTACAATGGTGTGTTAGTTTCTGCTTTATAACAAAGTGAATCAGTTATACATATACATATGTCCCCATATCTCTTCCCTCTTGCATCTCCCTCCCTCCCACTCTCCCTATCCCACCCCTCTGGGTGGTCACAAAGCACTGAGCTGACCTCCCTGTACTATGCGGCTGCTTGCCACTAGCTATCTATTTTATGTTTGGTAGTGCATATATGTCCATGCCACTCTCTCACTTTGTCCCAGCTTATGCTTACCCCTCCTCGTATCCTCAAGTCCATTCTCTAGTAGGTCTGAATCTTTATTCCCATCTTGCCCCTAGGTTCTTCATGACCTTTTTTTTTTTTTTTTAGATTCCATATATATGTGTTAGCATGCAGTATTTGTTTTTATCTTTCTGACTTACTTCACTCTGTATGACAGTCTCTAGGTCCATCCACCTCACTACAAATAACTCAGTTTCATTCCTTTTTATGGCTGAATAATAGTCAATTGTATATATGTGCCACATCTTCTTTATCCATTCATCTGCTGATGGACACTTTGGTTGCTTCCATGTCGTGGCTATTGTAAATAGAGCTGCAATGAACATTTTGGTACATGACCCTTTTTGAATTATGGTTTTCTCAGGGTATATGCCCAGTAGTGGGATTGCTGGGTCATATGGTAGTTCTATTTTTAGGTTTTTAAGGAACGTCCATACTTTTCTCCATAGTGGCTGTATCAATTTCCATTCCCACCAACAGTGCAAGAGGGTACCCTTTTCTCCACAGCCTCTCCAGCATTTATTGTTTGTAGATTTTTTGCTGATGGCCATTCTAATTGGTGTGAGATGATATCTCATTGTAGTCTTGGTTTGCATTTCTCTAATGATTAATGATGTTGGGCATTCTTTCATGTGTCTGTTGGCACTCTGTATATCTTCTTTGAAGAAATGTCTATTTAGGTCTTCTGCCCATTTTTGGATTGGGTTGTTTGTTTTTTTAATGTTGAGCTCCATGAGCTGCTTGTAAATTTTGGAGATTAATCCTTTGTCAGTTGCTTCATTTGCAAATATTTTCTCCCATGCTGAGGGTTGTCTTGTCGTCTTGTTTATGGTTTCCTTTGCTGTGCAACAGCTTTTAAGTTTCATTATGTCCCATTTGTTTATTTTTGTTTTGATTTCCATTTCTCTAGGAGGTGGGTCAAAAAGGATCTTTCTGTGATTTATGTCATAGAGTGTTCTGACTATGTTTTCCTCTAAGAGTTTGATAGTGTCTGGCCTTACATTTAAGTCCTTAATCCATTTTGGGTTTATTTTTATGTATGGTGTTAGGGAGTGTTCTAATTTCATTCTTTTACATGTAGCTGTCCAGTTTTCCCAGCACCACTTATTGAAGAGGCTGTTTTTTCTCCACTGTATATTCTTGCCTCCTTTTTCAAAGATAAGGTGATCATATGTGTGTGGGTTTATCTCTGTTCCACTGATCTGTATTTCTGTTTCTGTGCCAGTACCATACTATCTGGATTATAATAGCTTTGTAGGGTAGTCTGAAGTCAGGGAGCCTGATTCTTCCACCTCCTTCTTTCTTTCTCAAGATTGCTTTGGCTATTCGGGGTTTTTGTGTTTCCATACAAATTGTGAAATTATTTGTTCTAGTTCTGTGAAAAATGCCATTGGTAGTTTGATAGGCGTTGAATCAGTAGATTGCTTTGGGTAGTAGAGTCATTTTCACAATGTTGATTCTTCCAATCCAAGAACATGGTATATCTCTCCATCTATTTGTATCATCCTTAATTTCTTTCATCAGTGTCTTATAATTTTCTGCATACAGGTCTTTTGTCTCCTTAGGTAGGTTTATTCCTAGATATTTTATTCTTTTTGTTGCAACGGTAAATGGGAGTGTTTTCTTAATTTCACTTTCAGATTTTTCATCATTAGTGTATAGGAATGCAAGAGATTTCTGTGCATTAATTTTGTATCCTGCTACTTTACCAAATTCACTGATTGGCTCTAGTAGTTTTCTGGTAGCCTCTTTAGGATTCTCTGTGTATAGTATCATGTCATCTGCAAACAGTGACAGCTTTATTTCTACTTCTGATTTGGATTCCTTCTATTTCTTTTTCTTCTCTGTTTGCTGTGGCTAAAACTTCCAAAACTATGTTGAATAATAGTGGTGAGAGTGGGCAACCTTGTCTTGTTCATGATCTTAGTTGGAAATGGTTTCAGTTTTTCACCATTGAGGACAATGTTGTCTGTTGGTTTGTCATATATGGCCTTTATTATGCTGAGGAAAGTTCCCTCTGTGCCTACTTTCTGGAGGGCTTTTATCATAAATGGGTGTTGAATTTTGTCGAAAGCTTTCTCTGCATCTATTGAGATGATCATATGGTTTTTCTCCTTCAATTTGTTAATATGGTGTATCACGTTGATTGATTTGCATATGTTGAAGAATCCTTGCATTTCTGGGATAAAGCCCACTTGATCATAGTGTATGATCCTTTTAATGTGCTGTTGTATTCTGTTTGCTAGCCTTTTGTTGAGAATTTTTGCATCTATGTTCATCAGTGATATTGGCCTGTAGATTCTTTCTTTGTGACATCTTTGTCTGGTTTTGGTATCAGGGTGATGGTGGCCTTGTAGAATGAGTTTGGGAGTGTTCCTCCCTCTGCTATATTTTGGAAGAGTTTGAGAAGGATAGGTGTTAGCTCTTCTCTACATGTTTGGTAGAATTCACCTGAGAAGCCATCTGGTCCTAGGCTTTTGTTTGTTGGAAGATTTTTAATCACCGTTCCAATTTCAGTGCTTGTGATTGGTCTGTGTATATTTTCTATTTCTTCCTGGTTTAGTCTCAGAAAGTTGTGCATTTCTAAGAATTTTTCCATTTCTTCCAGGTTGTCCATTTTATTGGCATACAGTTGCTTGTAGTAATCTCTCATGATCTTTTGTATTTCTTCAGTGTCAGTGGTTACTTCTCCTTTTTCATTTCTAATTCTGTTGATTTGAGTCTTCTCTCTTTTTTTCTTGATAAATCTGGATAATGGTTTATCAATTTTGTTTATCTTCTCAAAGAACCAGCTTTTAGTTTTGTTGATCTCTGCTATCGTTTCCTTCATTTCTTTTTCATTTATTTCTGAACTGATCTTTATGTTTTCTTTCCTTCTGCTAACTTCAGGGTTTTTTTGTTCTTCCTTCTATAATTACTTTAGGTGTAAGTTTAGGTTGTTTATTTGAGATGTTTCTTGTTTCTTAAGGTAGGATTGTATTGCTATAAACTTCTCTCTTAAAACTGCTTTTGCTGTGTCCCATAGGTTTTGGGTTGTCGTGTTTTCATTGTCATCTGTTTCTAGGTGTTTTTTGATTTCCTCTTTGATTTCTACAGTGATCTCTTGGTTATTAAGTAGTGTGTTGTTTAGCCTCCATGTGTTTGTATTTCTTACAGATATTTTCCTGTAATTGATATCTAGTCTCATAGCATTGTGGTGGGAAAAGATACTTCATATGATTTCAATTTTCTTGAAAATTGAAACCTTGAAAAGGTTTACCAAGGCTTGATTTGTGACCCAAGATATGATCTATCCTGGAGAATGTTCCATGAGCACTTGAAAAAAATGTGTATTCTGTTGTTTTTGGGTGGAATGTCCTATAAATATCAGTTAAGTCCTTCTTGCTTAATGTATCATTTAAAGCTTGTGTTTCCTTATTTATTTTCATTTTGTATGATCTGTCCATTGGTGAAAGTGGGGTGTTAAAGTCCCCTACTATGATTGTGTTACTGTTGATTTCCCCTTTTATGGCTGTTTGTATTTGCCTTATGTATTGAGGTGTTCCTATGTTGGGTGCATAAATATTTACAATTGTTATATCTTCTTCTTGCATTGATCCCTTGATCTTTATGTAGTGTCCTTCTTTGTCTCTTGTAGTAGTCTTTGTTTTAAAGTCTCTTTTGTCTGATATGAGAATTGCTACTCCAGCTTTCTTTTGATTTCCATTTGCATGGAATATCTTTTTCCATCCTCCCACTTTCAGTCTGTGTATGTCCCTGGGTCAGAAGTGAGTCTCTTGTAGACAGCATATATATGGATCTTGTTTTTGTATCCATTCAGCCAATATATATCTTTTGGTTAGAGCATTTAATCCATTTACATTTAAGGTAATTATCAATATGTATGTTCGTATTACCATTCTCTTAATTGTTTGGGGTTTATTACTGTAAGTCTTTTCCTTCTCTTGTGTTTCCTGCCTAGAGAAGTTCCTTTAGCATTTGTTGTAAAGCTGGTTTGGTGGTGCTGAATTCTCTTAGCTTTTTCTTGTCTGTAAAGGTTTTAATTTATCTGTCAAATCTGAATGAGATCCTTGCTGGCTAGAGTAATCTTGGTTGTAGGTTTTTCTCCTTCATCACTTTAAATATATCCTGCCACTCCCTTCTGGCTTGCAGAGTTTCTGCTGAAAGATCAGCTGTTAACCTTATGAGGATTCCCTTATGTGTTATTTGTTGCTTTTCCCTTGCTGCTTTTAATATTTGTTCTGTGTATTTAATTTTTGATAGTTTGATTAATATGTGTCTTGGTGTGTTTCTCCTTGGATTTATCCTGTATGGGACTCTCTGTGCTTCCTGGACTTGATTAACTATTTCCTTTCCCATATTAGGGAAAATTTCAACTATAATCTCTTCAAATATTTTCTCAGTCCCTTTCTTTTTCTCTTCTTCTCTGGGACCCCTATCATTCGAATTTTGGTGCATTTAATGTTGTCCCAGAGGTCTCTGAGAGTGTCCTCAATTCTTTTCATTCTTATTTCTTCATTCTGCGCTACAGTAGTTATTTCCACAACTTTATCTTCCAGTTAACTTATCCGTTCTTCTCCCTCAGTTATTCTGCTATTGATCCCTTCTAGCGAATTTTTAATTTCATTTATTGTGTTGTTCATCACTGTTTGTTTGCTCTTTAGTTCTTCTAGGTCCTTGTTAAACATTTCTTGTATTTTCTCCATTCTATTTCCAAGATTTTGGATCATCTTTACTATCATTATTCTGAATTATTTTTCAGGTAGACTTCCTAGTTCCTCTTCATTTTTTAGGCCTGGTCGGTTTTTGCCTTGCTCCTTCATCTGCTGTGTGTTTCTCTGTCTTCTCATTTTGCTTAACTTACTGTGTTTGGGGTCTCCTTTTCGCAGGCTACACGTTCGTAGTTCCCCTTGTTTTTGGGGTTTGTCCCCAGTGGCTAAGGTTGGTTCAGTGGGTTGTGTAGGCTTCCTGGTGGAGGGGACTAGTGCCTGTGTTCTGGTGGATGAGGCTGGATCTTGTCTTTCTCTTGGGCAGATCCTCGTCTGGTGATGTGTTTTGTGGTGTCTGTGGCCTTATTATGATTTTAGGCAGCCTCTCTGCTCATGGATGGGGTTGTGTTCCTGTCTTGCTAGTTGTTTGGCATAGGGTGTCCAGCACTTTAGCTTGCTGGTAGTTGAATGGAGCTGGGTATTGGTGTTGAGATGGAGATCTCTAGGAGATTTTCGCCATTTGATATTACATGGAGCTGGGAGGTCTCTTGTGGACCAGTGTCCTGAACTTGGCTCTCCCACCTCAGTGGCACAGCCCTGATGCCTGGCTGGAGCACCATGAGCCTGTCCTCCACACAGCTCACAATAAAAGGGAGGAAAAAAAGAAAGAAGAAGATAAAATAAAATAAAGTAAAATAAAATAAAATAAAGTTATTAAAATAAAAAGTAATTATTAAGAGAAAAAAATTTTTAAGTAATTAACAAAAAATACAAAAAATACGGACAAACAGAACCCTAGGACAAATGGTAAAAGCAAAGCTATACAGACAAAATCACACACAGAAGCATACACATACACACTCACAAAAAGAGAAAAAGGGGGAAAAATATGTATATCGTTGCTCCCAAAGTCCACCTCCTCAGTTTGGGATGATTCGTTGTGTATTCAGGTATTCCACAGATGCAGGTTGATTGTGGAGATTTAACCCGCTGCTCCTGAGGCTGCTGGGAGAAATTTCCCTTTCTCTTCTGTGTTCGCACAGCTCCTGGGGTTCAGCTTTGGATTTGGACCTGCCTCTGCATGTAGGTCACCTGAGGGCGTCTGTTCTTTGCTCAGACAGGACGGGGTTAAAGGAGCAGCTGATTCGGGGGCTGTGGCTCACTCAGGCCGGGGGGAGGGAGGGGTATCGATGCGGGGCGAGCCTGCAGTGGCAGAGGCTGGCGTGACCTTGCACCAGCCTGAGGCGTGCCATGTGTTCTCCCAGGCAAGTTGTCCCTGGATCACGGAATCCTGGCAGTGGCGGGCTGCACAGGGTCCCGGGAGGGGCGGTGTGGAGAGTGACCTGTGCTTGCACACAGGCTTCTTGGTGGCGGCAGCAGCAGCCTTAGCGTCTCATGCCCATCTCTGGGGTCCGCGCTGATAGCCGCGGCTCACGCCCATCTCTGGAGCTCGTTTAGGTGGCGCTCTGAATCCCCTCTCCTTGTGCGCCAGGAAACAAAGAGGCAAGAAAAAGTCTCTTGCCTCTTCGGCAGCTCCAGACTTTTTCCCGGACTCCCTCCCGGCAGCTGTGGTGCGCTACCCCCTTCAGGCTGTGTTCACGCCACCAACCCCAGTCCTCTCCCTGCGATCCGACCGAAACCCGGAGCCTTAGCTCCCAGCCCCACCCCCCCGCCCTGGCGGGTGAGCAGACAAGCCTCTCAGGCTGCTGAGTGCAGGTCGGCACCGCTCCTCTGTGTGGGAATCTCTCCACTTTGCCCTCTGCACCCCTGTGCCTGTGCTCTCCTCCGTGGCTCTGAAGCTTCCCCTCCATCACCTGCAGTCTCCGCCCGCGAAGGGGCTTCCTAGTGTGTGGAAACCTTTCCTCCTTCACAGCTCCCTCCCACTGGTGCAGGTCCCATCCCTATTCTTTTGTCTCTGTTTTTCCTTTTTTCTTTTGCCCTACCCAGGTATGTGGGGAGTTTCTTGCCTTTTGGGAGGTCTGAGGTCTTCTGCCAGCGTTCAGTGGGTGTTCTGTAGGAGTTGTTCCACGTGTAGATGTATTGCTGATGTATTTGTGGGGAGGAAGGTGATCTCCACGTCTTACTCTTCCGCCATCTTGAAGCTCTCCTCATGTAACAGTTATTTTTAGCACCTACTATGTGCCCGCCACTGTATCATAATGAGTAAAAGAGGCACGCTTACGACTCTCATGGAACTTACTGTCTAATACTTTTTCTCCAAAGGATAGACAGACAAATAAAATTAAAACCGATTAAGGTGTTGTTATAGAAAATGATATAGGCTATAGCATGGCCTGCTTTTGCTGAGATTGTATGTCTGAGGAAATGTCATTTAAGCTGGAACTTGAAGAATGAGAAACTAGAGAGTATTTCAGGGAAATGGACAGCATATTCAGAGACTCTGAGTTGGGGAAAACTTGGAAAAATATTAGTGTGACAGGAGCTGAGTGAGCGCCCGGGAGAGCATCATGAAATGAAAGAGCAGACAGGTGCAGTGGTGTTTCATGCAGGGCCTTGCAATCCATGATAAATTGATGGGATTTACCATCAATGTAATGGGATGCCATTTTGGGAAGTGTTACCATCCAAATTTCATTTTAAATGCATCATCCTGGCTTCTGTCTTCAGTAAAGTTTTTAGTATGTTGAAGTGGAAACAGACAGGCTGGAGGCTAAAAACAGAAAGAATTAGCATGCGAATTGATTTATATTCTAACTGCATTTTGAAGAACTTGCTATTATGAGGGACTTTGGTGCATATTTAGATTTTCTTCTGTTCTCCGTTTATCACTGTCTCCTGTTATATGTAGTGTGCTGTTGACACTTAACAGTAAAATTAATGCCTAACCTCCATGTCATTAAATGACATCCTACAATGTCATATTTAAAACACAAATTTTCACAGTTTAGACATACTATATATTTATTTAAATAGCTCCTTATTCTGGGACTCTGGAGTTGTTTCCAAAGCTATGCTATAATTAATAACTTTTCAGTAATCCTCTAATCACAAAATCTTAATGCATATTTTTAATGACCTTCTAAGAATATATTATTGGTGTAAACCCATCACTTTCTCAGAGATAAGCATGCATCATTTCTCTGGCAAACCCCACAAAACAGTGAGGCTGAGCAGAGATCAGGCTGTAGTACAGTCACCTTGGTTCACTCATTAATAAATGGCTCACTGCCATGCATCAGGGATGCCCCCACCCTCTTCCCCCTCCACCTCCATCAAAAGATGATTCCAATTCAGCAGTCTAATAGATTGTTACATGTCAGGGACTTTCAGTGTTTTTAGCAAATAGTTAGAACTGCAAATATCAAATCCACAATTATTAAGGTGCACTTTCTCTAATCTCCTTATTCTAAACCAGCTCATGGTTTGGAAAAACATTACCAAACACCAGCCCCTTCATTACTGCAATGTGCTGAATATTTGTGTCCCCCCCCCCAAATTCGTATGTTGAAACCCTAATCCTAACATGATGCTATTTAGAGGTGGGATTTGGGGGTGGTGGTGGTAATTAGATTATGAGGGTGGAACCCTCATGAATAGGATTAGTGCCTTTATAAGAAGAGGTCAGAGAGCTAACTAGCACTCTTTCCACCAAGTGAAGACACAGCAAGAAGACAGCCCTCTATAAACCAGAAATTGGTCATTAACTAAGAACCTGACCAAGCTGGCACCCTGATCTTGGACTTCTACCTTCCAGAACTGTGAGAAATAAATGTTTGTTTTTAAACCACCCAACTTCTGGTAAATTGTTATAGCAGTCCAAACTGCCTAAGACAGTTGCAGCAGATTTTAAAAGCTAGAAAGAATATGGCAAAGGAAATAATTTTGAAACATCTCTATATATTTATCTATAAATGTGTGTGTTTAAACACACACTCATGCATACACACACATAAATATAAATATATATATAAAAGATGTTTCAGCTCATCAGTTGTTTTATGAGTTTCTGTCTGCTTCAAGGGCTAGATCAGAATAAATAGGGGTTAACTAAACAGTCTTGTGGACCTTAGACATAAATAAAATTCTAAAAAATCAGGGACTGTCCCCCGCCCCAAAATATAAACAAAACATAGTTTTGAAAGTCATTATTTTTAATTTTGATAGCTGGAAGTCTAGAATGGGAAGCTGTGGGGTAAAAGTTTATGGAGTCTGTTCTCCTCACTTGGAAAAATATATTGTGTAAAAAAAGACAAGATGTTCCTTTGCTTATGTGAAACTCTGATTCAGTACTAATATATGTCTTGGAGGAGGCAGTTTTGTGATTCACTTTATTAAGAGACACGTTTAATATTGGAATTAAATAATTATTATTAAGTTAATGCTGATTAAATTATAATATTAATACCGCTTATGTTTTTAAAAGCCTCTGTTCAAAGCACTAGTCCTTTTGATCATCATAATAACCAACAGTGGCAGAATCCTGACTTCAAATGGATCTTATAATTGAGTATCAATTTATAACAGACATAAACTTAACCTCTGCAATGAAGTGTATGGAAATAAGAAGGTTCAGTCCAAGCTCTACCTGCATAGTAATTGCCACCCCAAACCTACCCACATCTGAGCCCCCAGTTCTCAATTATTGTCCCTGAAGTAATCTTCTGAACTATTCAGCATAGTGGGGCATAGCTAGAGAAACACTGTGGCAACCTGTGCAGGCCAGATGAAACTAATAGAGTCCCCTCTATGTTTTTTCTCTGGATAAGGAAAGTCAAGCCCAGTGAGAGCAATGATTTGTCCATTACCACAGAACTACTGAGAAGGAGGGCTAAAGGGAAAAGGGGTTTATGCCTAATAGAGTTCTCTTTTCACTATTCCTCAATTATATTTATATGCAGTTGTATGTATGAATTTCATGGGGAGGGAAGCAGGTAGCATAGAATATGAATAAAGACCTAACTGTGAAGACTTGGGCAAGTCACTTTCCAATCATAAAATGGAGGCTTAAATTGCAGAGAAACCCTAACATATCTAAAATTAAATTATTGTATTTATCATTTTAAGAAAAAGACAAAAATGAATTAAAAGTTTATTATGAAAGTTATGTTTTAAATGACAAATCAAAATTTCTAATGCATATTTTGATGTTATTTCCTCATTTGTGTCTCCAAATATATTTTTGACGTAAATTCTTAAAAAGCCAAGAAGCTGTTTTCTTAATTTCCTTTTTGGATTGTTCATTGTTAGAATGTAGAAATGTAACTGATTTTTTTGTATGTTGACTTTGTATCCTTCTACTTTGAATTCACTTCAAGCTGAATTCACTTATTAGTTCTAAGAGTTTTTTTGTGGAATCTTTAGGGTTTTCTACATATAAAATATCAACATAAAATCATGAGCAGAGACAATTTTACTTCTTCCTTTCCAGTGTGTATGTTTCTTTTTTCTTTTTTTTTGTCTAATTGCTCTGGCTGAGAATTCAATACTGTGTTGAAAGGAAGGCAAAATTGAGCATCCTTGACTTTTTCCTGATCTTAGAGGAAAAGCTTTCAGTCTGTCATCTTTGAGTATGATATTTGTTGTGGTTTTTTGTATATAACCTTTATGATATTGAGGTAGTTTCTTCTATTACTACTGTGTGAGTGTTTTTATCATGAAAGGGTATTAAATTTGTCAAATGTTTTTTCTGCAACAGTTGAAATTATCATATATCTGTTTTTCCTTCATTCTGTCAATGTGGATTATTTTACTGATTTTTTTCATATGTTGAACCGTTCTTGAATTCCAGGAATACAGCCCATTTGGTTATGGTGTGTAATCCTTTTAATATCCTACTGAATTCAGTTTTCTTGAGGATTTTGCATTGATATTCATAAAGGATATTAGTCTATAGTTTCTTATAGTGTCTTTATCTGGCTCTGGTATTGGGGAAAGGCTGGACTCATGGAATGTGTTAGGAAGTGTTCCCTTCTTTTCAGTCTTTTGGAAGATTGATGCTAGTTGTTCTTTAAGTGTTTGGAAAATTCACCAATGAAGCCATCAGGTGCAGGGCTTTCCTTTGTTGGGAGATTTCTGTTTACCGATTAAGAAAACAGTTTCATTTATAATAGCATAAAAAAATAATAAAATACTTAGGAATTAACTTAACCAAGGAAGAAAGACTTATACAATTAAAACTACAAAGCATTCCTAAAAGAAATTAAAGAAGACAAAAATGAAGACATCCCATGTTCATGTACTGTTAGAATTAAAATTGTTAAAACGCCAATACTATTCAAAGTAATCAGCAGATTCAGTACAATCCCTATCAAAATCCCAATGGCATATTTTTCAGAAATTTAAAAATTCATCCTAAAATTCAAGGGACTTCAAATAGCCAAAACAATGTTGAAAAACAAGAACAAAGTTGGAGGACTCACTCACACTTCCTCATTTCAAAACTTACTACAAACCGTGGTAACCAAAACAGTGTGGTACTGGCATAAAAACAGACATATATACGGATGGAATAGAATAGAGACCCCAGAAACAACCCCTTGCATATATGGCCAAATGATTTTTGACAAAGATGCTAAGACCAATCAATAGGGAAAGAACAGTCTTTTTCCACAAATGGCACTGGTAATACTGTATATATGTATGTAGAAGAATGAAGTTGGACCCTTACCAAACACCATATATAAAAATAACTCAAGTTGGATCAAGAACCTAAATGTAAGACCTAAAACAAAATTCTTAGAAGAAAACATAAGACAAAAGCTTCACAACGTTGGATTTGGCAATGATTTCTTGGATATAACAAAAAAGCACAGGTAAAAAAAGAAAAAATACACAAATTGGACTTCTTGAGAATTAAAAAATTTTGTGCATCAAAGGCTACTATCAATAGAGTAAAAGGCAAGCCACAGAATGGGAGAAAATATTGCAAATCACATATCTGTGATAAGGGATTATTATCCAGAATATATAGAGTACTCCTAAAACTCAACAACAAAAGTCAACCTGATTCAAAAATGGGCAAAGGACTCAATAGACATTTCTCCAAAGAAGATATACAAATGACCAATGAGCAAATGAAAAGTTGCTCAGCGTCACTAGTCATTAGATAAATGCAAATCAAATCCACAGTGAGGTACCATCTCACACCCATTAAGATGGCTTCTATCAGAGAAACAATATAACAAGTGTTTGTGAGGACATGGAGACATAAGAACTAGACATTGTGCACTATTGTTGGTGATGTAAAAGGTACAGCCACTGTGGAGAACAGTATGGCAGTTTCTCAAAAAATTGAAAATAGATTTACCATATAATCCAGCAATTCCACTTCTGGATATATACCCAAAAGTATTGAAAGTAGGGTCTCAAAGAGACCTACCCAACACTCATGATCACACCATTATTCACAATAGCTAAAATATGGAAGCAACCCATGTGTCCATGGACAGATGACTGGATAAGCAAAATTTGGTTTATACATACAATGGAGTATTATTCAGCTTTAAAAATGAAGGAAATTCTGACAAATGTTACAGTATGGATGAACTTTTAGGACATTATGCTTAAGTGAATTAATCCAATCATAAAAGATAAACACTGTGTGATTCAATTTAAATGAAGTACTTAGAGGAATAAAAATCATAGAAACAAAAAGTAGGATGGTGGTTGCTGCGGCTGTGGAGTAGGGAAAATGGGAAGTTGTTTAATGTGTAGAGTTTCACTTTTGCAAGATGAAACAAATTCTGGAGATGGTAGGTAGGGATGCTTGCACAACAATATGAATTAATTGGTATCACTGAACTGTACACTTAAAAATAGTAATATGTAATTAAAATTTACTGAGGGTAGCTCTTATGTTAAATCTTAACACACATGTACAGACACAGACACACACATACACATAACACACACACACACAAAGAGTAATAAAGGGAGCAGGAGGAAAATTTGGGAGGTGATGGATAAGTTATGGTCTTGATGATGGTGATGGTTTCACAGGTATATACTTATCCCCACACTCACTGAGTTGTACACATTAATTATGTACAGCATTTTACATATCAATCATATTTCAATAAAGTGGTTTAAAAAATACTTAAGATGGTCAACTTTATGTTATATGTATTTTATCACAATAAAAAATTTGGGGAAAAGAAGCCAAGGAGAAAATTCTTTTGCCCCTTTGGGTCCTTGTTAGATTTTGAAATAAAACCTAAAAAGGAGCATGTAGTTCATTAAGGAAAGTCTGGTCTTTAAATAACAGATTTTAGCATGTTTCTACATAGCCAGTTACAAAATTCATACATTTTTTTAGAATGCTCTTCTCAAACACCTGATTTATAATGATGTGTTGGCATATTTAAATAAAAAAAAGAAAATTCCTAGAGATAAGCAGCTTGCATTGAGAATTTGTTTTCTCAGCTAGCAGCCTTCAGAGGTGTGTGTCTGTGAACTCTCTCTTAGCAACTTCTTGAATCACAGCCAGTTTTGGTTGTCCTGCATGTGACACTGAGGGGAAAGCTATTTGTAAGAGAACCAGACCTGTTTCATCAATTAATTACTTGTGAAGCAGTGCACATTTACCTCATTTTCAAAAGTGTTCTATGACAAATGTTGAAATTGTTGCCCAACAATTGACTTTTCAGGTTTGTATCAGAAGAAAAAATAATTGGAATTTAAAGATACCTGAGTAAATTGTCAGAGCTTATGATGCAAGAAAAAGCAAGTAAAATATACGCCATGCATTTTCCACTTATTGTGTTTGTTGTTCAGAATTTTCAAGTATAGATTCTAGTCAAGAACAAACTTTCCATTACTATATTTTGTTGGTCTTCGTCTTGGAAATAATGAGCCACTGACAGTCACGAAGCAGCAGCCTCATGCTCTCGTTAATGCCAGGGCGTAAGTCATAGGAAATCTCATGGGACTCTTAGCTCTGACACTCCTTTTTTGTTTTTTATTGTATGCTTGTTTTCTTAGTTGAGGAAAAAATCTAAATAGCCTTTCAGCTGGTTTGGGGGCATATTCTTATCTTTAGGCCTGTGCAGTCCTTCTAATGACTCTCAGCATTTTTATTTTAATATGAGAAGTGTCTTATTATTTTTTTTATCAGGAACCCCCATAAAACAAACAGCTGTTCAACTCTGAGTGGTTCTTATGACTCCTAGCTTGCCTGGTTAGTAATTTAAATTACATACATATCATAAAATAAAATGAAGGATAAATTTTTAAGACAGCTGAATCAAATTCTAACCCCTTTTCTGTTCTATGTTTTCTTCCTTCCTTCCTCCCTTCTTTCCTCCTTCTTCTCCTCCCCCTCCCCCTCTTCTTCTTCTCCTTCTCTCTCTCTCTCTCTCTCTCTCTCCCTCACTCCCTCTCTCCCTCAATAGCAAAATGTATGATTTTCATCTCCCTGGACCTCAGTTTCACCATTAGTACAATAAAATTCATGGACCAGATGAAGTCTGATGTCCCTTCCACTCTGGCATGTGATGACTCTGATTCTAGTGGCCAGTTAGGAGCAGGGTAACAACTGTACCAGCATGCTCTATTGTTCATGGTATCCTGGGCTCTCTTACTGTGTGATCATCAGTGCAATTTCCCTTTACAATGGCTTTAAAATATAACACACACACACACACACACACACACTTGCACGTCTGTTGAGTCAGGTTTGAAATAAGAAATCTAAATTTTAAGCTTTCTTAATAATCTGAATTTTATATATCAGAATATCATCTAGGAAATATGGTTAACCATCTGACACTATTCAAGAAAACCACATCAGGTTCAATTCAAATGACTCAGGAACACCGCTATCAACAGCGAAGTTCAATATGAATTGTAACATTGTGCACATGTGCATGCTATCACAAGAAATGAGTGGGATAGGTCTGATTTCCTCTTTCCAAAAGGAAAGCTGATATGGGTATTAAAATTATGTTGGCTTGCTTTTCTGAAAGATGAAATGGCTGAACTCTATGTAAAAGTCATCTGAGTGAAAACTTGGGCAAGGAAATTATCTCGTAATGGAAGCACAGAAAATAAATACCATCAGTAACTGGGCACACAACATGAAATTTTCCTGCTTGTTCTCAGAAAGTTTTAATTTGAACACACGAACCACGATTTATATAAAAATGCCTACATGAAAAGAATTTTGCTGACAGGTGCCTAGTGGGAGTTTAGGTGGTATGAGGGAGGGGCTGATTATTGGAAACCTGTCCTGTGTTCCTGATGTCATTCATTCAGTAATGAGGCAGATATGACATTAAAGAAGATGAAATTAACTTCTAATAATGTTTAAAGAATCTTTTGGAGGAAATGTTAGAAATTCAGTCACCATCCATGAGGCAAATGCTCTAAATTCTTTATTCTTTATGAGTTTCAAAGCAGGCTGTTCCCTTTTGTCATATACAAGGGCTGTGGACTGTGGAACGAAAGACCATCTTCCTATTTGGGTGACTTTCAGAAAGTTGGAAAACATCTCTGAGCCCAAGTCCCCTCATCTATAAAGAAGGCTTTTCCAAACCTACCAGTACATGTTCCAAATAATAAGAATGGTAATACTCAAGATGTTTTGAGTATTTCTGATTTTGCCAGGCACTGTACAAAGTGCAACCATATAGAGGTAAGTATTTATAATATTCCGGTGCTGTACATATGAAGAAACTAAAAAGTAAAGGGGATAAACGATGTGTCCAAGGTCTCCCCATGCGTTACTGACCAGATCTGGACCCAGGCTGTCTACTTCCAAAGACAAATGCTGGTCTTACCCAACAGTCACTCAGCATTGCTTCCCTTCATAGACCACAAGGCTGTCGAATTTTTAAGCAAGCTAGTGAAATAATCAGATTGCCTCTCTTTCCTGTCTTTCTTCCCTCTTCTTCCCTACTTCTGTGTCTCCCACTACTCCATCATGATTTATTTTGCTCAATCAAGGTTCGGGCTGTCTGTACACTATTTCAAATGCAAGTTGTTTTACAAGTTGTTGTTCTGTTAGGATGCCTTGGCCAACTAAGAGGGCTTCATTAGAGTGAATCTTATGGTCTTTTAGCTTCCACAGGGGTTTATGGGTGAAACTCAAACACCCACTTATTTTATTTTTTTTAATTTATAAATTTATTTATTTATTTATTTTTGGCTGCATTGGGTCTTCGTTGCTGCTCGTGGACTTTCTCTAGTTGCGGTGAGCAGGAGCTACTCTTCCTTCCGGTGCGCGGGCTTCTCATTGCGGTGGCTTCTCTTGTTACAGTGCACGGGCTCTAGGTGCGCGGACTTCAGTAGTTGTGGCACATGGGCTCAGTAGTTGTGGCTCTCAGGCTCTAGAGCGCAGGCTCAGTAGTTGTGGTGCACGGACTTAGCTGCTCTGTGGCATGTGGGGTCTTCCCGGACCAGGGATCGAACCTGTGTCCCCTGCACTGGCGGGTAGATTCTTATCCACTGCGCCACCAGGGAAGCCCAAACACCCACTTATTTAATAAACAATAATGTAAGGAAAAGGCTAACAGTTAAATATAAAGAAATTAAGCATCTTCTTAAAATAGAACCGTTCTCCACTTCCTCTCTACCAGCTTCCACCCTTCCCTCTAGCATGTGTCCTTTCACACTTGTATGCTTGTTTAGCTATCTGCTGCAAATTAGCAGGAACCCTTAAGAAAATTTGCAAGTGTTGGCACCAAATCCAAGTTTCATTTCTCAAGTTGTTTGCTGTGCTGTGACCCTAGAAACCTCTTCTCTCTGATGAACACGTCTTTGCACAGGGAACTAGGTGAGCTGCAAAACCTGAGTCCTTGCCTTTAATTCTGTTTAATCATCTGTCCCCAAATAGAGTCATTCATTAAGGAGTAATCCTAACTTTTGAATAGCACCTTTATGCATGAATGCTTCCCCTTTCTGCCACAACTTGCTGAGTTACAAAGAAATTGATTTTCTATATCATAAGTGATTTGTTTTACAACCTCACTTTGGCTGTGACTCTTAATTTTTTTTTTTTCATCTTTGCCTCAATTTTTATTCCTTCTATCCCTCCTTCTTTCTCTTTTCTTTCTTTTTTCCTTCTCTCCTTATTTTTTCCTTCTTTCTTTCCTATTTTTCTTGATAGTTTATAAATCATTGCAAACCATAATAAACACATTTTAGAATAAAAATATATAAACATATATATATATACACACACATATGTGTGTGTATACACACATATACACGTCCCTAGAAACAAAAAATGTGGTAAGCACCATATCCTCTTGCTTATAATACTTAACCCCTATAACTGGGGATTAATTGAGTAACCTGCACTCAGTGCAGAGATGAAGAGATTAATTGAGGTTGTTGCTAGTGGTAGTCCTGATTGGCTGGACTGTAGAGCCATCATGAACTCCACAAGCCAAATTTCAGTAGAACAATGCAGTTGGAAAGTCATTATTTAACAGAGTTCTGGCCAGTCGGGTATCTTTCACCTAGACAGATGTTGTTAGGAAGAAAGGATTAAAATAGCTCCTTCTCAATGCCTTTTTATTTGCAAGCATGTTTATCCTGGTTGTATATTTAATTTAAACCTTAAAGAATAAATAGGACATAACAAGAAGAAAAATTTGCTTGGGGTATGCTGCAGATAACCTCGTGTTTGTTGAGAAATGCTAAATCAAATTTTCTTAAAGTATAGAAGAGTAAGAACCTGGGTGAAGACAGAATAGGGAGTGTTGTTTTCACCTGTTGTTTTAATTGATTTGAAAGTATGGCTTTATTGTTCAGAGGTGAGGAAATAGAGAGTGCACACAGAGAATAGCAAGCTAATATACCTGGCTAGAAATGATCATAGATTAAGCATATTTGGCAATTATGGAAGGCAGAGTTGGACAGGTAGGCAGTAGAAGTCTAATTTATATACTAGAAATCTTAAATGTAAATCAGAACTGATGGGCGATGGTACGTCACTGAAATTCTGGAAACAGAGATAAAAAAGATAAGTCATTTTAATGCACTGCAAGTGCAGGAGGAACTAGAGCCACAGAGAATAATTAGAAAGCTGTTGGCATATTAGAAATTAAAGTACCACGATGCTTTGCCAATAGCAGTCATTTAATAAATTCTTTTAGGTTAAATGAGTAAAGGAATGAGCTGACCTTTAATCTCCACATTGTTGGTGAAATAAAAAATGAAATGGAAAGATGAAAGAGAGATCATATAACAAAATGAGAGAGACTTAAATATTGATAGGGATGTAGGAAGGGACAGGAGAAGGAGTCTGAAACATCCCGAAGCCAGTGGCTGAAAACTTGATAGAAAGAGAAATATCTTGTATTCTAAAAATAATTGTCTCTAAAACTGTTTTCCATGGATATTTAAAACAAGCATAATGATGCAGTAGATATACTTTATTTTTACCCTTTTCTTTCTTGAATGGGAGAGAGAGTTTGTGTTTCTACTATGCGGTCGACGCTGCAAAGCTAATTGTGATAGAGATAAATCTCATAGATTTTCAATTCATTTTTTTTTACATCTTTATTGGAATATAATTGCTTTTCAATGGTGTGTTAGTTTCTGCTTTATAACAAATTGAGTCAGCTGTACATATACATATATCCCCATATCTCCTCCCTCTTGCATCTCCCTCCCACCCTCCCTATCCCACCCCTCTAGGTAGTCACAAAGCACCGAGCTGATCTCCCTGTGCTATGCGGCTGCTTCCCACTAGCTATCTATTTTACATTTGGTAGTGTATATATGTCTATGCTACTTCGTCCCAGCTTACCCTTCCGCCTCCCGGTGTCCTCAAGTCCATTCTCTACATCTGCGTCTTTATTCCTATCCTGCCCCTAGGTTCTTCAGAACCTTTTTTTTTTTTTTTAGATTCCATATATATGTGTTAGCATGCGGTATTAGTTTTTCTCTTACTTCACTCTGTATGACAGACTCTATGTCCATCCACCTTACTACAAATAACTCAATTTCGTTTCTTCTTATGGCTGAGTAATATTCCATTGTATATATGTGCCACATCTTCTTTAGCCATTCATCTGTCGATGGCACTTAGGTTGCTTCCATGTCCTGGCTATTGTAAATAGAGCTGCAATGAACATTGTGGTACATGACTCTTTTTGAATTATGGTTTTCTAAGGGTATATGCCCAGTAGTGGGATTGCTGGGTCATATGGTAGTTCGATTTTTAGTTTTTTTGAGGAACCTCCATACTGTTCTCCACAGTGGCTGTATCCATTTACATTCCCACCAACAGTGCAAGAGGGTTCCGTTTTCTCCACACTCTCTCCACCATTTATTGTTTGTAGATTTTTTGATGATGGCCATTCTAATTGGTGTGAGGTGATACCTCACTGTAGTTTTGATTTGCATTTCTCTAATGATTAGTGACGTTGAGCATCCTTTCATGTGTTTGTTGGCACTCTGTATATCTTCTTTGAAGAAATGTCTATTTAGGTCTTCTGCCCATTTTTGGATTGGGTTGTTTGTACTATTGATATTGAGCTGCATGAGCTGCTTGTAAATTTTGGAGATTAATCCTTTGTCAGTTGCTTCATTTGCAAATATTTTCTCCCATTCTGAGGGCTGTCTTTTCGTCTTGTTTAGGGTTTACTTTTCTGTGCAAAAGCTTTTAAGTTTCATTAGGTCCCATTTGTTTATTTTTGTTTTGATTTCCATTTCTCTAGGAGGTGGGTCAAAAAGGATCTTGCTGTGATTTATGTCATAGAGTGTTCTGCCTACGTTTTCCTCTAAGAGTTTTATAGTGTCTGGCCTTACATTTAGGTCTTTAATCCATTTTGAGTTTATTTTTGTGTATGGTGTTAGGGAGTGTTCTAATTTCATTCTTCTACATGTAGCTGTGCAGTTTTCCCAGTGCCACTTATTGAAGAGGCTTTCTTTTCTCCATTGTATATTCTTGCCTCCTTTATTAAAACTTAAGTGACCATATTTGCATGGGTTTATCTCTGGGCTTTCTATCTTGTTCCACTGATCTGTATTTCTGTTTTTCTGGCACTACCATTACTGTCTTGTTTATTGTAGCTTTGTAGTATACTCTGAAATCCAGGAGCCTGATTCCTCCAGCTCCCTTTTTCTTTCTCAAGATTGCCTTGGCTATTCGGGATCTTTTGTGTTTCCATACAAATTGTGAAACTTTTTGTTCTAGTTCTGTGAAAAATGCCATTGGTAGTTTGATAGGTATTGCATTGAATCTGTGGACTGCTTTGGGTAGTATAGTCATTTTCACAAGGTTGATTCTTCCAATCCAAGAACATGGTATCTCTCTTCATCTGTTTGTATCATCTTTAATTTCTTATTTATTTTTCAGAATGCTTTTATGTTCCCTTTACCTAATTCAGATTGTTCTTTTACCTTCCACCCTTCGTTCGTGTTTTTCTGCACCCTCACAAAGTTTTAAGTTCTAGAAAGCCTATTTCAGTGTCATTAATTACCCTCTTCTCTCAACTATTTTTTTTCCATTAGAAATAAAGGATGCCATTGATATCTCTTTGTTCTAGGTTGAGCTATCAAACCAGTATGCACAGAAGAATATTATTAACAAAACCTCACAATACATGCTGTTTTACAAGGTGCTTTTAAATCCCTTAGTCATATTATTTGTAATTTTTTAAAATTAATTTTTATTGAGGTAACATTGGCTTATAGCATTACATTAGTTTCATGTGTACAATATTATGTTTCTACATCTGTATCCAGTCCACCATCAAAAATTTAGTTTCCATCAGTCACCATACAGTTGACCTCTTTACCCATTTTGCCCTCCCTGTACCCCTTTCTCTGTGGTAACCACTACTTTTACCATTTACGACAACATGAATGGACCTTGAGGATATTATGCAAAGTGAAATAAGTAAGACTGAGAAAGACACTGACCATATAAATCATTTGTATGCAGAATATAAAAAACAAATGAATAAACAAACAAAATAAATGAACAGACCACACAAACACATAGATACAAAGAAGAGAGTAGTCATTCATAATTATTCAACAACCCATTGTTTAAACCAGTGGTATACTGGAAATGTTTTACAACTGACTTATCTGGGTGGGAGGAACCCTGGTTTATGATGTTTGCTAGTTTCCTTGATAGAAACACACCGATCATGCTTAATTTCAAGCGACTAATGTAACATCACTGAACAGGCGACTGGGAGGAGGTATTCATGATTGGTTCCCACAGCCAGTATGAGCCAGTTTCTGCACACCACTGTAACTGAAATTCAGGAAAATTCATGAGTTTTGTAAGCTCTCACAGACAATAAAAGAAAGAGCTGGCATTTGGACCTAAGTCTTCTGACTCCAAATAAATTCTCTTCCCAGTATAGACTGTCATTCAAAGATATGATTATATCTTAGGTTGGTCTTTCTGCTGCCAAAGGGTTACAATAGAGCCACTCTGTTTTAGCTGCCCCCATCGCATTCTGCAGTCCAGCTGTTGTGTCCACATAGATGGACCTGCCACTACTACTCACTTCCAACAAAATAAGGCCACACAATTAAACTTAGTGCTTTTTGTTGAGCCATAGACCACTTGTTTCAATTTTATAAACTAAGTTCTAATCTAGGTATGGTATTGGTTAAATCATTACTCATATTAATGATTCTTCAATAGATACCATTAGTATGTTCATTACAGAGATTATTTTTAAAACATTCCCACTGCAAATATATCTAAAGAAATATCTTAGATACTTAGAAAACAGAGTGAATCTTAAGTGCCTTAAGTGCCTTTAGGTCAGTTTCCATAATTTAGCATGCTAATTAGCATAATTCCCCACTCTGCCTTCCTGTGAACTCTATAATATTCTGGGCCAGCTCCAGTCAGAAACCTTTCCTGACCATCACAAGTAACACTAACCCTTTAGTATAACATAGTCAATATTGGGGTGGAAATGATATCACTTATGGTTTCAATGTGTATTTCTTCGATTACTCTGAAGCTAAACACTTATTAATGTTTTCTGGTCATTGGTATCTTTCATCTTTAATGAAGTTTTCTAATCATGTTTTTCCCCATATTTCTATTTGTAATTTTTCTCAACAGTTATGGGAATTTTTCTTTTATTAATTGCATTATATTTCATTATGAAAGTCTATAAGTCAGCCATAATTTATTTAACCAGCCTACCACTGTTGATATTTACATTCTTTCCAGTTTCTCACTTTCATAATTAATGTGATAAAAAATGTGCACACATTTTTAAAATTATTTCTCTAGGATAAATTCCTAGAATTTTACTTTGGTTAAATGTTATGTGAACATCTAAGACTATTGCTCTATATTGCCCAAGTTTCCAGCAGAAAGGCTGTCCAGTTTATGTGTCTATCTTCTTGGGCTCCTCATCTTTGCAGAAGAATACATATGTAGTCACTGTTTGGGGTCCAGTCTTCGGAAATTTGCTTTGACACAGGCTCTTCTTGGGTAGGATATCTGAACGAACTAATCCTGTTGACAATGAAGGAGGTGAGAAGATGCTACCAAGCTCTCCAAAGTTCAGGCAAATGCCTTTGAACAATAATTATCCCACTTCTTGTACAAGGGCAGGAGTATCTCTATGATTGCTACTTTGAGTGCTGGACCATGACTGAAAGAACTGAGATGGAATTAGAGTTTTCTTGAATTTTGTGCTTTAGGGAATTTGAATTTGAGAGAGGAGGTTTACAAGTAATATCACCATGATCTGATCATCAGAACATTGGAAGTGATAGTTCTTGAAATACTTAACTTAATGAATCTCCTAGATATTGTTTGCATGCTTCCTTCAAAAAGGAAATTTCCTAAATGAATAAAGATATTTAAAAACCTCAGGTTGTAGAAGCAGAGAATTATTCAAGGTATGTAGCCTCTCCTTAGGCCTTCTCTCTCTCAATCTGGCCCTCACTCATCTTCTTACGTGTTCTAACAAACTGACAGCGTGGATTTCTGCTTCTTCTCAGCTTGCTCGGAGATTTATAATAGTCTATTGGCCCCAGTTGCATATTCAAAACACTACATTTTCTTTCTACCTTTATAGCTTAACTCTTTTCTGAATAGATTTTAATCCCTGTTAGCAAATTACCTTACTTTACCTTTTAGCCAAACTACACCTAAGACAGTTCTTACTCCAAATTATCTAAGCAAGACTTCTGGAAAAAAGAACAGAAGAAAGGAAATGACTACAGAAAGATTTATTTATAACAAGATTAAGAAAAGAATTTCTGCTAAACTTGTACTAGAAAGTAAAATGTCTGGATTTGGATATTAAAGTACCTCTAGCACTTTGCAACTGATAAAACTGACCCATTTATTAAACACCTTCTAAATCCAAGTACTAATGAGCTAGATAACACAGTCCCTGTATATATCACTTGTCCTGTAATAAGCTATAGATTCAATAGTTTGACCTCCACATAACATGGTCCATGTAAATAATCCCCTTCCAGCTCCTGGCCAGCCTTTGTGAATAATCATAACACTTGCTGACCTTTTCCTTCTCAGCCCTCAACCTGCATTTAGAGCAGCATTCTTTTAACATGCAAATTTAACTCCAACAATGATTTTCTATTTTTCTCAATTTATAACTTTTGTCACTCAACTTAAATGGCATTTATTAAAGCCTATTGGAGTGAGTACATGTGTAACAGCACTCCATGCTATGAAGGAGTACAAAGGTTATGGCGTTTGATGAGATGAGAGCTTTTATGCGAATCATGAAGAAAATACATGTGAAATAGACATAGATGATGATGATGTTGATGATGATGATAATAATAAAAATAGCAACCAGTTATTGAGTGGCCTGCTGGGTGTCAGGCAAAATTTCAGGTTATTTGCATGTATTTTTTCTATTTTTCATAATAATTTAACAAGGCATATATTCTATTTCCACTTTGTAGTAAGAAGGTCAGAGAAGTTAAGTGACGCCTCCAAGTTCACCAGTGAACAAGTGGTAGAGCCATGTAGAGCTGCTTTAAGATGTAACAGATCTTAACACTCTTCATTTTGAAGGGCCTATCCACATTATAAGTATGTAAATTAAAATGCATTCACATCTCAGATTAAATATCATTTTTCCTATAAAAATTTTAAAACTTTTTTCAAGTTTTATTTTTTTAATTATTTAGTTACAAATATTACACTCAATTTATGATTGGTTGTGATTTCTCACAGATACTGGATATACTTAGGAATTATTGCCAAGTTTATTTTTGGGTATAATAATTTTTATGAGTGTCAAAGTTAACCCTTATATAGGTCAGCATAATACATTTTGGAAAAACTGAATTACGTACATATTACTTTTAATTTTTTACATTGGAGCCATTTTTTTCTGGTCTTAAGATACCTTTTGACCTTGGCGTTCACATTAGTGCCTACCAGAAGAAATTACCTTGGAGCCGGGACTGGAATCCAGTTTTGTCACAAATCAAAATTTATACATTTTATCTGTTCTGTTTTTTAGGGGGAAAAAATTGTTAAAGACAACATGAGCTAGCACATAGGGTATACTATAGATCATATCTGTTAAGTGCTGAAGCTGTTCTAAGTAATGAAGTGTATTATGTTACTGTGGTTTAAGCTAGGTAATATGGTAATGTCTTCTATGTTATACTTATATTCTGTATCACACAGATGTAAAGTTTTTATTTTCATATATTTTACCCTCCCAAGAAGATCTTGAAGGAGATGCCTCCTATTCTTCCTTTGCTGCCTCTTCCATAGTAGTTAGTATGAATTATGTACATTATAAAGACTCACTAGATGCCAAAAGGTAGAATTCTTCTTAGAAAATTAAGTCTGGGCTTGTGAAGAAGGATGTACTGATGAGGTTGCTGGAGGGACACATTCCCAAGAAAAAATGTGTAAACAAAGATAATATGCTCAGGGCATTGTTTAAAAATGGAGGGTGTATATTCATATGAAGAAACTAAAAATTAAAGGGGATAAACGATGTGTTCAAGGTCTCCCTGTGCGTTACTGACCAGATCTGAACCCAGGCTGTCTGTTTCCAAAGACAAATGGTGGTCTTACCCAACAGTCACTCAGCACTGCCTCCCATTATAGACCACAAGGCTGTTGAATTTTAAGCAAGCTAGTGAAGTAATCAGATTGCCTCTCTTTCCTGTCTTTCTTCCCTACTTCTGTGTCTCCCACTCTTCCATCATGATTTATTTTGCCCAGGATTGAGCTGCCTGTACACTATTTCAAATGCATATATGTTAGCATCCAGGAGTAGGCTAGATTAGAAAAGTACTTGCAGAATCAGCTTGGAAGGATGGCAAATCATTTTGCTTCCACCAACTATAAAGTAAACCCAAACTCTTTTCCTCTCTCATCTCCCCTCCTACTCCTGTAGTCTCTGCTAGCTGGTCTCTCTGCTAGCTCCTCTCTGGGAAGCTGACCAGCTTGCTAGTTCTCTACGCCTCTACGCAAGCATATTTTCATCTCTGAGCCTCTGCACTTGGTGGTCTGTCTGCTTGAAACATTGCTCTTGCAGACAGTTACATGGATGGCCCTTTGATTTAGTCAGAACTATTCAAATGTCACTTCTTATGTAGTCAACTCCGAATATATCATATAAAATATTAAATAAAATAATAACATATCATGACCAGACTCTTTAGAATAGTCCACTCTCATCTATCTCTCTTTCCTTACTTGGATTTACTTTGCACATTATTCATGGCACTTAGAACTCAAGACCTGTGTGATAAGATTAAATGAGTCAATACATGCAAAGTGCTTGGAGCGGCACTTGGCATGCAGTAATTTCTATGTAAGTGTCTGTTGAATAAATAGTCTACCACATTTTTCAGAGAGGAAATGGAGTCTCAGAAGTGAAGTGCCATATACCTAGTCGGATGGGATCCTCAGTTTTCTGTCATGTTACCAAGAGCTCAGTGTGAATTATGGTGGTCAACTGACCCTTTCCTCAGTCTCCTGCTGCCCAATGAACATTCTAATTTTTAATGCATTTTTTGACTGAGACAAACTGATAGGAAATTGATGCAGGGCACATTTCTTTCTTTACCAAATGAATCTACATATCAAAGACCAAAGGGCCAAATTTAAGGTCTAATATTAATTTTTATGTGCAAAGAGGAAAGGTTTGCTGGAATTCCTACAACCACTAATAACCAAGCTTAATAAGTGCTTTTCAGGATTTTCCAAAAAAGCATCCTTAGTGCAGGAGCAGTGAACTTGCCCTACAGAGGTCTGGACCAAATCCAAAATGGACAACCTGCAATCGTAAAACTTATCTGAATGCTAATGTTTTATCTCAAGGAGTCATACAATTTTTGCATTCAACTTTACCCTGTATCTATGTGGTTACTTTTTTGCAGAAAAAATTTTTTATCTCATTGAGTTTATTATAACTTCAAGTGTTTTTTTTTTTGGTTTTTTTTACTGTAGCCTAGTTTACTGGCTACAGTAACAATAGAGAAATTAGTATCAGAAGTGGAGTGTGCCATAACATGTCATTTTGTGTTTTTTTGTATATATATAAATAATACTCTGAGTCACCTACCACTGAGCCAGAGCCATGTGCCAGTTTTGTCCATTGTCTTGGTATGAATCCTGCCATACTGATGTACATGAAGGGGACCAGGCTTCCCACTCCGAGCAGCAAGAACCCAAATATTGTTTCACTTCTGTTATTGTAGAGATGGCTTTACTTCAATATCTTTGGCTTTTACTTCAATATCACAGTTGAAATGCTTTTGAAATATACTTCACACAACAATATCCACGTTCTTGGCAATGAGTACCTATTCTTTCTTGTAAACATCTAATATATTGACATTGAAAAGAGAAATAATGCCAATTTGGAGTAATATCACAATTAAGAAAGTGAATTTTCCAATACACCTCACATTGAACTTCTTGAATAAAGTTTGCCATTAATAAATTATTTACATATTTTACTTTTGTTATCGCCTTTATTTCTTATGAGCACATAATTGACCTAGTTTAGTTTGTGACGATAGAGCTTACTTTAGGGAGTAGAATGAAAGGGCTCTCATCTGTTTGCTTCAAGTGTGGACAGTTATCCGTTGTGATGACAGGCTGGGACTGACTTGCCAGCAGAACCTTTATGAAGTACATGTTAATATTGTTTCCTGCGTCAATGATTCTATGTGTTTTAATAAAATAAGAAAGTCTGTCTGTTCCCAAGTGCCAAGATAGGTGGTTGTTTGAGCTCTGATAATTTAATGAAGGAGAGAGCAATAGCCTCATGCCAAATGGGAGTTAAATACAAAAAGATGGGATGAGTTTAGTTCTTCTACCTTGTAATGAAATTAATACATTCTCAACATGTGTTCATTTTACTAAAGGAAATGACAAGGGGTTTGGGCTGAGAATTCTATTGTTAATTCTGTTCTTTCTTTTAGCTATGCCGTGCTCATTTGGAAAATGAAATGGATTATTTCCTTCACAGAGGCTTTTCTTTCTTAATAAGAATCTATGTGTATTGCATTGGGTAATAAAAAAGAGCTTTAGGTACAGCTCAGGACCTAGAAATAATTTTTTTTTCTTACTTAGTACCTCTACCTACCTCCATAAATCTTCTGAGGTTTAGAAAACAAAAGATATCAAGGGAGGAAAGGTGATATTAATCAGTTACCTTGTATCTGCCGGCCTTCTTAACTAAAGAAATGTCTCTTTTCAAAAAGGCTATGATTTAGGTAAGATTATACATGCTGTATGATGAAAGGAAGGAGGGAATAAGATGAGAGAGGAAGTCATGGATGGAGGCAGGAAGGTGGGAAGGAAGAGGTGGAGGAGAGAGAGAAAGCAAGGGCGGTAGCGTCAGTGGGGAAAAAAGAAAGGGCAGGAATCTTCCCTGTGATCTGTTTGGTGATGGAGGAATCAATCGCTATTTGATTTGTAAGCAGAAACTACATTTCATATCCCTGACAGCATTCAGAATTAGAGAATATTGCAGTGAATTCCTCAAAGGGAAAATTCATCAACTCTATGCAGAATGAAACACTCCAAGAGATTTTTGGATTTGTCAATATGGCTTTGATACTCCATTGATTCTAAGGCTACTGTCTGGGTGCCGTCACTTTGGTGAATCAATTGATATCTTAGTCTTGGTTCCCCGAGAGAGAGACTCTGGTGCAAAGGTAATATATTCGGGAGTTAACCCTAAGAATCACTGGTGAGGAGTGAGACAAGGAATAGAAAGGAGGCAGTAAAGGATGTGACCTCAACCAACTTAGCCTTCCTGGTAACTGGAGCTGAATTCTGGTGAGCTGAACTCTGGCAGCCAGCATGGGAAGACTTCTTTCAGAGTTATCCGCCTAAGGGGCAAAGAATATGTATATACCAACTCTCATTAGTCATTATCCGACAGTTGCTTGGGAGGAGGGAATCAGTGCTAATTTTCTGTCGCCTCTGGCCTGCCTGCTACACGGGCCCAGCAATCTCCAAATAAAGCCATCGAGCAGAGGGATGGAAGTTGCTGGAAGACGGAAATCAGGCTGTGTTCCACGTGGTAAGGCTCCATATTAGCATCTGACAATCAATCTTGGCATTCCACTCTATAGCTATTTATCTGCCTTTTGTTACTAACCACCACCCCTTCCCGTCTTAAGGATAAATGGTTGGTCTTGCCTTGTATTTCATTCTATTGCTGTTAGTATGATCACCATGTCTTCCATGTTAAGGATAAAATTTGGACTTTTCATTGATTTGGCAATCAGCAAAGCATCAGGTTTGAGCCAGAAGATGTAGGCTCCAGTCCTGGCTTTTCAGCTTCAGTTTCCTTGTCTATGAAAAGAGGATAATGTGATTTGCCCTGCTGAATTCCCAGGGTACCATAAGGACTTCATGAGCTAACAGAGAGAAAGTTTGCTCCACCAAATATCAGTAAATATCAGTTTTCTTATCCTATGCTCTAGGATGTGAGCTCCCTGAGGGCAATGTTTGTGCTTTGTTCATTGTGGTGTCCCCAGGGCCTAGAAGAGCGCCTCCTACGTAGTAGGTGCAGCACGGATATTAGAAATACTCATTAGAAGAAGGTAAACATTGGAGTAGATTGTCTTGAGTTCAAGTGTTAACTCGGCTACTTGCTGGCTGCTTTATTTCAGACAAGGTTTTATTCTAAGAGACTTTTTCTGAGACTCACCACTCAGATATCTTTCTCACAAAGTTGTCTTAAGAATTAAGATGGGCCCTAATGATAGATTCTCCCTCAACATGATTCAGTTTCACCCTTGGGGTGAGTATACCCTCTAGGTAGAGTTGAAAAAAAATCATAACTTGTTAAACTACTCATTCAAATTCTAATAGTCAAATCCACATTTTATCGTTGAAAACATTTGCAATCATTCTATTGTGTTGATATTCTGCTCTGAGTTAATAGAAAATAACTCACTATAGAATTTTGTATTTGATTCCCAAATTTACATTTTTGCAACAAAGCTTTGAATAATTAAAAATGTATTAGATTAGGCTTATCTGTGGCTACTTTTGAAATATTCTCAAATTAATATGCATCAAGTACCTCACCTAGTACCATGCATACAGTGGGAACATAGTGATAATAAGGACTAAACATGGGAAAAGCTGAGGTGTTGTTTTATAGACACATAATTGTGGATTCAATGTAAGTAGGGCCTGCTTATTAAAATTCTTTTTCACCCTTAGATCTCCAGTATAATGCAGTCCACCTGCCTACAGTAGGTACTTAATAAATATTGTATACATTAATTAACTGTTTATTAGTGTATTCAGAAATACTTATTGAGCACCTCCCTGTACCAGGAAAGTGGCAGGCATCAATTAAGAACATATCAGCAATAGGAAAAAAAAAAAATGATTCCTAATTTTGGAAGGTCTCAAGTCTAGTGAGTGGTATAGACATTAAATAAACACACACTCTCACACACACACACAGTCACACACACATAAATAAATAGAGAATTACGAGTTGCAGTGAAAAGGACAAAGGAAAAGAACAAGGTGCAACAAGAGAGAAAAATAAGGCCCTTAGATGGAGAAGGCCTTTCTGAGGAAATGACAACTCAGAAATAAAAGGATAACAGATGATTCCCAACTGCTCCAATCCTCATCCCCCAGGCAGGAACCCAGGAATGGGATTTTTGAATCCAAGATAGTATCATCTATTTAAACACAGACCTGATTTCTAATGAGTAAAAACTGGGTCTATGCAAAGAGGCATGAGGGAAATTTCTGATGAGATGAAGACATCCTATATCTTGATCAGTGTGGTAGTTATTATTTGAATCTATAAATTTGTCACAGTTCATTGATTTTACAATTAAACTGTATGAATTGTATTATACATACATTATACCAATATAAAGTTGATTTTAAAATAAATCTAGACTTAAGTTAATGGGTCAATAAGCAAGCAAACTAAAGATGAATTAGAATTATTCTGACAATTACCTGTATTTGTGTTTTAGTGGTTTTACATGTCTGAGAGTCGTATATTGTTAGATCAGTACCTGCATGTAGATTACTTTTCCATCTGTAACAATAATTCTTTCTGACTTGTCAAGTAATTCAGGCATCTTTTAAACTAATGCTGCCAAGATAGAAGAGCAAAGAAAAAAAGCTTTTTAAATGATGTGCTTAGCTTGGATTTTTTTTTTTTATACTTTGGCTGCATTTCTGAGGTTTTTATAGTGCAAGTGAATAATAACAAGAGCATCAATGATAATGCCTTTTGTTTATAAAATTCTTCGCTCTGAAGAACTAAATTGCTTTGCATTCATGTCTTCATTAAATCATTTCTACCTGAGAGAAGTCAAACATGTATTATCCCCATTTTACAGGAAACTGGAGCACAGGAAGATTTAGGAGATGGCAGATGCATGATTATATCAAGGTCTACCAGGCTATGATCATAAACGCCTTTGTGAAGGGTTTTCTTTTTTTTTTTTTTTTATTTATGTAACATTCAAAGGAAACCTTTTTCTATTCTGGTGTGCATATGTCAACATTTTAATAGCAGGAGACCAATGGAAGCTGTTCATAAACACCAAAGCTGGAAAAATCTGCTGTGCCATTTTTTTATTACATACTTGGTAGATTAGTACATAAAGTGATTTAACTAGATAATTATTAAATATATAAGCCTTCAGGGTAAACACCTATTATGCACAGATGTGAATTAAGATTTCACAGTAAAAAGGTTCTTCCATTGTTATCTGCCAAACAATTTGAAACCTGTTTGTGCTGAAAGAAATAGTTTAATTTTGTAGTCACCTGCTGGGTTTGAACAATAAGGAGGCTATTCCTCACGATGTGTGGCAGGTTGTAGAGTGTAAGGCAGAGACTGTGGAAGCAGTGACCTGAGGTAGAATACAGCTCAGGCATTTACTAACTTAGCAGTATTGGGTCATCATGGAGAGCTGTAAGGATTAAATAAATGTGTGCAAAACACTAACATATTGTCTGGCAGATAGACACTCGAAAAACTTGGTAGCTAATATTAGTCAAATGGCTCATCAAGCTATAAAAACTGAGCTTGATTCTAATAAAAATAGAAAATAGATTGCTCAGTTACAAGAGACACAAATTTGTCCAGACCCCCAAAAGCATTTTTGATTGATTTATCAAATTAACTCAGGGCCTTTTACAACAGCAGCGTTCCAAATCCTGACATAGGGAGAAAGGGGAATATGGAATGTGGAGCATGGTGCCAGGGATAAATTAAGACTTTATTTCATCTCGACTCAGAAATGTCTAGTGCCCTCCATAGGTAATTCAAAATAAAAATTTTATTCAACTGCACAATAAAATCTTAGACTTCTGTTGAATTTAAAATAGTTTCTAGATTTTTCTAATTACAAATTTCTGGATGTATTGATCACAGTGTTTTTTGGAGGTGGGGAGCTGAGATGCTTGTTCTCTAGAAAGATGAATAGGCTCCCTGTTGGATGATGCATCTCTGAGTGAGGTTGACTGTGGAATCTTCTAGAAGATGGGGCAAAAGTTGGGGGTGATGTCTAGAGGTGCTGAGTAAGTGAAAATGCTGCCTCTGTGCCATGGTTGTCATGCCCAGGAATCTGGGAACCTAAAGGGCTGTGCCTTTGCTTTAATGTAAATTTCCAATAGGTCATCTACGCTCCAGAGAATGGCAAGAATAATTGCCATCCTTGAACCTTGAAGTTGAGTGTAGAAAAAAAAATCCCCAGGAAATTTGGTAACCATAAGCATGTTCTCCTGTGTATTTTGCAGCCTAAATTCATTCTACCCGGGGGAATCCAAACAAGCCCTCAAGCCTAATGTTTAGTTTAAAGTTGCTGAGCTTGATAAAGCATCTAAGCGAATGGCAGGAAAGAAATGTAAATTATATTTGGATGAATCTACATTTGGCTCAACCATCAAAAATTTACTGCATCAAAAAATTATTCAAGGAGTGTGAGTTTGGAGTAAAAAATCACAAAACACACCAAAAATACCTTGAATAGCCATGTCCCATATGAGAAATCATGTATCATCAACCTCAATAATAACTAAAAGATATACATTAAAATCAAGAGCGAGATACAAGAGTGGCAAAAATTAAAAGATGTGGAACAAATGGAATATTTAAAAGTCCATGGTTCAACTTAACAGATTTGGAAAACAGTATGGCATATGATAGTAAATGTGAACATAGGCAGCCCTATTTTTCAGCAACTCTACTCCTCGTGCTATAAATCTAAGGGAAGCTATTCTTTATATGTCCCAGGACTCCTGAACCTGAATACTCATGCATGAATGTTAAGAGCAGCAATGTTTACAATGGCAAAATGCCGGGGAAATCCCAAATGCCCATCAACAGTGACATAGAGGAAAAATGTTGTATATTCACATAATGTAATACTCTCCAGCAATAAGAGTGAATAAAATACAGCTGCACAAGACAACATGAATCTCTCTTAGGGACATAACCCTGAGAGAAAAAAATCAAGTCTGGTTTCATAACCTTGAAAAACATGCAAAGTAAGATACTATGTTTGAGGATATTAACCAGTGTGGTAAACTGTAAAGAAGAATGAGGAAATGACAAAACATAAATTTGGTGTTTACAGTTGTCTTTGGGGTCAGGAGGGACGGTAGCTGGTGTCCGTGATGGACATGTGAGGGCCTTAAATGTCAAGGATGTGTCCTATTGCTTATACTGGGTGGTAGGTACACAGTGCTTGTTATATTGTAAATCTTTATCCCTAACACAGTGTTCATAAACATTCTTACTGTATATTCAAGACTTAATTTTTTTCTAATTTATAAACTCTTGTAGAGTCAAAACTTGCTTGATATCCTTCTTATTCCCATATAAAATATAAAAGCTTCATGTTTCCCTTAATCTTTGTTGAAATCAAAAATAATTATTTTGTGAAAGATTATTTTCACGTTCATGAACTAGTCTAAGAAACCCCTATCATATAAAGAGACTATCTAGAATAGTTTGTTTTTAAAATGAGAAGCCTCATCTTGCAGAATATGTGACAGAAATTCTCATATACCACACAAGGTATTGCTCTCTTAGCTGAGGTGACTAGCTATGATTATTCCCAAACACAGGGTTTTTATGTCTTATTAGTTGAAGATGTTGCAGGCATTTTTATTAAAGACATTATGTCTTAATTGAAATGACATTGATCAATAAAAAGTTTCCTTCAGCTTTAGAATTATTCATTGGGTTATATATGCATCTGATCTTCCTTCAATATTATTTAAAATATACCTTTTCAATTGCTGTGATGGGGAAGAAGATATGTGGATTTCCAGGGAACTATGAAGCAGAAGAAAATGGGGTAAACACACACATGCATTCAAGTCCCCCTTCTCGGTAGTTAGTGTCTTTTAGCACAAATGAAGGTGCTAGCTAGAAAACTAGCCTCTGTCACGTGCTCATCACTCTCAAATGGCACATCCAGATTCAGCAGGAGAAATGTGGGCAGTCCTTGATCTCTATGAGAACATTGTGTGTCCTTCCCCTTTAAGTGAGAGCTACAATGTATCTGATAAAATCTTTGCTAACAGTAATCCTCAGGCAAGCAGAGGGATATATGTCAGTGATGTGTTATGTGCAAGGTTTCCAATATTGAGGTGGGAAGAAAAGACACTTTATAATTGTTGATATTCCTCTGGAAGACAAATTACCTGTTAATATCATGTTGGAGTTCCCAGAAGGCCTAGCACTGTAGTATTTTATTAGTGATGTTCTGTAAGAAGATATATATTGAATTGTATTATTTCACTAAAAATAAAGTCCACACAGTTGCCAGGGATATGCAGGTTTCCCTAATAAATCCAAACTGTCATCCCTTTTTTTCTCCCTGGTCCATTTTCTTTTGACTTTTCTGAAGCTGTGGCTAAGCCTTGTTGCCGTTATCCAGAAAGGTATGTTAATGAAACATGTGCGTATATATTTGTTTATGATCAAATCTTGGTTTTTTTTTGGAAAGAAACACAATTCATAGAGGATTAAGTACATTTGAGACTTCCAGGGCAGGATTATATTTTGAATATTTATCTTTTGTTCACTTCATTTCCTCTGTTTCATAATTTTCCCTAAGCTGCACATAGCTTCTTCCCAGCCACAAAACCTAATTTTGTTTGTCTAGAAAGACGAAAACAGCATTATGAAGAGTAACGGTATTTGTGCTTTCTCTACACTTCTCAATTCAGAGTAGAGGCATGAAATGGAATATAGCAATCCCTGCCCCTCAACCCTCATTTATGGGTTCCCCTTACATAAAATTAACCTCTATGTGAATTTACTCCTGTGTAACTTTTTAACAGCTGTGGCAAAACTGAATCTAGTCTAGGCAAGGCAAGTGAATTTTGATTCACTTCAGGTAAAGTTAATTATGATCTAGAGGGAACTTGGAGCTGGGGGTATCAAATCAGGTGAAGCAATGGTATGGGCCTAGAGATTCTGAACACTGAGTCTTTAAGAGACTGGAAGGAAGGTAATGCTTCCTTTAAAATTGGCCTTATAAGCATGTTCTTGAACATGTGAAATGTACTTCAATAGAGGACAACCTCCTGGAATTATTGTAGATGTGCCTCTCTATTCATTTCTGTACTCCAGTGCCTAACATAGTGCATCACATAGTAGCCACTTGTATATATTAATTGGATAAAAGAAGAATGAATAGAATAAAATGGATCATATAAAAGAAACAAGAATCAGACAAACATCAGATTTTTCATATGCAACATTGGATGCAAGAAAACAGTGGAGTGCTTTTAAAGTATTAAAAGCACTGAAGACCTAGTACTTGATAGCCAGCTAACTGTTATTTAAATGCAAGGATATAGTATTCTTTATCATACAGAGCCTCTGAAACTTTGCTAAGGACCCATGCCAGGAACAGTTTGCATAAATATTTAAATAAGAAAATAAGTAAATATTAGGAGATGTTTTAAGAAATATATGATGTTTTAAAAGTTATTTTATTCTTTGTTAAAAACTGTAGTTTTAAAAATTGCTAAGAGAAAAGAAAAAGAATAAACATATCTAAGCTGATACAAAATTAAAAGTGGTATGATAATACCATTATAACACCAAAATTAAAAGTCCAGAATGATAATACCAGATATGCTTGGGGAGTAGAAGTCAGTGAATGTGATATGTGCTGAAGTGTTTGTTTTAAAAATAATGGAAAAAAATAAATGGAGAGGATAATTATTTTTTAAAGTATAATAGAGAAGATCAAATTGAAATGAAATAAAATGTGGAAACAGGTTCAAATATATCAATAACTACCATAAAAATTTAACTGAAAAAAATCAAGCCCAAATGATTAAATACAACATGATTATTTTTTAAGTTAAAAACATCATACACATATGCATATATGAACACCTTTTTACATGAATGCTTAGAGATGCAATAAAACCGTAAAACAGAAAGGAAAGGAAATGATAAATGTGAACTTCAGAATGCCGGTTGCCTGAAGAGATAGTTCATATGTTTGGGGTTGAGGAAGAGCATACTGTCAATTCTCTATTTTTTGTGTTGACAGGGGGTTTGCTTATTACATTATTAAAAATTACTAATTATCTAAATATAGCTTTTGAATTTTCTAACTACAGTTTACAATAGAAATCAGTAGTATAGTACTCTTTACTACTAATTTAATATTTGTACATTTCCACATCATATTGTATAATGTTTTAGTGAATATGAAAACATATGAAAAGGCTTTCATAGGTGTAATCCTGCTCTCAAGACTTATAAACTTATTTTCTGCATTAGCACAAGATCATAGAATTTTCTACCCCAAATTCTTTTCCCACGAGAATTCTAGGCAAACCTAAACATCACAGGTGAGGTGGAAGAAAATGCACATACAAAACAGATGTATTTTCCAGTTCAGAGCTTCCTTATATTAAAGTCCCTGTTTAATTAATTTCACACAATATTATCTGGTTGACTTACTTCCTGTCTCTAAACACCTCTGGGAATATCTGAAATATTGTACAGATGCTCTTACCTAGAATTACATTACTAAGTGTCATTAGCATAAACCAAGATTCAATATTAATTTAGCGGTTGGAGCTTGGAGCTAACAAACCCCCTTTTTTCACTCACCTCCAAATTCCTGTTTAATGGCTTCACGCACTGTGAGATTCTCTGTAGGGACTGCCTCCTTCCCAAGTGAGTACCCCCTGAGGAGCTTGATTTCCCACCCTCTGGAATCCACAGGTCTCCCCATGAGTCTCCACTGCCTTGAACATGCTGGCCTTTTTTGAAGACCTTCTTCCAACAAGTCCACATACTTCCTTTCCTAAGCCTTTCCCATACTGCATGGTCGTTTTTGGGAGATTAAGGAAAGGAAGAGATAGCATTCCAGGTAGAGAAGGGGCTCTATATAAAGAGAAGTGGAATCCCAGAAATCTGGGATCTTATGCACAGAAAAGATTGGAGACCTATAGTACTTCAACTTTAGAAATGAAAGGGTGAGTGCTGCGTGTAAGGTGGAAAGAGGCCACCCACAAAGAGCCTGGAGTGCACGCTAGAGTGAATAATCATTCCACAGGGGAAGAGGTGCAGATTAGGATTTTAACCAGGGGACTTGGTTGCGGATTGGGTTTGAAGAAGATCAGTCTTAAGGCAGAGTAGAAGACCCCACCTCCAAACTGCTACCTTTTACCATAGGATCCCTTTTTATTTTGTTGGGGAGTGGGGGGTCCTTTTTGTTCTAATTGTCATATATGTTGTAAATCTCCACAAATCCTGTTTGGAAAAAGGTGTGAAAAAAACCATGATAGTATTTATTTAGCGATTCCAAGGTATCGAGCACTTTAATTGCGGTTTCTCATTTAATTCTTACATTAGCCCAATGAGGTAAATGCTATTTTATTACCACCCCCGCTTTACAGATCAAGAACGTGAAGCATAGGGGTCAACTAACCTGTCAAAGGTCACACACCAAGTTGAAGTGTCATGTCAAAGCTGTCTAAAAGCAGAGCAACTGTTCTTAACCACTACACTTTAGTGCTTTCCACTGAAATGTGCAGTGTGGCTTGTAGAACTTAATTATACTATACCTATATGAGGATTTCCGGTATTGAGGAGCTGCAGATTGCGCATGAATGAGCCCTGGGAGATTCAGGCTTTGCTCTGAATATTGCTGATGTACAGCAAAAGAAATATAAAATGTGTTTACTTGGCTTTCAGCTAACTCTCCCTATGGATATTATTTCTGTCCTTAATATAAATGAACACCTATTAATGGTCTACAATGTGTTGTAGGTAGTTAGCTAAGCTCAGTTAATATATAATTTATTGATGCGATTGTTTTACAAAGACATATCTAATGAGTGGGTGGACAATTGGGTGGACCCTGGGCAGAAGGTAACAATTTCCTTTTAAAGCCATGGCTATAGTCTAAGACTAATGAGGAGCTTTAAAATAGCTGACCTTCTTTGAAAAGATCATTGCCTTTTTTTCTTCTTAATGATGCCCATTCAGACGTTAAGTATGGTATTGTACATTTGATATATACGCATGTACTCTCAAGCCCAAATTGGAAAGGACACATTTAAATTCCACACAAACATAGTTATAATTATTCCCTGGGTAGTGCCTGTATTCCCTGAGATCTGCTACCTACAAGCAGAGCCACACCCAGCTCCAAGTTACATAGCATATCAACAGCCTCAAACTCAGCAACTGGTGGGGCCTGGAATTATTCTTGCTGCCTTTGGCACGCAAATACCCACAGTCTCACATCTTTTCCCTATTTCTACCATGTTAATCAAAACTCTACAATTGAATTTCTAGTTGGCTTTTTTTTTGGGGGGGGGGTGGCGGTTGGGTTTGGGTTTGGGTTTGGGTTTTTGTTTTGTTTGTTTTTGCTCTGCAGTTTCCTCCCAGACTTGATACAATCCACTTCTCATTTTTTCATTAACTAGGGCCCCAAAACAGTTGATGGCCTCCTCTCTGAAAGTCCAAACACCATTCTATATAGTCATCATCACTGTCAGCGATCCTGTTCTAAACGACATCATTTTCTACCCACCAATGCTGGGCTTTCTTGGATATTGACTAAAATCAGATGGAGTTTACCATGTTCCTTTGGGCCATGTATAGAGGAAGCCTCTGGCTCTGCGAAAGAAATAATACACATCCAGGGGCAGAACCCTAGTCACACCTAGCCCCCGCTCCCTATTTTTTCTCATGAGCCTGAGTTGCTGTGGAGCCAACATGCCTCATTCATGCGAAACACACATTCACTCCTGCTTCTCTCTTCCCATCCAATTCTTAGTGTTTCGTGCTTATTTTGAGCCTGTACTGCTCTCCTATCTTTCATCTCCAATCCATCCTACATATCTCTGTCAAATTGATCTTCCCAGAATTTCACTTTGTTTATACTACCCCTTTTCAAAAAGACTTCATAGCTTCCTGTTGTCTGAAATAAGCTAAAAAATTTTAAGTCTGACATAGAATACCCGTCACAATATAGTGTTTTTAGTCTGTTCAGATTTCCCCTCTGTACTTCCTCACTCCTACCCCATAAACTTATCCAACTTGACTGGTCTTTATTCTCTAATCACTCATCTTGACTCTTCTCCATAACCTCAACCCCCTATTTCTTCATCTGTTTCCATTTACCAGTTTTTCAAGGCCTTTTCCTCCAAGAGGATTCCTTTTTTAAAGAATCTTACGGTTGAAAGAAACCTTTGAAGTCATTGAGTCCAATAATTTGTTTCATGATTTGCTCCCTTCCAAAATATGCTTTGTTAATGGTCACCTAATTTCTGTCTGGTGACAGGGAAATTGGCACCAGGGCTAAGACTGTGTCCTACCTGTATATTGTCAGTGTCCGGTACATTTTAGAAACATTATATTTGCTTGAAACATATTTTCTAAATGAATGAATAAATGAATGAATGACTATCTCTTGAGGCAGGTGTCAGCAGACTTTTTCTGTAAGTGGTCATGTAGTAAATACATGTGGCTTGGTGGGCTGTGGGGTCTCTGTCACAACTACTTAACTCTGCTACTGTAGCAGTAAAACAGACATAAACAATGTGTAAATAAAGAGCATAGACTTGGTGGCCAGATTTGGCAGCCTGTAATTTGCTAACTTTTGTCTTAAGGCACAAGCCATCTTGACAGTTTTTAGTGTTCTTCCTCATGTTATCAATACTTAAAATATCTCTAGCTAAAATTTTATGATGCTTATTCAGATGTTCCAAAACAACTCTCATGCTTCCTCTGATCATGTTCAATTCTTTCAGCCATTTCCTATATTATTTTGATTTTCTTCCCTAACTTAGCCTTCGCCCATATTGTGTTCCATTTGTTTGTGGAGCTCATATAATCTGCTATCCAAAACCAAAAGCAATACTCCATATTGAAATGACAATGGGAAATTAATGCAGGCTCATTTCCTACCTTCCTCTCTATGCTACAGGTGTAATAATAAAGCTTGCCATGGTATTAGTGTATGGGGGAGACACATCACTTTGCCTGTTGATTCAGAACTCATACTGCAGCTCTATGCTCTTATCTAAACCATTCTATATTAAGTAGTGTTATCTAAACCATTCTACATTAAGTAGGAGAGGGGGTGGGGACTGAGTACAGAATCTCATATTTTTTATTATATTGCTCTTATTATATTTAAAAAAATGATATTAAGGACTAGTTTATAAATAATAAAACACCTATAATGATCCTCATCAAATGCATTGTGTTACCTTTAGTTCACCACTCAGTTAATTGTGATCTTTTTCCCATCCACTTCTCTTGCTCATTTTATCTTTCCATGTATGTAATCATTTACTCATGCCAAGATATTTATCAGTTGTTTCCCACATGCTGGTTACTATGCCAGGCACCAGAGACTCTTCCTCAAGGTAGAGCAAATATTTCCTGCCTCACTGTGGCAGGTTAGGTACGTTTCTTGGAATTTTCTTGTCTCAGTTTATCTGATTTTGTCTTGTGTTTATTTATCACACTAAGCACTTAATGCAGTATTGCTGTGGAATAACATGAGTAAACCAATCAGGCCAAGTATGTTTAAATAGAAGAGTGTAATGATGTCACCCAGAATTAAGAATAAGTGATGTGGAATTTCTTCAGGAACAGTTTCAAGAGACATAATGATTTCCAGACAAGAGACTACAGAGAGATGATGACCACTGAGTTGAACCATTCGCTGGTTGTAAAGTCCTAACTGCATTCTCTCAAAATTACATAGACTTAGGTAACTTCTGCATTCTGATTGTAAAGCTTGCCTGAAGTGATATTTTACTGGACTGTAAATTGTTCTGACTACATTTCATGACTGATAAAATCCTTACATTTATGGTAGAAAATGTAAGCCTTTGTTCTGTAACTAATCCTTTACGTTTTCTGAAACAGAGCTGCTTTGAATTTTTTTCCTAGAAAATGGCATGATTAAAAGTATACTGTTCTTTGAAAATAGGCTAGCATAATTAGGAATTTTGGTCAAACTAACCAAATTAGTCTTGACTTATATTTTATAGAATATATATACACACATATATGCATATATATGGGCGTATATATTTTAATATAATATTATAAATTAGTAAATATGTATATATATGTCTGTATCTACTAATTTATCTCAGTCTGGAATTCAAGGGGTATAAATATATTAGTTTAATGTTCCAATGGCAGTATAATTATAGCTATTGGGTAACACTGAAGAACGCTTTCTGACTTACAGGCTTAAACATATCATTATCAACTGTGTTTACTGTCTAGACAAAATTATGTTGAAAATTAGAGTAAACTGTTCTTTATGGGAGATGGGAAGATATAATGAATAGGATATGGACTTTAGAGCCAGTCATACCTGTATTCAGTTCTCATCTCCATGGCTTCTGGATTTTAGATTCTTGCTTTATGTCTGTTTTCTTGACAAACAGACTCTGAGATGGAGCTTTTGATGCAGGAAGTTTGTTGAGGAGTGTGCTTGGGATCAGTATTGTTATAGGTGTCCCGAATAGAGAAAGGGGGGCCTGGTCTTTGTACCCATCTATAGATCAGTCATTAGATATGAGCTGCCTGTGGGAAGGTGAATTATCTCGGGTAAAGCAGTTACCTTTGGTGGAAGGAAGAAAATTCCCAGAGAAGGAGTCAGCTGTGAGCCACCAGGAGACAACACTTCAGGCAGATGGGGGATGAGGGCCTTGTCCTGAAGGAGGATCTGGGTAATGTCCTGCAGCATTGGCTCTTCATACTTCATGTAATAAGTTTATTGCATCTTGGAACAGCTTCTTCAGGATTCTAGTGAGTCACCTTTTCTGGCAGAGCCTCCAAGAGGAAGGTTAGAACTACAGCCCCTGCCCGTGCAGCTAGTCTCAAGGCCACAGCTGATACCTATGGTCCTCCTATTGTTTTCTCTCTTCTCCCACACGTTTTAGAATTCCCTCATCCTTAGCCAGCACCTCTACTGATCTACATGGCTTACCTTGGGGGTGGAACAGGCCATTACTAAGGGGTCTGAACCCCTCCTCACCATTCCCTTCTTAGGCCACGGCTACTTCACTTGTCTATTTATTATCAAAAACAAGGAAATTCCAAGAAATTCCCTATAAATCACCTGGATACTAGAAATTCTTCCCTGCCCTCATTGTCCGACAGCCCCTCCTCCTGATCATCAGTTTTCCCTGATAGTATGATGACTCCTCTCCTTCCTGCTAGTCTCCTGGCACAAGGAACCCAACATGATTGGATGTAAGGTGTATCCTAAAGTTCAATGAGACCCCTACTGTGTCCTCTCATGGAAGCATCCTTCCTCTGAAAACCAGGATGTCTAGATTCACAAAGCCTAAATTTGTGGGACAGAAAGCACAAATTCCCCACTTAGGGCACTGGGAGTGATGCCAATTTCGACCACTTCTGCTTCCTCCCCTTGGTCTCTAGACTATGGATTCTATCTAGTAGGGATGCAGTACCAAAGAATGGTCATTGATTTAGTGTGTTTCCCACATCCTTTAAATGGCACCCGTCGTTGCAGCATGTCATCTCCAAGCTGGTGGTTCAGCCACACCTCCAAATGCTGTTCCATGTGTCTGTCAGGTCAGCAGCTTCTGGCTCACGCAGTATGTATCGGGATGAGTGGATCCCATGATTATATATCTATTGCTGACATCCAAAGTATTTCGGTCTAAGGTAATATTATGCAGTATCATGTACAGATGGATCAGATACTCTCTAGGTCCTTGGACCATGGTGCTGAACAAGACCCTACAGGCAGATAAGCAAACCCTTGTTTAGAATTGGTTTTAGTTCTAGGCAAAATGAATCACTACTCCTGAGGTGGAAGAGGTCCAATGTCATAATCAGCTTTCCATCAAGTGGCTGGTTGGTCTCCCCGAGGATTGCGCTTTAATTGAGGCTCAGCATTGATCTCTGTTACTATCTGGGTGGGCAGCTCTTCAGCCTTTCCACGTGTGGGGAAACAGAAATATATATTGATATTATGTGGCCTGTATGAAATAGATGCGCTCTACTGAAAGAACGAAGGGAAGGTTATTCTAAGGCTTAAAAAAGAAATATAGGAGGAGAATGGAACTTCTTGGGCAGGGGTCAGAAGCATAGTAAAGCTGAGAGAAGGACCAAGACTAGATCCTGGAAGTATTCAAGCTGCATAAGATGGTGGAAAGCCAGTGACTAGAATGTAGTCTACTAAAGAAATCACTAATTTATATATTTATTATTCTTCCTTTTTTAATTTCCTGTTTTGTTTGCCCTTAATTTCTGAGGTTCTGTTTAATCTTCATTTCTTTTTGATTGACTAGTCAATTTTGCAAGTTAAAAGAACAGAGAGCAACTTGGAAAATGTGGGAAAATTAATCACTTCAGGTGTAAATCGTTTTCCTTATTTGTAAAATGGAAGTAAAAATACTTGTCTTGGAGTGTTACGGGATATAAAAAAATATCTATAAAGTATTGTACATGGTAGGTCCTCAATCATTGCTTGTTAATGTTGAAAAAATCCTAAACAATCACTGCTGAATTCCTAAGGAAGAAAGGATAGGCCTCCCATCTTTGTTTGGGGCACTGGTTGTAGAGATCTGGCAAAGTGGAAATAAGGCAGATAGATAAGAAGAGTTAGTAGAGATCCACTTCCCATCTACCTAGGGGCTCACATAACTAGATTTTTCAGTGACTGACCTGGAATTTTGTTTCTTTTTCTAAATAGTATAATTTTGTGTTTATTTTGGGGTGTTCTTGATTTACTAGCTGTGTCATATTAGGTAAATTCCTCAATATTTCTGAACCTTATAAAATTGTGATAAAAAATATTAATTACCAGAATACATATCTGAGATCCCAACAGGATATTTTATTTCAGTGTTTTTCTCTCACCTCCTCATTCCTCAAAGAGAACAATGACTAGAAAACATTGGTTGGGTAAATACTGCATTATCATAATTACAATTTCCCTGAGAAAAGTGGCTTGCAGTTTGAATATTCAGCATCATAATTACAATTTCCATAAGGAATGTAGAACAGTTATTATAAACAACACAATAATCACTTGGTCCATAAGGGAGAACAGATTATCGGGGGGGAGTGAGGAGAAAGAAGAAACAAGAGCCTGTGTTCTAATCAGCATTCAAGAGTAAAAATTCAGAACCTGAGAATACATTGTAATAGTCTCTTAAAATACTCTTGTCTGAATTTATCGAACAATCTTATCATGATGGCGAATTTCCAAGGGTTGATTAAGTTCTGCCTGTGCTTTTTCCTTATATCTAATTTAGTTTTATCATTTTTATTAAACATCCTCCCTTTATCTTTCCTCATTGTCATTCATAATTGCTGTGCCCCCAAGAAATTTAAAAAAAAAGCAAACTCACAAAATAGAAAAAGCACAAAATATTTTAAAAACAGTTTAAGAGGAGAAAAAGTTTTATCAGAGTATTTCTCTCTTCACAGTTAAATGTATCTCCTTTGTCAAGGGAAAAAGGTAAAAGTTTTTTTTTAAATGCTCTTTTTACTGCTGTTGCCTTAATTGGCTTTCACTTAAATTTCCTTTTTTTTCCCTGTCTTTTTTATTTTTGTAGGTGAGATGAGCAAAACAGAATGCAGCTTTCAAGGTTGGTACTTTTCATGATGTTTTAAAACCTCTCGTTAATATGAAACAGAGTATGAAAAAAGCAGAGCAAAATATGTCCTTAGCTTTTCACAGAGAATGATTAGAGGACATTATGCTTTTATTTTCCTCACTCATGGATGGAAAAATACAACATAGATTGTTACAAAATGCAATATAGCAATCAAATATAATATCTGACTCAATACTTGACATAACTGTGAAATTGTAAATATTCAGTATTTTTCCACTTCATCCATTCATCATTCCATCCATCCACCATTCATATATATTTTCAGTGAATACTTATTACATACATATAATGTGCAAGACCCTGTCACCTGATTTTCCTCTCTTCATACTTTGTTTGGCTGACCGTCACCGTATTCCCAATCCCACACATTTTTCCAATGCTCCTTGATATCTCTGACAAAAAACCTTCACCTATTGTCACAGGTCTTCAATTTAACTTGCTGTATCTGATAAATGAGCCATGTTTCCACCACATTGCTCAGCTAATATATGCTCAGATATGTCTACTCCCAAATAATTGAGGTGAAGAGGAAACCATTAGTGTGACAATGAGAAAATGACTCCTCTCTACATAATAGTAAACTATATAATTTCTTTTACTATTGTGTGAGATGTATTACTATATATAGATTACTATCACATAGTTTAGTAGTAATCAATGTATAGTAATCTATAATATCAGTTATCTTTTCTCAAAATTCTAGTTGTAGTTCTTCTTTCCCTATACCTTTTAAGCAATCTTAAGACTTTCTGACCAAGAACAAATGTGTTACCATTATACATTTTAAACAAGCAAAGCATTCCAGACACACATGAAATGGCTCTTTGTAAGAATGGCAGTGGTAGATTGAAGCAAACTTCATGGGAAGCAAAGATTGAAAATTTTCTGCTGAGCATGGTTAGTAAATGGAAATTAATAGCAGAGTACTCATACTAACTTAAGATGGATAAATATTGTTTTAATTTGGAGGACTGTTTTATTTTAATGAGCATTATTACACTTACTTAAAAAAAGACTTTCTCATTTTCCTTACTAACATTGATTTCCCGTAAAGCATTTTTTAAAAATAAAGTCTTGAGGTCCTCAACAGAAAATTGTGCTACCAGAGAGGTTTTCAGAAACATAACTGTCATAATTGGGAAGGGACTCTAGTGACTATCTGCCAATCTAATTTGATTCATTTAATCTAAAGCAGTCTAAGTTATCTCAGCCATCAATCTATGTAATTATAATACATAATGGGAGGCAGTGAGTAGTGGTTGAGAAGTTGGGCTCTAAAATCAGAGTGCCTGAGTTTGAATCCTGTTTACCCATTTGTGTGTTGGGCCAGCTTGTTAACATCTCTAATCCCTGGTTTCTTCAGTTGTAAAATGAAAGAAATGAGACGACTTGCTTCATAAGGTTGTTGGGGAATAAATGAGATGATGTATTTACAAATCACGTTGGCATGTTGTAAGAACGCAGTAAATGGTAGTTGCCATTATTACTACTTCGCTATTATTACTGTTATTGTAAAGCGTTATTATTAGGGGCAGGCAACAGCTTCACTTCTCTGAAATAAACTTCTCTCAGGGACGTGATCTTTCATTTTCACCATCAGAGATGTATTCAGTATATGGTCACATTTTGTTGCATGTGAAAGTATAAATAACCTGGGATTGTCTATCAAATTATGCCATCTTCTTGTAGCAAACTGCGTCTACTTTTTTTCTAAATATAAGATTTTGATAAATATCACTAAGGTGAGGGAAGTCAGCAATTTGAGTGATTGCTGAGGGGGAGGAGAAGGGAATCAGTAGTAGCAAGGAGGAAGTCACTAGAAGGAGAGGTTTGGTGCCAACTTCCAAATCTTGCTCAGATGGAAACTGGCATTGTCTGTGCCTTTGTGTGCAGAGAGTGCCTTCGCTCATGGTGATGTGAGGCTTGACATATGGAGGGGAGGTTGCTGCAGATTGGTGAGAGAGAGGAAACCTTCAGGAAAGGTTGGCAGTCATTCTTCCATGGCAATAAAAGTGGTAGGAAATCTGCAGGGCAGAGCAGAAGAGCAATATAAAGGGATGCAACTAGAGCCCCTTCCTCTTGGTGAGATCTGCAGAGTGCTTTGTGTATGTATCGTCCGTGTACGTTAGAGTAGAAGAGGAAAGCCATCCCTCCCTCTGTTGAGACTGGTCAGTGATCCCAGACCAGGTCGCCAATATGCAAAGGCCATCCAGCAGCAGCCTCTTGGTGCTGGAGCTTGTGGTGAGCCCAAAGGCAAAGGGGTCTGAGTGAAAAGATCCTACTTTGTTCAGCCTCTCTGGGTGAGGCATCAGACACTTCAGAGTCCACTAGACTGGGGGCATAAGGAAGGGGAGGAAGGGAGATTTGCCAGCTTCCCACCCAAGCCCTTGGATTTATTTTGACACATGCTCTGGCAGGTATGTAAACATGTTAAACTTCGACTTTTTATAGGGAAAGAGCCCCATCTGATCCAATGGGGAAAAAATGGCACTTCTAATTCAGTGTCATAGAAATTGCTAGGTATTTCATAATCCAAGTAAAGCAGGATAGTACTAAAATTTCTTAATCTGGCCTCTGAGTTAGTAGAATCCAAAACCTAATTTATAAACACACCTAGATGAAGGGGTATAGTGCAGCTCTGCAACAGCGAGTGTTCTTACCCATAAGGGTCTGAAACATCACTGGGTTGACATGTAATTATGGTCTCCAGACTGACTCCACAGTAAATGGTAAAACAATTATCTCTAATCCAGTGAAAAGTACAATGGTTAATAAGAAATTAAAAGAAAATAATCTTGATGGTTCCAGACCCACCTCCAGCAAATACTTACATATTTCATTGAACCTACCTATGACACCCAGTCTTTTCCTACATTATCCAATGGGTACTCTGCCACTTATATACACTGTAGATGTTTCGAATGGCTTGTGCTATCCACTGCAGGTCTACTCATACCCTTCTGGTGAAAGGAAATCGCAATTACAGACTTGTAGATCTACAAAATACTTTAACTAATATTCATTTTAGCTTTTCGTTTCTTCAAATAATGAAATTCAGGCTCACAGAAGTTAAGCAAACTGTCCTAAGTCATAGAATGACTAGTGTCCAAATAAGGACCACAATCACATTGCTTTACTCATTCCTTACCATGGACCACCCCAGACTGCTTGATGAATAAGATAGGAAGGTCTTGTTTGGGATGGAAACTATGTCTGAAACACTGCGTTCTGTACCATCCTGTTGCCTGACATTGTCATTCACCTTCCATTGTTAAGTCCTTCTCAAAGGGTCTTACTCCCCTGACTATATCAAGAATTCCATAAGGGTGGAGCTCATGGCTTTGATTTCTTTGTATTTTTACCATATTTATAAGGTTATAAATAAGGAAATATTGTACAGTTTATTTTGATTCTAAGCCTTGTCAAGAGCACTGAACCCCTCCCTGTCTTCTTCAGTGAGTTCCATTTACATTATTTGTAGAAGAGCCTCCCCCACGAAGGTGACCAGAAAGCAAACAAATATGACTGTGTTTTGTTTTGGGTTTAGGGCTGTTTTGAGGTTTGGTTTTTTTTTCCAACTCTGCTACAGGATTAGAGCAATGGATAGACCCTAATCCATTCCATTTAGCTGGGTTTACTTGGGCTTAATGATTTACATGCTAAACCATTTGAGGGACTGTTGAGGACAGAGAAAGCCTATTGAAAATGTGAATATATGTTTGAGCAGATAGCAAGCAGGGTCCAGAGGCTAAATATTAGAATGAATGGACTCATTTTTTTAAATACAGGAGAAAGGTTACAAATAAAAAAAAAACTAATTTCCTTTTTATTACAGATTCTAAACCTAATTTCCCTTTGTCTTTCCTGTGTATCTGAAAATAGGATGTAGGTCTTATTTCCATGTCAGAGCTCTTTAATATTTTCACACTGGGAGTGTTGTGTTTGGATTTGAGTACCACAAATTTAGAAGGCTATAAAAAACCTATTTTGCTCTGCTTCTAAATAGGGTGTCATTCAAAAAGCACAGATTAGATAATGATTATTAATTAAAGAGAATTCTAATATTCACTTGACTCTTTCATAGATCATTTAAGGTAATCAGATTTATAACTCACAGAAACCCTTTCCATAATTCCCTTTCTCCATCTCTCCATTTATTTACACCATGCAATATTTTGAATCTTCTCACATGTCAAAACATTAAACTTCCCTTATGCCCCAGTTCTTGCAGTTTTGTTGTGTATATCGCTTTCCCCTTTTCCAACATTTTATTATGTAGTTAAACCTAGTCTCTCTGCCTAAAACCTTCCCTCTGTCTCTCTCATCATTCTCATTTTATCTTGACACATTGTCCAGATTTTTCAATGAGAGAAACTAAAAACAAGGCAGATTGTGGAAATGCTAAGGGTACTCACATGTTAGTAAATCTTGTCCCAGCCATATATATTCTGTATATTAATATACATATATGCATATACAGTATGTGTACACTTATATACATGTACGGTAATGAGGATGGTGATGGACTCAAAATTATGCTATTAGTAGCAGTTAGGCCGAGGCAGTATGCATAGTGGACAGAGAAATGGATTCACTTATAGTTGAATTCGGTGATGAGGCATTATTAGGGTATTACTATTATTATAGCATTGCTAAATTTAAATGTACTTTTTAATATTAGCAATTGTGTAATTTACTCTAGCTTTAAATCCTGGTCTCACCTTGGGAAGACCTTGGGAAATTTTTCTCCTTTCTTGTTATTTTTTCCTGGTTTGTTTGCTTATTTATTGATTTTTATTTTTATTTTCTTCATAAAGGAGCTGAGTCAAGTGAACGATCCCAGTTTAACATGTGACAAAAAGCAATGAGTCCTCCAACATCCATTTCCATTTCGCTCTTGAAGGAGCTGCAAAGTGTGTTAACATTTTTGTTTTCAAATATCTGAAGGAGTCTCAGGGGGAAGAGAGGTGTGATTAAGCTGTGGTGCCAAGTGATAATATAAGAAGCCAGAAGGCTCAAGGAAGCATATCCAGCTCATTGTAAGGAGGAAGGTTACTATAAAACATGCTGTCCCAAAGCACAGGTAACTTGTAAGTTCCCCCATGGTAGTCTTTCCAGCATAGCCTGAAGATCATGTAATAGGGGTGAAATATAGAGGAAATGCTAAAATTGAGGGGTCAGCCAGGTAACGTTCCAGGTTCTTCTTTCCTACAGACCTGATAATGCTATATCCTGTGTCTACTCCAGAAATGCAGAGACCACCAGTGAAGCACTCCGTAATTATTATTAGTGCAGTGGCTGCAGAGATTACAAGAGAAGGCAACAGGCTTTGACTGCTTTAAGCAGAAAGAAAAATATAAAAAGCAGATTTGCAGCAATCTCAGCCAAATTTGACCCCAGATTTAACAGTGGGAAAAAGTTCAAAGACCCGCATGAACTTCAAGGGAGAGCTTCTAACATCTCATTTGAAAGCAGTGCAGCTCTCCTGGAAAAGGACTGACTCAGGGCTCATTTTTACTATGGAATCTATGCTTTCCTCGTCACACAAGCAGACCCTGATTTATATATATCCTCTGCCTGGGCATATCCTTCTTTTCTCTCTTCCTTTTGTTTCTTAGCCTTCTGGGTTAGTCTCAAACTAGGTGCATTTCCCATAGGCCGAACAGGAAGGAAAAACAGAAAATACTCCTGACTGATGGGAACTTTGCTCTTAGCTCTTGTTCTGATTCTTTAACTCTGAAAGGGAAGATTAAACTCCCACACAGGTGAAAAAACCCTACCCCAAACTACTCTTCACTTCCTGTGGCCTCATCTCCCTGCCCTCCCCAGCTTAGCTTTCTCCCAAGTCCCTTCAATTACCCTCCTTCTCCTCCCCTGCTACCTCTGCATCAACCCTCACCCAGGCCAGCCGGAAGCCCTTTTTAGGATAACACTGTGGCTCCAGCATCGTGTATCATAGGATGTTGCAGATTTGCCTTCTAGTAATGGTCCTTCTTGTTTCACTATGAAGCCTGTTTGAAGATAGGGACCACCTCTGCGGCCCAGATCCAGCTCTTAGCTTTGAGCCATATTTCTATTGGCCATCTCATTCCTAGGCAATTAATTCCAGTTAATTAATTCCAATTAATTTTCACATTCTGATCCAAGTGGCGTTCAATCTTCTGTCCTATTCTTCTCCTACCAAACTACCTTTGTTCCAGCCACACTAAGCTCTTCACATTCTCTCTCTATTAAGAATGCCCTTCCTGCTTATCTCCTCCCTGGCACACACTGACTAGTGGAACTCAAATATCTCTTCCTCCTCTGTGAAATCTTCTCATACTTTCCTATTCAAACTTAGACAGGAATGTCTGTGTGTTCCCAGGACATTTGGCTCATACTTACATCACAGCACTTAACATGTTGTGTTACAATTTATGTTTTTGTAAGTTTACCTTCCCTACTTGTTCTCCCAAATAAAAGCATCCTTTTTCTTTTTGGTATTCACAGTACCTAGCGTAGTGTGTGATTCGTAGCAAGAATTCGATAGATGTTATTTGAATGAATGAAATAAATAAGTAAATGAATGAGAATATATACTATAATGTGTGCCTTTTTAAACAACTGATCTAGAGAATTAGCTGCTAACAGAGAAAGCTTCAGTAAGCATCTTGAACATCTGGACAATTGTAATGCGAAATATTTACTTAGAAGGCAAAGAGATGGTTGTTTTTCCCTGAGGAAATATAAAAGAATTTTTGTTTCTAGGAAAATTACATTGAAAAACAACCTATCTACAGTACAAGAGATTAAGTTTGTATCTTCGGGGACATTCTCTTGTCTTTTTATATTACAAGAGTGAACAAGATTTAAACCATGCTGCCAGTGTGATGATGTTGCCAGACAGCTAATAAAGAGGAAGATTAGAGAGTTGTATAAAGTGGCAGGTGCCTCGGCTGAGTCCCCGTCTTAGACATTAAACACAGAACAAAGTGACGCTGTTTCCTGAGGACCACCAAAAGTGCTTGATGGCAGCTTCAGAGCATGGCGGCATTTTGACTGTGGTATTCATCTTACCTTGTATCCCAGTTTGGAAACAATCTAGAGGAAAAATGAAGCAAACAGCAGTAGATGGTTCTCAGAACAGAGAGACAGTATCTTTACAAAACCAAACTCTTGCACAAAAGAATGAAAAATTATTTCCACTTAATCATTGACCATACATCCTTTGCTCTCATAAAATAGACTATAACATCTAATCACGTAGAGCATCTCAAAGAGTCAGAGGGAGCCTACATTCTACAGTTCACTTTATATTTCGGTCTCTCAGGGAGCTTAGAATTACTGCTATTTTAAGATAGAAGAGAAGTGAAGTGGGTGATATTTCTCCTGGTGAATGTGACCATGAGCAAATACAGAAAATACATTTTTGTACCTAATGAACATAATTACAACAAATATTTCCTCTTTTGAGCTTTCAACAACAAAAAGGCAATTACAAAACCATCTCCTATTTGGGGATAAAGGCAGTGCTGGAAACGTAGTGTGAATATGAGCTAGAAAAGAAGCGCAAAGCAAAGAGACAGGCGCAGATTATACAATAGAGAAGGGTCTGGGTTTAGAAAGGAAGAAAGGAGAGAAACATTTCTCAGCACTTACTAAGTGCTGAGCATTGTGCTAAGTGCTTTGCAAAGAATACATCATTTTATATCTTTGTCTAATGTGAATAATATGAAGGTAACAAAATATCACTGTGTATAGTATAAAACATTATTGTAGGTAAAAATTATCTTATATATAAGGCATTAATATCTGTAGAAGAGTTTTCCAGTTTATACCAAAGAAACTCAAACACATCATATAATGTTGGACATATTTTCAGGACTTAGGCTTGGGAGCCAAATCCAGGAGTTCAATTTCTTTACAGGATAAGAAGCTGAGTTTAAAAAGGGTGCAAAAACCCCCTAGCCTTCAAGATGTAGGTATGGATGTAGATATAGATATAGATATAGATATATAGATATAGCATGTATAGAATTGCCTAATATATTCCAATCACATGCTAATTATCATATAATAAAATATTTTAAAATGTTCTGCTTAAATCTATACAAAAGTAATTGTCAACCTCAAAGTTATCTAATGAATATAGAAGTCTCAGAAATTGATCATGAAGACAATAGTAGAATTGTTCTTAATGTACAGTTTGTCTGAAATAAAGATTTTTTTCAAGTGAACATATCCATGTAGCCTTGTCTAACTAGCTAATGTTAGTGAATTCCCAGATTGGTGGGGGTGATTAATTTGTGATCCTATCAGAGGACAAATAATAATAAATCCCTTGTGTTCTACTTTTTATAACTGGTTGTACTGAGTTTCTTCATATTTCTAAAGAAACTCAAACCTCTGTTAGTGTGAGTATTACCTGAAGGCTTGTTATTGAGAGCCAGAGATAATCCAGGACTTGAAAGACATGTCCTCATGTCCTGGATTGGCTCAAATCAAATTACATCCCAGCACAGGGGCTGTGCACTGACCCTTCCTTTTAAACGATGGCTGATTCAGCCTGGTTTTCTGGTTTACTCACACACCATTTCTTTTCTCGATTTTCTCATCTTTGCTTCAGTTCTCCTTCTCAAAGGACTATTGCTTATGTCTCATGGTTATTTCACTTATCATTTTTCTGGGATTCAGCAGAATATAAACTCTGGAGATGAACTATCTAGGATTGAATCCCAGTATTTTTACTTACTGTGCTCATCTTTGGATGAGTTGCTTAAAATCTCTAAACTTGAGTTTCTTTGTCCATAAAATGGAGAATGCATCCTAAGACTTTTGTGAATCGTAAATAAGATAATCCGTTTATCATGCGTGATGTGCAGCAGATACTCGGTTGGTATTACTACTATAATTATGATTACACTGGGATAGGGGAAGAGATGTGGATGTAGCTTCCAACTTGTAGACTTCCTTTGAACTTTGACCATATGGTTAAGCACTTCCCTTGAGTTCTGACTTAGAAAATGAAATGCAACAGACAACTTTTTTTTGCTCAGATCTGCGAGAATTAGAACCAAAGTAATATTGTCCTAATTAAAAAAAAAAAACAAAAAACTTTTCAGATCACTTTTAATTTATCTTAGCTGCTAAAAGAGTAGAGTCCAATTCAAAGCCAAGTGCCTTTTCTTAAAGGATTGGTTTTTCTATTCGGGTTCTTCTGTTACTCAGTCTTTGTTCTTGGTTTATTTATAATTTGTACTATGTTCAGTTGTATTTGACTTCTGTGTTCCCTCAAATCCTTTTGAAACAAAACAACAAAATCCTTACTCAAGCCCCCAGAAGTGCCCTCTCTCCCTCTCTCTCTCTCTCTCCCTCTCTGTAGCAAGACTATCCACTTACTTTGATCTATACCGGTTCCCTGGGGACCTTTTGAATATTGCATATTCCCATGCCCAGCTCCAGACGTTCTACGTCTGTACAAAGTGGAGCCAGAAATCTGTATTTTTTAACAAATACTATTCACCCAGGAAATTGAGATGTAGGTGATACTCTATTGCTCTTGAAGAAGCAAATAGGGAAGAGATGGACATGAGTCTGGCTTCTAAAGCAGACCCAATCACTATATGTGTGACCTTTGAAAAATCACTCAACCTAAGATTCAGTTTCTTCATCTTTATAAGATATGGAAATCTATAAAAGTCTGTTCTACCTGACTCATAAAGTTACTATAAAAATAAATGAAATAATATGTGCAATGGGAAGAAAAAATCTATTAAATGATTAAATAACCATCTAGTTTCACAGTCTAGGAAAGGAGCAAAATAACTGCAGAGGCAGATAGCTTTTTGGTTTGAAACTCAAGCCCCTAAGCTGTGACCTCTGCTCCAGGTAGAACAGATATAGGAGATCTAGAATAGTGTGTTAGATCATGGGTCATGAATTGTAAGGAGACTGTGAAATCAGTTTGGTGGTGGCTCCACCATTTTTTTTTTTAATTGTATAATTTTTAAATGTTACTTTCCATTTACAGTCATCACAAAATATTGGCTCTATTCCCCATATTCTACAATACACCCTTGAGCCTACCTTACATCCAGTAGTTTGTACCTCCCAGGCCTCCACCCCTATATTGCCCCTCCCCCCAGTCTCCCCACTGATAACCACTAGTTTGTTCTCGATATCTGTGAGTCTGCTTCTTTTTTTCTTGTATTCACTAGTTTGTTGTATTTTTTAGATTCCATATACAAGTGATATCATACAGTATTTGTCTTTCTCTGTCTTATTTCACTTAGCATAATGCCCTCCAAGTCCATACACATTGCTACAAATGGCAAATTTTCATTATTTTTAATAGCTGAGTAGTATTCCATTGTGTGTGTGTGTGTGTGTATGTGTGTGTACACATACCACGTCTTATGTATCCATTCATCTGTTGATGGACACTTAAGTTGCTTCTATATCTTGGCAATTGTAAATAATGCTGCTATGAACATTGCGGGGGCGGGGAACGTGTATCTCTTCAAATTAGTGTTTTCAATTTTTTCAGATATATGCCCAGGAATACAATTGCTGGGTCATATGGTAGTTCTATTTTTAGTTTTTTGAGAAACCGCCATACTGTTTTCCACAGTGGCTGCACCAATTTACGTTCCCACCAACAGTGTATGAGGGGTCCCTTTTCTCCACATCCTCACCAACATTGGTTATTTGTGGTCTTTTTGATGATAGCCATTCTGACTGGAATAGAATGGATAGGATAGGATAGGACAAAACAGGACAGGCCAGGACAGAACAGGATAGGGTAAGATAGGACAGAATAGGATAGGGTAAGACAGGATAGAAAAAACCATAGCACATTGCCCATAGGAAAAAGAAGTTTAAACTAAGGTGTCTAATATTTAAATCTGGTTGGTTTTGTGCCATCCTATATCTCTACCTCCAACACCCCACTAGCTTATCCCTATATATTCTGATTGTGTTTGGAAATCATACTTAGGAATGAGGAATGTGAAGTAGTGGCCAGCATGGTGGGCGAGGGGGAGAAGAAAAACTGCAAGCAGACAGCATTCATGGGTGAGATTGTGTGAGGGAATAGGAAATATAGAGAGAAGGACGGGAGAATATGTGCATCTCTAATACCCTCAAAAACCTGGAAGGCACTAGACTTCTCAGATCATGTAGAAAGAAGTTTTGGAGCAGCTTCATTTGATTTTTTTTAAAAAAAAAAACAATGATCTTAGAAAGTCAGTGGAGGTGGGCAACCAGTTTGTGTAGCAAGCTTTGTAAACTACAAAGCACACTACACAGGGAAGATAGTACTTTGCAGAGTTACTTGCTACTTGGTGTACCCCCTACTCTTCTATTCCCCAACTACCTCTACTGAAACCAAAGTCTAAGGTTATCATAAACGATAAAGCCTTTCCCTTGTTGCCAGGTTAAAGGAGTGATGCTCTAACATATGAAAGTGAACCTTGAAATTCATGTTTTCCCCTTTTAACAAAAAACATTGCCCTACTTAGTAGCTAGTTATAGTTAAAATCATATATTTTATGCACTATTTAGTAGTTACATTATTGATCACCATTTTGTGAGCTCATATCATGTGCTAAATTTTGTGCTAAGTAGGTTACAGCTACAATCTCTTCTAGAATGCTAGGAGAAAAATTTTAGTGTGTGTGCTTTATAGATGATCTTCCTGAAGCTGAGAGAAATTAAATAATTAACTTCAATCCACATGAGTAGCAAATGACAGAAGCAGAATTTATACCTAGGTGTCTGCACTCATGTACCTCACTGCCTCAGCTCCTAGAGTGAACCAATGCTTGTGGGCCAGTTTTGAAAGGTCATCACCATACAGAACATTGATTCTAAGAGGGAAGTGTGCCTGCGAAGTCAAGCAGTTAGGCTAAACAAGCATTGTGCATTACCATCAGCCTTTGCCGAAAAGGCTCAGTGTCTCAATATCTTCATTTTATAACTATATGCATTGTGAATGCATCGTGCCTTTTCTCCTGTAGATCCTAAAGGAACGTGGGGAAAAAAGCAACTATGTATTATTCTCTTTTAGATATTAATTTTGCAGCATGCTCCATAAATCTGTTTGCATTCTGTCACCCAAAGGGAAGTGATTGAGATGAAAAGAGCATCATGCAAAAAATGTATTTCTGATTGTACAGGGAGTATAGTTAGAAAATGAATTGTTTCATATATTTTTGGAATCTCAGAGCCAGGGTTAGGGCAGGTGTGAGTGGGTCTAGGGGAGAGGGTGTTACTCTGGGATCGATGTGTTTTCAGTTTGTTTGTTTTGCATTTGGTAATCATGAGGGTTGATGTTAATTTGATCCAGAAATTATGCTATATGGAAGGAAGTTTCCCTTGGAGAGAGTCTAGTTTCCTGTGGGCAACTTATGCCCAGAATCTATTTGCTGTGTGCATCCTTGTGAGGGCTGAGATGAAAGAATGAGGCAGCTGTGACTGGCTTTCAGAACTGTGAGAATCTGGGGGACTTGTTCCCCAGTTCACCCCCACCTTGCCTGGCAGAGAGCAGTTTGCTCGCCCCCTATTCAAACCAAGCATTGTGCAGAGGTGCAGGAGATGGCCTCCCTCAGTCCCTGCTTTTGGAAGTAAAGTTTTGGGTTAGGTAGAGGATACAGGCAACAGAATTGCTGATTTTCAAGGGCATCTAGCATATGAAAATTTGCATTCTGCGATTCTCCTCTCTCTCTCCCTAGTGTCACAGAACAATCTGGAATTAGCAAGCCTTGACAACAGCTAATGAAAATGAACAGATCATGCAGATTCCCCTTTTGCAGCATTGGATTCAGTCTTTACAAGACAGGCAAATCAGCCCAAATAACCTCTTTTTTGAATGGATAAAAAAACTTCTTAGCCTTGAGCAGTTGTGTACTAAGAGAGTCACCTAAAGAAGATGGGCTGTCGTAATGACAATAATACCTAAGACCTATGGAGGGTGTACTTTTGTGCCAGGCATGTCATCTTCACATCAGCCCAATGACACGGGCATCACCACCTCCACCACATTCGTCAGCATCTTCCTCATAGTATAAATGAGGAAACTAAAGCACAAAGAGGTTACATTTTCTGGCTGTGGCCCATGAACTTGATGCAGGTGTTGTGGGCCCCCTTAGCTCTCTCCTTTGTCCGAGTAAAAACTTCAAGGTGCATCTTTGAATTCTGAGCTGCCTTGCTACAATGCTCGCCTCCCGAAACCCATGGAATAGGGCTTGGTTACATTTCATCACATGCTGCCACAGTATCTGGTGAACTATTATTTCCACTCCTGACTGAGCAGTTAAAAACTAATGATTTAGAATCTACTATGAGTTAGGTACTGTCATATATGATGAGAGATATTGCTTTGTGGCTGAGGTGAACCTGGGGACCAGGCTGCCTTGATTGGAATTCACTTCCTAGTAGTGACCCTGGAAAAGTAATTTAACTTCATATGTTTCAGTTTTTTCATCTAAAACTGGAGATAATAATAATACCTTCCACACAGGGTTGTTGTGGGGATTAAATGAGTTAATTAATGCAAATCAATTAAAATAGTGCCTGGCACAAAGTAAGAGCTCAATAACTTTTACTATTATAGTTATTAGTATTCTGTTTTTCAAGCTAAAAAGAGGAAAATGGTTTTGATGTAGTTTTAATAGTCTAGTCTCCTTTCATAAAAAGGATACATTCAGAGTAATTCATTTAGTCTTCATCTCTAACCCGAATCCTAATCCTAACCCTTTTTTTGGAGAGAGAAATGAATTACTCTGAAGATATCCTTTTTATGAAATTAGTTGAGATTTTAAAACATGAATAAAAATACCTCCAAATGTTAAAGGCTTTAATTAAGTTACTCTTTTGTGTCCAAGGAATTCATAGACAATATACTTTAATTCCTTAATTTATTTACTTGATATAAATAATTAATTTAATTGATATAGCTAATATGAATTGATTCCCTAATGGATGCTGGGAACAATTAGTGAAAAAATCGTGCACAAAATTTAGAGAATCCTTGCTCCACTTGTTCCCCATCCTTGTTCCCCACTCTTTTCTACTCGACGTCTTTTTAAAAACATTACTTGAAATTATAACTAGCACTGAACCTGTCTGTGAGTGATGCTGTAAAATACAAGACAAATGATACTTCATTATTGATTGAAATATCATCTACTACGTTTATGCAGTTCATTTGTTCAGAGTAAAAAGTATCATTATCTAAAATGAAAATGTTGCTATATGATTATCTGCACCCCAATTCTTGCTTATATTAAATGGTTATAATAGTTTATAATAAAAGAGATGTCTCACTTTTAAAACACAACACATTTAGGATTCTATTTGGGGGTGAATATTTGTTATATGCCAAAACCAGCATGTCTGTGATATATGTTTCCATAGTGCTTCTAACACTTAATATTTGTTCTTCTAAATTCATCACAGCATATACCATGTAATGAAGTTATATCTTTGAGAAGACCAAGGAGTAGCTGTCCCTCAAAGTAAAATACTGATTTATTGATTTTTTTTTTTGCTTTACTTATGTAGCTGAAAGACTTCTAGAGGTTTAACCAGTAAAAGACTGTATTTTGCAATTGTTCCCATTTTACAGACTATTAATTTAAAGCCTGTAGGATAAGTAAGTTCAACTCACTTTGCAAGCTTGAAAGAGCTATACATTAGAAGGCTTAATAGACTTCGTCTGTTTTAACCACTAAGGGAAATTAATCACATAGGAGCCTAGATATGGATATTTTAAAAATTAATTAACAATTTGTCTTCAAAGTTAGCACTTTTAAAATTCTTGGAGCAGTTTTTATCCCCTCCTTCCATATTTTTGTTCCAAGAAATAATGTTATCACTCAGTGGAAGAGAAAGTAAACTCATCCATTGTTTCTCCAGAGGTTAGAAATAGGATCCAGTAGTAAGAGCTTCTGGGAGAAATATTTCAGCTCAATAGAAGAATGAGCTTTCTGATAATTAGAGCTGTCTCTAAGTACATACTAGTATTATATATAATCAGATTGTTGTTTTGTTTTGTTTTTTTAATTTTGTCACATAGCCCAAAATGTTGTAGTTTAAAATCTGGTTGGGGAAACACTCCAGCCATTTGTTAAAAGTCTCCATGGTCCTAAGCTATTCTTGTATCTCTGTATTACTAAATCAATTATAAAAAATTGCTTTTTTAATAACCAAATTATATGTTGGCTCATTGACCATTATTGCAGTGAGTTTGTAGGTCACATTTGGAAATATGGAGGGTTTGTTGTTGTTGGAAATATTGTTTTTTCATAAACGGACATAGTGTGTCCCACCAAAAAAAAAAAAAAACAAAACTGACAAACAGTGGAGTAATGACTATCTGTCACTGGGGTTATTCAAGCAGAGACTGGGTGATTATTACTTAGGATGTGGTACAAGAGATAACTCTAGTGAGAGGCCATTTGATTAAATGATTTCCAAATTGTCTTACAACTCTAGCATTTTGCTTTTGAATGTGGAAGTTCTTGTCTAGCCTAAAATTATTTTCCACAAAGAAACAATTGCATAGTGTAGTACATAAAAGCATCAATTTTATGATAAAACAGACCTGGGATTTTGTCTTTGCTGCCAACAACTAGCTGAGTGACTTATTCAACTTATTCAACTTTCTCATGAACAGTTTGTATAGCTGCAAAAGAAGCATCATATCTAATCAGTGAGTGGTATGGACTGAGTGCATGTGTAGCAAGTGTTCGTAATGTGCCTTGGGTCTGGGTCTAAAGACCTGGGAGGCTGTGTCTTTCAGAGGAGCTAAAGAGAAATGATTGAGAAATGAACTCTAATGGGAACTAGAGAAACAAGTATGATATTCAGTAATTTGTTTTAACCCATAAATCTGTAGTATCATTGGACCACTTTGAGGCATATTTAGTTTATAATAGCCAGAAACAAATATCTTTGTGACAGATGTATTACAGTTAAGATACTTTAACCACTACAAGGATGAGGGGTTTATGATTGTTTGCTTTCTTTCAGAGATAATTCCATCATCTACGGCTAAATCAATAGCTCTTTACAGACACTAGAAGTGATTAAACATCTAACTAAACACTCAAAACACCATTGCAATTTCCTGCAGATCTGCTTTCTATCACGTAATCTCTCAGTTCATATTTATCACTCTCTCCCAGGCCAAGTTCACCTGACCAGTAAAGATTTTCTTGCACATTTGTGTTGCATAATGGTACTCAGGCTTGTGGCAATACATTAAAGCTCTGGTAATAGATGTTTTCTCTTCATGCACACATACACATGCCTTTATGCAGGCCATGTTCCTCAAAGAGTACAGTGTGAGTATTACATGCTGAAACTACACAAAACCAGTCTTTCTTAGCCTACGGTTTCGATCCTTCACTGAGAACCCTCCTGGAGCTGGCTGATCAACATGCAGAACCAAGTTCCAGAGGAGTATACAGAGCTCTCTAGGGACCTCCATCCATCCATGGGGGGAGAAAGGGTCCATATATAATTTTTCAGACCCATCTTCACTTATTCTCCTCAAGAAACCTTTTGTTACTTCAGAAGTGGAAATAGATGTATGTTTCATCTGGTGTCTACTACATTTAGGAAGAGAATATTTAGTAGTTTACCTTAGGGGCCAAATGTTATTTTGGAAAAGGTAATTTTTCCAAAACAACGCACACCCATATACATACACACATACACAGATACATTTGAGGTTTGAGTTTTGTAATGCATCCTGAACAATAAGAAAATAATAGACGAAGTATAAAGACAGGCAAGTAGAATTGTAGATGTCTATCCATTAGACTGATGTGTTTAAAAGATCAGCGTCCTCTAGGCTAAAGTTAGAATGAGTTTCTCTTTCTATTAGAGGTGGCTTCAGCATTTCTTGGGTAAGTCTGTTGGCACCATTGACAAGTGAGCACGTTTCTTTTAGGATGTGACTTAAATCATGGTCAGAGCTGCTACATTCCAATGGCTCCTGTTCACGGTACAAATTCAACAACACAAACCAGGAAGCTGCTCGTGTTTCAGTTGGCATTTCATTTTTTACATGGTATCATTAGATTCTATTTTGCTGCTTTTAGCTGCTAACAACAATATACCTTGTATCAAATTTATTGTACATCAGGAGATGACAGATATGAAGATGTATTAAAAGAGAGTTTTCAATATGAATTTATATGTAGCAGGACAAATATTTTAAAAATAGCTATAAGAAACCTACTTTTATAATTCATTTGCTATTTGGTCAAACAAAGGGATAATTTTGTATCGTGTCATTTTATTATATTCTGGGGGTTTAGGATATTTAAAGTGACAAAAATTAGTTTGCAAAGTATTGTTTTAAAAACTCATTGCACCCTGTTTGTTTTAAGCAGGAGTTTTGACATTCCATTGTAAATGCTACTGTTTGAAAATGTCTGCATTTATGACTTGAAAGAATTTAAAAGGAAAACTGCATTTAGGTTTCTGAAGTTTTAGAATTTCTAAAGCCAATACGCAATCATTTGGATATGTAATTTTATAGCCATAGGAAGTATTGTGAAATGTTTACAGGCTTATGTCATATTTGCTTTATATTTCTTAAGTAATAAGCTAAACTTATCTGCATATTGCCCATAAAATAAAATTCATGATAATGAACATCAACATGGGACATCCTTGTATTTCCTAAGCCTATTGGTACATATGCAGTGAAAAACAAAGCCTATATATTTGCAAAAACATGATGCATCTTAACAATTTGAATCAGAACTCTTAGGATGTGAACAACATGTAATATTTGCATTTTCGTGGAAAGATTTCTTTTTCAGATTACAGTCTTGGCTTATATTCACTATACCGATAATCCTATGATTTATTTACCTAGAGGCTTGAAAAATACTTATGCATTTGAGAATACCGTATTCCAGTATGTTGAGAATCAGTGTCATACTTTACATCCAAATCCTTTAAATGGGATATTTATATAAATAATAATGTTTAGCTACCTCAAGAGAGGAACAACATACAGTGGAAAACTCCTTGAGCTGGGCAGAAGACTTCACACTTCTCAGTTGTAACCTTCAGCACTCAGGACATTTGTAATTACTCGGTCAGTATTTGCCTTCCCACTCGAGTGCTTCTCAACCTTGGATGCACATTGGAATTACTGCACACCTTTAACAAAACAATATTGATGCCTGGATGGCACTCTACAGATTCTGTTTTAATTAATCCAAGAGTGGGATCTGGAGACTGAGATTTTCCAAACCTAGTAACCTAGCTTATTCTAACATCTAAACGAGAAATTCATGCATTTGACTTAAAGTTCAATGACAGAAGGGACCTTGTCTTCAATGAATAACTCAGTGTCTGGCACAGAGTAGACTCTAAGTAAATATTGGATGGATGGATGAATGGGTGGTTCTGGACAAGTTCACTTACCCTTATGGATTTTAATTACCAATATGTATGCCAAGAAGGTTGAACTACATCTTTGACTCAAATGACTTACCAGAGAACCTATAATAATGTGTCTATCTAGTCATTGTCTCCTAAATTGAAAGGGACTTTAATGGTAGCAATTAGGAATATTTTTAATACCTAATAAAGCCTGTAATAATTTTAATATTTTTGCTGAATTAAATTACTAAGTTATGTATTTTATAAAATGCCTTGTAGGAATTTTTATTTTTATTCTTTAAATATAACTGTAGGTTAATATGGTATATCCTGAAATATCGATTTGCCCTTAGAGAACAACATGAAGTTCATATTTTACATCTACAAAAGTAACTCTGATAAATCAGAAATCTGAGGACGATGCCGTTAGTTATCCAAGTTATTTAATGATAATTTTCTTTGTCTAAAATAGCTATCATCTATCAATCTTTTTCTTTATCAAGTAAGTTATAATATTTAATTGTGATCATTGTCATGATTATTATGGGGGCATTTGCTATTTTTGTTTAGGAAACATTCATTGTAACTAATTCTTCCCCACTGTCACCATTGAGCAATTGGCAAAGTCTCAAGAGTCACAGAAACATTCAAACTTTATACTTAATACTTTGTACTTAATGAATCATGTTCAGAAATTCATGTGTATGTGCCATATTAGTGGTTTTATTTTAACAATGAGAGTCTAGAGGGCTTTGCTTTGGTGAAAGAATATTGTACAAAACACAGATGTGAGTTCATTGCAACCTAAGACTCCATTCAAGCTTTGTCTCCTTTAGAAAAGAATCCTTCAAAATGCCCCAGTTTTGTGATGGAATTTGAGAGGAATTGAACATCTCAACACCTTATAATTAATCATGATCAAGTTCAATTATAATCGCTACTTGATCTATGCCTGATAGTTTGATACTAGGCTGCTGTGGTTACCCTATACTTGAAGAGGTCCTTCTTGCCTTCTAGCAGGCTAATGTGTACTAGTTAATGAGATTTGCTAAAGTTTCCAAACTTTCTAGATTCATGATGCCCTTAGTGTCTCAGTAATAGGCCAAAAGTAATATTTAACAATTCCATTTACCAAATAGTTATGCCCAAAGAACTTTATAATATTTATGTCCTAACAACTTAGTAGCCAGTTGAAAAAAGTAATGCACATAAATTAAAAGAGAAAAATATTTTATAACTGGAAGTTTATAGTACATTTTGAATGACTTCATCCAATCCCCCTTCCTCCCATTCCCCCCTTCTGGTAACCACAAATCTCATCTCTTTTTCTATGATTTTGTTTGTATGTTTGTTTGTCTTTGAAGTATGATTGACCTACAGCACTGTGTTAGTTCCTATTATACAACATAGCTTTTGTTTTCTATACATTTCAAAATGATCACTGTGATAAGTCTAGTTATGATATGTCACCACAAAGGTATTACTTGGTTACTGACTGTATTCCCCACACTGTGTATTTCATACCCATGATTAATTTATTTTGCAACTGGAAGTTTGTATCTCTTAATCTCCCTCACCTACTTCCCTTCTCCCCCCACCACCTATACTCTGGTAACCAACTGTTTGTTCTCTGTATCAATAACTCTGTTTCTGTTTTGTTATGTTCATTCATTTGTTTTGGTTTTTAGATTCCGCATATAAGTGAAATCAAAAAGTACTTTTCTTTCTCTGTCTGACTTATATCACTTAGCATAATACCCTCTAGGTCCATCAATGTTGCAAATGGTGAGATTTCATCCTTTTTATGGCTGAGTAATATTCCATTGTATATATATCACATCTTCTTTATCCATTTGTCTGTAATTGGACACTTAAGTTGATTACATATCTTTGCTATTGTAAATAATGATGCTATGAACATTGGTATGCATGTATCTTTTTGAATTAGTGCTTTTTTTTTCTCTAGACAAATACCCAGGCGTAGAATTGCTGGATCATACGGTAGTTCTATTTTTAAGTTCTTGTGTAATCTCCACACTATTTTCCATAGTGGCTGCACCAGTTTACATTTTCACTAACAGTGCACTCAGATTGTCTTTTCTGCACATCCTTGCCAACACTTGTTATTTGCTGTCCTTTTTGATAATAGCCATTCTGACAGGTGTGAGGTGATATCTCATTATCATTTTGATTTGCATTTCCCTGTTGATGAGTGATGTTGAACATTTTTTCATGTGCCTGTTTACCACCTGTATGTCTTTGGGAAAATGTCCATTCAGTTCCTCTGCTCATTTTTTATCCAGTTGTTCATGTTTTTGTTGTGGGGTTGTATGAGTCCTTTGTATATTTTGGTTATTAATCCTTATCAGATATATTTCTTGCACCATATCTTCTGCCACTCAGGAGGTGGTCTTTTCATTTTGTTGATAGTTTCCTTCATGATGCAAAAGCTTTTTAGTTTGATATGGTCCCACTTGTTTATTTTTGCTTTTTTTTCCCTTGCCTGAAGAGACATATCCAAAAAAAAAAAAAATGTTAATAAGACCTATGTCAAAGAGAGTACTCTCTCTATTTTCTTCTAAATGTTTTATGGTTTCAGGTCTTACATTTAAGTCTTTAAACCATTTTGAATTCATTTTTCTGCATGCTGTGAGAGAGTAGTCCAGTTTGATTGTTTTACATGTAGCCGTCCAGTTTTCCCAGCACCATTTATTGAAGAGGCTGTCTTTTCCCCATTGTATGTACTAGCCTCCTTTGTCATAGATTAATTGCCCATATAAGTGTGGGTTCACTTCTGGGCTCTCTATTCTGTTCCATTGATCTATGTGTTTGTTTCTGTGCCAAAACCATTCTGTTTTGGTGACTGTAGCTGTGTAGTATAGTGTGAAATCAGGGATGGTGCTACCTTCAGCTTTGTTCTTTCTCAAGACTGTTTTGACTATTTGTAGTCTTTTGTCATTCCATAGAAATTTTAGAATTATTTGTTCTAGTTCTGTGAAAAATGCCATTGGTATATTTTGATAGGGACTGCATTGACAATATAGATTCCCCTGGGTAAGATGGTCATTTTAACAATATTAATTCCTCCAATCTATGAACATTGTGCATCTTTCCATTGTAGGCATCCTCTTCAATTTCTTTCGTCACTGTTTTGTAGTTTTCCAAGTATAGACCTTTCACCTCCTTAGATTTATTCCTAGTTATTGTATTTTTTGATGTGATTATAAATGAGATTGTTTTCTTAATTTCTCTTTCTGATAGTTGTCAGTATACAGAAATGCAACATATTTCTGTATATTAATTTTGTATCCTGCAACTTTACCAAATTCATTGATGAGCTAGTAGTTTTTTGGTGGAGTCTTTAGGATTTTCTCTGTATAGTACCATTTCATCTGCAAACAGTGACAGTTTTATTTCTTCCTTTCCAACTTGGATCCCTTTTATTGATTTTTTCTTGTCTTATTGCTATGGCTAGGACTTAGAATACTATGTGGAATAAAAGTGGTGAGAATGGGCATCTTTGTTTTGTTCCTGATCATAGAAGAACATGCTTTCAGCTTTCCATCTTTGTTTATGATGTTAATTGTGGACTTATCATATATGACCTTTATTGTGTTGAGGTGTATTTCCTTTATACCCATTTTATGGAGAGTTTTTATCATAAATGGACATTGAATTTTGTCAAAAGTTTTTTCTTCATCTCCTGAGATGATCATATGATTTTTATTCTTCAATTTGTTAATGTGGTATATCACATTGATTGACTCACAGATATTGTACCTTCCTTGCATCGCTGGGAAAAATCCTACTTGATCATGGTGTAGGATCCCTTTAATGCATTGTTGAATTGAGTTTGCTAATATTTTGTTGAGGATTTTTACATCTAAGTTCATCAGTGATATTGGCCTCTAATTTTCTTTTTTGTGATGTCTTTGTCTGGTTTTAGTATCAGGGTGATGCTTACCTCCTTGAATGAATTTGAAAGTATTACTTCCTCTGCAATTTTTTTGGGATAGTTTGAGAAGGATAGGTGTCAAATATTCTCTAAATGTTTGGTAGAAATCACCTACAAAGCCATCTGGTCCTGTACTGATTCAGTTTCATTAATGGTAATTGGTGTGTTCATAATTATCTATTTCTTCCTAGTTCAGTCTTAGGAGATCGTACATTTCTAGAAATCTGTCCATTTCTTCATGTTGTCCATTTTATTGGTATATAATTGTTCATAGTAATCTCTCATGATCGTTTGTATTTCTGTGGTGTTTGTTTTAACTTCTCCTTTCTTATTTCTAATTTTATTGATTTGGGCCCTCTCTTTTTTTCTTCTTGATGAGAGTCTGGCTAAAAGTTTAACAATTTTGTGTATATTTTCAAAAAAACCAGCTTTTAGTATCATTGATATTTTTATTGGGTTTTTTTAGTCTCTTTTATTTATTTCTGCCCTGATCTTTATAATTTTTCCTTCTACTAAATTTGGGTTTTCTTTGTTCTTTTTGTAGTTCCTTTAGGTGTAAGGTTAGGTGTTTAGCTGAGATTTGTGTTTTCAGGGTAAGACTTGTGTTACTATAAATGTCCCTCTTAGCTTTTGCTGCATCCCATATATTTTCTTTTTTAAAATTTTTAATACTTTTCCATCTATTTATTTATTTATTTATTTATTTATTTATTTATGGCTGTGTTGGGTCTTTGTTGCTGCACGTGAGCTTTCTCTAGTTGAGGTGGGCAGGGTCTACTCTCCATTGCAGTGTGTGGGCTTCTCACTGCGGTGGCTTCTCTTGTTGTGGAGCATGGGCTCTAGGAGAATGGGTTTCAGTTGTTTCGACATATGGGCTCAGTAGTTGTGGCTTGTGGGCTCTAGAGTGCAGGCTCAATAGTTGTGGCGCATGGGCTTAAGTTGCTTCATGGCATGTGGGATCTTCCTGGACCAGGGATTGAACCTGTGTTTCCTGCATTGGCAGGTGGATTCTTAACCACTGCACCACCAGGGAATTCCCTCATATATTTTCAATCATTGTGTTTTTGTTTTCATTTTTCTCCAGGCGTTTTTTTTTACTTCTTTGATTTCTTCAGTGATCCATTGGTTATTTAGTAGCATATTGTTTAACCTCCACATGTTAGTGGTTTTTTGCAATTTTTTTTTTTCTTTAGGCGATTTCTAGTCTCACAGCATTGTGGTTAGCATAGAACCTTGATATGATTTTAATTTTACTAAATTCACTGAGACTTGTTCTGTGTTTTAGCATGTGAGCTATCCTGGAGAATGTTCCATGTGCAGTTGAAAAGAATGTATTATGCTGCTTTTGGATGGAGTGTTCTATGTATATCTATTAAGTCCATTTGATCTAATGTGTCATATAAGGGCACTATTCCCTTATTGATTTTCTGTTTGGGTGATGTGTCTATTGATGTAAGTGGGGTGGTACAGTCCCCTACTATTATTGTGTTACTGTAAATTTCTCCCTTTATCTTGTTAATATTTGCTTTATGTATTTAGATGTTCTTATGTTGGGTGCATATATATCTTCTTGTTGAATTATATCCAACTGTTATATCTTCTTGTTGCATTGATCCCTTGATCAATATATAATGTCCTTCTTTGTTACAGATTTTGTTTTAAAGTCTATTTTGTCAGATATATGTATTGCCACCCCAGATTTTTTTTCAATTTTCATTTGCATGGAATACCTTTTTCCATCTCTTCACTTTCAATCTGTGTATGTCTTTAGATTTGAAGTGAGTCTATTGTAGGCAACATGTATATGGGTCTTGTTTTTATCCATTCAGCCACTCTATGTCTTTTGATTGGAGCATTTAGTCTATTTACATTTAAAGTAATTATTGATAAGTGTGTACTTATTGCCATTTTGTTAATTGTTTTGGGGTTGTTTTGTAGTTCTTTTTTGTTCCTTTCTTCTTTTTCTTTTGTTCTCTTCCCTTATGATTTGATGACTATCTTTAGTGTTATGTTTGGATTCCTTTATTTTTGTTGTGTGTGTATCTATTATAGATTTTTGGTTTCTGGTTACTGTGAGACAGATAGATAGATGTGTGTATATATAATTATTTAAACTTGCTGATCTCTTAAGTTCAAATGCATTTTAACAACCCTGCATTTTTACTTCCCCACATAACATTTACTGTTTTTGACATTATATTTTACATCATTTTGTTTTTTGAATCACTTAACTGCTTATTGTGGATACAGATGATTTTACTACTTTTGTCTTTTAACCTTCCTATTAGCTTTATATGTGGTTAAATAATTACCTTTACTATAAATTTGCCTTTACTAAGGAGATTTCTGTTTTCATAATTTTCATGTTTTTCATCGTGGCCTTTTCTTTTGCACTTAGTGTAGTTCCTTTAACATTTCTTTTAAAGTTGGTTTGGTGATGCTGAACTCTTTCAGCTTTTGCTTGTTTGTGAAACTTTTGATCTCTTCATCAAATGTGAATGAAAGCCTTGCCAGGTAGATTATTCTTGGTTGTAGGTTTTTGCCTTTCATCACTTCAAATATATCATGCCACTCCCTTCTGGCCTCCAGAGGTTCTGCTGAAAAGTCACCTGATAGCCTTATGAGAGTTTCCTTGTATGTAACTTGTTGCTTTTCCCTCACTACTTTTAGTATTCTCTTTTTATCTTTAATTTTTGCCATATTAATTACAAGGTATCTTGGTGTGGAGCTCTTTTGGTTGATCCTGTTTGGGGCTGTCTGTGATTCCTATATCTGGTGTCTGTTTCCTTTCTCGGTTTAGGGAAGTTTTCAGTTATTATGTCTTCAAATAATTTCTCTGTCATTTTTTCTTTCTCTTCTCCTTCTGGGACCCCTGTAACATGAACATTAGTACACTTGATGTTGCCCCAGATTTCTCTTAAACTGTCCTCATTTCTTTTTATTCTCTTTTCTTTTTTTCTGTTCTACTTCAGTGATTTCTACTCTGTCTTCCATCTCACTAATCCATTCTTCTATATTGCCTAATTTACTGTAGATTCCTTCTAGTTTATTTCATAATTTCAGTGTTTGTGTTCTTCAGTGCTGTTTGGTTCTTCTTTGTATCTTCTAACTCTGTGTTAAAGTTTTCACTGTGTTCATCCATTCTCCTCCTGAGTTCTTTGAGCATCTTTACAGTCATTACCTTGAACTCTTCATGAGGCACATTGCCTAGCTCCACATCACTTAGTTCTTCTTCTGGGGTTTTATCTTGTTCCTTTATTTGGAATATATTTCTGTCATCTTATTTTGACTAATTTGTTGTTTTTGTTTCTATATTTGGTAGGTTGATTATGTTTCCCAACCTTGGAGAAGTGGCCTTTTGTAGGAGATGTCCTGTGCATCTCAGCAGCTTGCTCTCCTCTGGTCACCAGAGCTATATACTCCAGTATGTGACCCCTATTTAGGCTGCATGGGTCTTTCTGTTGTGGCCAGCTGAATACTGTTGGTGGCCTGGGAGGTATGACTGTGCCCCCAGTCTGGTTGGTTACCAGACCCTGTCTGTGCAGATGCTGTTGACTGCTGGTGGGCAGGGCTGGGTCACAAGGCTGATGGCTGCAGGGCCCCAGGGGGCCCCAAGGCTAATTCTGGTGCACTGGTAGGCAGAGCCAGATTCTAGAGTGGGTGGTGGTGGGGAAGGGGGATCCTGGATCTAGTAGCAGGCTGCTGGTTAGTGGGGAGTTCCTGACATAGCTGGCTCTGGGGTTTGGGGTATCTCAAGCCTGGTGTTGGCCTGCTGGTAAGTAAGGCTGGATCCCAGGATAGCTGGCTGAGGGGTCCAAGGTGTCTCAGAGCTGGTATGGACCTGCTAGTAGGTGAGACCAAATCCTGGGGTAGTCCCAGAGGTGATAGTTGTCTACTGGTGGGCAAGTCTGGGGCAGGTGGTCCCAGGGCTAGTGCTGGTTCACTTGTGTGTTTGTCTAGGTTGCCAGGTCTCTGGCTGAAGGGCCCTGGGGGTCCTGGTGCTGGTGTCTACCCACTGGTGTGTGATGTCATGTCCTTGTATTAGGGATATAATGTACAACATGGTAAATATAAGTAACACTTCTGTACATTATATATGAGCGTTTTTAAGAGAGTGAATCCTAAGAGTGCTCATCAGAAGAAAATTATTTTTCTTTAATTTTGTATCTATATAAGATGATGGATATTCACTAATTATTGTGATACTCATTTCATGATCTGTGAAAGTCAAATCATTATGCTGTATACCTTAAACTTATACAATGCTGTATATCAGTTAGAGCTCAAGAAAATGGGAATAAATGAAAAGAAAAAATATTTAATTTCATTCTTAAATAATCACAATTACTTACTAACCAGATGTGTGTACCTGTTGTTCACTACACAACCTCTGAAACCTTAGAATATTATTGGATGCTGTCACTCTCATTTCCTGTTCCGAATTGACTCTCTAATGTACTTGCTTTTGATCACATCAACCCCTAAAAACCCAGCTTCAGAAAAATAGGACGTCATCAAAAGGAATGAAACAAGGTACAGTGTTGAGACGGAATTACTATTAGCTAATAGTTTTTGCAGTATTCCAAAGGTGTCATATTGTAATTCCTTTGAAATTTTAAAATAATCTATGGCATCTTTGGAAGTTATCACAGTGCCCTGGGATGCAGTTTGAGGACTGTGGAGCTAAACTGTTTTCCAAATTAGGCATACTATATTCTAGAGTCAACTACATCAAATGCTGGGCAACAAAATCTAAGACAAGTTGGACTGAAAACTCAAGTTTGAGTCTTGATTAGGTGAAACTATCTGTATTTTAAAAAGGTATCTTTCTTTATGAGAACAGATATTTGTGCCACATATTCATTTATATATTTTAAAATTGAATAGCCTTTTTTCCCTGAAAATAAAGCTTAATGCAAACAAATTTTATTCAGTGAAGAAAAGCAAACAGAAAAGAACATAAATAATCTCTGAGCTCATCATTCAGGAAAAAAGCAGCATCAATAGTTGTGTTTATGTATATATATCCAGACACTTTTTACCTAATTATAGATGAATAGACATATACAGTTTTCATTACTTGTTGTTACAAAAATAGTTTTATGCCACTTTATAGACTGCTATTTTCGCTTAATCACATAAGCCATATATTTTAGATATGTTTCTGTTTGTGTGTGTGTGTATTTATATACACATACACAAGTCTGCATATATTGTATATGTATATAGACTTGTATATACATATGTGTATGTATGTATATATACAATGTAGATCTATATAGATATATGTAGATTGGATGTGTATATGTGTATATATGCATATATATACATTAAAAACTTTAATAAATGCATGGTATTCCACTTTTTGACTGTACTATGTTTTATTTAATCATATTTAATTGTTGGACATTAGATTATTTTGAATTTTTCCTACTACAACTCACTATGTAATAAAAGTCATGGTAAACAAGCAATTGTCTGATTATTTCCCTAGGAAGCATTTTTAAAGTCAGCCTACCTTAAGGGACACATATATTAGAAATTCTTTATATATTGCCAATTTTCTTCCAGAAAGTTTTTATTAATTTTGTTAGCAGGTGGCCCCAATAATATTTATTAATAATTCAATCTTTCCTCACTTCTTTGGAATGTTACTTTTACCATATTATATAGAGTTTATGTTCATTCAGTTAAGTCTTTGAATTTTGTATTATGTTCCATGAATCTCTTTGTCTATGGTGGCTTCAATACTATGATCATTTAATTATTTTTCCTTTATAACATATTTCACTATATAATAACGTAGGTCCAATTACTTCCCCAGCTCATTTTATTAATATGTTCTTGACTAATCTCATCTTTTCTCATGGATTTGATCTGTAAAATTACCTTCCTCACCACCTTCATCCCTCATTAAACTGCCTTTAGGATTTTAGTTACAATTGAATAGCATTTATGGATTAATTTTGGAAGAGACAGCTGTACAAAATGGAGTGCTTTTTCATGGAAAGCTCTTATGTGTGTCCACTTTCTTTCTTTGATGTTCCTTATACATTTTCAAAAAAATTTATATATCCTGTTAAATTTAATAAAACATTCATATTTTTGTTTTTATTTTGAAGATATTTTTTCAAATATATTTTAAAGCATATCTATTTGGTTAAAATTAATAGATGGAAAAACCTGTTTAAAAATTTTTAAACAAGTCATCTTGTTAAACTGATGTTTTGGTATTTATACCTCTTATTTATTATCGTAATGCATACTAAGTAATAAAACTAGTACCAAGATTCCTTGTCTTATTCTGGAAGGCATCTGGTGTTTTGTTATTAAAAATTCTTCTGCGATTGCTTTTATATAAATACTCCTCAATTTAATTAAAGTTTCTATTTATGTTATTAAAGTTTTCATATTTTATTATTTCTGTGAAAGGATATTGAGCCTTTTCAAATGTTTTGGGAATATCAATAAAGATTATATTTATCTCTTTGCCTTTTTAATATAAAGAGTTACTAATGTAATAGGTCTTTTAAGAGGATCTGTCTTTGTCTTGCTAGGATTAATCCTATTAATCATTGTGTTATTCTTTTAGTATATTGCTGGATTACACTTCTTAATTTTCAATTAAGAGTTTTGCATATGTAATCCCAAATGAGATTAGTCTTTTATTGGCTTTGTGATTTATCATGATCAAATTTTGGTCCCTGATTTTATATAACCTTTATAAAATGAATTAGGATATCTACATCTCTTTATGCTAGGGCAAGAGTTGGCAAATTATAACCTACAGGGCAACATCTGCCTACCATCAGCTTTTGTAAATGAGGTTATATTGAAACACATTCATACTCATTGGATCACATGTTGTCTGTCTAGGCCTGCTTTCATCCTATGGCAGCAGAGTTGAGTAATTGCAACAGAGACTTCATGGTCCTCAAAGCCACTATAATGTATTATCTGACCTTTTGCAGAAAAAGCTTGCCTCACCCTGCTCTAATATAATTAAAATTGCCCAGGTCTTCTCCATCCTTTGAAAGTTTTATAGGACTCATCAGAAAAATTAACTGGGCCTTTACATAATTGTATTGTGAGAGGATAGCTTTTTGAGTGTTCTTTCTTTTTTGGTAATGTTTATTTCATTTGCATTTTAACTGGAATTTCCTGATATATTAATAATTCAATTTTTTCATGGCCAACAATTTTCCAGATTTTATATTAATTACTAAAGATTGAATGTATTCTACTAAAGCTTCAAAATTTTTTTATATTTTGCTTCTTCCTTTTTGAATGATACATGTTTAAATATTCCCATTTTATTTTTGATCAATATTATGGAGATTGTCTATTTTATTGTCCTTTTAAAGAACCAATTTCAGTACTTATCAAGTCTACTTTTGTCTATTTTATCTATGTTTAATCTATTTATATAATTGTTACTTTATTAACTCCTTTTTAATTTTTTTAATCAGAGTAAAATTGCTTTACAATGTTGTGTTAGTTTCTGCTGTACAATGAAGTGAATCAGCTATATGTATACCTATATCCCCTCCCTCTTGGACCTCCCTCCCACCCCCACTATCCCACCTATCTAGGTGGTCACAGAGCACCGAGCTGCACTCCCCGTGCTATACAGCAGTTTCCTACTAGCTATCTATTTTACACATGGTAGTGTATTTATGTCAAACTTAATCTCCCAGTTTGTCCCACCCTCCCCTTCCCCTGCTGTGTCCACATATCTGCTCTACATCTACGTCTCCGTTCCTGCCCTACAAATAGCTTCATCTGTACCATTTTTCTAGATTTCACATATATACATTAGTATATGATATTTGTTTTTCTCTTTCTGGCTTACTTCACTCTGTATAACAGATGCTAGGTCCATCCACATCTCTACAAATGACCCAATTTCAGTCCTTTTTATGGCTAATATTCCATTGTATATCTATGTACCACATCTTCTTTATCCATTCATCTATCTTTGGACATTTATGTTGTTTCCATGTCCTGGCTATTGTAAATAGTGTTGCAATGAACATTGGGGTACATGTGTCATTTTGAATTATGGTTTTCTCAGGGTATATGCCCAGTAGTAGGATTGCTGGGTCATATGGTAGCTCTATTTTTACTTTTGTAAGGAACCTCCATACTGTTCTCCATAGTGGCTGTATCAATTTACGTTCCTACCAACAGTGCAGGAGGGTTCCCTTTTCTCCACACCCTCTCCAGCATTTATTATTTGTAGATTTTTTGATGATGGCCATTCTGACTGGTGTGAGGTGATACCTGATTGTAGTTTTGATATGCATTTCTCTAATAATTACTGATGTTGAGCATCTTTTCATGTGCCTCTTGGCCATCTATATGTCTTCTTTGGTGAAATGTCTATTTAGGTCCTCCACCCATTTTTTAATTGGGTTGTTTGTTTTTTTGATATTGAGCTGCATGAACTGTTCGCATATTTTGGAGATTAATCCTTTGTCCGTTGCTTCATTGGCAAATATTTTCTCCCATTCTGAGGGTTGTCTTTTCATCTTGTTTATGGTTTCCTTTGCTGTGCAAAAGCTTTTAAGTTTCATTAGGTCCCATTTGTTTATTTTTGTTTTTATTTTCAATACTCTAGGAGGTGGGTCAAAAAAGACCTTGCTGTGGTTTATGTCAAAGTGTGTTTCTCCTATGTTTTCCTCTAAGAGTTTTATAGTGTCCAGTCTTACACGTAGGTCTTTAATCCATTTGGAGTTTATGTTTGTGTATGGTGTTAGGGAGTGTTCTAATTTCATTCTTTTTCATGTAGCTGTCCAGTTTTCCCTGCACCACTTATTGAAGAGGCTGTCTTTTCTCCATTGTACGTTCTTACCTCCTTTGTCATAAATTAGGTGACTATATGTGTGTGGGTTTATCTCTGGGCTTTCTTATCCTGTACCATTGATCTATATTTCTGTTTTTGTGCCAGTACCATACTGTCTTGATTACTGTAGCTTTGTAGTATAGTTTGAATTTGGGGTTCCTGATTCCTCCAGCTCTGTTTTTCTTTGTCAAGATTGCTTTGGCTATTCAGGGTCTTTTGTGTTTCCATACAAATTGTGAAGTTTTTTGTTCTAGTTCTGTGAAGAATGCCAATGGTAGTTTGATAGGCATTGCATTGAATATGTAGATTGCTTTGAGTAGTATAGTCATTTCCACAATATTGATTCTTCCAATCCAAGAACATGGTATAATTCTCCATCTGTTTATGTCATCTTTAATTTCTTTCATCAGTGTTTTATAGTTTTCTGAGTACAAGTCTTTTGCCTCCTTAGGTAGGTTTATTCCTAGGTATTTTATTCTTTTTGTTGTGATGGTAAATAATTCCTTTTTAAATACATTTTAAAGTATTTCATTGTCATTATTTTTGTATTTCTTAAGTATAATAAATGCTTAGTTGAGGAATTAATTTTTTTATTATTTAAACATAATGCATTTAAGGTTATATATATATTTTTCGAGTACCACTTTGACCAAATCCCATTTTCATTATGGTTAACAGTTTTGGAAGTCCTAAATTTTTATTTTGATATTATCATCCACAGAGGAATTAATTAATAATTTTTAAAGTATTACTAATTATTTATTCTTGTGTTACTAATAGTTTTACATTTTACTTTATTAGAATTTTTTATTTTTAGGCCTAATGTAATTATTTTGTAAATATGTCATATATATATATACATATATATATGGAACACAGTGTATAATCATTTTTTATAGGGTTCAAGCTTCAATATATAGTATATACTAAATCAAGCTTGTTAGATACTGTGTATCCCAATTTATGTTTTGAATAATTGATGTTTGTCTTAAAACTGTGTGTTAAACTCCCCTTACAATTTTTAATTTTATCTTTTTCTAGATAGCTTCTAAATAGTTTTATGTTTCTGCCATGTGCATAAAGGTCCATGGCTTATATCTGTATTATGGTTTATAGGTTTTACAGTAAAATATAAAAATCTTAGTTGTGAGTTCTGTTTTCTGATATTAATATTGCTCACTCTTTACTTTGCATTTGCCTAACACATATTTCCACATCTCTACTGTTACTCTTTTCAAAATACTATTTTGTTTGAGGCATGATTCTTGCTAATATCAAATAGCTAAAGTTTTCTTTTGATCATAAACTGAATTTATTTGTCTTTAAAAAGGGAAATTTAAGCTAGTCACCTGTATTGTGATAACTGATATTTTGATCTCATTCCTCTTATCTAATTTAATGTTATTTATTATTATGACTTCTTAGGATTTTCTTCTTTTAATGCCCTAACCTTTTCTATGATGGCCAAGTATTCTTGGTCTTTCATGGCCTCCCACCCCTATCTTGCCAGCCCCATGACTTTGAGATTTTACATTCTAATTCTATTCTATATGCCATTACCTTTTAAAAGTTTAAATATTTATTTGCATATTCCTTTATCAATTTCAAGAAATAAAATGTATCAGTGGATTCTCCTTTGGTAAGATAAATACTTTAGCAAGCTAATACCTTCCCATCTTCCCATGTATCACTGAAATAACCTGAAGGTTTTGTTCTTTTTTCTTTTTTACATATACATCTATTTCAGGATTTGTGTCTTTGCATGAACATTAGGCTCAAACACCAGATTATTAATTGTTTGTACAGGCTTCATGGATTTAAGTAATGTGTGTTGAGTGTTTCCATGTACCAGGCACTAAGAGTTTCTAATTATTATTGGTTTTGTTTTCTCATCATTGTATGTGGTATCTTCCCTTTCTTGAACCTTGCTTTCATTGACTGGTTGATTGGAATACATTTCCAGATGGGTTTCATGCATTATTTCATCAGAAGGACACATGAGTAGTACATAGACTGAATGCTGCAGATCTGAAAATGCCTTCCTTTTCCTCTCTCAAATGAATCACGCTTTTACTGGGTGCATATTTCTTTTGTATTCCTTTTACCTCAGAAATCTGCAAACATTGCTTCATTATCTTCTGCAGAGTAGTTGAGAAGATTGGTTTCCATCTAATTCTATTTTATTTTAGGTTAAAAAATACATGTTATAATATACAATATAATATGTATATTTTCCCCTTTTTAGGTGCTTGTAGGTTTTTTCCTACATCTTATAAATTTGGAATTTCACCACATCCAGGTAAAGGTGCTTTTGCATTGATTCTGCCAAGTTCTTGGTGACTCTCTTTGACTCTTTCCCCAAATCAGAGATAAGGTTCCCATCTTTTAATTTTCTATTGCATGTTTATTGGAGCTCTTTGATATCATTTCCATGCATTTCATTGTATTCTCATGATTTCTATCTCTTAGTCTAACTTCCCAGTTTTTACTTTCTGTTGATCCTTGATCTCATATCTTAATTCATTGATTCTCAACTTTAGAAGCTCCAAATCTGCTGGTAACTGCCTCTACTGTGACCTCTTTGTAAATATATGTAACATACTTTTATTGCTATCATTGTTTTTAGATTCCTCCTAGTTAATCACTGCCTGCTATTGATTGTGTGTTTTCCTATCTTGGTTTAGGTTTTACTATTTAGGGTGTTGATAAAGTTCTCTCCAGCTTCTTGGGTACCTTTGTTTCACTGAAGAACATTTCTTCTTAATGTTCATTTGATCCCTTCTTTTGAACTACTGAGATTCTTCATTTTCTCTGGTGATTTTTCTGTCTACTCATCCTTACAGAACAATATCTAGGTTGTTATTAGCTATGAAATTGAATCTGTCAAGAATTATTTATGGTCATTTTTCTGTCATTTTTTGGTCATAAATCAATGTAGATACTTCATGTTTATTTACATTTATTGCAAACTTTCTTTGACAGACTAGAGGGTCCCAGTAGTTTACAGAGCTGAGAATAGGGATATAGGCAGGAGGAGACATTAGTGGTTGTTGGAGAATCTTCCCCCCACCCCAGGGAAAATTTCTCTTTGAAATCTTGAAAAATTTGCAATTTTAATTCCTTGGCTGAAAATTTTGGAAATTTTGAAATATTCAGTTTTGACTTCCTTAACACAGTTGAGTCGGAAATGCTTATTCCTCCTTGATGCCTGATGGACACATTTTATTTGTAATGTCTCCTGGTTAGCTTGCCAGACAGTTCTCACAAACTGTAGACTCAGTGTTGGCTGAGAGCCTCTCAATGATTCCCATCCCCTACAGGTAATGGCAGGCAGTGGAAACTCCTTGTGTTCCACAGAAACAGTGGGAAGCCAAGGCCCAGACTCCCCCCACTTGTTTCTCACCTGCACCATTACTTGTCTAACACCTCAAGAATTAAGGTACATCAGAAAGATCTTTGAAGTCCTTGCTAATGCAATAAGGCAAGAAAAGGAAAGAAAGGTGTATATTGGGAAGTAAGACATAAAACTGTCTTTGTTTGCAGATGATACGATCATCTGTGTAGAAAATCAGAAAGAACCAACCAAAAAGGTCCTGGAATTAATCAGTGATTATAGCAAGGTTGTAAAATACCAGGTTAATAAACATAAGTCAATTGCTTTCCTATATGCCAACAATGAACAAGTGGAATTTGAATTTGATAACAAAATACCATGTACATTACCCCCCAGCCGAATGAAATACTTAGGTATAAATAAATCTAACAAAATAGGTACAAAATCTTTATGAGGAAAACTACAGAACTCTGATGAACAAAATCAAAGAGGAACTAAATATATAGAGAGATAGTCCATGTTCATCGATGGAAGAATCAATATTTTCAAGATGTCATTTCTTCCCAATTTGATGTATAGATTCAATGCAATTCAAATCCAAATTCTAGAAACTATGCTTTGGATATTAATAAATGGATTCTAAAGTTTATATCGAGAGGCAAAAGAACCAGAAGAGCCAACACAATATTGAAGAAAAAGAACAAAGTAGGAAGACTGACTAGGCAACTTCAAAACATTCTATAAAGATACAGTAATCAAGACAATGTGGTATTAGCAAAAAAGACAAACAATGGAACAGAATAGTGAGCTCAGAAATAAACCCATGTAAAAACAGTCAAATTACCTTTGAAAAAGGAGCAAAGGCAATAAATTCGGCAAAGGTAGAATCTTCAACAAATGATGTTGGAATAACTTGATAACCACATGCAAAAAAATGAACCTAGACATAGACCTCACATACTTCACCAAAATTAACTCAAAATGGATCACAAACCTAAAAGTAAAATGCAAAACTATAACACTCATAGGAGAAAACAAAGGAGAAGACCCAGATGACTTTGGGTATGGCAATGACTTTTTAGATACAATACCAAAGACATGTTCTATGAAAGAAATAACTGATAAGCTGGACTTCATTAAAATTAAAAACTTCTATTCTGGGAGAGACAAATAATCAAGAGAATTAGAAGACAATCTTTAGATTGGGGAAAAAAAATATTTGCAAAAGACACATCTGAAAAAACTGCTACCCAAAATAAAAATTCTTACCACAGTAAGAAATCCACGCAATTAAAAAATGGTCCAAATACCTTAACAGACACCTCCCTCACCGAAGAAGATGTACAGGTGGCAAATAAGCATATGGGAAGATGATCCACATCATACAGCATCAGGGAAATGCAAGATACCATTACGTATCCATTAGAATGGCCAAAATCTGGAACAGTGATAACACCAAATGTTGGTGAGAATGTGGAGCAACAGAAACCCTCATTCACTGATGGCATGAACACAAAATGGTAAAGCTAGTTTGGAAGACAGTTTGGTGGTTTCTTAGAATACTAAGCATACTCTTACCATACAATGCAACAATTGTGCTCTTTGGTATTTACCCCAAAGAGTTGAAAACTTATGTTCACACAAAAACCTGCACAAAGATGTTTACAGCAGCTTTTGTTCATAATTGCCAAAACTTAAAAGCAACCAGGATGTTTCACTAGGTGGATGGATAAATAAACTGTAGTACGTCCATACAATGGAATATTATTCAGCACTAGAAAAAAAAAAAGAGCTATCAAGCCATGAAAAGAAATGGAGGAAACTTAAATGCTTATTACTAAGTGAAAGAAGCCAATTTGCAAAGGCTACATAATGTAGAATTCCAACTATATAACATTCTGAAAAAGGTAAAACTCTGGAGACAATAAAAAGATGAGGGCCGGGAGTGGGGAGTTGAATAAGCAAAGCATAGAGGATTTTTAGGCCATGAAAATATTGTTTGATATTATAATGATGGAAACATGTCATTCATTATAAATTCATCCAAACTCATAGATGTAGAAACCTAAGAGTAACCCGATTGTAAGCTATGGACTTTGGGTGTTTATGACATGTCAATGTAGGTTCACCAACTGTAACAAATGTATCACTCTGCTGGAGGATGTTGGTAATGAGAGAGGCTGTGCATCTCTGTGGGGTGAGGGTATATGGGAAATCTCTGTACCTTCCTCTTAATTTTGCTGTGAACCTAAAAATACTCTAAAAAAATAGTCTTAAAAAATAAAAATTTTAAAAAGGATTAATGAATAAAGTGAAGGTCCCTATATAAAAAAAAAAAAGAAAGAAAGATCTTTAACTAGTTTCAGCAAGAATATGGATTTTTTTTCTATTACATTGATGGAGTCATTGTAATGAGAAACTGGACAGAGTTTAGGATGCCCTAAGTCTCAAAGGTGAATTTAAATCCTCATGTCAGTCCCAAGTTCTTTTATCATCATGCTTATAAATAGTTATGTATAAAGGACAATTTATATTTCTTCAGCTTTTTTAATTTGCCAGAGCCCTCAAAATTTTTATCTCAGAACTTCTTGTCAGCTCTACTCTTTATATTATTTCCATTACATAATAAGCAGATCCAGAGCTCTGTAGTCCAAGAAACAGAAGAGATGTGCATGGTTTTTGTTTGTTTGGGGGTCTTGTGTGTGTGTGTGTGTGTGTGTGTGTGTGTGTATGTGTTCCATTAACAGCATTTGCTGTTTTGGGCACTTTGTCTATTGACTATAAGTAAAATATGTTTAACTTGTCATTGTCTCATTATATACCTTCGTTACATGGCCTGTCACACTGACTACCCCGAATAGTATTCTGAATTTCTGAACAGACAATACTTGTCTGTTTGACCTCATGCTTTCTGATTTCCTAAGTCCTCTGTGGGAAACACTGATGGAAAGTGATTGTCATATGGTTTATAAAATGTCCATGTGGAAATTCTGTGTTATGATTAGAGCAGACCTTTAAATCCATTTTGCAATCCCTTGGAAATCTCCGTCCACCCAGCAAAAGCCTTTTGCTGCCATCCAATGTCTCCTGATAAAACTACTCACCTGAAACAAATGGGAGGATTTGATCACCAGGAGCAACAAGACCAGTTCTAGCTGGTTTGGTGTGGGCAGGTGGGGGAAGCGCTTTTTGGTTTAAATGAGGAGAAAATGCTCACTCACTGAGGGACTTCTTTCTAGTCCCTTTTTGTAAAAAAGAAAAAAAAATAAAAAGTACGTTTAAACCATGTAGAATCGTGCTTTAACCAGGCAGAATCATTCGCAAGCAAAATTTAAACTACATTTATAGTTAAACTACATTTGTCAGTCGTTTGCTCTCACAGCCTCTGGAGGATATGCTTTAATTAGTAACAGTTGTTTTTCCCCCTCATATGTAGTGCTTACCTGAGGTTATTTTCTGTTGGAAAAACCTCTTGGATATCATAGAACTGAACTCTAACATTTTAACCAAGAAGTCATGCAGAGAGAGAGGAAGGGATTTCACCAAAAGCCTAAAAATAAAAAGCAGCCAAGAGGAGACCTGCCTGCAGGTTTGAGATTCCAGTACCACCAATTGGTGATGGTCACTGCTGTGTAGCTGAGGCCAGTTGTACATCTTTGGTGGCAGTGGTCATGGGAGGTTGGGAATAGCACACAGGGCTGAGGTTTTCGTGTTTGATGTACTGTATAGGGAGGATTTATACATATAGACAAGATTTGAGACACCTTACAGTAGAAGTACCTATTTGACAATGGGAATACAAACATTAAAAGATAAAAGACAAGTAAAGCTATGGATTAGAAGATGAGGTTGAACAAAACCAGCAAAAGAGAGCATAGACAGGCCAGCCATGTAGAGAGCCAGTTTTGTGGCAGATTTTGCCTTGCATGTCCTTGAAGTCTAGAAATGGGAGACCAATCATATCTATAATCATCATTTTTCAGAGAGAAGGCATTAATATTCAGTTTCTCAGGTGAAGTAGAGCTTTTCCTGTTAGTTTTAAGAAATATTTTTCCTTCCTTTTTGGGTAGTTACAACTGTGTTGTAGAGGAGACTTGTGCCTTCCACACAACTCGTTCATGATTCATCCCGACTCTACCCTGCAGGGAAGAAGAGAGGGTGGTAAATATGTGTCACATAGAGAATCTGAGGTTGGCAAAAAGTTAAACATGTTATTCCACTGTTGGGCAAGTTCTTTTATTTATAATGATGGGATACTAAATTTGACCTGTTTCTGTGAATTTGATTGTAGAGTGGGACAAGCTAAGGATTTGTGGATGGGAAGCTAGTCCAAGATATTCATCTATTGTGTGAGACTTAGTGGAAGCTACACATACTATATGGTTCCCACATTGGTTAAATATGGTTAAATTTTGAAAAGGGTTTTATAAAGTGTAAAGCATTATATCCCTCATAATTATTATCCTTTTAGGTGTTGGATATACTTTTCAGAACAGCAAATACTGTGCAACTCAAAATATACTCTTTCCTGAGTATACTTATTACCAACATTGTTTTGTTGTTGTTGCTGTATTTTTTTCCAGCTGTCTTGTTAGCTGCTTTCAGAGTGGAAATGAGTCCTCTTCACTATGGAGTGTGTCTTTTCTTGGTTAATGTTCCGTCTGCACTGTGTTTTAGAAGTCACCATCACTTGTATTTCACAGAACAGTATTATTGCAGCAATAAAGAGTTGATTTTAGTGAGTCTGAATACCAAAATATAGCAGCAACACATGATGAAAATGATTGGTAACATATATGGCACTAACATATGACATAAATAATGGGTAATGGTAGGAGATAGAAATAAATATCCACTGTCTTTAATTAGATTGCCAAAACACCTTTTCTAGTTATATCTGTCGTCAGGATATTTTTAAAAATAAATATACAAATTTTAGTATTTTGCGTGTGATAGAGATGAATTTTAAAATGGCCCAGGCACATCTATTGTACTGGGTGAAGATTTATCTCAGCTGAAAACTTGCTTGTTCTACTTATATGAACTTTCTTTGTTCATTACACAATCTAGATAACAGTAGGTAATGAGAAATTAGTCCTTGCTCTCCTTAGCTTTTAGTTTCATGATGTATTTTTCTCTAGGGATTCATTAGGTTATTTTATTGCTATGCATTATATGTGCCCTTTAAAGAGAGTGGAAAAAGCCTGCATTGTCCTCTTGAACTTGTAACTAGATTCTCTAAGAAAAAAATGGCATGAAGGAATGATTCCATTACTAAGATATCCTTGTGATTACTTCATCTATTACAGTACTGAGTGACCTAATAACAAATTTCTCTACTAAAATGTTCTCAGTACTTTACATATTTTCTATAATGAGCATCAGAAACCTGTTACTCTTCTTATGCTCTGAAGACAAGTTGCCATTCCATGGAGTACTTTTTTCCTTGCATTGTTTTGCACTGCTTAGAAATTAGCCACATTCTTCTCAGTTATATCCACTATTTGAGTTTAAATAAGTCAACAAAGGGAAGACTTTTACTAGGTCACTCTTGTTCAGAAAGTTTATAAAGAATATGGTTTAAAAAAAAAAGCCTCTTCTTCACAGATTTCCTCTTTCCACTCAATAGAATTCCAAAATAACCATTGCTCTATTTCTTTCACTGCGATGTATGTTGGAATCATACCATTCTGACTTCAAATCAATTTTCATGTATTTATAAATACTTTATACTCCATTCAAAGAGAGTATAATGTGTTTTCAAGTATTGTGCATTTCATGAAGCATATGTCCTGCTGAGCTAGTTCCTGTTTTTATAAGTGTAAAATCAGCTACTACTATTGAGGGCTTATTATATACCAGACATTGTGTTTGAGAGCTCTGCATAACGTATCTCACTGAAGCTTCACACTAGCCCTGTGAGTGAGGAATTATCCACATTATATTCATAAGGAAACTGAGACCCAGAGAGATTACAGTTTCCCCCTGGTCACAGAGTGAGTGTCAGAATTCAACCTGAGGTCTACCTGACATCAGGATTTGTGCTCTTCACTAGCATTCTGTTCTGCCTGGTGGTGGATCAATGTGCATCTATAGTGTTTTCCTGTTTTATTGAGCTGCAGAGTTATAGACCAGGTCTTTTAATGAGGCAGAGTCCAGCCAGGAAAGAGGCTGACTGAGTGCAAAGGGCCAGGCTTTGGGAGGCCATTTGAAGCAAAATAGAGCCTGTAGGTCCTATGACTAAACTAAACAGGCTACAGGCACTGAGGGGAGAGCTTAGGTCCAGCAGCTCCACTCAACAGAGTTGCCCAGTATAGAACATTTCACTGCAGTGAACAGAGCATCCCACCTCTGACAAATAAGGAGATGAGGTTCTTGTATTCAGGTCTCACATTGTTCCAACCATTGCCTGGAAACAATAAATATTCGCTGCTGTTTTTCAGGTGCATGCAGATTTTATTATAGTAATTAAGATACAAATTTATTTTAAAGCATCATTGAATTCAGAGCTCTGCCTTGAAATATTTTCTCAGTTGATAGATGCTAAAATTACTATTTAATGGGCCTAAATAAAATTAGGTTCAGAAAATGTGTTGACATTAAAATGTGTTCTCACACTCAAAATGCTTGTAGCCACAGCACTTCTGGACTTATGCAGTTCTCAATACTTACTGAGGGCTTACTATTTTGCCTGTCATTCCAATAAACACTTTAAATGTGCAATCTCATTTAACCTCATAACAGTCAATGTGGTGAGTTCTACTATCATCCCATTTTTCAGATGTGGAAACTGAGGCTCAATTTCCAATTTCTAAATACTACCTACCATAAATAGTTCTGTGAAAATTAAAATGGGTAATAAATTTAGAATAGCACAGACTAAGCCTAAGGCAATAATGTTAATAATGATTATTATTAGTAGTTATAATAGTAGTAGTGGTTTGTTATTACTACTAGTTCCATTGAAGTCACAATCCATTAATTTTATTTGTACAATTTATTGATAACATCTGCCGTATATATTTTAAAAAGAGGTTAAGTTAGCAAAAGGTCATAAAGGGACATCTTGTTATATCAGGAGAGTAAACGGAATATCGTTAGATTTTAGGAAAAAACAAAAGACTTGAAAGGAGTTTGATGCTTATAGAGTGTGCTTTTAGGTCATGCTCTGAGACTGGTTTACTCCTGTCTGGCGACATTTTAATGTTTTTTAATTTTGTTTGTTTGTGTGTGGGGGGAGGGGCTGTCAAAATTAAAGTCATGGGAATTGACAGCATATAATTGAGGTGTAGTACAGGGAAAAATGTTTCTGTATTAGATTAGTCAGCAATTAAAATTTATTATGAATCAGTGTTAATCTGATTAACATGTTTTTACTTTTTCATGGAAGGTAGATATTACAGTCACTAGCTAATGGTGATATTCAAACATTTAAGAGTTATCATGAATAGAGGCTGAACAGAAAATAATATGGTTGTTGAACTTCAGTATTTTTTAAATGATCCTTTAATAACCACATTCAGACACTAATGGCTACATACAAAACTGTAGTCTCCACTTGTCCTTTCAATGCTTTTCTTCCAACATAGTTTTAAATGCTTGTCTTCCATCCCTAAAAATTTTGAAAGAGAAAAAAATCATTCTGAATTTACAGTGAAGGAACCTTTTAGTTTGGAACTTCTCAGAACTATCAGGCCTTTGCATCTTTTGTCCCACAGAACCCAGGGAAATGCTTTGATTATGTTTGGTGTTCAATAAAACTTAGGGAGAGGGAAGGAAAGAGAGAGAATAAATCAAGCCCAACCCTACTAATTTAGTGGAGTTCCAAAGTGATTTATTTTATTGTATTTTATTTGCAACCTCACACTTTTATTTCAATTTAGAAGGTTAGTTTTCCAACTAAATGCTAGCATTTATTTTTAAATATTGATTTCTCTCTATTTTACAAAAGTAATACATTAGCATTGCAGAAAATTTGTAAAATACAGAAAAGCACAAAGACAGAAGTTGTAAATAAGTTGAATCATATTTTATTACATCAGAACAATTGGCTAGTTAAAGAATTACTGATAGAAGTCATACTATGATTTGCATGGTCGGTCCAAAAATTGTTTTTGTGATATTTTTAAGTATATTATTTTCTTATAAAAAAAAAGTATACTAGTAATAAGAAAAATATTTTAAATCTATTGCTATACAAAATGAGGTTTTCTAGATACAATGTGTACTGGTAATGATTAAATAATTTTATCACAATCATGCTTCTGAATCCAGAAATAGATGCGCATAAATATACCCAACTGATTTTTAACGAAAGTGCAGAAGAGCCTCTTTAACAAATGGTGCTGGAACATTTGGACACCCATAATCCAAAAAATGGAACTCAACTTAAAACTAACATGGTGTAACAAATTATTAGCTCAAAATGAATTATAGATCTAAATGTAAAATATGAAACTATACAACTTAGAAAATAATGTAGAGGAAATCTTTATGACCTAGAGTTAGGTAAAGATTTCTTAGACAAAACAGCAAAAACATATCCAGAAAAGAAAAAAAAAAAAAAGGTTAAATTGGATTTCATCAAAATTCATAACTTTTGCTCTGTGAATGACTGTGTTAAGAGGATAAAAGACAAGTCACTGATTGGGAGAAATTTTTCCAAATGCTATATCCAGCAAAATACTTGTATTCATAATATATAAAGAATTCTCTAAACTCAATAATAAGAAAATAGTTAATTCAATTAAAAAATAGTCAAAATACTAAAGAATATATATGAATACCAAATAATCACATTACAAAGATGTTCAACATCATTAGCTATTAGGGAAATGCAAACTAAAACCTCAGTGAGATACCATTAGACATCTACTGGGACAGCTAAAATAAAAGATAATACCAAATGTTGTCAAGGATATGAAGATACTAAAGCTCTCATATGTTGCTGGCAGGTGTGTAAAATGGTACAGCCACTCTGGAAATCAGTCTGGCAGTTTCTTTAAAAAATGTAAATGGATAATTACCACATCCAGAAATATACTTCTAAGCATTTATCTTAGAGAGAAGAGAACTTATGTTAACACAAAAACCTGTATATGAATGTTCATAGCAGTTTTATTTGTAATAGCCCCAAATTGGAAACAACTCACATGTCCTTCAGTGGACGAATAGTTAAACAAACTGTGGTACATCCATGCCAATACTACACAGCAATAAAAAGGAACAAACTTTTCATACATGCAACAATTTGGATGGATCATAAGGGCATTTATTATACTGAGTTAAAAAAAATAAAGTCAGTATCATAAAGTTGCATATTGTAATGATCACTGAAATGGCACAATTATAGAGATAGAGAACGAGTATGGGGTTGCCAGGGTAATGGGGAAGGGGGTGAGGGAATGACTACAAAGGGGCGACATGAAGGAGTTCCTTTGTAGTGATGGAACAGCTTTGTCTATTGGTTGCAGTCGTGGTAACAGGAACCTGTACACGTGAAAAAATCTCATAGAATTATACACACAAACATTTTTTAAAATGAGTGCATGCAAAAATGTCAACCGTGACTTTTCTCTGGATCATGGACTTTTCTCCACATCAACCATGACTTTCCATTTGAGTTTATTGTTTTGTTTCATGTTTGGTACTTTTTAAAATGTTTTTCAGCTTGCTAACTGTTACCATGTACTGTTTCTATAATCTAAAAGAAATAAATCGTTTAATGAGTATTTTTAAGAGAAAAATAAAGAACATGCTTCTCAAAGTGGGGTATGATTGCCATTAAGGAAACCCCACCGCCATGTGCCAAGCAGTACACAAATCCACAGGATAAGCACATTTCCTGGAAATCAGTTAACTTGAAAATCTAGGATAGTAAGTATGTGGGAGGAACTTAATTCCCACATTAAACAGGCTTGAATATTTTGTGTAGTAGAATGTAAGATTCATGTATATTTTTGGCACATAACAGATGATTACAAAGAAATGTCTTGCTTGAAGTAAGTCCCTCAGGGCTACACCCCCAGATCTCTGGGGTTTTTTGTGCACTTCTATGTGCATTCTTCTCTCTGATGAGAAAATGGAGGAAACAAAGGACTCCTTTAGCACAAATATGTATGGAACTTAACAATGCCTTAATCCTATACTTTTTTGGCGTCTGTCATTTGGCATATATTGGGGATGTAATACCAGCTCTGTCTCCTAGACCTCAGCGTAAGTCCTCTACCTCAGGAGTCCCCGAAAGTGCAGATCAGAGTTAGTGACTACCTAGAGAAAAAGGAGGATGATAAAAATAATAATAATTTTAGTGGATATGAAGCTCATTCCACCAACATGGATAGGCAAGAAATATACATTTCTTTACTATCTCTAAGCTAACTTCTACTCCTGGCCTTTATTTCACTGGCTTGACAGGGAATTTTGACTCAATCATTCTTGGAGTTCTCCCACCAAGGTCCATAACCCACCCCCCATGCCACCCCCACTGTGTCTTGATACCTGAATTCTGGTGGTTTAAATAGTGCCAAGGCCTCAAGGAGGTCCTCCTTTCATAGCTATCTGGATATTATCATTATGCCCACTGTACTAATGCTCAGGATACTTTCAAGTTCATGGTATTGGTGCTCCAATACCTACCTTGGGCATGGAAAGAGCAAGCCCAGATCCTTGGGGCCCATTAGTTCATTTCTTCAGAGATTCACCACATCTTCTTGCTTTCAGAAAACCAGGCAAAGGACTCCACAGACAGTTCCCAATCAACATCTGTACCTCACAACCCCACCATAAGCCCATCCCCTAAGGAAAATACTCATTTAAAATGTACTGTAGTTTTGATTTGCATTTCTCTAATGATTAGTGATGCTGAGCATCCTTTCATGTGTTTGTTGGCAATCTGCATACCTTCTTTGGAGAAATGTCTGTTTAGGTCTCCCACCCATTTTTGGATTGGGTTGTTTGTTTTATTGATATTGAACTGTATGAGCTGCTTGTACATTTTGGAGATTAATCCTTTGCCCCTTGCTTCATTTGCAAATATTTTCTCCCATTCTGAGGGTTGTCTTTTCATCTTGTTTATGGTTTCCTTTGCTGTGCAAAAGCTTTTAAGTTTCATTAGGTCCCATTTGTTTATTTTTGTCTTTATTTCCTTTACTCTAGGAGGTGGGTCAAAAAGGATCTTGCTGTGATTTATATCATAGTGTTCTGCCTGTGTTTTCCTCTAAGAGTTTTATAGTGCTTGGCTATACATTTAGGTCTTTAATCCATTTCGAGTTTATTTTTGTGTATGGTGTTAGGAAGTGTTCTAATTTCATTCTTTTACATGTAGATGTCCAGTTTTCTCAGCACCACTTATTGAAGATGCTGTCTTTTCTCCACTGTATATACTTGCCTCCGTTGTCAAAGATAAGGTGACCATATGTGCATGGGTTTATCTCTGGGCTTTCTATCCTGTTCCATTGATCTATATTTCTGTTTTTGTGCCTGTACCATGCTGTCTTGATTACTGTAGCTTTGTAGTATAGTCTGAAGTCAGGGAGCCTGATTCCTCCATCTCCATTTTTCTTTCTCAAGATTGCTTTGGCTATTCGGGGTCTTTTGTGTTTCCATACAAATTGTAAATTTTTTTGTTCTAGTTCAGTGGCAAATGCCATTGGTAGTTTGACACGGATGGCATTGAATCTGTAGATTGCTTTGTGTAGTATAGTCATTTTCATAATGTTGATTCTTCCAATCCAAGAACATGGTATATCTCTCCATCTGTTTGTATTGTCTTTGATTTCTTTCATCAGTATCTTATAGTTTTCTGCATACAGGTCTTTTGTCTCCTTAGGTTGGTTTATTCCTAGGTATTTTATTCTTTTTGTTGCAGTGGTAAATGGGAGTGTTTCCTTAATTTCTCTTTCAGGTTTTTCATTGTTAGTATATAGGAATGCAAGAGATTTCTGTGCATTAATTTTGTATCCTACTACTTCACCAAATTCATTGATTAGCTCTAGTAGTTTTCTGGTAGCATCTTTAGGATTCTTTATGTATACTGTCATGTCATCTGCAAACAGTGACAGTTTTACTTCTTCTTTTCCAATTTGGATTCCTTTTGTATCTTTTTCTTCTCTGATTGCCGTGGCTAAAACTTCCAAAACTATGTTGAGTAATAGTGGTGAGAGTGAACACACTTGTCTTGTTCCTGATCTTAGAGGAAATGGTTTCAGTTTTTCACCATTGAAATGATGTTGGCTGTGGGTTTGTCATATATGGCCTTTATTATGTTGAGGTAGATTCCCTCTATGCCCACTTTCTGGAGAGTTTTTAATCATAAATGGGTGTTGAATTTTGTCAAAAGCTCTTTCTGCATCTATTAAGGTTATCATATGGTTTTTATCCTTCAATTTGTTAATATGGTGTATCACATTGATTGATTTAATGAGGTATAACCTCACACCAGTCAAAATGGCCATCATCAAAAAATCTACAAATAATAAATGCTGGAGAGTGTGTGGAGAAAAGGGAACCCTCTTGCACTGTTTCTGGGAATGTAAATTGATGCAGCCACTATGGAGAAAACTATGGAGGTTCCTTAAAAAACTAAAAATAGAACTACCATACGATCCAGCAATCCCACTACTGGGCATATACCCTGAGAAAACTATAATTCAAAAAAAGACATGTACCCCAATGTCCTTTGCAGCACTATTTACAATAGTCAGGACATCAAAGCAACTAAGTGTCCATCAACAGATGAATAGATAAAGAAGATGTGGTGCATATATGCAATGGAATACTACTCAGCCATAAAAAGAAATGAAATTGAGTTACTTGTAGTGAGGTGGATGGAACTTGAGTCTGTCATACAGAGTGAAATAAGTCAGAAAGAGAAAAACAAATACTGTATGCTGACACATATATATGGAACCTAAAAGAGAAAAACTGGTTCCGATGAACCTAGGGGCAGCACAGGAATAAAGATGCAGACATAGAGAATGGACTTGAGGACATGGAGAGGGGAGGGGAAGCTGGGACAAAGTGAGAGAGTAGCATTGACATATATATGCTACCAAATGTAAAATAGATAGCTAGTGGGAAGCAGCTGCATAGCACAGGGAGATCAGCTCAGTGCTGTGTGACCACCTAGAGGGGTGGGATAGGGAGGGTGGGATGGAAGCACAAGAGGGAGAAGATATGGGGATATACGTATACATATAGCTGATTCACTTTGTTATAAAGCAGAAACTAACACACCATTGTAAAGCAATTATACTCCAATAAAGAAGTAAAAAAAAAAAAACAAAGGTAGTTGTACCCAAATGTAAAATTCTTCAGTAATTAGAAATACAATCAAGGAAACTGAAGGAAATTGTTGGAAAAGCAAAACATGTTTTTGTAGAAGCAAACCTATCTTGTATCATTTTATTTTGATTTTATTTTGGTTTAAACCTTTTATTAAAAATAACTTTCTATTAGTTCATGGCATTGCAAAAATAAATAAATAAATAAATAAATAAATAAATAAATAAATAAATAAATAAATAAAATGTACTGTATACCAGGCATTGTTTATAAGTTCCTTAGCACTAGTTAATTCATCTTTTCTCACAAAAACTCTGTGTGGTAGATACCATTATTATCCCATTTCCTAGATGAGAAAGCAGGCACAGACAGAGTTCAAGTATATAATTTTAGATAATAAATTTATACTATTTCATTGAACTATATCTTGTGAATATTTTTCCAGTTATATTTGTTAACTACTTCCTAGTTGAAAAATATACATTTTAGTTGGTCAAATAGAATTTATTTTATCATTGATTTAGTTTGCTAATTCTCTATCAAAAGAAATAGAAATACAGATGTAGGTTATAAAAATAGAGATTGTTCTCTCATAGTACCATTTTTAGCTCATGCTTCTTATTTTCCTAAAGATTGGAGGCTCTTAGATGATTCTCTTTCTTATGCTCTATTAAATTTCTCAAAGTACTTAACATACATATATATCCACACCATCCATCTGCCAGAGCAGGTACTTTGTGTTCAGACAAAGCTTCAGGGAAGAAGCAGCTCCTGCTTTTGCAAAGAAGCAAATCCTGCAGCATAAGGGGAAGCCCATAATTATTTCTTCAGATCTTCAAATCGGAAATATAAATCAACATTAGATAAATTCTTCATAATTTTCCTAATGTTACTGTGCTCCAATATTATGGTTCTTTCTTTTATGAAACAGTAATCTGACAAAATTATATAATAAGGTCATTTGTAAGCAATATTTTCATTTCCTTTGCTTTTTTCAAATGGATATAATGTTAGGTTTAATGCACTGAGGGATGTTTGCTTATGTACACTTTTAAAATAATTTGCAGTGAGGATGATACCCTTTTAGAATGTCTTACATAGCATTTGTATGGTTTTTAAAGAACTATGTATACATAAACCAAGACTATGGCAAGACCCTGAAATGATTACACTTTGAAAGTTCATTAGCAATATCCTTGGTGTACATAATGGCCTTAATATGCACACTTGAGAATTGGCTGGTTTTCAATTTAGTTTAATTTCCTGAATAGTAATGTACATTTTCACTTGATGTACTTTGAAAACTAAGAGTGTGTTAGCATTGGATTAGAAAGAAAAAAGTCTCTTGTCTTATCAGCTCTATCAAATTACCATCCATGGTGGCTTGACTTTTCCAGGCAGCTATCCTAAATGTCTTAGTATTTTACATTTGAATGTACCTTAGACTCCCACATAGATTAACCTTATACAAAACTGCCCTTTAAAAGTCTCTCTTGTGTCCTTGTAGAATTGCTGATTGACCTAGATTACCCTTACCCTGAAAGGTCTCTTTCTTTTAAAGAAGCTGTGTAGCAGCTGTATTATTTTCTATTGAATCAAGGGTTCTTCCTGTTTAATCATCTGTGTTCTAAAATATGAGTACTTGCTTTCAGTTTTTAAAACACAAAGGCCTGGTCATGATATTTACCTAAAATAATCACTCTTATTTTTCTGCAACTCATGACTTGTTAGAAATTTCATATTGTGAGGAGTGGCCAAGACGGTAAAGTAAGAGCACCCCAAACTCACCTTTTCCCATGGTCACAGTGAAACTACTACTACTTACAAAGCAACTATCTATGAGAATGACCTGAAGACTAATAAAAAGATTTTCCACAACTAAAATTATAAAGAAGGAGCTATAATGAGACATGTAGGAAGGACAAAGATGCAGTGTAGTCAGGAACCACAGCCATGGGTCAGCAACCCATAAATGGGAGTAATATCACAACCACAGATGTTTTCCCCAAGGAGCAAGGAGTCCAAGCCCCACATTGGGCTCCTCAGCCTGCGGGTTCTGCATGAGGAAGATAAGCCCCCAGAATATCTAGCTTTGAATACCAGCTGGGCTTACATTCAGAAGAGCCAGAGGCTATAGGAAACAGTGACTGTACTGTTAAAGGGCACTTGAAGAATCTAATATGCTCTAAGTCCCAGCAAAGAGGCAGTAATTTGAAAGGAACCTGGATCAGACCCACTTTCTGATCTTGGAGAGCCTTGGAGAGACAGGAGGCAAGTGAGGCTCCTCCTGGGGGTGAAGACACTGATGGCAGCCGTTTGGGGGAGCTCATTCCACCACAGTGGCACTGGCTCTGGCAAGTGCCATTTTGAAATCCTCTTTCTAGCCTCTTAGCACCAGGGCTTGCCCCACCACCAGTGGGTCTGCAGCAGCTGTGTGTCCCCTGGGCCATGTAGGCAGTCTTTCAGGGACACAGCACCACCCATCAGCAGGCCACACAGTAAACCACATTGGAAGCCTACCCCCCCACCCACTCCAGTGGGCCCACAGCTACTGCACAAGGTAGGCCTCATAGCCAACCAGGCTGGAGGCCAGTCTCACCTACCAGCGCTGTTACTGGTGTTATCAATCAGTGCACCCAGAGTAGCTATCCCCACCACTACAGAAGGGTGCATGCCACCTACATAAGGGCACTCATAGAGCACATAGTTCTAGACCAGAAGGGAGTGTGCTGGTGGGCCCCATAGGATGCCTCCTACATAAGGCCAGTTCTCCAAGATTAGGAAACATGACCAACCAACCTAACACATGAAATAAAGAGAAACAAAAGAACAAGACAAAACCTCAGAAAAGGTACTAAACGAGATGGAGACAAGCAGTCTACCTGATAAGGAGTTCAAAGTCATAATCATAAAGATGCTTAGCAAACTCAGGAGAAGAATGAATGAACATGGTGGGGATTTCAACAAAGAGTTAGAAAATATAAAGAAGAACCAAACAGAACTGAAAAATGAAATTTTTTAAAAAATTCAAACAGTATACTAGAAAGAATCAGCAGATTAGATGATACAGAGGAATGGATCAGTGATTTGGAAGACAGAATAGTGGAAATCACCCAAGCTGAACAGAAAAAAGAACAAAGAATTCTAAAAATTAGGGACAGTTTAAGAGACCTCTGGGATGGAATCAAGAATACTAATATTTGTATTAAAGGAGTCCCAGAAAGAGAATAAAAGACAAGGGGAAGGCAGAGAACATATTTGAAGAAATAAAAGCTGAAATCTTCACCAACCTGGGGAAAGAAACAGACATCCAGGTCCAGGAAGCAATGAGTCCCAAAAATGAATCCCAAAGATGAATTTAAAGAGGTTCACACAAAGACAAATTATAACTAAAATGGCAAAAAAATAAAGATAAAGAGAGAATCTTGAAAGCAGCAAGAGAAAAACAAGTTATGTACAAGTGGAACCCCATAAGGCTATCAGCTGACATTTCAGCAGAAACCCTGCAGGCCAGAAGGGAGTGGCACAATATATTCAAAGTGATGAAAGGAAAAACTCAACAATCAAGAATACTCTACCTGGCAAGTTTGTCATTCAGATTTGAAGGAGAGAAAAAGCATTTTATAGACAAGCAAAAGCTAAAAAGAGTTCAGCACCACTAAACCAGACTTACTCCTCTAAGCAGAAAAGAAAAATCCACGAATGGAATTATGAAAATTATGAAAGGGAAAATTTCATTGATAAAGGCAAATATTCAGTAAAGATAGTGGATCAACCACTTATAAGACTACTAGGAAGATTTAAAGAAAAAAGTAGGAAAATCATCTATATCCACAATAAGTAGTTGAGGGTTACACAAAACAAAAAGATGTAAAATATGATGTCAAAAACATTAAACATGGAAGGGAAATTAAGAATATATGTTTGTTAGAATGCATTCAAATTTAAGAGATCAACTTAGAATAATTTTATATATATATATATATGTAATTATGAACCTAATGATAACCACAAACCAAAAACCTATAATAAATACACACAAAAAAGAGAAACCCAAACGTTACCCTAAGGTTAGTCATCAAATCACAAGGGAATAGAGCAAAAGAAGAAAAAAAAAACTACACAAACGACCAGAAAACAATTTTTTAAATGGCAGTAGGTTCATATCTGTTGATATTACTTTAAGTGTAAATGGATTAAATGCTCCAACCAAAAGACATAGAGTGGCTGAATGGATACAAATACAAATCCCATATATATATATATATGCTGCCTACAAGAGACTCACTTCAGATCTAAAGACAAACACAGCCTGAAATTGAGGGGATGGAAAAGTAATTCCATGCTAATGGAAATGAAAGGAAAGCTGGGATAGCAATATTTATACCAGACAAAATAGACTATAGACTTTAAAACAAAGACTGTAACAAGAGACAAAGAAAGGCATTGCATAATGACAAAGGGATCAATCTAACAAGAAGATATACCAATTGTAAATATATATGCATTCAATGTAGGAGCACCTAAATACATAAAGAAAATATTTACAAACATAAAGGGAGAAATTGACAGTAACACAGTAATAGTAGGGGACTGTACCACCCTATTTACAGCAATGGACAGATCATCCATTGGGGCAGAAAATCAATACAGAACACTGGCTCTAAAAGACACGTTAGATCAGATGGCCTTAATAGATATATACCAAACATTCCATTGCAAAGCAGCAGAATACACATTCTTTACAAGTGAACAAGAAACTTTCTTTGTTGCCCACAAAACAAGTCTCAGTAAATTAAAGAAGATTGAAATCATATCAAGCATCTCTTCCAACCACAACAGTGTAAGACTAGCAATCAAACTCAAGAATAAAAACTGCAGAAAACACAAACACATGAAATCTAAACAATATACTACTAAAAAACCAATGGTTCACTGATGAAATCAAAGAGGAAATCAAAACAACTTGGAGACAAATGAAAATAAAAACACAATAGTCCAAAATCTTTCTGTCAGAGTAAAAGCAGTTCTAAGAGGGATGTTTATAGTGATACAAGCCTACCTCAGAAACAAGAAAAATCTCTAATAAACAGTCTAACCTTACATCTAAAGGGGATAGGAAAAGAACAAAGAAAACCCAAAGTTAGTAGAGGGAAAACAATTATAGAGATCAGAACAGAAACTTAAAAAAAACCAAAAAACCCCAGAAAAATCAATGAAATCAAGAGCTGTTTTTTTAAAAAAGATAATCAAAATTGATAAACCTTTAGCTAGGCTCATCAGGAGAAAAAGAGAGAGGGCCCAGATCTATAAAATCAGAAATGAGAAAGGAGAAATTAAAACCAACATCAAAGAAATACATAGGATCATGGGACATTACTATAAACAATTATATGCCAGTAAAATGGACAGCTTGAAGAAATGGACAAATTCCTAGAAATGTACAACTTCCCAAGACTGAACCAGGAAGAAATAGAAAATTATGAGCAGACCAATTACCAGTAATGAAATTGAATCAGTGGTAAAAACAACTTCCCAAAAACAAAAGTACAGGACCAGACAGGTTCACAGATGATTTCTCTCAAACATTTAGAGAAGAGTTAACACCTCTCCTTCTCAAACTATTCCAAAATATTACAGAGGGAAGAACACTCCCAAACTCATTCTATGAGGCCACCATCACCCTGATACCAAAGTAACACAAAGATCTCACAAAAAGAAAATTGCATGTCAATATAACTGATGAACATAAATGCAAAAATCCCCAACAAAATATTAGCAAACTCAATTCAGCAATACATTATAAAGATCATACACCATGATCAAGTGGGATTTATCCCAGGGATGCAAGGATGGTACAATATACATGAATCAATCAATGGGATACACCACATTAACAAACTGAAGAATAAAAATCATATGATCATCTCAATAGATGCAGAAAAATCTTTTGACAAAATTCAACATCCATTTATGATAAAAAAAAAACAAGTCCACAAAGTGGGCATAGAGGAAATACCTAATACGTGAATTCAATAATGTTGTAGGATACAAACTCAATATACAGAAATCTGTTGTGTTTCTATAAACTAAACAAATTATCAGAGAGCGAAATTAAGAAAACAACCCCATTTGCAACTGTGTCGAAAAGAATAAATACCTTGGAATAAATCTAACCAAGGAGGTAAAAGAATTGTACTTAGAAAAGTGTAAGACATTGATGAACGAAACTGAAGATGATACAAATGAATGGAAAGATATAGAGTGCTCATGGATTGGAATAATGTTCTTTTTTTTATGATTCAAGGATTTATTGTCATACACGCAAAACATACTGTTAATTGCATTAGCGAAAGATCTATGTAAAAACACTACACAATTCTGCAACTGTCAATTTAAAAAATTTTGTTCTAGTGGTTGAAAGGTCCAAGCTTGTATTCTTGCCAGTGGGTAAGTTATACAGAACTTCGTTAGCATGAGCACAGAGTTGATAGAACCTCACAGGTCCCAGTGAACATCGTTATGGCAAGGACAGGAAACGTGTGTGCATGCAGTGAGGCAGGAGGGGGGTCAGTGTTATTAGTCAAGGTGTAGTGTCGGTGATCTGGTAAGACAGTGATGGTAAGAAAGTTTACAGTTTAAGAATATCCGAAGTATTAAAAACTTTAAAGCTGCAACACATAATTTTTACACTTAGTTACTAGAAAACTAAGGAAAGCATTTATTATTAGCTTTGAATAAAGTAAGATGAAAACAGGAATGCACTTTTACTAATCTACAAAAGTTTTTTTCTAATGCATATTCAGAAAGATTTTATAATACAGGGAGGTATATTGCTCATTAAGAAGAGGTTCTGTAAGAAAAACACTTACTAAGTTAGCAATTATGAGAATGACCCGGTCAAAGATGGATTAAATGCCCAATTTCAGGCAGGATGGGTAGGTTTAAGGAAAAGAAAAAGCTTAAGAAAACACTTACTGATAATACCAACCTTTCTTCTTCATCTACTGCATTTGACAGAAATTAACCTTTTAAAACTGTTACCTGTTTGGGCTTCCCTGGTGGCGCAGTGGTTGAGAGTCTGCCTGCTAATGCAGGGGACATGGGTTCGAGCCCTGGTCTGGGAAGATCCTACATGTTGCGGAGCAACTAGGCCCGTGAGCTGCAACTACTGAGCCTGTGCATCTGGAACCTGTGCTCCGCAACAAGAGAGGCCACGATAATGAGAGGCCCATGCACTGCAATGAAGAGTGGCCCCCGCTTGCTGCAACTGGAGAAAGCCCTCGCACGGAAACGAAGACCCAACACAGCCAAAAATAATTAATTAATTAATTAATTAATTAATTAAAAACTGTTACCAATGACACTTTTAATAATTTAATCATTACATGTACAATGTAGTGTACACTACATACACTGCACTACATTGTACATGTAATAATTAAACACTACATAGTTAATGTTCTTAAAATGACCATACTACCCAAGGCAATCTACATACTCAGTGCAATCCCTGTCAAAAGAGCAATGGCATTTTTCACAGAACTAGGACAAACAACTCTAAAATATGTAGAGAAACACAAAAGATCCCAAATAGCCAAGGAAACGTGATAAATAAGAACAAAGGTGGAGGTATCACAGTCCCTGATTTCAAACTATACTACAAAGCTACAGTATTCAAAACAATATGGAACTGGCACTAAAACAGACACATAAATCAATGGAACAGAAAAGAAAGCCCAGAAATAAACCCACACTTACATGGTTAATTAGTCTATTATGGAGGAGGTAACAATATACAATGGACAAAAGACAGCCTCTTTAATAAATGGTATTGGGAAAACTGAACAGCTATATACAAAATAATGAAATTGGACTACTTTCTCAAACCATATACAAAATTTTTTTTTAAATGGACTAAAGACCTAGATATAATACCTGAAATCATAAGACTAGAAAAAAACATAAGTAGTATGCTATTTAACATTAATCATATTTTTTGGGATCTGTCTCCTCAGGCAAGGGCAACAACAAGAAAAGTAAACAAATGGGGACTATATCAAACTAAAAAGCTTTTGCACAGTGAAGGAAACCATCAATAAAACATAAAGGCAGCCCACTGAATGGGGAAATATATATACAAATGATATATCTAATTAAAGGTTAATATACAAAATATGCAAAGAACTCACACAACTCAACATCAAAAAACAAACAACCCAATTTCAAAAATGGACAGAGAAAAGGAATAGAAATTTTTCCAAAGAAGGCATACAGATGGCCAACAAACATATAAAAAAAGATGCACAACATCACTAATCATCAGGGAAATGCAAATCAAAACCACAATCAGATACCACCTCGTACCTGTCAGAATGGCTATCATCAAAAAGACAACAAGCATCGAGTGCTGGCAAGAATATGGATAGAAGGGAACCATCGTACACTGTTGATGGGATTGTAAATTGGGGCAGCCACTGTGGAAAACATGATGGAGTTTCCTCAAAAAACTAAAAAATAGAACTACTATATGATCCAGCAATTTAATTTCTGAGTATTTATACAAAGAAAACAAAAACAATAGTTTGAAAAGATATATGCACCTCAGTGTTCATTGCAGCATTATTTACAATAGCCAAGATATGGTAGCAACCTAAGTGTCCATTGAAAGATGAATGGATAAAGAATAAGCGGTATACATATATATATACACACACACACACACACACCCACACACACACACACATATACCAAGGAACCTTACTCAGCCATAAACAAAAATGAAATCTTGCCATTTGTGACAACATAGATGTATCTAAAGGATATTATGCTAAGTGAAATAAGTCAGACAGAGAAAGATAAATGCCATATAAACAAAACAAAGTGAAAACAGGCCCATAAATGAGAGCAAATGGGTAGTTGCCAGAGGAAAGGGAGTTGGGTGAAATAAGTGTAGTAGATTAAGAGACACAAATCTCCTCCAGCTGTAAAATAAATAAGCATCAGTGATATAATATACAGCATGAGGAATATGGTCAATAATATTATAATAACTTTGGGGACAGATGGTTACTAGACTTAGTGTGGTGAACATTTCAGAATGTATTAAAATGTCAAATCACTCTGCAGTGCACCTGAAACTAACATAATATTGTATGTCAACTCTATTTCAATGAAAAGAAAAGAAAGCTTGTATTTTAATGTTTACTGTAGACAGGCTTCCACTTTTTACTGGCTGGTTTTTTAAGAGACCAGCTGGATTCTAATCAGTAAAACTACACAAATTAAAGATAAATATCTATGAATCATAACATTTTCACTTTCCTGTTAAAAAAGCTAGCTTTAAATTTCAGGGGTGAGAACATCTACCTGATGCTCATTTTCTCCTTATGATTATATTTGATCATCAGACCACAGAGCTTAGAAAACAAGGCAAGAGGTCTTTGAGTCAACCCCTTCCCCCAGGCCAATATGTGCTTTCACAGTCACTTCCTATGGACTTTCCTGGACCAGAACTTTGCAGGTTTCTCTTAGAAACTCATTTAGGGATTTAAATATTCCTTCAGGTATGATGCATTTCCTTGTGACTAAACAAGGCTCTTACTTCAATCAAAACCCATGCAATTTCCTTTTGTTGTATTCTCTTTGGATAGAAGAAACCCATCAGATTTTTATAAGAACATGTCTTTATATTGAGGTTGGCTGTTGCTATACCTTTTCACCATCCCCTTTCCTTGCAGCACTTAATTTTTATCCAATTTTAAGAGTGCCAACCTAGATAATACCACAGTAGGATGACTTGGGAGTGCCCTTTTAAGAGATTTCTGCCACTAGAGGTGTGGTCTGTTTTCACCTCCAGAGAATCCCAGATGTGAGTCTCAATCCAGGTAAGGTTTGAAGAGGAAGCTCAGTTTAGTGGCTTAAACTAGAAATTATAACGAAGGCCAGTTTGCAATCTACTGGCTGTGTAACCTGTGGGAAGGTTCTTAAGGTCTAAATCTCTGTTTCCTTAAAACAAAAATACTCTACCTGATTCATTACTTTTTAATGTAATATTTTATGAACATTTCCAAAATGTATTGGTTAGTACTTTTTAAAGACTTTATTTTTTAGAGTAGTTTTAGGTTCACAGCAAAGTTGAGGGGGAGGTACAGAGATTCCTCCACATATGCATAGCCTCCCTCATTATCAGCAGTCCCACCAAGGGTGGTACATTTGCTACAATTTAAGAATCTACACTGACACATCATCATCACCCCAGTTCATACATTAGCTTAGGATTCACTCTTTGGTGTTATACATCTATGAGTTTAGACAAATGTGTAATGAGTTTAGACAAATGTATAATGACATGTATCCACCATTATAGTATCATACAGAGTAGTTTCACTGCCCTAAAAATCCTTTATGCTTCACCTATTCATCCCTTTCCTCCTTCCCCACCCCCTGGCAATCACTGATCTTTTTACTCTCTCCATAGTTTTGCCTTTTTCAGAATGTCACGTAGCCCCCTTTCAGATATTTGAGTTCACATTAGCACTTTACAAGCTCTGACAAGGCCTACAATAATAAAATCAGTTTAATCTTACTTAGCATTGCAGCTTCCATTTTGTTTCTCAGCACTTTTAATCTTTCCTAAAATTGTAAATATTGACACTGAAAACCTGACCTGAGTTAAAGAAAGAAAAGGTAGCATGTTAGACAGTGTGGCTCTGAATCCTGTATTATTTCAATGTCAAGCAAGAACTAGATTATTTAGTCAGTTATATTATGGAAGACTCATTTTAAAGATATATTTCATTAGGCCTTATGGAAGACTGTTAAAATTTCAATATTCCTTTAAACTGTGTTGATGTAATTCTAAAAAGCCATCACATCTGGTGGTTCCCTAAATGTTAAGAAATCTTTTATCAGTGGTAAAACCCACATTATTGACATAATCGCTAAATGTTCAGATTATTATATATCCTACTTTCTTCCAAAAAAGAGCCCTTTTAAAAAAGAGGAGTACCATAGTGCTGCTCAAATTATATTTTGTAATGACCCAGTCAATCAACAATAATTATCTAAGAGTTGCTTACTTTGTTCAAGACTCTGTGCTTTTATCATATTCTAGAGCTGAAAATAAAATGTCACTGTAGGGTCTTGAAAGTTTAATAACATGTTAAGAGGGGTTCTTCCAGAACTTTCCAGAAATAACTGTCTGTAGTAGTCTGTAATGCTTGCCATCACTCTTACTCTTGTGTTTACGAGGCAGTCTGGGTTTGCTGTCTGTGACAAAGAGGAAGAAACCCTCTACTTATCTCTGGGTCCATGACACAACGATTTGAGGAGCAGTGGTAAGACAAAGCCGACAGAAGAAAAAATTCAGTTTAAAGCTTGAGCAGGGGCTACTAAGAGGAGAGAAACCTAAAAAGGGGTTGGAGGTAAGAACAGGAACCTACCAGATCTGGATGCTCCTTGAAAAATCTGTCTCACTTTTTGAATGAGGCAGACTTAATTATGAGAGTTCATATCTAAAACTCACCTAAATTATTTTCTAGTCCCAAATTTGTCCTAAATATTGTAATAATTAGTTAAATCTGAACACCACTTGTCTTTGACAGTGAAGATGGGAGAGGAGCATACTGCAAGGCACCCAGCATAACAGAGAATGTTAAGTGATGCTGTGAAATCAGGGCTCCAGTGTAGATCTGTCTGCCCACTACATCCAGGGTAATGACAGAGGCAAGATAATCAGTAATTCACAATGATAGATCCTATTTTGGCTAATTCATATGTTTCAAACCCATTGTGTATTCATTCAAGTATTCATTCTTTTATTTTTTCATTATTTTAATAAAAACTGGCACCTACAATGTATCAAGCACATCCATAGGGACTAGGGATATGGAGATTGAAAAGTACTGTCTAATAATAACCAATATTTGCTAATCAATGGTAACATATGTACCATGCTAATATATAATATTAATAATTAGAAAAACTTGTGGAGGAGTAGTGAGAGGGTATTTAGGAACTCTATACTTTTTGCTCAATTTTTCTATAAACCTAAAATTTCTCTGTCTTAGGCAGCCCTGCTTACCATAACAAAATACCATACTAGGTGGCTTAAACAAAAGAAATTTCACAGCTCTGAAGGCTGGGAAATCTAAGATCAAGGTGCAGACAAAGTAAGTTTCATTCTGAGGTCTCTTCTCTTGGATTGTAGGTGGCTGTCATCTCACTGTGTGGTCACATGACTTCTTGTGTGTTTGTGTGTGTTGAGAGAGCTTGCTCTCTCATGTGTCATCTTATAAGGGCACTAATCCCATAAGGAGGACTCCACCCTCATGACTTAGTCTAACCCGAATTACATCCCAAAGACCTCATCTCCAAAAACCATTACATGGAGAGTTATGGCTTCAACATATACATTTGCAGGAGACACAGTTCAGTGCATAGCATGCTAAAAATAATAAAGTCTATTTGAAAATATATAAAAATATGACTAGTGGAAGAGCTAAATACATAAATAATAATAACAATAGAGATATACTCAAGGTGTTATAGGATCACAGAGAAAGGATATCTAATTATGGAAAAAGTCATTACTCTATGAAGTCTTGAAGGATAAGCTAGAATTAGCCAAAGGATGTGGGGATGTTAGTGGTGACAGTAGTAAGTGAGGGAGAAGAGAGGAGGGTGGGAAAGGGGGCTATTCCAGAAAGAGAGAATAGCAATTACAATAGTATAGAGCCTTTGTGTGCATGCTAGGATGTCCAGGCTTGAACCCAAGCTCTGATTCAGACTATGTGTTATTCCAGAGGATGAGGGTTTAGGATTGAACAAGGGCCAAAATTTTGCATAGATGTCAGAAATAATGACTCTGCTGAAAAGAAAGAATGGTATGTGCCCCTAACTCAGCCCCATGCCGTCAAGTCTGAGCCCAGTGAAGTAAAAGGGGTTCAGTAAGAAGCAAAAGGGATTGCCTTCAAGAGGGTCTTTATGAGACATAGGGAAGTAAGAAACTGCTTTGGACTTTGGGGGAGAATTCTCACAAGGGGAAGAGAGAGCTATCCTCCCCACTTTTGGACAGAACTGGAATGACTTGAGCACAAATGAAATCATAAGGAAATCTGGGATTCTTCGGCAATTGGGGACTTGCTTTAAAATTTGGGAGCCCTTTATGTGACTTAGAAAAGAAATATAGGAAAATATTCATGAGTATGAGTGAGACACCAAAGAAATATTTGGGGAATGATTTTGTAAGGGTTAAGGTTTCATTCTATTAGTATTCACTAACTGGTGCAAATCAGGCTACCTGGGTCAACAAAGTAAATGATTTTTATTAGATATTTTGTTTTGTCAAGTGGCACAAGTGTTAATCCCAGGGGGACATTGTTCACTATTTTTTGTAGTCTGACAATAAATCTTTTCAACCTTGGACCATGACCTATCACTTAGTAACCTGCTCAATGTATGTTATTGAGATGATATTCTTAGCTTACTAAAAAAGTAATTGACAGAATACTGCAACTTATTTGAGTTCAGCAGGATTACATATGGTGTTTTTTATGTGCAGTGCATTACTTCCTTAATGAAGAAAGTTAAAGTGATCTGGCATAATATGATTTTCCTAATGTTATGCTTAGTGCCTTAAGTTCTTAATGATTTGTTTTAATGCCATTCCCAAGACTGAAATTAAGGTTAGTATTCTAAATAACTGCTATCACTATGCTTTTTTTTTTCATTTCCAAAGGTGGCTTTTTGTCTTTTTTAATCTCTCTAGAAATGCCTTCAGCCTTCCATGGTTCTCAAAATGATAGCCAGCTCCTCAGAGATAAAAATCACATATTCCCTGAGGATTCTGAAGGCCTGTGTTTGGTTGTGAAAGTGTCTCACATATTTCCTTTGTTATTTATTTAGTTTTGTCCTTGCTTCACAACTAACTCTTATCTAGTTATCAGAACACATTGGATTTTTCTGTAACAACTGGCTTAAATAATATCACTGACAGCCTTTTCCTTTCTTGATGCTTTGTTGTTAATATTCATTCTCTACCTATCAAAAGGCAAGTAACAGCTTTCTTCAAACTTTCCTCACATGATTACCTAACTATTGTCTTGTCCCTGTTACACACCCTATGAACTCTAGAGCCTTTTCTCAGTGATTTCTCCTGGATCCCCTACATGATTTTCCCCTCTCTTCAAGATCTTCCAATGTGATTCTTCCTGCTTCACATTTTTGGTTATTCTCCTGGTGAGAGCTTTTAGATGCACATGTTTATAGAATCAGAAGGTTTGAAAGGAATATCTGGGACCCTAGTCACTAAGAGTATATGTTGTACATTCATCTAACTCTTTCTATTTACAAATGACTTTGACATTGTCATCATGGCTTTTTAAGAACAGGTGCTAGTACATTTTATCAGATGTAACTAAAAGTAACTGATTAATTTATTGCAGTACAAAGCCCATACCTGTCTAATATCAGAGTAGACTTACCATAAGGATGGCAGAAGCAAGCGTGCTTATTTCTGCTACTTTTGAAGAGCAACGATAAAATTCTGGGAGAAAGTTTGCCAGTTTGACTGTAAAAGGGATTACAGCCTGTAGTTATTAAACTCTGGGGCAAAGAATCTTCCAGACTCAGGGCCTTCCTCTGAAGGAGAAGTGGTATTAGACTATGCTTGAAAGGAGACAAAAATGACAGAGAGATTTTCCACCTTAACTCACAAAATGAGCTTGGAAAAGCATTTCCTCAGGCCTGAAAGAACTGCATTGTGTGCAGGTCCTGAGCTTCCTACCTACTTAATACTCATTCAGCTGTGAGTGGGAATGGAGGCAGCAGGCTAATGGGTGTGAAGGGTTGAATGAGGTCCTTAGACTTCCTCTGGTGCCTTTCTCAGTATTGACATCTGTGTGCAAAGGAATGAACGATGCAACCACCACGCCACAATTACCAAATATGTTATATATTATGCCAATTTTTTTCTGTATATGAGCCCCAAGGAATACTGAACCTTCCTAATATTTGTGGATCACAAAGACTATAATTTAGGATTAGAAAAAATACTGTTGATGTACTTTATTCAATCATTTATTTTAAACAAATTCATTGAGTGTGCACGATGCCATGTTCTGAGGATTGAAAGAAAAAGAAACAATGAAAAATTCAAATATGGTCCCTGATCTCATGGAACATACAGTCTAAGGCAAGAACCAAGCAATAAATAAATGAACAACAAATAAAGTAATTACTAATTGGGGTAAAAAGCTGTATAAGAAACAAACAAGATGCAGTGATACAGAAGAGTAAATGTTTACAGATAAGAATATCAAAGAAAGTAAGATTTTAATGAACACACAAGGGAAATGAAGAATTGGGGAGGCTAGAATAACAAAGTTAAAGAGCCTGAGGAAAGAAAGACATTAGTATGCACTAGAACTAAATGCTTTATCTGCAAATTACAGAAATCATTTGTATGTATATTGTCAAAGAAAAATTACGCCGGATGGAGCCAAACAGGCAAGGATGATTTACTCCAGACTATTGTAATAGGGGAGAGAGATTGAACTCAACTCATTGCAACAAAAGGTGGGAGAGTTTTTAAGTCCTGGGGTGAGCTGGTGGAAAAGTATTGGAAGACATTAGGCAGGCCATCTGTGTTTGCTAATTTGTGCTTGTGAGGCTCTCACCCTCCCACGGAGACTGGGAGCTAGGGGTACAATCTTCCTTGCTGATTACATTTCAGAGGGTGACTCCCAGGTCCTGGAGAAAGTCTTCCCTGAGTTATAAAACTGACAAGAGGTTGGGAGAAGATTTACAGCTCACAGGGGCAGAGAGGAATTTACAAGTTTTCTAAAGTAAATGCTCCAGGAAAAGAAGAGTCAGGGACCTACAGTCAGGAAGAAATTGACTGTATAAAGTTTAGTCAAGTGGAGGGGGATGGTAAGGCTGCCTTGGTAAGTGTGAGAGAAGGGGGAGAGAGAGAGAATGGATGGAGTGAGAAACAGACAGAGAAACAAAGAAATATAGGGAGAAGATTGAGAAAGAGAAAAAGAGATAGAACAGGCAAGAGTTGGAGAGAGTATGTGTGAGAGAAATGGAAAAGGAGAGAACTAAGATAGAAGGAGAGAGAGAGGGAGGGAAAGAGAAAGAGAGAAATTGTTGGGAGAGAGTGGGGGGAAGAAATACAGTATCAAGAGAGATAGAAAAGAGAGAGAATGGAGAGAGAGAGATTGATCAAAAGGGTGAGAGAGAGACTTGTGAAATACAATCACCCCTTCATAGTCACACTGATACTAAAGACTATACTGGATTCTCTCATTATTAAAAACCCAGTACTGAAACCAGAGACAGATTCAGGTTTTGTGGAGTCTGAAGCTTATGAAATTTGCAGAGGTAGCAGTGTTGGTGCTATTATTAAGGAAATAAATGAAAAATTACTAATACAAAACCAGGAATTGGACCTTGACAAGGCCCCGTGCCAGCAAAAGGCTTAGAATCCTAAATTTCCTTAGCTTCATGGTTAATATCCTTCTGCCTCTAATTATTATCCTCCCTCATCCAATATTTTGTTTTTAGACAAATAGTTTCCCCAGTATATCACACCAGTACTTTTGATTACATAAGTACTTATGATTTTTTATAGAATCTGCCAAGAAAGGAAGATACTTAGAAACATGTTTGTATCATTCAGTTTTCTGGTTCGCTTCATTAACCTATCTATCTGCTTTTATCACCAGTTAGTATTTTAGGGGTAGCGTACACACACACACACAGACACACACACACACACATTTGTTTTTTAATAATGCCATGTATTATTTATATCAGCTTTTTTACAAATTATGTGTCCAATTATTCCTTCTCATCCTCTTCTTCTGATATATGGTGCTATTACCCTTCTATTTTTTAAAACAGATAATAGTGATTTACTGTGACTGGTTACTGCCCTGCGTCTGTTAGCCTGCCATAGGTCTCTGAAAGCACATTAGCTTTGATGCTGCTCTTGAGTATTTACAGCTTATTTCAAGACTACTTTGGTAGTCTTTTGGGCTTCTTATGTTCTTTTATCAGAGTGAATATAGTTATATCAAAAGACATAGAATTTGCTTACAGAGTATGAGAGTTACAGGTAATCCTGGATACCATTAGGTCCACCGATTACAAATTGTAAATTCCTTGAGGATGTTTCCAGAATTCCACAAATGTTTCTTTACACATATAGAATGTAAAAACTATATTTTAGAGCACATAACAATAAATAGTGCACTCTCTGAGTAGTGCTATACATCAAATTTTACTATGTTGGGGACCAACAATACGTAAGCACGTGCTTCCAGGTTAACTCCCTCCAGGGCACAGTTGGAGTAAAGCATTTCCTGTCATATCTCTAACCGATGATTATCCTGAGATTTCAAGGAGGTCAGTTTTTAAAAGTTCACCATTTGCACTGTGTATGCGTAAATTGGCATTTTCCTCAACATATGCAACCAAAATAAGCCTTTAAAATGTGTTTGGCAGGACAACCTTATTACTTTCGCTGGTTGATTTCATAATAAGTAAATATTATATCTTTGAACATATGAAATGAGCAATTTATTGAGGTTGTACATATGATTTTACTTAGGGAAAAATTGTTTATGGTGCTAGAAAATTGTAAAATAATTTTTCTGTCCAGCGACTCACCTCAAGTCACACAGCTAATGGTACAGAATCAATATATGCCAGCATTTAAGATCCTGGCCTTCGATCTAAACAGATCTGACTTTGAATTATGCTGTACATAAATTTTTGACTTGAAAATTTCTTAACTTTTATTAAATTCAGTGTCCTCTTCAATAAAGTGAAAATAGTAATGCCTATGACATAGGGTTATTATGAGAACTATTTATCCAATAAATATGTCCTGAGTTCCTACTAGGTCCAGGAACTGCCTAGTATGTAAAGAGGCTTCCTACTCTCATGGAATTTTATGATTTAGTTGGGGAAAACAGACAAAAATTCTGTTTTTTAAAGCAGTGAATAAAAATATTGTGCTATGATAGAAAGTCACTAGTTAATTTTAGGCTGCATGATCAGGGAAGAGCTCTCTGAGGAGAGGACATTTGAGCTGATGTCCAAAGAACAGGAGGGACTCATCCATGAAAAATAAGGGAGGATCAACATTCCAGGCAAATGGAACACTTGATAGAGAGGCCCAAGCCTAGGATGAGCCTGGTGTGTCTGAAGAGGAGGAAAAATGCCAGTGTGTGTCAAGATTAGCGTGTGGAAAAGAGAATACTACAAGACAAAATTGGAGAGGAAGCTTAATAAACGAAGGAGGTAACTTGGGTTAGTCTAAAGAGAATGAAAAGCCATTAGAGTGATGGTATTTAATTTTATTTACAAAATAAATCGCATTGGCAGATGTGTGAAGGATCATGCACTGGATTTAAATCGCTGTTTCTGGTTTTGTTTTTGTTTCCCTCATCTAGCATTCCATTTCTCATCTTAACATCAACTGAAATTCTTTGGGGGAAATTCTCTCTTCTTTGGTGGATGTATTTGAGTGGGCCCAGAACTTCCCCACTTATCTGGGAGATGTCCTGACATAAGTTGGGCATATGCATCCAATCTGCAGTTTGAATATGAAGCAGACCGACAATGAATTGAAAATGTTTGGTATCTGTTCGTATTGAATAGATACTTCCTCTAGTTTCTACTTCCTGGCCCTATTCATAGCTTTAACCTATTTTCAAAATCTGCATCTCCATCCTTCCCATTGAGTTTATAAGCTCCTAATATATTTCCAGTACACTCTCTTTAGCTAGTGACAGTTCAGGTTACTTGCAACCAGAGCCTGAATTAATACAGTGCACACAGCCCCTGCATATAATAGGCCCCCAGTAAACGTTATTGATGGTAGAACTGAACTTGGACTCAGGCTTCCTAACTTTCAATCTTTATCAAACTAGCTTCTGTATGTTTTTTGGGTAGTTTCTGCTTGGCTATCAGCAGTTAGTTTTCTCTACCTATGACGTATTAGACCTTTTGGGCTGAATTATCTCTATAGCTTACTGTGACAACATGTTTGCCAAATATTTCACTTACCAAGCAAATCTCAGGCTTTTGGATTCTAAAAGTTCAGTAGGCAATTTGTTTGGGTATTTTCTCAGGGCAGATATAAACAAACACATAGAATAATTCATGTTCAACTCTTCGTTAAGCATGTCTTTAATCAAAGTGAGTGTTTTAGTTTGAGTGGGAGAAGGGTGTGAATGAGTGCAAATGCATGGATTTTTTATTATTAAAATTGTTTTAAAGTATCAAAAATTAAAGCAACCTAAACTCATTCATCCTAAGAAATGTGATTAAATGAGCTTTTATGCCATGAATTGGCAGCTGCAAGACAGAGTACATTCCATTATTGATGCTGTCAATCAGATCATACTATAATTCTATACTGTAAGAATCTTCAGGTAATCTGTTTATTACTTGAAGCTAGCTGAAAGTACTCCCTGAGTTTCAATGTCCTGCCATGATGAAACAGGGCTTTTAACAAGAAAGAAACAGAAGGGGAACAGATGTTTGAAGGACTTGGCAGGTAAACAAACCCTATTCCCAGTCTGGATTGAGAGTCCTCTGTTGAATTGAATCTTTGAGAAGAGATCTTTTGAAGAGAATGCAGCTGCCATTCACAGAGTGATCTGGCTCTCCTCATTAAACTATGTAACATAGCGCTGCCTCTGCCTTTCCCATTTCTGTGCCCTGTGTCAAAGCTACTTTCCGCAACCTATTCCTCGAACACATTGGTGAAACCAACACCAAAAGGTATCTGGTTGTTTGGCCAAGCCCTATGTCTAATGCTGTTTAACTTTATTCCTCCAGGATCCAAGAGCAGTACTCACATCTAGAAAAGCAAAGGGAACTGGTACAATTGTTTCCAGTTGTGCGTGCTAGCTCCAGTGCCATTCACAAGGTGTGTGGTTGCACAGGTGTCTCATTAATGCTTAAATGTAGGGATTGACAGAAACAATCAGAGTTTCTCTCAGACTCGTATGCATCCTTCAGTTCACTGAAAGAGTATTGGACTGGAGCTGGGGACCTGAATTCTACTTCTGGCTCTCAAACTAATGAGATATGTGACCTCAAGCAAATTATTCAATCTCACTGGATTTTTCTTCTTTAAAAATGATGAGAATAGGCTGTGACCTTTGAGAATGATGACAATCATGGTTCGAACCCCAAACTGGAAGAAGTGATATGTGATGGGATTTTTTCTGAGTGTAAGAAGTATATGTTGCCCACTAAAATACTGGCATATTTGAAGTTCCATAGGAACAATGTTTGATATCAGAAAACTTACAGGAGAATGTGTGAAATCAGGAAAGTCTCAGAAAATTAAGGACGTGGTCTCACCATATTAATAAGATTGCCCTATAATTCTAAAATTCTAGTATCTTGATATTTAAAGTGTCTCAGTGAAGCAATAGTATAGTTTTCTTTTTTTATATTTTTTTGAATTGGGTGTATTGCAGTATAATTTACAGACAGTAAAATTCATTCTTTTTAGAGTTCAGTTCTGTGAATTTTGATAAACGTGTATAGTCGTATAACTACCACCACAAGAAAAATGTAAAATGTTTCCATCACTCCAAAAAGTTGCCTCAGCTCCTTTGTAGTGAACCTTCTCTCCTCATCCTCGGTCCCTGGAAACCACTGATTTGTTTTCCGTATCTACAGTGTTGCCTTTTCCAAATATCATGTAAATGGAATCATGTAGTATGTTGCATTTTCATTTAGCATAGTAAATTTGAGGTTCATCTGTGTTGTATGAAATCAGTAGGTTACTTTCTTATATTACTGAGTAGGCATGTGGTAGGCAGAAAATGCCCACCCTTCCACTCCCCAAAGATTTCCACACCCAAATCCCTGGAAACTGTGAATATTTTACCTTATATGGCACAGCAATTTTGCTGATATGATTAAGATTACAAACCTTGAGATGGAGAGATTATCCTAAATTATCTGGATGGGCCAGATCTAATTATATAAATCCTTAAAAGGGAAGAACCCTTCCCAGCTATAGCAAGGAGATGAGATAGAAGGAGGAGGAGAGATTAGAAGCATGAGAGGTACTCAACCTACCATTGCTGGCTTTGAGAATAGAGGAGAAGAAGACCACAAGTCAAGGAATGTAGCTGGCCATCCCTATTCTTTCGAAATCTATATGGAAGCCATGATTTGCCAGTTACACATTGTGTTATGCTAAATTTGAATTCATCTGTGTCTCTTGACTCTTGCTTTAAATGTTTCTTAGCCTCTGTTGGGCAATTAATACTTTCTAATCTTTCCTAATAAATACAATAGGTAAGTTGTCACTCACTGTAAGGAATTTTAAATTACTAACTAAAGGAATGAGCTTTTAAATCCTCAATACTAAGGCTGTTTCTGCCACTCACTGAGCATGTGAATGTGGCAAGTAGCTCAACTTCTCTAAGCTTCAGTTTTTAATTTGTAGAAGGTGGAAAATAATAAGGGTTGTTTTGAGGGTTAAATGAACTTCTTAAGTGTTTGTTTGGAACAGTGCCTGGATTAGAGAAAACATTCAAGAAATGATGGTTTTATTTTTATTACAGCTTTTAATAACATGAACGTTTCCAAATGTAGCTTTTATGACCTCATGTTTTCAAATATTGTGTAGTCTTTTGTGGGACACACCTACTAATTAATACCATGTGAACAATAATGCCAGGCAGAATCTCATCAATAGAATAGTCAAACTTTTGCCCTTCGAAGCTTCTATCTAAACAGACAATTTTGACTATAGTTGTAGAAAAGCATAAGCTTTAGCTCCAGCCGAACAAATGTCATAATCTTCTGCTGATAGTTGCAAGACCTATGACTTTGGGCATGCCATTTAACCTCTTTGAACTTGGTAAGAATAATCTCTGGCTCCCAAAGTTATTGTGAGACTTCTACCAAGCCAGACATGGTACACACTTTGCAAACATTTATTTTCTCCTCCAAAGAAGAAATTTTGAGATTTAAACAATATGTTACATGCTCATGAATAAATCAATAACATAAATAGAAATATGTGTATAATCTGATGTTCATACTCTGTGCCTAACTTTTTCAAGTTCTAATTTGCTTTGCAGAGGTCTGACTCAATTTATGGTGTCCTGAGATGTAGGGATATTAAATAATTTTTTTTCCTTTTATCTGTTAAGCGTTTATCAGGGTTGAAGTGCTTTGAGTCTTTGTTGTTCCAGTTGTGAATCAAATTAGTCCAGTTGTAGCTTGGTATTAACTCAGTGGACCTTGAAAGGACATGGGAATCCTGGTGGGATGAAGGGCCAGGTAACTGTTTCAACTATGTTGCTTCTTGTATGGCTACAGCATATGTATATTACTTGCTGATGGTCTTTTGATATGACTCACTGCACAGACGTCTGAGAGAATGGCCATTCAAGCTGCCTCTTTATCTCTTCTTGTTTTGATATGCTTAGTCCTACAAAGGCTGGAGCTAGATTTGACTGGGCTGCATTACTGAGGCTCTGAAAGTTGGCCCATACTCTATGTGGCAGACAAAATTGTGACTTAAATTAGCAGACTGGGAGCCTTTGAAAGCTAGTAACGGCTAACACAGCTAGCTGTTCTTGTACTGTGTATGAATTAATACAATATTTCCTGTCTACCATCAACCCACTTTTATGTGAATAAGGACAGCAGAAGAGGGTGGAGGCAAATAAAACAGTGCCTGTTGAAAATATCTCCTTTTCAAAATTTCTATTTTTTAGAGTAATGAAATGGCAGTTCAGTCCATTAGAGTTTCAGCCTCACAATATTCAAATTTCAAATTATGGTTCATAGAACTCTCATGGGCTATCTCAACATTATCTCACCTAGAATAGCCCTACTTTTAGCTATTTTACATATTTTACTTCTAATGATGGTCTGAAAATTTTTACTAATAAAATAAAGTTACAAAACAACATGTTTAATCTAAGGTACAGACATTTTTCATCCACTTTTACTTAAGTCTTCCTAGGACACTGTTGTTGACTTCTGCAAGACCTTAAACCCCTAAAAGACAAAGTCTGTGTCCTATTAATTTTGAATTCCCTCAAGTTCTAGCATAGAACTTACATACAACAGATGTTCAGTTTTAACAGAAATACATATTGTCTTATCTGTTTACATCTCCATGTGTATTTAATTGTGTATCCTTATCAAAATTTAAAAGTTTTTATACTATTTTCAATGTATATACACATAGTAGTTATTGCTCTTGTATCTAACATTTATCAGATGCTTATCATATGCCAAGTACTATACTAAATAATTCATATGTATTTGCTCACTTAAAATTTATGGTGATCCTATAAAGTGAGAAATGCTATTATTTACTGTCATCTGTATTTACAGATGAAGAATTTGAGACAAAGCAAGGTTTAGAAACTTGGCCAATAATCACATAGGTAAGTGGTAAGTGATAGAGCTATTTTAAACCATAAATTCAGTCTGACCCTGGAACCTTTGCCCTTAACCCATAAATTAATCTGCATCTTCATGAATCATACATATTTGTTATACCCTATAAAGAGAATTGGCTTCTCTTTATCTACATAAAGATATCTACATATCTACATAAAAAAGAAATTAGAAAAGGATCAAATTTTAAAATATAAATGAAGTTCTAAAATCTTCTTGCTGATCTCCAGTGAGCATTCTTGTACACCCTGGGAAGTGACACACTCCAGTTGGATAATATTGATGAGATGATCTAAACCAGTAAACAATCCAACCGACACTTGCTAAGTCCTCTAATTAAATTAACCATCTTCTTTTTATTAAAACCTAGGCATTATAAATATATTTTTTTTCAAGTGGTAGTTTACATTCCTTCAGGAAAAAAATGAAATAGCTGGCCAGCCAGAAGTTTTCCAGAAATAAAGGAGGCACAGGGAATAAATTTAGAATGTAAATGTTTGTCCTATGAAAAGTTACACACCAAGACTATGTTACACACATCAGAACAAGAGTATGTCTCTATTGGCCTGTCTCTGATTGTGTTGCCACTGGTTGTTTGGAGATTATTTGAATATCATAAAGTGTTCTATTCTCGTAACATTTTTCCATATTTTAATCTTTGCCATTGTTTCCTACTAAGGTTCATAAATTCGCATTTTTAATGTAATGTAGCATGACATAGCCAAAGAGCAATAGACTACAGAACTAAATTTTGTGATGGTCGTAAAAAAATGCACAGCTCAGATAAGTCACTTTGGGGAAACCATTTTATCTTTTTTGATATCGGTTTCTTTATCTATAAAATAAAGTCAATGCCTTGAATATAGAAGGTACTCAATTACTTCTTGAGAAAGGAACAGGAGTAAGGTGGAAGGGAGGAGTTAGAGTATATGGTTAGGTTTCTTTGCTGTTCTAAAATTCAGTGACTCTCTGATTTCTAAAATTTTGTTTTGAATTTCAAGTTGGAAGGTTTGGGGATTTAATGATCAACTTTTTGCTCATTGTAACCATGGCTCTAGCTGAATTCAAGTATAGAATTCCATGGTGCAATCTTATTATAGGACTTAACAAGATTAAAAGTCAGTTCTCACTGGTCACAATGTTTAAAGTTCTCATGATGTTCAGTACCTGAGTCTGTCTATCCACATTATAAGGCCCTCTTCAAAACAAGACCCATTCACATGCACATACAAAGTACCATCAAGCTGACTGATAATATGGATAGAACTTCTAGTTAATATTCATTGGCCCTCCTTATATTCTCCTAGTTCTCAATTTACATTAGGGAAGGCATTTATTACTTGACACTGATTTTACTTAAAAGCTTGAATTTGAGAAGCAACTTGCTTCAAAATAGGATTTGAGATCGAAAATGTTCGAAGGTGTTTCTGAGAAGGCACAGCTTCTGAGCCCAACAATCTAAGAATGGTGTGCCTTAAAGACGATGATGGCAATGATTGACAGATTACAGTTTCTTCTAATCTTTACGTATGCAACTTGAGGAATTTGAATCATTCTTAAAAAAACGGGTATTGTCAACTTTTTCCAAAATGTAATGAACCCTTTAGAGTTGAAGCTTGGCAAAAGCTTCCTTCACAAAGCATCATATATACTGTAATTTTTGGCTGAATTTATTCTTCCATTGTTAGTGTATAGAAATGAGACAGATTTCTGTGTATTAATTTTGTATCCTGCAACTTTACCGACTTCATTGATGAGCTCTAGTAGTTTTCTGGTAGCTTCTTTAGGATTTTCTATGTATAGTATCATGTCATCTGCAAACAGTAACAGTTTTATGTCTTCTTTTCCAATTTGGATTCCTTTTATTTCTTTTTCTTCTCTGATTGCCGTTGCTAGGACTTCCAAAACTGTGTCGAATAAAAGTGGCGAGACTGGACATCCATGTCTTGTTCCTGATCTTAGAGAAAATGCTTTTAGCTTTTACCTGTTGAATATAATGTTAGCTGTTGGTTTGTCATATATGGCCTTTATTATGTTGAGGTATGTTTCCTCTTTGCCCACTTACTAGAGAGTTTTATCATTAATGGGTGTTGAATTTTGTCAGAAGCTCTTTCTGCATCTATTGAGCTGATCATATGGTTTTTATTCTTCAATTTGTTGATGGGGTGTATCACACTGATTGATTCGCAGATATTGAAAAATCCTTGCATCCCTGGGATAAATCCCACTTGATCATGGTGTATGGTCGTTTTAATATGTTGTTGGATTTGGTTTGCTAGTATTTTGTTGAGTATTTTTGTGTCTATGTTCATCAGTAATATTGGCTTATAATTTTCTTTTTTTGTGGTATTTTTGTCTGGTTTTGGTATCAGGGTGATGGTGGCCTCATAGAATGAGTTTGGGAGTGTTCCTTCCTCTGCAATTTTTTGGAATAGTTTCAGAAGGATATGAGTTAACTTTTCTCTAAATGTCTGATAGAATTCACCTGTGAAGCCATCTGGTCCTGGACTTTTGTTTGTTGGGAGTTTTAAAATCAGTTTCGATTTCAGTACTTGTGATTAGTCTGTTCATATTTTCTATTTCCTCCTGGTTCAGTCTTGAGACATTGTACCTTTCTAAGAATCTGTCCATTTCTTCTAGGTTGTCTACTTTATTAGCATATAGTTGCTTGTAGTAGTCTCTTAGGATCCTTTGTATTTCTGTGGTGTCTGTTGTAACTGCTCCTTTTTCATTGTTAATATTATTGACTTGAGCCCTCTCCCTTTTTTTCTTGATGAGTCTTGCTAAAGTTTTATGAAAATTAATACACAGAAATCTGTTGCATTTCTATACACTAATAACGAAAGTTTGGAAAGAGAAATTAAAGAAACAATTCCATTTACCATCACATCAAAAAGAATAAAATACCTAGGAATAAACCTACCTAAGGAGGCACAGATCAAGAAGCTCAAAAAAAAAAAAATTAAAATTAAAATTAAAAAAAAATGGACAGGAGACCTAAATAGACATTTCTCCAAAGAAAACAAATAGATGGCCAAGAGGCACATGAAAAGATGCTCAATATCACTAATTATCAGAGAAGTGCAAATCAAAACTACAATGAGATATCACCTCACACCAGTCAGAATGGCTATCATCAAAAAGTCTACAAACAATAAATACTGGAGAGGGTGTGGAGAAAAGGGAACCCTCCTACACTGTTGGTGGGAATATAAATTGGTATGGCCACTATGGAAAACAATATGGAGGATCCTTAGAAAACTAAAAATAGAGCCACCATATGATCCAGCAATCCCACTCCTGGGCATATATCTGGAGAAAAACATGGTTTGAAAGGATACATGCACCCCAGTGTTCATTGCAGCACCATTTACAATAACCAAGACATGGGAGCAACATAAATGTCCATCAACAGATGAATGGATAAAGAAGATGTGGTACATATATACAATGGAAGATTACTCAGCCATTAAAAAGAAAGTAATAATGCCATTTGCAACAAAATGGATGGGCCTGAAGATTATCATGCTAAGTGAAGTTAGTCAGACAGAGAAAGACAAATACCATATGACATCACTTATATGTGGAATATAAAAAAAAAAAAAAGCAAACAAATGAACTTATTTACAAAACAGAAACAGACTCTCATACTTAAAAGATCAACTTATGGTTACCAGGGAAGAATGGTGGTGGGGAGGAATAGATTGGGAGTTTGAGATTGACATACACACATTGACATATACACATTGCTAATATTTAAAATAGAAAACCAACAAGGATCTACTGTATAGCACAGGGAACTCAATATTCTGTAATAATCTAAATGGGAAAATAATTTGAAAAAGAATAGATACATGTGTATGTATAACTGAATCACTTTGCTGTACACCTGACACTAATACAATGTTGTTAATCAACTATACTCCAATATAAAATAAAATTTTTAAAAAATTTATTCTTACATAAAGTATCAAAATCCTTTTATTGGGTCTTTTAGATATTTCCCAAATTGTATCTATGATTTTAAATCTGTAAATAGGAACCAAGAGTCCCCCTTGTTAAATATATTTCTGACTATCTTGTATGTGAAAAGCATCCTCTTGAAATGATTCAGTTTCCTAGTTTAGCAGTTATGCTTCCAGATATAATTATGTATTAGCCAAGGATATGAATCCTCTCACTTATAATTATGTGTTCTCATTAGGAAACTGGCTGTGCCATAGGAAATCAGTGATTAAATTTCCCATTCAGTGTAGTTTTTTCATCAGTCCTTGAAACAGGTGTCAGGACTATTCTCCATTGGTATTTTGCTTGGTACCTGGACTATTAATCAGTTTGTATGAAAAGTTGAGATGATATATTGTCTCTGCCTTAAATCCTTTATATTTTGTGGGTTGTCATGGCATTTAATGTAATGGATAACTCCTTTTGGGTCATTAAAAACAAGAAGGTCAGGTTTTCCTTTTCTCCTGACACACCAGAGCTCTGATTAAGTGTAAAGATGTAAGGTGATATCTTCCATTCTGAAACCTCCTATGGGATGAGAATAATGTAAGCTATTATTTCAAGTGGAAACAGCAACAGCAATAAGCCACATGTGAGTTTATTTCACATTAGCACATGCTAATAAAACTATTAAAGTTTTCTCTGAACTATGGTAATTGTATTCTGTCTTATATAAAGGAAGAAATACATTTTTGGTAGAAGGGAGAAGGACTTATTTGAATCTAACCTAATAATTTTATAAATATGACAAAGTCTCCTAACCGGAATACAACATTATAATACTACACAATACTCTATGCATGTTAATAAATTTACCCCTGTAATCCTCTTATTCAGATACTCTTCAAATTTACCATTAACTTCAAAATCTAATTCATAATCATACACTTTAATTTTTTAGTTATGAACTTTTTTCTCCTCGAAATTTCAGTCAGTTTCCATTCATCATTTTCCCACTCTCTTGGACCTCCCTCTCCTTCCCTCTCCCTTCCACCTCCTTCCCTCCTTGTCATTTTTATTTACATGATCACAATTTAAAGATAGGCAAAAAAAAAAAAAAAAGGCAAATTTGTAAAGACCCTATGTCATAGTTTTATTTCAAAATCTGCAAAGGGAGAGGACTAAACTGGCCAGTTGAAAAAATAGTCTTTCTTGGAAAAGATACTTTTAAAGTAAAATAATTGAGTAGTTAATCATTAATATATGGATATAAGAAAAAAGAATACCAGATAAAGAACATTGACTAATAGCCAATGAGTGGCTACTTTATTTCAGAAGAGACTTTATTATTATTAAAGTTTATTAGAAATTGCTTAAGCATTTTATCAGTGTTGTAAATTTCTTCCTAGAAGAGGATGAGAGTTTCTCTGCTCAAGAGAGTTCTGCCCCTGACCAGATTTGGGACACTTTTTTTTTTATATATATAAATTACTAACAATAGGAGAGATTTATCTTCAAAGCGATTGTCATATGAAACTTTTTTTAGATTTATTTATTTATTTCATATATATATTTTTTTATTGGCTGCGTTGGGTTTTCGTTACTGCGCATGGGCTTACTCTAGTTGTGGCGAGCGGGGGTTACTCTTCGTTGTGGTGTGCAGTCTTCTCATTGCGGTGGCTTCTCTTGTTGTGAAGCATGGGCTCCAGGCGTGTGGGCCTCAGTAGTTACGGCACACGGGCTCTAGAGCCCATGCTCAATAGTTGTGGCACACGGCCCCATCTGCTTTGAGGCATGTGGGACTCTCCCGGACCAGGGCTCGAACCCGTGTCCCCTGCATTGGCAGGCAGATTCCTAACCACTGCACCACCAGGGAAGTCCCAGATGAAACTTTATACTTACATCCCATCTGTTTTTTAAATAAGTTTTACTGAAGTATAATTTACGTATAATAAGCTGCACACATTTAAATTGTACATTTTTGTATATTTTAAAATACGTTTACACTCATGCAACCATCACCACAGTCAAGAAAATGAACATATCCATCACCCTCAAAAGTTTTCTTGTATGTCTTTTAAATTTCTTTCTTCTCCCCATCACCAAACACGGACCTGCTTTCTTTAACCATAATTAGTTTGAATTTTTATTTTCTAGAATTTTATATAAATGAATTCAAATAGTTTCTACTTTTTTTTAGGGTAGGGGAGTCTGACTTCTTTCATTCAACATAACTATTTTGTGATTTATCAATGTGTTGTGGTAGCAATAGTTCATTCCTTTTTATTGCATAGTAGAATCCATTGTATGGATATAACACTGTTTATCTATTCACTTGTTGATAGACATTTAAGTAGTTTCCAGCTGTTGGCTAATGCCAAAAAACCTGCTTCGAACAGCTGTGTACAAGTTTCTGCATGGACATATGTTTCGTTTCCTGTGAAGGAATACCTAGAAATTGAATGAATAGATTAGGTGGTTGGTGCATATTTAATATACTTTCAAAGTATAATACTTTTTAAGAAACTTCAAACTACTTTTCACCAGTTGTCAAGAGCTGGAAGGTGGGGGAAATAGGAAGAGGTTGGTAAAAGGGTGCAAACTTATAGTAATAAAATGAACAAGGTTTGAGGTCTCATTTTCTAAGAGACTAGAACTTAAAAGTTCTCACACACAAAAAAACTAAATATGTGAGGTGATAGATGGTATTAAGGAATTTGATGGGGTAAATCCTTTCACAATGTACGTGTATATCAAATCATCACATTGTACACTGAATATCTTACAATTTTATTTGTGAATTATACCTCAGTAAAGCTGTAAACAACAAAAGAACAAAATGATAATACCATTTTACACTCCCATCAGCATTGTATAAGAATCTGGGTTTCTCCATACACTTGCCAACACTTGGGAGGGATGGCCAGCCTTTTTAATTTTACCTAATCTAATAAGTGTGTAGTGATATCCTGTGGTGGTTTTAATTTGCCTTTATCTAAGGACTAATGATGAGCATCATTTCATGTGCTGATTTGCCATCCATCTAGCTTCTTTTGTGAAGTGTCAATTCACATCTTTTGCCCATTTCTTTCTTTCTGTTAGTTGAGTTGTTTTTTTTTCTTATGATTTGAGTTTCAGAGTTCTTTACATATTCTAGTTACAAGTCCTTTATATAATTAAAAAATATTCCCTTATTTGTGGCTTTGTTATCCATTCTCTTAATAGCATCATTCACAACGCAAAAAGTTTTACATTTTGAATAAATCTAGTTTATCAGTTTTTAAAAAATGGATCATGTTTTTGGTGTAGTATTCAAGAAATCTTCACCTAACCCAAAGACATAAAGATTTTCTCATGTTCTCTTCAAGAAACTTTCTAGTTTTAGGTCTATGATCCTTGAGTGAATTTTCTATATTATGTGGTGTGAAACAGAAGTTAAAATTATTTTCCTTCTTTATCTATTTATAAACAGATATCCATTTCTTCCAACACCAGTTTTTGAAAAGACTATCCGTTCTTCACTGAATTGTCTTTGTACCTTTTTTGAAAATCAGTTATCCATCTATATGTGGCTCTGGACCCACATGTTTCTGGACTCTACTTTGTTCCATTGATCTAGTTGTCTGACACCAAACCATACTCGATAACTTGATAAATGTAGCTTCTTAATAAATATTTTAAAAAGATGATATTAATCCTCCAAATTTCTTCTTAATTTTCAAAAACTTTGGAGGGGCTATCCTAGGTTCTTGCCATTTCCATGTGAATTTTAGAATCAGATTCTAATTTCTATGAAAAGATTCTGCTAAAGTTGTGACTGCATTAAATGTAAATATTAATTTAGAGGCAATTGATTTCTTTTTTTTTTTTTGATCTTTATTGGAGTATAATTACTTCACAATATTGTTAGTGTCTGTTGCACAACAAAGCGAATCAGCCATATGCATACACATGTCCCCATATCCCCTCCCTCTTGAGCCTCCCTCCCATCCTCCCTATCCCACCCCTCTAGGTCATCTCAAAGTGCCAAGATGATCTCCCTGTGCTATGCTGCTGCTTCCCACCACCCAACTATTTTACATTTGGTAGTGTATGTATGTCGATGCTGCTCTCACTTCACCCCAGCTTCGACCTCCCACACCATGTGCTCAAGTCCATTTTCTGTGCCTATCTCTTTATTCCTGCCCTGCAACTAGGTTCATTAGTACCATTTTTTTTTTTTTTTTTAGATTCCATATATATGTGTTAGCATACGGTATTTGTTTTTCTCTTTCTGACTTACTTCACTCTGTATGACAGACTCTAGGTCCATCCACCTCAGTAAAAATAACTCAGTTTCATTTCTTTTTATGGCTGAGTAATATTCCATTGTATATATGTGCCACATCTTCTTTATCCATTCATCTGTCGATGGACATTTAGGTTGCTTCCATGTCCTGGCTATTGTAAATAGTGCTGCAATGAACATTGTGGTACATGTCTCTTTTTGAATTATGGTTTTCTCAAGGTATATGCACAGTAGCGGGATTACTGGGTCATATAGTAGATGTATTTTTAGTTTTTTAAGGAACCTCCATACTGTTTTCCATAGTGCTTGTATCAATTTACATTCCCACTAACAGTGAAGGAGGGTTCCCTTTTCACCACACCCTTTCCAGAATTTATTGTTTCTAGATTTTTTAATAATGGCCATTCTGACCGGCATGAGGTGATACATGTAGTTTTGAATTGCATTCCTCTAATAATTAGTGATGTTGAGCATCTTTTCATATGCCTCTTGGCCATCTGTATGTCGTCCTTGGTGAAATGTCTATTTAGGTCTTCCGCCCATTTATTAACTGGATTGTTTGTTTTTTTGATATTGAGCTCCATGAACTGTTTGTATATTTTGGAGATTAATCCTTTTTCTATTGTTTCATTTGCAAATATTTTCTCCCATTCTGAGGGGTGTCTTTTTGTCTTGTTTATGGTTTCCTTTGCTGTGCAAAAGCTTTTAAGTTTAATTAAGTCCCATTTGTATATTTTTGGTTTTATTTCCATTAATTTAGGACGTGGGTCAAAAAAATCTTGCTGTGGCTTATGTCAACGTGTGTTTTTCCTATTTTTCCTCTAAGAGTTTTATAGTGTCTGGTCTTACATTTAAGTCTTTAATCCATTTTGAGTTTATTTCTGTGTGTGGTGTTAGGTAGTGTTCTAATTTCATTCTTTTACATGTAGCTGTCCAGTTTTCCCAGCACCACTTATTGGAGAGGCTGTCTTTTCTCCATTGTATGTTCTTGCCTCCTTTGTCATAAATTAGGTGACCATATGTGCGTGGGTTTATCTCTGGGCATTCTATCCTGTACCATTGATCTATATATATATATATTTTTTTGCCAGTACCATACTGTCTTGATTACTGTAGCTTTGTGGTATAGTTTGAAGTCAGGGAGTCTGACTCCTCCAACTCAATTTTTCTTTCTCAAGATTGCTTTGGCTATTCGGGATCTTTTTTGTTTCCATACAAATTGTGAATTTTTTTATTCTAATTCTGTGAAGAATGCCATTGGTAGTTTGATAGGGATTGCACTGAATCTGTAGATTGCTTTGGATAGTATAGTCATTTTCACAATATTGATTCTTCCAATACAAGAACATGGTATGTTTCTCCATCTGTCTGTGTCATCTTTGCTTTCTTTCATCAGTGTTTTATTGTTTTCTGAGTACAAGTCTTTCACCTTCGTAGGCAGGTTTATTCCTAGGTATTTTATTCTTTTTGTTGCAATGGTAAATAGGAGTTTTTCCTTAATTTCTCTTTCTGATTTTTCGTTTTTGGTGTATAGGAATGCCAGAGATCTCTCTGCATTAATTTTGTATCCTGCAACCTTACCAAATTCATTGATTAGTTCTAGTAGTTTTCTGGTGACATCTTTAGGATTTTCTACGTATAGTGTCATCATTGGCAAACAGTGACAGTTTTACTTCTTTTCCAATTTGTATTTCTTTTACTTCTCTTTCTTCTCTGATTGCCATGGCTAGGACTTCCAAAGCTATGTTGAATAAGAGTGGAGAGAGTGGACATCGTTGTCTTGTTCCTGATCTTAGAGGAGATTCTTTCAGTTTTTCACCATTGAGTATGATGCTTGCTGTGGGTTTGTCATATATGGCCTTTATTATGTTGAGGTAGGTTCCCCTATGCCCATTTTCTGGAGAATTTTTATCATAAATGGGTGTTGAATTTCGTCAAAAGCTTTTTCTGCATCTATTGAGATGATCATATGGTTTTTATTCCTTAATTTGCTAATGTGGTGTATCATATTGATTGATTTGCATATATTGAAGAATCCTTGCATTCCTGGGAAAAATCCCACTTGATCATGGTTTATGACCCTTTTAATGTGCTCTTGGATTCTGTTTGCTAGTATTTTGTTCAGGATGTTTGCATCTATGTTCATCAGTGATATTGGTCTATAATTTTATTTTTTTGTGATATCTTTTCCTGGTTTTGGTGTCAGGGTGATGCTGGCTTTGTAGAATGAATTTGGGAGTGTTTCTCCCTCTGCAAGTTTTTGGAAGAGTCTGAGAAGGATAGGTGTTAGCTCTTCTCTAAATGTTTGATAGAATTCACCTGTGAAGCTATCTGGTCCTGGACTTTTGTTTGTTGGCAGATTTTAAATTACAATTTCATTTTCATTACTTGTGATAATTGTATTTATATTTCCTAATTCTTCCTGGTTCAGTATTGGAAAATTGTACCTTTCCAAGAATTTGTCCATTTCTTCATGATTGTCCATTTTATTGGCATATAGTTTTTTGTAGTAGTCTCTTATAATCCTTTGTATTTCTGCAGTATCAGTTGTGATGTCTCCTTTTTCATTTCTAATATTATGGATTTGCATCCTCTCCTTTTTTTCTTGATGAGTCTGTCTAAGGGTTTATCAATTTTGTTTATCTTCTCAAAGAACCAGCGTTTAGTTTTATTTAACTTTGCTATTGTTTTCTTCATTTCTATTTCATTTATTTCTGCTCTGATTTTTATTATTTCTTTCCTTCTACTGACTTTGGGTTTTCTTTGTTCTTTCTCTTGTTGTTTTAAGTGTAGGGTTAGGTTGTTTGAGTTTTTCTTGTTTCTTGAGGTGAGATTATATTACTATAAACTTCCCTCTTAGAACTGCTTTTTGTTGCCTCCCATAGGTTTTGGGTCTTTGTGTTTTCATTGGCATTTGTTTCTATGTATTTTTTATTTCTTCTTTGATTTCTTCAGTGATCTCTTAGTTATTTAGTAGCACACTGTTTAGCCTCCATGTTTTTGTGTTTTTTACAGTTTTTTTCCTGTAATTGATTTCCAATCTCATAGCGTGTGGTCAGAAAAGATGCTTGATACGATTTCAATTTTCTTAAATTTTCCGAGGCTTGATTTGTGACCCAAGATGTGATCTATCCTGGAGAATGTTCCATGTGCACTTGAGAAGAAAGTGTATTCTGCCACTTTTGGGTGGAGTGTTCTATAAATATCAATTAGATCTATCTGGTCTATTGTGTCATTTAAAGCTGTGTTTCCTTATTTATTTTCATTTTGGATGATCTGTCCATTGGTGAAAGTAGGGTGTTAAAGTCCCCTACTATTGTGTTACTGTCAATTTCTCCTTTCGTGGTTGTTAGCATTTGCTTTATGTATTGAGGTGCTCCTATGTTGAGTGCATAAACATTTATAATTGTTATATCTTCTTCTTGGATTGATCCTTTGATCATTATGTACTGTCCCTCCTTATCTCTTGTAACAGTCTTTATTTTAAAGTCTATTTTATCTGATATGAGTATTGCTACTCCAGCTTTCTTTTGATTTCCATTTGCATGGAATATCTTTTTCCATCCCTTCACTTTCAGTCTGTATGTGTCCCTAGGTCTGAAGTGGGTCTCTTGTAGACAGCATATATATGGGTCTTGTTTTTGTATCCATTCAACCAGTTTGTGTCTTTTGGTTGGGGTATTTAATCCATTTTCATTCATGGTTATTATTGATATATATGTTCTTATTACCATTTTCTTAATTGTTTTGGGTTTGTTTTTGTGGGTCTTTTTCTTCTCTTGTGTTTCCTGCTTGGAGAAGTTTCTTTAGCACTTGTTGTAAAGCTGGTTTGGTGGTACTGAATTCTCTTAGCTTTTGCTTGTCTGAAAAGCTTTTGACTTCTCCCTCAAATCTGCATGAGATTCTTGCTGGGTAGAGTAATCTTGGCTGTAGGTTTTTCTCTTTCATCACTTTAAATATATCCTGCCACTCCCTTCTGGCCTGCAGAGTTTCCACTGAAAAATCAGCTGATAACCTTACAGGGATTCCTTTGTTTGTTATTTTTCGTTTTTCCCTTGCTGCTTTTAATATTTTTTCTTTGAATTTAATTTTCGTTAGTTTGATTAATACGTGTCTTGGTGTGTTTTTCCTAGGGTTTATCCTGTATGGGACTCTCTGTGCTTCCTGGACTTGAGTGACTATTTCCTGTCCCATATTAGGGAAGTTTTCAACTATAATCTTTTCAAATATTTTCTCAGACCGTTTCTTTTTCTCTGCTTCTTCTGGGACCCCTATAATTCAAATGTTGGTGTGTTTAGTGTTGTCCCAGAGGTCTCTGAGATTGTCTTCAATTCTTTTCATCCTTTTTTCTCTATTCTACTCCTCGGCAGTTATTTCTACAATTCTGTCTTCCAGTTCACTTATTTGTTCTTCTGCCTCAGTTATTCTGTTACTTATTCCTTCTAGTGTGTTTTTCATTTCAGTTATTATGTTGTTCATCTCTGTTTGTTTGTTCTTTAGTTCTTCTAGATCTTTGTTAAACATTTCTTGTATTTTCTCAATCCATGCCTTCAGTCTATTTCCGAGATTCTGGATCATCTTTACTATCATTACTCTGAATTCTTTTTCAGTTAGATTGCCTATTTCCTCTTCATTTATTTGGTCTCATAGGTTTTTACCTTCCTCCTTCATATGTGACATATTTTTTTGCTGTCTCTTTTTTTTTTTTTTTAATGAGTGGGATTATGTTCTATCTTACTGGTTGTTTGGCCTGAAGCTTCCAACACTGGAGTTTGTAGGCTATTGGGTAGAGCTGGGTCTTGGTGCTGAAATGAGGAACTCTGTGACACCTCACTCTGATGAATATTCTCTGGGGTCTGAGGTTCTCTTTTAATCCAGTGGTTTGGACTTGGAGCTCCCACCGCAGGAGCTTTGCCCCAACTCTGGGCTCATGAACCAAGATTCCGCAAGCTGCTGGTTCACTTTGGGGTTCCTCCCATCTCCTTGGGCGTCAGAGTCCCCTACCAGCAGCCGGCAGGCTCCCTAGTTGTGGGGAACCACTATCTCCACGTCTTCCCACACTGCCATCTTGACTCCGCCCATCAAGGCAATTTATTTCTTAATAATAATGTTTCTGACCCATGAAGACTATACATGTCTACATTTATTGAGGTCCTCTTTAATTTCTCTCAGCAATTTTTGCAGTTTTCAGTGTACAGATCTTATACATCTTTTGTTCAAGACTTATTCCCATGTATTTCACATAATTTCAAAATAATTTTATCTTTATTTCATGTAATTTCATGTATTGAAGGGGTTTTTTGTAAATTTCAGTGCCTAACGTTTTGTTGCTAGGATATAGAATTACAATGAATGTTTATATGTAGTTCTCGTATTCTATAACCTTGTTAAACTGACACATTAAGCAGTTCTAGTACTTTTTGTGTGGGTCCAGTGGACTTTTTACATAGACAATCATGTTATCTGCAAATAAAGATAGTTTTACATTCTCCTTTCCAATTTGTATGTCTTTATACCTTGCATTATTGAACTGCCTAGATAGAACTTGCACTACAATGTTGAATAGAAGTGGTGAGAATTAACATCCTTGCTTTTTCCTTAGCTTAAGGGGAAAGCTGTCTTTCACCATTAAGTATAATGTTATGTAGGTTTTTGTAGTGTCTTGCATCAATTGTAGAAATTACCTTCTATTCCAGTTTGCTCAAAGTTTTGTTTTGTTTTGTTTTTAATTAGGAATAGATGTTGGATTTTTGTCAAATGCTTTTTTCTTTGTGTAATGAAACGATCATATACTTTTTATTTTTTAGTTTGTTAGTATGGTTAATATGGTTATATGTATTGTTTTCCAAATCTTAAACCAATTTTTTCCAGCTTTATTGATGTATAATTGACATATAACATTGTATAAGTTTAAGGTATACAGTGTTGATTTGATACAGTTATATATTACAAAATGATTACCACCATAGCCTTAGCTAATGCCTCTATCATGTCACATAAGTTCCATTTCCTTTTTGTGATGAGAACTTTTAAGATCTACTCTCTTGGTGACTTTTAAGTATATAGTATAGTATCATTAACTGTAGTCATAATGCTATGTATTATATCTCCAGAACTTATTCACCTGGAAATTTATACCTTTTGACCAACATCTCTGCATTCCCCCCAAACCTCCAGCCTCTGGTAACCACCATTCTATTTTTTCTGTTTCTATGAGTTTGGCTTTTTTAGATTATGAATATAAGTGATATTATACAGTATTTGTCTTTCTCTGACTTATTTCACTTAGCATAATTCCCTCAGGGTCCATCATTGTAGTCACAAATGGCAAGGTTTCCTTCTTTATCATATCACATCTTCTTTATCCATTTATGTGTTGACGTACACTTAGGCTGTTTCCATAGCATGGCTATTGTGAATAATGCTGCAATGAACATGAGACTGCAGATATCTCTACAAGATTGTGATTTCACTTCCTTTAAATATATACCCAGAAGTAGGATCGCTGGAACATATGGTTGTTCTATTTTTAATTTTTTAGGAACCTCCATCTGTTTCCCATAGTGGAAATTTACATTTCCACCAACAGTGCAGAGAGGTTCCCTTTTATCCACATCCTTGCCAACACTTGTCTTTTGATGACAGCCATACTAACAAGGGTGAGGTGATAACTCATCGTAATTTCATTTTGCATTTCTCTGATGATTAGTGATGAGTATCTTTTTAGGTACCTGCTGGCCATTTGCATACCTTCTTTGGAAAAACGTCTGTTCAGTTCCTCTGACATTTTTTAATTGGATTGTTTTGTTTTGTTTGTTATTGAGTTGTATGAATTCTTTATACATTTTGGGTATATGTATTAGACACATGGTTTGCAATTATGTTCTCCTATTCTGAAGTTTGCATTTTCATTGTGTTGATTGTTTCTTTTTCTGTGCAGAAGCTTTTTAGTTTGACGTACTCACAGTTACTGATTTTGGCTTTTTTTACTTGTGCTTTTGCTGTAACATCCAAAAAATCATGACCAAGAATTGTCAAGGAGCTTTTCCCTTTGTTTTCTTCTAGGAGTTTTATGGTTTCAGATCTTTTGTTTAATTAAGTCTTTAATCCATTTTGAGTTAATTTTTGTGAGTAGTGTAAGATAGAGGTCCAATTTAATTTTTCTGAATGTGGTTATCCAATTTTCCCATCACTGTTTGTTGAAGAGACTACCTTTTCCCCATTGAGTAGTCTTTGCTCCCTTGTCAGTATTAGTTAACTGTATATGTGAGGGATTATTTCTAGGCTCTCTATTCCATTTCATTAGTCTGTGTGTCTGTTTTTATGCCAGTACCATACCTTTTTGATTACTATACCTTTGTAGTATAGTCTGAAGCCAGGAAGTGTGATGCCTCCAGCTTTGTTCTTTCTCAGAATTGTTTTGCTATCTGGGGTCTTTTGTGGTTCCATACAAATTTTAGAATTGTTTTTTCTATTTCTTTGAAAAATGCCATTGGAATTTTGATAAGGATTTCATTGAATCTATAGAAAGCTTTGGGTAGTATGTACATTTTAACAGTATTAATTCTTCTGATCTATAAACACAGGATACCTTTCAATTTATTTGTGTCTTCTTCAGTTTCTTCCATCAGTCTTATAGGTTTCGGTGTGCAGATCTTTTACCTCCTTGACATTTATTTATTTATTTCAGACTTAGAAACTTAGTCTTAAGTCTTCTGTTGTATTTGATGTGATTGTGAGTGGGATTGTTTTCTTTCTTGCTTTTTCAGATATTTTGTTGTCAGTGTATAGAATTTTGGGGATAAACCCCCCTTAATATTGATGCATTATATATATTTTTAGTATTTTATTTTTAGAATAATTTTAGGTTCATAGCAGAGTTGAGCAGAAGATACAGAGATTTTCCATATGCCTCCTGCCTGTACATATTCATAGCTTCCATCACCATCAACATCCCCTATCAGTGTGGTACATTTGTTACAAATGATGAACATCCATTGACACATCATAATCACCCAAGGTCCATAGTTTACATTAGGGTTCACTCTTGATGTTGTACATTCTATGGGTTTTGACAAATGTATAATGACCTGTACCCACCATTATTTAATCATACAGAATTCTTTCACTGCCCTAAAAATCCACTGTGCTCCACCTATTCATCCCTTCCTTCCTTCCTGGTGACCACTGATCTTACTGTCTCTATAGTTTCACCTTTCCAGAATGTCATACAGTTGGAATCATATAGTATATAACCTCTTCAGATTGGCTTCTCTCACGTAGAAACATGCACTTAAGTTTCTTTCATGTCTTTTCAATGCTTGATAGTTTTGTTTTGTTTTTGTTTTTTTAGTGCTGAATCATACCACTTCATTTTACTGCTGAATCATATTCCATTGAATGGATGTATCACAGTGTATTTATCCATTCACCTAATGAAGAAAATCTTTGTTGCTTCCATATTTTGGCAAATATGATTAAAGATGCTATAAATATCCACATGCAGGTTTTTGTGAGAATGTAAGTTTTCCCTGCATTTGGTAAATAACAAAGAAAGCAGCTGCTAGATCATATGGTAAGACTATGTTTAGTTTTCAAGAAACTGCCAAACTACCTTCCAAAGCGGCTGTACCATTTTGCATTCCCACCATCAATTAATGAGTTTCTGTTCCATCATAGCTTATCCTAAGCATGTGTATTATCTTGTTATATGTTGTTTGATTTCATTTGCTAAAGTTTTGGATGTGAATTATACTGCCCCCCAAATGTCTGCCCCAATCAGGTTTGGAACAAGTTTTCTTCTATCTCAGTTTTTATCATATTAAATATAATAGTTATTTCCTATCTTTTTTTTAAATTATGGGAATACTTCTCTCTTTCTCACTCCCATTCTCTCCCTCTTCTCCTCCCATAATACTTTAAACTATTTTTCCCACACAGCAATTATTGTGTACTTATTACTGCCAATCTCAGTGCTCTTTTTAAAGATGAACATTGCGCAGAATCTTTGATCTCAAGGAGGCTTACAGTCTACTGGGGAGAGATGGACACTTTTCCAAATGATTCAGGTTCAACCTGGTAATTGACTATGACAAGGTACTACCAGGAATTCTTACTTTTATCCAAAGATGTAACCCTGGAGTTAAAACTGGTTTGCCAGATAAATAAAGCAAGGAAAGTTATAACAGTCAGAGGATGCAGTCTATCAAAGGCAGGTAAACAGGGACAGCATGTCTTGTTTTGGAAATTACTGGGGGATGTTAGATGATGAACAGATTTCATAAAATAAAGGATGCTATGTCATAGTCAAGAAATTTTGATTTTATCCTCTTGGTGATGATGGCGAGATTTATATTTCAGAAAACATTGCTTAGAGAAAGCTGGACTAGAGGCTGGAAGACCACTTTGGAAGTAGTTTTAACAATATGAGGAGACAAGGGGATGAATTCACAAGATATTTAAGTGTCAGAGTAAACATGACCTAGTGCTGACTAGATATGGGAGCAAGGAAGGAGGAGGAATAAAAGGTAACTTCCATTGCTTTATGTGTTTTTTTAATGTTGTTTTGTTTTTGTTCTTTCCTGTTTTGTTGGTTTCTGCATCTGTGTGGGTAGCAACACCATTCATTGACCTAAGAGAGTGTAAAAAGGAAGAGCGGTTTCATGAAGGGAGTTATTTGGTTTAATTGTGAATCACCTGAATTTGAGGTGCTTACCTAATAGCCAGGGAACATGAAGGATAGGCGGATGGAAGTAAAAGTCTGAAGCCCAGAAGGGATTAGATGTCCAGAGTTACAGGTTTGTGAGTCACAAGTGCTATATCTGAGTTTGAAGAATCTTTAAAGTGCATCAGATCCAACCACAAATACAGCTGCTTCACACAGCTCTGGAGATCTAAATGTACATTCAAGTAAAGGCCATATCTGAAGCAAAAAGTGTCCATGTGGATAAGATCAGAAAAGCAGTGATTGATCGCTCCCTGTGAGATAAGCATTAAACATCACTGTATGGCAACTCCTGGTAATATGTGGGCATAGGTCTTTTGTGCAGAATCACAAATGATGATAAAACTCAGAACTTCACAGAGAAGATATCTCATTTTGATAATCATATTTCTCCTCTTATGTAGGAATGGATATCAAACAGAAAGATACAAAAAATATTTTAGAAGTCAATATATAGAAATCATATTTCTCATCTTATGTAGGAATGGATATCAAATAGAAAGATACAAAAAATGTTTTAAAAGTCATTATAGGTCATTTGTGTGAACTCAAAGTGTGGAAGTGGTTGGTCATAAGGAAAGATTATTTTTTGAAGGGAATATTTCAAACAAACAGAAAATCTAAAGAATAGTGAAACACAGCCCGTATATCCACCACTATCCAGTTTAATAGTTTTTGTCATTTTGTCATACTTGGTTTAGATCTGTTGTTTTCATTTTTGTTGTGTCAGAAGTAAATCTTTATAGATAATGCTGAATCTTCCTTTGCAATCATTTCTGCTTCCTGCCCCTGATGTAACCAGTGACCTAAATTTGCTGTGTATCTCTCATGTCTATATTTTTACTCTATAGGCTTTGTTGAAATTATTGATGGTTTAAGTGTGGATGCAGTTTGAGATTTTCTATTCTTTTCAATTGATCTGTTTGTTTTAGCATTGTATCAGTAACCCACTGTCTTAATTCCTGTGACTTTACAGGAAGCCTTGAAGCCGAATAGTGTAAATTTTCTATTTTTATTCCTTCTTTGTTTATTTTGGCTTTGGCTAGATCCTTTGCATTTTCATATACATTGTAGAATCAGCTTCACAATTTCTATTTTTTTAAAAAGTCTGCTGGGATTATGATTGTATTGTGTTGACTTTATAAATCAACTTAAAGCGTCTTAAGATCTTAAAAATATTGAGTTTTCTAATCCATAGACATGGTACATCTCTATATTTAGATTCTCTTTAATTTTTCTTGGCAATATTTTGTTGTTTTCAGTGTAGAGGCATTATAAGTTGTATTCGTTTTCTACTGATGTTTTAAAAATTGCCACAAATTGAATGGCTTAAAGCAACATCCGTTAATTATCTCACAGTTTCTGTAGGTCAGGAGTCCAGGCATAGTATAGTTGGGTTCTCTGCTTAAGATCTCACAAGGCAGAAATCAAGGTGTCAGACATGTCTGAGATCTCTTCTGACCCTCAGAGTCCTTTTTCAAGTTCACATGACTGTTGGCAGAAGTCATTTACTTGGACTGTAGAACCCATGGAGGCTGTGCCTTTAAGGCCAGCAAGAAGGCACCTCTCTGAAGCTTCACCTTCTTTTAAAGACTCACCTGATTAGGTCAGACCCAACCAGGATAATCTTCCTTTTGCCTAACTCAATGGCAACTGACTAGTAATCTAATCATAAGTGATAACCCATCATATTCACAGGTATCTCCCACACTTAAAGGGAAGGGCTTATATGGACATGTACCTCCAAGAGGCATAAACCATGGGGGCTGGGTTAGAATTCTGTCTACTTACACACAATTTTTGATGAAAAGTACTGTATTTTTTGATACTATAACGCATTATTTAAATTTCATTTTCCATTTGTTTTTGAAGCAAATCACTTCTAATGTATCTTTATTGCAAAGTTGGCTCTGGCTATTTCATTTATCTAGAAATCATTCTCAACCTTCTCCTTAAAACACTGATTTGGAATTTGCTAGAAAGACTTTCTGTTTTTGTTTTTAGTAATTTTACTAGATGCATCATCACTTCAGCCATAGTTTCTCTATTCAGTTTTTTTCCCTGCTTTTCCTTCCTTTTTGTTGTTCTCTTTGACATACTTCATGTTACTTTGGGTCAGTCTCCTAGCTGAGTCCTAGTAGGTTTTCTATCAATTTTAAAAAGCAAATTTCTGTGTCATTCAGGATTTTTAGTTACAAGTATTGGAAAACAACTCTGGCTCTCTTAAACGTAAAAAGAATTTAGCAGAAGGCAGATTCAGGACTTACAAAAGAGGCATATGGACAAGAACAAAGAAGCTTGGGAAGCTAGGTGCTGGAAAAATAAACAAGGTCACATTGCAGGAAAACTTAGTGCTTTAGTCACCTTTGTTTTTTATATATATGTATGTGTATATAATATGTGTACATATGTATGTATATATAATGTATGTATATATGTATATATAATATGTGTATATATATGTATGTATATACATATATTATTTATTTATTTATTTATTTATGTGTCATTCCCTCAAGCATCCAAGTTTAGGTCACATCTAAGCCCCCCTCATTCCTAGGCAGCAGTAGAAAGAAGGCTTTACCTTCCCTCCAAGATTATCCTTATATTAATAATGCAACATACAAGAATAATGCAATATTCAAGCTCCATCCTACTTTCCTAACAAAAATCAGAGACCTAATTGCATTGGTCTCTGGACAGCCAAAAACAAACAAACAAGCAAACATACATGACATTGTCTCTCTCGTATTTTATCTCTATATACCTGATGTTGGGGAAAATCGGAATGTAGTGGTTAGAAGAGGGAAAGGTTTAGAAATAGAAGAGAGAAATGGTTGACCTAGGTTTATTCTTGAAGTGAAAAAAAAAAAAAAGCAAATTGATGGACAAACAACCTACGGAGTATTTATTATGTTAGAAAAAGCCTGGCCTATGCAACTAAGAAGTCAGAGGTTTAAATTCTGCTTCCCCCTCTTGGCTTGTTGACCCTAGGCAAGCTATTTATCCTCTCTGACTCTAGGTCTTCTCAGTCGCCAAGTAGAAATAATCACATCTGTCTCCCAGGTTTGCTGTAACGATTAAATGAGAACATGTATGTAAAGCATCCAGCACAACACACTAATTCACAGTGGTTACTTGCCACATACTTGTTAATTTCCTAACCCTTCTTTCTCAAATGCTCTCTAACTCCTGAAACACCCTAACACCACCACCCCTCTGAAAGGAGCTGTAGAATCTCAAGCACGCTAGCTGCATCCCATCAGGAAGTGTAATTGCTGTCAGACTCCTGCCATGTGTGGACTGTTATTGAGGGTGGTCACATATAGAGACATAAGCTTCTTCTTCATGGAATGGAACTTCTGATGAGACCACCATGCTCCCTTCATTTCTTGTTTCCCATTCTAGGTACAGTGCTGCCTTACACCAAAAAGAATTTGATTCCTCCTTTCTTATAATGATTCCAGCTGCCCATAATGGTTTCTCTCTATCTTTAGGAAGTCTTTTTTGTTATCAAAAAATTAAAGTTATATTAAATAAGAAGAGTGATGAAGATCATGTATGTATTGAACATTAAAATAAGTTCTTAAATATCTGAAGGGAAAGTACTGGTCATTAAAGGGAATTTCTCAGTTTATGCAATTCATGGAAGAATAATTTTTCTAAAATAGGCTAATTTATTTGAAATTAAAGAGAAATAAATGTTATAAATTAAAACCTGTGGGAAAGTATTGAAAAACGTCAAAAATAGGCTTTGTTTTAGAAGAGTGATTCTTAAACATTAGTGTGTCTAAGTGTAATCTAGGGAACTGTCATTTGTAGAATTTCCAATCTCACTCCAAAAATGGAGTTTATTCATTCTGGAGTGGTGCCCAAGAAGCCACACTATTAAACATACTTTTTGGTGATTTTGATGAGCTAGTCCAAAGGGCTTTTTTTCTCCACTAGAAAGATTTCTTGAGAGGTTTTTACCCACCATGGATTTTGCCAAGAGGTAGGGGAGTGGGATCCACATCTAGACAGCAGTGGGTGGTGACTCTTCAATAGTTGTAAAGTAGGATCTCAAACTGGTGGCCAATGACCAAAACCAGTTCACAAACTTGTTCTCTTTGGCAAAAGTGGTGTTTAAAATGTTTGTAACGCCCTAAGGCTAAGCTTGCTTTCTTCACTTCACCATTAACTGTCCCTTTGTATTCTGGCTGTAGTCAACCAAGCTATATTCACATTTGAGTGATGTGGCTGACCCTGAGGCATTTGTTTGTAAATTCTGAACATTTAAAGGATCCCTTTCTAAAGAGTGAGGTATTTGGGAACTTTCAGGGGATGATTCAGTTTTTTTTTTTCTTTAAACATCTTTATTGGAGTATAATTGCTTTACAATGGTGTGTTAGTTTCTGCTTTATAACAAAGTGAATCAGTTATACATATACATATGTTCCCATATCTCTTCCCTCTTGCATCTCCCTCCCTCCCACCCTCCCTATCCCACCCCTCTAGGTGGTCACAAAGCACTGAGCTGATCTCCCTGTGCTATGCGGCTACTTCCCACTAGCTAGGTATTTTACATTTGATAGTGTATATATGTCCATGACACTCTCTCACCCTGTCACATCTCACCCCTCCCCCTCCCCATATCCTCAAGTCCATTCTCTAGTAGGTCTGTGTCTTTATTCCCGTCTTGCCACTAGGTTCTTCATGACCTTTTTTTTTCTTTTCTTAGATTCCATATATATGTGTTAGCATACTGTATTTGTTTTTCTCTTTCTGACTTACTTCACTCTGTATGACACACTCTAACTCCATCCACCTCATTACAAATACCTCCATTTCATTTCTTTTTATGGCTGAGTAATATTCCATTGTATATATGTGCCACATCTTCTTTATCCATTCATCCGATGATGGACACTTAGGTTGCTTCCATGTCCTGGCTATTGTAAGTAGAGCTGCAATGAACATTTTGGTACATGACTCTTTTTGAATTATGGTTTTCTCAGGGTATATGCCCAGTAGTGGGATTGCTGGGTCATATGGTAGTTCTATTTGTAGTTTTTTAAGGAACCTCCATACTGTTCTCCATAGTGGCTGTATCAATTTACATTCCAACCAACAGTGCAAGAGGGTTCCCTTTTCTCCACACCCTCTCCAGCATTTATTGTTTCTAGATTTTTTTGATGATGGCCATTCTGACTGGTGTGAGATGATACCTCATTGTAGTTTTGATTTGCATTTTTCTAATGATTAATGATGTTGAGCATTCTTTCATGTGTCTGTTGGCCATCTGTATATCTTCTTTGGAGAAATGTCTATTTAGGTCTTCTGCCCATTTTTGGATTGGGTTGTTTGTTTTTTTGTTATTGAGCTGCATGAGCTGCTTGTAAATCTTGGAGATTAATCCTTTGTCAGTTGCTTCATTTGCACATATTTTCTCCCATTCTGAGGGTTGTCTTTTGGTCTTGTTTATGGTTTCCTTTGCTGTGCAAAAACTTTTAAGTTTCATTAGGTCCCATTTGTTTATTTGTGTTTTTATTTCCATTTCTCTAGGAGCTGGGTCAAAAAGAATCTTGCTGTGATTTATGTCATAGAGTGTTCTGCCTATGTTTTCCTCTAAGAGTTTGATAGTGTCTGCCCTTACACTTAGGTCTTTAATCCATTTTGAGTTTATTTTTGTGCATGGTGTCAGGGAGTGTTCTAATTTCATACTTTTACATGTACCTGTCCAGTTTTCCCAGCACCACTTATTGAAGAGGCTGTCTTTTCTCCACTGTATATGCTTGCCTCCTTTATCAAAAATAAGGTGACCATATATGTGTGGGTTTATCTCTGGGCTTTCTATCCTGTTCCATTGATCTATATTTCTGTTTTTGTGCCAGTACCAAACTGTCTTGATTACTGTAGCTTTGTAATATAGTCTGAAGTCAGGGAGCCTGATTCCCCCAGCTCCATTTTTCATTCTCAAGATTGCTTTGGCTATTCTGGGTCTTCTGTGTTTCCATACAAATTGTGAAATTTTTTGTTCTAGTTCTGTGAAAAATGCCACTGGTAGTTTGATAGGGATTGCATTGAATCTGTAGATTGCTTTGGGTAGTAGAGTCATTTTCACAATGTTGATTCTTCCAATCCAAGAACATGGTATATCTCTCCATCTATTTGTATCATCTTTAATTTCTTTCATCAGTGTCCTATAATTTCCTGCATACAGGTCTTTTGTCTCCTTAGGTAGGTTTATTCCTAGATATTTTATTCTTTTTGTTGCAATGGTAAACGGGAGTGTTTTCTTAATTTCACTTTCAGATTTTTCATCATTAGTGTATAGGAATGCAAGAGATTTCTGTGCATTAATTTTGTATCCTGCTACTTTACCAAATTCATTGATTAGCTCTAGTAGTTTTCTGGTGGCATCTTTAGGATTCTCTATGTATAGTATCATGTCATCTGCAAACAGTGACAGCTTTACTTCTTCTTTTCCGATTTGGATTCCTTTTATTTCTTTTTCTTCTCTGATTGCTGTGGCGAACACTTCCAAAACTATGTTGAATAATAGTGGTGAGAGTGGGCAACCTTGTCTTGTTCCTGATCTTAGTGGAAATGGTTTCAGTTTTTCACCATTGAGGACAATGTTGGCTGTGGGTTTGTCATATATGGCCTTTATTATGTTGAGGAAAGTTCCCTCTATGCCTACTTTCTGCAGGGCTTTTATCATAAATGGGTGTTGAATTTTGTCGAAAGCTTTCTCTGCATCTATTGAGATGATCATATGGTTTTTCTCCTTCAATTTGTTAATATGATGTATCACGTAGATTGATTTGCGTATATTGAAGAATCCTTGCATTCCTGGAATAAACCCCACTTGATCATGGTGTATAATCCTTTTAATGTGCTGTTGGATTCTGTTTGCTAGTATTTTGTTGAGGATTTTTGCATCTATGTTCATCAGTGATATAGGCCTGTAGTTTTCTTTCTTTGTGACATCTTTGTCTGGTTTTGGTATCAGGGTGATGGTGGCCTCGTAGAATGAGTTGGGGAGTGTTCCTCCCTCTGCAATATTTTGGAAGAGTTTGAGAAGGATAGGTGTCAGCTCTTCTCTAAATGTTTGATAGAATTCGCCTGTGAAGCCATCTGGTCCTGGGCTTTTGTTTGTTGGAAGATTTTTAATCACAGTTTCAATTTCAGTGCTTGTGATTGGTCTGTTCATATTTTCTATTTCTTCCTGGTTCAGTCTCGGCAGGTTGTGCATTTCTAAGAATCTGTCCATTTCTTCCAGGTTGTCCATTTTATTGGCATAGAGTTGCTTGTAGTAATCTCTCATGATCCTTTGTATTTCTGCAGTGTCAGTGGTTACTTCTCCTTTTTCATTTCTAATTCTATTGATTTGAGTCTTCTCCCTTTTTCTCTTGATGAGTCTGGGTAATGGTTTATCAATTTTGTTTATCTTCTCAAAGAACCAGCTTTTAGTTTCATTGATTTTTGCTATTGTTTCCTTCATTTCTTTTTCATTTATTTCTGATCTGATCTTTATGATTTCTTTCCTTCTGCTAGCTTTGGGGTTTTTTTGTTCTTCTTTCTCTAATTGCTTTAGGTGCAAGGTTAGGTTGTTTATTCGAGATGTTTCCTGTTTCTTGATGTAGGCTTGTATTGCTATAAACTTCACTCTTAGCACTGCTTTTGCTGCATCCCATAGGTTTTGGGTTGTCGTGTCTCCATTGTCATTTGTTTCTAGGTATTTTTTTATTTCCCCTTTGACTTCTTCAGTGATCACTTCGTTATTAAGTAGTGTATTGTGTAGCCTCTATGTGGATGATTCAGTTTTGTTTGTAAGTTCTCATTTGACCAGGCCAAGCCAACTAGAGTCAAATTATGCACTGTTTTTCTACTCAAGGCTGACAAATTCTGGAGAAGTCAATGCAGGTTGGACCCCTACCCCTCTTCTGTAATACATTGGATTACTTCTCTGTCCACTGTACTAGACTCTGAGCAATACCTGGGCAGGAACTGAATCTTTGTACTTGCCTTATCCTCAGAGCCCAGAACAGTTATATAGAACCTAATAGTTGCTTAAAAGTCTGTTGAGATGAAAAGTCAAAAAGGAAGGAAAAGAAGGGAAGATCGAAGGAAGTATGGAAGGAAGAAAGGAAGGAAGAGAAGACAATGATGGAACGGAAAAGGAGGAAAGGGGAAGGAAGGGACCAGAGAAAGGAGAAAACAGGAAAGGAGTGAAAAAGAATGGAGACAAGTTTGTGTGGAGAATTGGGGAATGTAACTGACTGAATCCCTCATTTAAAAAAAAGCAAGCAAGAATATGCACTATTTTAGTTGGCATTTTCTAGATCATAATTAAATTCAGAATTAGGCATCTTTGAGCAGACGTGGAGAATTGTTTGTGTTTGAGTGTCAGGCACTGGTTTCTCAGATGTATGTTGATTGAATTGCCCTAGATTTTGTTTTATGTCATTTAGGGGGCTTCCTGCTGTGTTTCTGAAAAAAAAAAACGTTAAATGAATATCTTAGAATATTATCTTAAGCTTGTAATTACTAATAACATAGCAAAACATACCAAATGGGCATCAGCAAAACACCAATGTGCTATTTATATTTTAATCTAATCATACACTTTTTGTCACAATCTATCAATGCAGTCTTCTCCTTGTATCTATATTTTTTTCATTGGAAAAAACTGGCTCAAAAGAGAGAGAGAAATATGTCAATCTGTTGCTTTCAGAAAATTAAGCTCCTTTACAATTGAGTACTCAGAAATCCTGTTATTTTGTTTGTTGGCTTTGGTAACTTCTTTCTAAAATAAAACCTACCCAAAACATGGTTCTTTAAGAACAAGTGAAATGAAAATCGATAAAGTTGTTTAGACACCATGTAGAGTAAGCTGGATAAGAGAGTAGTGTATCAGAAAGATAGGAGCATCATGAGTTTAGGTGCTCACCCAGACCTGCTGTGATCTTATGACCTCTGGGATGTCACTTCATTTCCTGGAGAGTCAGATTTTCATCTGTAGGTTGAGCAAATCTCTCATATTCAATTTACAAGAATTTAGAATTGATAGTACGGCACTATCAATTAGCTGCACATCTTAGTTCTCTTTTTCAAAGGCTCTATGTCCTTGGGCAGTAATTTAAAATCTTTATTTTCATCACCATAAAGTGGATATTATTATAATACTTATTTCACATGGTATTTGAGACAATTAAATGAGAAACTACATAGAAAACAGCAGCGGGCACATAGAGGTAGCAATGATTTTTGTTGATGACTCCTGCCTGCTGGGAAATAACCTCTGAATTTTACATCTGACTAAATGAAGAAAAAAGAAAGAAGTTAGAAACGATAATTCTATGACTAAAAAATGGTGACACCTTTCCTTTTCCAATATCACTGATAAAAGGAGACATATTTCAAACGTCTAAGGCAGAAAACCTCATAACTTTGACCACTGATAACCTACCTATTCCTATATTCCTGATGTTTGTATTCTTGAGGTTTGTGAGGAAAAATGAGCAACTTAGATACAAAGCTTGCAGAATTTGCTAAGCAGTCATTTAGCAAATGCACTGAGCTCATAGAATGCTGAGTGCTCGTATGGTTTTGTTGGCTACCTGGAGGGCTTTGCAACATGCGTCCATGGAGAACATGAAGCACATCCATGAGATAAAGTTTAAAGAGCATCATATCAACAAGTACAAATCAATATCCTAAGAAATGAGTGCCTAGGTGCTAAGGGGATCCTTTGGAAAGCTTTCTTCGAAGCTATAAGATAAACTAAAAGGGCAGTAGTAGTGTGCATAAAGAAAGACAAAGAAGACCAAAATTCAATTACAGAACACTAAAGGCCAGACCAAGAAACAAGAAAACAGGGTCTGTGAATGTTTGAATTTCTTCTACTTTTTAAAAAATTTTATTTTGGTTTTGTTTTATTTAAGATTCACATACAACAGTATTTTATCAATAGGTTCTGTATCCCATGCCCCTATCTAGAACCTCTTTGAACACGGTCAAAATGCATTTAAAAAATTTAAATCAACATTGTTGAGGTATAAATTATACACAATTTAATGTACTCATTCAAATTTCTTCTTAAAAGAATACAAATTTCTCAAAAATAAGAAAAACATTTATTTTTTATAAGGCTTGTTTTCAGACTAGTTGTTTCAGTAATAAGCAGAGACTCAAAAAATAAAAGATGAGAAAATAGGAGAAAATTAAACCATTTGGAAATCACATTGATATTAGTAAAAATTTCTTAACTTTTTACTTAATTTCTAAGAGTATTTTTAGAGTATTATCTGTGTCTTTTGTTTTCATGTCCTTATTCAACATCATATCTTCAGACAGGGGAAGGGAAGTACAAAACTTTCAAGCATCTTTTTTCATTCTAAAAATTGGTCTTAGAATAAAGATTCACACCAATATTGTGGAATTAGTACTTCTTATGAACACCTCATGAACTTCTCTTTAAAGAGAATACATGCATTTAATTTTATATATCCTCTTTGAGAAAATAAATGGAATAATAATACAAGAGTTATGTGAAGCAACTTGTTGTATAATAGTGCCCCCACCAAAATCTGTTAACTTGTGGTGTAGACCACACAGGACTGTACTGCAATGCCTAATACACCCCTGTGGGAGGCACTGACTCTGTGTTGGAGGCCAGAAATATCAATGTACTATCAGAACCTAACTGGTTGGATTTTTTTGGAACCATCATGACTCAGTCAGTTAGTGGGCTTAAGAGTGACACAAAACCATCACTTCCAGTACAAACTGTACGTGAGTTGACTGGGTATATCAGTCCTTTCGTATTGTAGCTTACCCTTGGTCTGTAATGCTTTGCTCATTGGCAAACTTCATAAAATCCCTTGTCTGATCATATAGTGGGTGGGATATAAAATAAGTCCAATTATTTTAATTTGGTCTAATGTTGCTACCTTTCTTGGTTACCAGTGTATGTTAACAAATCAGAATAGAATAAACAGTAAACTTTTTATGGGGAGAATAAGTGCATTTTCATTATGTATTTGAGCACCTAATCCCATATCTGGCACAACTGAGGTACTCAGTTGAAATTTGTGGAATGAATAAGTGTGTTAATGAATGAATCAGAGTTCAGTGGTCAGTGGAAAACCTTTTCATTCACTACTTAACACACACACACACACACACACACACACACACACACAGAGAAAACCTACCCATTCAAAGAAGGGATCAATAGCATCGTTACTGTATAATGAAATAAAGCCATTTTAGAAAGCAAATAGTTATGCCAATTTACTTAGTTTCATTCTTTTACAGTAAGTGGCAGAACTGAAGTATTAGAAGTCACACTAGGTCACAGATGGGGCCTTCCAAAACAAGTAGCTTTCAAAAATTTCTCACTTCAAAGTCAAAGTCAGTTCTGTAGCTTGGAGATTATGTTTAATTTCCACTTTCCTGTCATTTAGTTTACCCTTATATGACTTCTTCTAATACCCTGCCTGGCCACCAAGAGACCAAAAAGGATTACTACTCATGGAAACAGATTTGTTTTATAAAATAATTGATTTGATAATTTTCAGAGTATCCTCAAAGAAGAAAAGAAGGAAAATAATTTAGGGCATGAATAGAAACATTTGCATCCAGAAGTCGACTAAGATTTTAGCTTAATAAATACCAGAGCTTGGATCAATAGATTAGAAAATTTCAGCCATTTTGTGTGTGTCTGGGTGTGTGGGTATTTATGCGTGACACTAATAGCATCAACACAACACTTGAGTTTTGAATTGCACAATGGTTATTTGGTGTCCCGGTATACATGTCTTTTTTTTAAGGACTTATTTTGAAGTGTTGCATTTTATTCTGAGGTATGCATTTGACTTCAGCTCCTTACCGTCTTACCATTCTTGCTGAAATGGCACAAAAGGATATCTCACTACTGTGTCTTTTAATGAAATCTCCACATGGACTTCTGGGAATACTTGAGGTTCTAATCAAGGAGCATGAGGATATGTCATTTTGTGGCTTGTTAAAATCAGTCTTTGCACCTGTGTCCATGACTCTGCAGCATATAATCACTCACGAGTCCCCCTATAGACTTAGAATAACCTCTCAGCCATTTATGTTGCACCACTTAGAAAATAATAATAATATTTTTTTTCTTGTATATGCATAACTAAATATGGTTGTTGTGGCTAAAAAATCTAGTCATTATTTAAGGCTACCCTGGGAAGACCAATAAGCAAATCTGTCCATCAGTATCTTTCTAAATTTCTATTGAACAAAGTTATTTGTGTCGCAAGTATCAGTGCGATTAAGAGTTGTTGATTATGCATGGGTTTTTTTTCTCCTTGAATGGAAGTTAAACATGCTTATGAAGTTTAAACACCATATTTACTCATATAAATATAAATAGTTGAAGCATTAAATATGTGGTAGATTGCCCCAATGTTAGTTATCTAATTACTTTCCTTGGTTCTGGTCATTTGTTTGTGTACAGACTCTGGCTACAACATGTTCATTTTGGTTACTGTCTTATGGTCTGTATTTTGATTTGGATAATGGTGGCTGCTGGATTTGAAGCCCATCACATATGGCTCTCAAAGGTGTTTCTCACACACTATCACACAGTTGTGTTTCAATTTTTATCCTGGTAATGTTGACACTGAGTGGAATGTCAAAACTCACAAAGGAAACTGTCCTTGATCTAGACCATCATGTGGATTTTCTTCTAGCTGCTGATGGGTTTTGTCCTGTTGAACCTCATTTCCCAGTTACCCTGAGAATAGTATGGATAGAGTCAGAAAAATACTCGAGTACTCCAAGTGGTCACCTACATGAAGGAGAAGGGGTATACACTATAAAATGTGTGATTTTTAATATCAATAAGGTTTATTTACACTGACAGCTTAAACAGATCAATAATAACATGAAGAGAAGCATGCACTCTGCAAAAACACCTCTGTAACACATAAACTTCAGTCTTCTGGCTTTAATGTTTATCAGCACCTTGAGAGGCATCTATTGCCCCTCACACACTCCTTTATGATTCCCTTATTGATTAAGTAGTGATGCCTCCTGGACCTAGGAGATGGTTCACTGTTTTTCAGTTAAAATGAAGAAATACCTTGTTTGTTGCAGGTTCATTTCAAGGAGTTGACCTGTGGGACTCTGAGAGATGCTACTGCCCATGACTTGTTGGAATTATCATGATCAACTACCCAGTTTGGATTTCACCCAGTGGCCCAGAGCTTTGCATGGTAGACAGCAAGGATTGGATTTTTAAAAAGAGTAAACCAGGTAAGATTTGAGGGAGACATCTGATCATTTATCATTTGTTTAGGCATTTCTAAGGGCTTTAGTGTGCTGCCAAGTTGGATTGAATAATGTATAGCTTTTCTGTTTGCTTTCTAAGTCCACTGAACAGGTTGTTGCAGAATGGTGCTCCCTTGGATTCAGGAGAACGGATATAGTAATAATTGAGTCCCTTTTTCTCAAGAGGAAAGGGAAGTTATTTTATGATACACGTAAAGCAGACACAAGATACTATGGATGATAGTTTAGTGCAATAGCCCAAAATTGCAAGCTAAGGAGATTTCCTCTTTAAGGAACTACTCTGAACTATAATGGAATAAGTAGTTGTACTTTTTGAAAGTTAAGTAGGGAAAGTGTTGCCTTTAAGTATTTATATTTTACATGTTATAGAAATCTGAGTATCAGTTCATAGCATATGATCTTATATATATGTTTCAAGGTTATTCCAATTTAGAAGGTACACCATTATTTTGTCTTTTATTTCTTTGAAAGTATTTATCATTCTAAATCCTGTTCATCTAAGTATTATTTTAAATGGTAACACAATGACATAGTCCATTGTGGCTCCTGGAATTTAAAATGTTACACATACTCTTATTCAACTATTCTCTTTGCAACTTTTGTGTTTCATTCTGGAACCTCTTTTCAACTATTATCCATAGTTTGGTCAGATCTTATTATCTTTCTCTTTAACTCTCTTCTTCCTCTATAACATAATTTAAATTTGTTATCAACAATTACCTGGGGAAACTACAAGTTATTCTTGTCTTCTGATTTTAAGACCATCAAAGCTCTTACATCAAAATTTTATGAATCCCAAAGCAAGATTTTCTTTAAGTTCAATTATAGAAACAGAAAATATAAGTAAAATTTAATCATTTAGAAAACAACAGAGAGAGATTATTCTAAGTCACTTGAACTCTTTAATTTTTTTTTAAACAAATACAGCTCTTTTATTTTCTGAAAATAAAGAAAATGGAACTCAATAAATTATAGCCTAAGATAATTATTTGGTTATAAATGAGAACTTTGAAAATACTTGAAAATAATTGATTTTATAAAGTTTAATAAATATCCGTTCCCAATCCCCTAATAACTTATTTGTCTATAAGATGATATCCTGAGAGTATGAAACTCAAATTAGTCATGAATTTTGAATTTGTTAGAGATAGTATAGATCACCAAACTCATGGCAGAAATCCTTATTTAATGAACTGAGTTAGTGGATAATTGTTTGTCCTGTTTTGTGGCAAGTTGGGTTACCCATATTTGGAAGAGCTCTGCAAGTCTATAAATAAAAGAGACATCAACATGCAGGATGCATTTGTGGGATAAAGCTCAACCTAGTTCCATGCTTCATTGCATTGGTATCTAACAAATAATTATAGCAAGAACGCTTCATGACAGACTTCCATATTCTTAAGCTTTTAAGTCTTAATCTCTGGGTCCAAAATAAATTTCATCCTGACTATGTTTATTTCAATATTTTCACCAAAATCGGGTTGCATGTTAAAACATCAGACTTAGAAAGAAGAAGAAAGACAAAAAGGGGAGAGATAAAATTATATTTATTTTAAGGTAAATAATCATGTGTTAATGTAATTATTAGCAATTATTTATCTTGTCACAAAGGAAAAGCTCTTCTCCATTTGTAAGATGTGTTTTTTTTCTTTAGAATACTTTATCTTTTTGGACTGTATGTCATCAATGTAGAAAAAAGTATACAACAATACTTTTGATCCAAGGATCGTAAAGAAACATAACTTCTCTTCACAGAGTCTTTTAAAGTGAATCCTGTTGCTTAGGGTGTACAGAGATAGTAAATTCCACAGTTCTATATAAAAACATACACTTTAGAAGGGCCCTCTGGACATAAAAGATTTGACAGCGAATTCATATATTTTCCCAGTTAAAGGCTGACTCTTTTAAAATGAACAGAAAATGTATACATCATAGTTTTATACTTATATTAGTTTGAAATTCACTTTTGTTCTCTTTTGTAAGAATGGCAGCTGCATTTTTATGGTGATGCATGTCAGCTTCTCCATAAAGTTAAAAGAACGTCAAGACTTCTGAATTCTGTTCTCAGAAGTTTGTAACAAAATCATAAAAATTTGCACTGCTTCTTAGCCTAAAAGCAATTTTTCTTTCTTAAAGCATTTTTAAAGTAAAAGTTTGCCTAGCTCAAGATAACATTACTGTATGCTTGTACATAGAAGCAATATTAAGCTATAAAGACAGGATATAAAAGGTGAGATTTTTCAAAGCACTTCTGATAATCGCATGTCCCCTGTAATGGGATTTGCAGTCTCCAAGGTGGTTAATGAAAAACATTTAAGTTGCACCTGTGTAGCCAATGTGTCCTTTACTCTCTGCAGAGAGTGTGGGCATTTTCACCTGTGCCACTATTCTGTTTTTTTTTTTTTTTTAAACATCTTTATTGGAGTATAATTGCTTTACAACGTTGTGCTAGTTTCTGCTGTATAACAAAGTGAATCAGCTATATGTATACCTATATCCCCATATGTCCTCCCTCTTGCGTCTCCCTCCCACCCTCCCTATCCTACCCCTCTAGGTGGTCACAAAGCACCCAGCTGATCTCCCTGTGCTATGCAGCTGCTTCGCACTAGCTAATGCTACTCTCTCACTTCGTCCCAGCTTACTATGCCACTATTCTTATTCTGAGGTCTTCTGAAAATAAAATTTTGAGAACTTAGTGAGGTAGCTGTTTCCATCATGAAAAGACTCATATGAATCTTAAATACTTTTGGCTACATGTTTACTTGCTCCCCAAACAATTTTTGAATATCAACCACATGTAAAGCAGTATGTGGCCAGAAACAAATTAGCAACCCTCCCTGCCCCGTCCTCAAATAGTTCACACTCCCAAAGTAAAACAGACACTAAACAGCTCACTCCAGGCAAAATGAACTAAAAAGTTTAATGATGTGTTTCAAACAAAATTCTCTAGAAACCTAAATGAAGGATTGTTAAAAGCGATAGGAGTATTAAAAGATCTTTAAGGCTTAAGAGGCATTTCAGCTGCACAGCTAAAATGTGGGGAGAATTATAATTGATAGGAAATGGGTGTGAAGGCATTGTAGGCTCAGGGCACAATATGGCAAAGTCACCGTGGTGTAAGAATAAATGTTATGCTTGAGAATGGAAACCTGGATACTGGAGTGTAGGGAGGAATGCAAAAAGAGGTGGGGCATACAGGTCGGGGCTGGACTGTCGTGTTTTTCATGCACAACTATCATGGTTATAAATATGAAAGTGATGTAATCTAATCTGTAAGAAAATGATTCTGGCATAGAGTGGAGGAGCAGGCAGGGAAGGTATGCGCAGGGAGAAAAGATAAACTAAAAACACTGAGCTCCATGAGTGCAGAAATGTGTGGTTCAGAGTCTATTGTATCACCAGTGCCTAGAACAGTGCCTGCCCTTCATTGATTCTGTTGATCTGTGTTAAATGCTGAAATGAATGCCTCTCAGTGACAATCCATAAACCTCTATATTTGCAACTTTTTCCCGTTTTAGAAATGGTTTGAAAACTCTTCATACAAAGGATGAATAGAATTTAACTTACGTGGTTTTCATCACACACAAGGGTACACACACACACACACACACACATGCACTAAACTCTCTGCCAATATGCGCTTGAAATTAAGCCTCAGATCCTGTTCCTGAAATTTATGCTTCAATTAAGATGGGGGCAGCTGCTACCCTACTTTATTTCCCTTTTGAGACTTTTATCTCTCAGGCTTTATGCTTCCCTTCATCGTTTTATCATCACATCAATCACTATGTTTCACTCCTTGGGAACGCAGCATGCATGGCAGGCACATTTTTATGGCTAGACAGCAAACCTACCCTACTTGGCACAGACTGCTTACTTAAACCTAATTAAGTAATTCTGCTGAAAGTATCACGTCCTTTCCATCACAGTGCACATTTGGTCAGAATAATAGGGAACACTTTAAAGCTATGGAAAATAACTGGGAAAGGGAGCCTGAAGAAGACACAAAATGAATGAAAATGAACTTCAACCCAGCCTTCTCTGACACAACCCTTTAATGAGCCGGGGTGCATTAACACCTCCGCTGCAGGAAACTCCTAACTCACAGCATCACTTTAACGCCAATTATCTTATTGAACATTACCATTGTCGTATGGCTCCCCATTAGTACACCAGATTCAGTACATTTTGTATGATTGAGTCATCTGTTTTTCAGAGAAGTGCTCTTATAGTCTGGGAAAAACCGAAGAATTTCTTTCTAAATATGCATACTTGAGGTACTGAAGATATGATTCACTAAAGTGTAATATTCTTGATACCAGGGTCTTTGTCTTTCTTCTCTAGGATCTAAATTCTAGAACCACATACTAATTCAATAAACATATCTGATGGGTGAATGAATGAATATCAACATTTGTGCTTCAGATCAAAATCGTAACTTCTAAGTTTTTAACGGTTGGAAATGTCTCTCTTGTTAGTGGGGCCACTGGTATTTGATTCATCCTCTCCATTGTTAGATCAAGGATATCTTATCCTCTTATGGTTTTCAACACTGCTGTTATTTAGTAACAAATATTTTTAAATCACATAATGACATATAATAGTACCAAAGGTCTACGGGTATGGAGAATTTAATCTGACATTAAGGAACAAGAAAAAAAAAGGCATAACATTTACTAAATGTCTCATTGCCTTTATAAATGAAGTATAGTTCTCTTTCACAAACTATCACAGATTTTGAATTTTTATTTTTATGGATCTCAAGTGCTTGGGAGAAAGAAGTAAGGTTTTGGCTCTTTCCGTGCTGTTGGGTATGGACTTCTCTGGGTAGAAGTCACTGGAATACTGCCATGCTAGCAAACTACCCTTTTCTATTTTGGGGAGGCAGGTTATCACAAAATGTGGTTGTAAATATACTGTCACATTTATAGGTACTGGCTTTAATTAAGAGCTAGGTTTGAATCCCAACTCTGACACTTACCAGTTATGTGATCCTGGGCAAGTTATTTATCATTCCAGAGCTTTGATTCCCAATAGGAAACATGAAGATATTAGTAGGGGTCCCATGGTGCAATTGTGAGGATTAAATGAGATCATAGCTATAAAACACTCAGAAATCTGACACATTATAAATATGCTACTGCTCTAATTATTATTGATTATTATTTTTATTATTGCTCTAATTATTATTATTACTATTATTTACAATCTATATGTGTGGCAGTTCTATCTAGAAATCCATTTGTTTCAGCCAAATGTCAGAATATTTTACCAGTGTTCCTAGAAGTAAATGAGTTATAAAGTGCTTAGCAGAACACCTGACACCTCATAAGCACTCAATAAGTATTAGTTGTGGTGGTGGTAGTTATTATTATTATTTATTTATATAAGCATTTCTCTCCTTCAGGTTATTTGAAGAGATCTTGGTCTAATCAAATTATAGCAGCAAGGTCCTTCTTAGAATGATGACAGGTCAATGAGTTATGGTTAGTGTTGTGACTTTGAGATAATGCCCTGTTTATCAATCTGTTATTGGTCATATTACAATCATGTTACATGATTGTAATATGTTACATGTTACAGTCATGATACATGTCATATTACAATGATGTTACATGTTACAATCATGTTACATGTCATATTACAATCATTTTCTTTATAACCAAAGATCACCAGAATGATTTTCCATACCAAATTATAATCTTTAGAATCAATAAAACACATTGAAAACCAGGACACCGCCTGCCCCCAACCCCTTGCCACTGGATAACAGAATCCATGGATGCTAAAGGTCCTTTATAAAAAAATGGCATAGTACAGTGGAATGCCATCCACCACTGGTTGAATCCACAGATGCTTATACATGGTTATGAAAGGACCACTGTCTCTTACAGCAGGAAACACATCATCCTGATCTGTTGACATGATTCTCTAATTTGGAAATACTACTTTAATATATAATACATGCATAGAGACTGTCATTAGAGGTCCCTGACATTAATCAAGCAGGATATATAATTATGCCTTTAACCTTTTCTTTTTGTTACATGTATTTTATAAGAAAGACTGACACTAATTTTGAAATGAAAATTTAGAATTAGCACTACACTTAACATAGTAAAATAATACTTTAAAAACTGTCATGATTAATCTTACGACCCTACTAGGAGATGAATGGGGATAAATCCAAGACAATTCCATGAATTTCTGGTCAGTGCTTTGTAGACTATTGGTTTTGATTGGCTCCAGTCTTCTCAGGAAAAGGCAGAATCCAGATCATCAGCTGAGGTGTGAGGGAAGACAGTATAGACTAGAAAACTGCAGTGGGAGGTGAAAAATGAATCAACCAAGGGCAAATTAAGGGATTCCAGGCTTTGGCAGAAGGGCCTTTTAGGATTAGACTGTGGGTGTCGGCAACAAGCCAGGACTGGAGAGCGGCTCATTTTCTCTCAGCAGCTCATGGTTGCCCTCAGTGAGGGGCAGAGGAATCCCATGGTGGAAAGGAAAGGAATTTGGGGATGCACTGTGGTGACAGAAGTAGCATTGAAGTGATGGACTGTGGAGGTAACCAGCAAGTCGAGCAACATCATGCCAGGGGTTAACAGCTTGACAAAATGTGTGCAAGAGGGTTTGGACTAAGCAGTAGGAAATCCCTGAGTGAGCAAAGGGAACATTTCATTAGAAGGGATTTATTCCTTCTAAGGATAAGATTTAGCATGAAATTAAGATACTGCTGGAGATAATCTTTACAAAGTCTCTTCTGCAGCAACGTGAAAGGAAGGATAACCAAGACCTGATTCTATCATGTCTCTTTCTATTGAATCCAACAGTGACAATAGCAATAAAATAATAACGATGACCACCCTAAATTGAATTTTTGGATCGATACAGGTCATTTATATTAGTAGCCCTTTAGTGTAGA